>NC_069381.1:175942500-176595000 GCF_027475565.1 Acinonyx jubatus | reverse complement strand
GGATGCAGAGTTCTAAATGTATCTGTCAAGTCCATCTGATCCAATGTATCATTCAGGGCCCTTGTTTCTGTATTGATCCTGTGTCTTGATGATCTATCCATTGTTGTAAGTGGAGTATTAAAGTCCCCTGCTATTACCACATTCTTATCAATAAGATTGCTTATGTTTTTGATTGTTTTATATATTTGGGGGCTCCTGTATTCGGCGCATAGACATTTATAATTGTTAGCTCTTCCTGATGGATAGACCGTGTAATTATTATATAATGCCCTTGTTCATCTCTTGTTACAGCCTTTAATTTAAAGTCTAGTTTGTCTGATATAAGTATGGCTACTCCAGCCTTCTTTTCACTTCCAGTAGCATGATAGTTCTCCACCCTCTCACTTTCGATCTGAAGGTGTCCTCAGGTCTAAAATGAGTCTCTTGTAGACAGCAAATAGATGGGTCTTGTTTTTTATCCATTCTGATACCCTATGTCTTTTGGTTGGAGCATTTAGTCCATTTACATTCAGTGTTATTATTGAAAGATATGGGTTTAAAGTCATTGTAATATCTGTAGGTTTCATGCTTGTAGTGATGTCTCTGGTACTTTGTGGTCCTTGCAACATTTCACTCACAGAATCCTCCTTAGGATCTTGTAGGGCTGGTTTAGTGGTGATGAATTCCTTCAGTTTTTGTTTGTTTTGGAAAATCTTTATCTCTTCTTCTATTCTGAATGACAGACTTGCTGAATAAAGGATTCTTAGCTGCCTATTTTTTCTGTTCATCACACTGAAGATTTCCTGCCATT
This sequence comes from Acinonyx jubatus, assembly GCF_027475565.1. NCBI lineage: Eukaryota > Metazoa > Chordata > Mammalia > Carnivora > Felidae > Acinonyx > Acinonyx jubatus. The sequence goes on along the minus strand of NC_069381.1, from coordinate 176,594,210 downwards.
CCTTTCTGGCCTGCCAAGTTTCAATAGATAGGTCTGCCACTAGTCTTATGGGTCTCCCTTTGTAGGTTAGAGCCTGTTTATCCCTAGCTGCTTTCAGAATTTTCTCTTTATCTTTGTATTTTGCCAGTTTCACTATGATATGTCATCCAGAAGATCGATTCAAGTACATCTGAAGGGAGTTCTCTGTGCCTCTTGGATTTCAATGCTTTTTTCCTTCCCCAGATCAGGGAAGTTCTCAGCTATGATTTGTTCAAGTACACCTTCAGACCCTTTCTCTCTCTCTTCCTCTTCTGGAATTCCTATTATATGGATATTGTTGTGTTTGATTGCATCACTTAGTTCTCTAATTCTCCCCTCATACTCTTGGATTTTTTATCTCTCTTTTTCTCAGCTTCCTCTTTTTCCATAATTTTATCTTCTAACCTACCTATTCTCTCCTCTGCCTCTTCAATCTGAGCTGTGGTCGCCTCCATTTTATTTTGCACCGCATTTATAGCATTTTTTTAAGTTCCTCATGACTATTTCTTAGTCCTTTGATTTCTGTAGCAGTAGATTCTCTTCTGTCCTCTATACTCTTTTCAAGCCCAAAGATTAATTTTATGACTATTATTCTAAATTCTTGCTCCGTTATATTGCTTAAATCGTTTTTGATCAATTCGTTAGCTGCTGCTACTTCCTGGAGTTTCTTTTGAGGAGAATTCTTCCATTTTGTCATTTTGGGTGGTCCCAGGGGCATTGTGGAACTAAAGGGCACTTCCCCTGTGCTGTCTGGAGTAACTTGTGTTGGTGGGCGGGGCCTCAGTCAGACCCCATGTCTGTCCCCAGCCCACCGCTGGGGCCACAGTGAGACTCTTGTGTACCTTATCTTCCCCTCTCCCAGGGGCAGGACTCACTGTGGAGTGGTGTGGCCCCTGTCTGGGCTACTTGCACACTGCCAGGCTTGTGGGGCTGCTTTGATGGGATCTGGCATAGTAGCTGGGGACGATTGGCAAGTTGCACAGTGGAGGGGCAGGTTCAGCTCACTTTGCCGTTGGTGTACCCTGCAGGAGGAGCCCTACAGCACCAGGAGGGAGGCAGGCAGACCCGTAGGAGGGACGGATCCACAGAAGCACAGTGTTGGGTGTTTGCACACAGTGCAAATAAGTTCGATGTTGGGAACTGGTTCCCTTTGGGATTTCGGCTGGGGGATGGGAGAGGGAGATGGCGCTGGCCAGTGCTTTTGTTCCCTGCCAAGCTGAGCTCTGTCTTCCAGGGCTCAACACCTCTTCCTCCCAGTGTCCTCTAGCCCTCCTGCTCTCTGAGCAGAGCTCTTGACTTAGAACATTCCAGATGTTAAGTGCCACTGGCTATCAGAACTCACTCCATCCAGCCCCTCCACTTTTTCAAGCCAGGCTCGGGGGCTCTGCCTTCATGGGTGGGCTGCCCCTCCACTGCCCCAGCTACCTCCTGCCAGTTCCTGTAGTGTGCACTGCCTCTCCACTCTTCCTACCCTTTTCCATGGGCCTCTTGTCTACGCTTGGCTGTGGAGAGTCCATTCTGCTAGACTCTGGCTGTTTTCTGGGTTATTTAGGCAGATGTGGGTGGAATCTAAGCAATCAGCAGGACGAGGTGAGCCCAGCGTCCTCCTACGCTGCCATCTCCACCATAATCCAACAATCATCTTAAAAATGAATTTCTCAGAAAGCCTTTGAAGTATTTAAATACAAGATCATGTTATATCACTTTATTTAGGTTAAGAAATATTTTTATGTGTGAATAATTTTTCAAATAATGTTTATAATTTCCACACCTTTATTTTTGGATGATTCTTCATGATTCTTTGTTCTACCTTATATATAATATTTCTCTATTATGTGTTCTATATGGTTATCCTAGATATGAGAGCAAAGTTTATATTTTTAATTTATTACTAGATTCTTTACTAGCTCTGACATCCATTATTGATTTATCTTTTTTATACTAAAGGGATGTCCATTGACAAAACTGGAACTAAATTTATGCATCAAGACAGAAAATAAAACATGATAGTTAGATACTGAATACAACTCAAGCACACTCTTTCTGTGGAAACAAAACAGAACAAAAACATAAATGTTCTATAAATTTTTCAAAACATCCCATTTGACTTTCATTCCGGTACAGAATATTTTTCACCAGGAAAAAAAAAAAGATAATCATACATATACCTAGGTTTAATATGAATTTTAACAAATTTAATAGATATGTACAAAAGTATCATGCAGTTAAACTGCTATTATATATAAATTTTAAAATTAATCTTAATGTTTTCAAAACTTTGGTTTATTTTCTTGAAATTAAAATGCAAATTGTATGAAAAATTATACAAGATAGGAAAATATATTTGTTCTGTGAGAATTTCCATTTCATAATATTTAATTACTTTAAAACTACTGTATCTTAAAAATAAAGTGATCCATAGAGGATCACTCTCTTTGTTTCACATTTTCATTGTTTTCTGTGTTCCCCCTACATTTAGTTGTCCTTTCAAACAACACTATCATTTCTCTTTCTGCTTCTTGCCAAGTAATTTAAGATTTTAATATGAACTCATGATTTCACAAAATTAAACAGTTTATCCTCCAGCTCTCCTGTAGAGTTCTTACACCACAGACCCCACCAGGCAACAACAATATATAATGATCTGATCTGCTTAACTTACAGAACGCTATTCATTTTGAATAATGCAGTCTTTAACACATTTTTTCACAACTAACATTTTTCATTAATGTCTATACTAGTTCATATTATGAATTAGATTATAAATAGCTTTTGGGAAATTATACCTGATAGTCAATTGTTTTGCTATGTATTTCCTTGCTTTTGATAGACAGAAATTTTGTATTAGTTGGTTCATGACATTTTGCAAATATTCATGATCTCCAAAAGATATATATTGATCATTTTATTTTTAGAACTTGGTATAGACTGAATATCTGTATCTACCCTCCCCTTCAAAATTCTTGTATTGAAGCCAAAATTCCCTATGTGATAGTATTTAAAGATGAGACCTTAAGAGGTCATTAGGTCATGAGGTAGAACCCTCATGAATGGGATTAATGTCTTTTTAGAGGAGATGGGAGACAGATAATTTATTTCTGCCATGTGATGACAAAATGAGAAGATTTCAGTCTGTGAACCAGGAAGAGGCATCTCACCAGACACTAAATCTGCTCGCATCTTGATCTTGGAGTTCCCATCCTCCAGAACTGTGAGAAATAAAATGTTTGTTTGAGCCACTAGACTGTGGTACTCTGTTTTAGCAGCCTAAACTAAAACAGAACTACTAGATAATTATGGCCATATGACCTTCTTAACATATTTTTCATTCCAACCAAAATTAAAAGGTTTGAAGAATAAAAGGATCCAAATAAAGTATGAAATAATTATATTTTTAAACATTTTCCATTTTTACTTAGCTAATGCCACATTTCTGTCCTAAGATATAATTTCAAAAGCAGTACATATATACTCATACTGAAAGTGGAAATCATTGTTTGGGGTAGTGATTGGGAATAAAATTTATAAATAAAATATAAGTACCCTCAATTTTCTACTTGTCCTATGTAAGACAACCAGAACAAAGTCTCCAATCCTGAGTTCTATTAAAATGGATGCTAGTTCACCATTATCAACAATAGCCAAACTGTGGACAGATGAATGGATAAAGATGTGTGTGTATACACACACACACACACACACACACACACACACACACTGGCATATTACTCAGCCATCAAAAAGAATGAAATCTTGTCATTTGCAATGACATGGATAGAGCTAGAATGTATTATTCTCTTTTTTTCAGTATATGAAATTTATTGTCAAATTGGTTTCCATACAATACCCAGTGCTCATCCCAAAAGGTGCCCTCCTCAATACCCATCACCCACCCCCCCCTCCCTCCCACCCCCCCATCAACCTTCAGTTTGTTCTCAGTTTTTAAGAGTCTCTTATGCTTTGCTCTCTCCCACTCTAACTAGAATGTATCATCCTAAGTGAAATAAGTCAATCAGAGAAACACAAATACCAAATGATTTCACTCATATATAGAATTTAAGAAACAAAACAGATGAACATATAGGAAGGGAGGGGGAGAAGAGGAGGGAGGGAAATACACAAGAGACTCTTTAACTATAGAGTATGGTGTCATATTTTGGGCTGTTCAGCCAAAATAAAATATAATAGTGTAGAAATAGCTCTTTTGTTCTAGGTGCAATTTTTTCCATTTTAATTTCAGTTAATTTCAGTTAAGGTGATTATATAATATATTTCCCAAAGACTTATCAGATATTGAAAAGGCTGTTATTTATATTGTCCTGGATGCTGTGGCAATGATTATAATTAGGAATGTCCTGGGAAACCTGGAATGAAAAGTTATTCTACTTTTAGCTTGGTAACTACCTTCCTGTAGACCAGGGGTTAGTCAACTTTTTCTGTAAAGGGTCAGAAAATAAATGGCTTATGCTTGGTGCATTATAAGATCTTTGTTTTAACTATTCCATTCAGAAATTTTAGTGTGAAATCAGCCCCAGGGAATATGGAAACAAATTGGCACATCCGTGTTTCAGTACAAATGTATTTATAAAAATAGGTGATGAATTTGCTATGGGTGGGTTTCCCATTGCCTGCCCTAGACCTTTATACATTCTTGTCTACTCGATTTTATTTATACTGTTTATTTTACTTTCTTATGGCTTTATTTATTCAGTTATAGATTTAAGTCTCTCAAAGTTACACTTTTTGCTCAGATAGCTCCCCAATACCCAAACTTGTACTTTTAACTGTATACTCAGCATCTCTACTTTGGTGTCTGATAGGCATTCTAAAACTAAATATGTCCAAAACCAAAAATTTGATACATCTTTATTCAAAGTGGCTCATTCCAAATGGAAATAAATAGCAACAATACCCCTCTAATACTCACGCTTAAAAACACTAGAGTTATTTTTTGTCTTCCCTTTCTCTCACTCCATATCTCATTGATCTGCAAATTCCCTAGTATCTACCTTTACAGTATATTCAGAATCTGATCTTTTCTTTTCATCTTCTTGCTATCTCTTTAGTTTGAACCACTATCTCCACTCTGCTGTATTATATACCCTACTGATTTTGTTAGATCTAATAATAAGTTTAGATTTGGATATTTTAATTTGAAGAATCTGCCAAAAATCAAATGTGAGATATCCAGAAGGAAGTTGGATTTATGTATGTGATTAAAATCTGTTATATATCCTAGAGTGGTTATCACTAGAGAGTAAGATAATTGGCAATTAAATTGGTATTTTTTCTTTTTCCTTTCCTATATAATTTTCAAAATTGTCTACATGTGATAATTATTGTTGTTGTAATGATTAAAAAATATGATTTTTAATAGAAAGGGAACAATGAAAGGGAAGATGATAAATGAAAAGTAATCTCTAAAACAGTATAGTTATCTAGAGAAGAAGAAATAAAGCTATAGGTGGAAATTTGAGGTAGAGTTAATGTTGAGTGTGACCTTATTTGTTTAAATATTGCCACACCTTTTAAAAATTCATTAGTGTAATCACAATGCATGAATTCAAGATATGCTTGGTTGAATTATGCTATTTGTAAAATGCCTTTACCATTTATTGATTTGAGGTTATATCACACACCCCATTTAGAACTATATATTTTTGTGTTTGCTAAAATAAAAATTAATCTAATTATACATGAAGCATTTATATTTTTAAATTTGGTGATGTCTTTCCTTTTTAGTAGATTCCTATATTGTGCTGATTTAGAAATTTCTTCTTTTAAGATACAATTTCTATATTCCTAGATCATATCATTAAATTCATTACCCACTCAAATGCTCTAAGTTAGTTTCCTATAGATATTTAAATATATGATGTGTAATGCACTTGAAAAGTTCTAAGACTAATTATGGATTGTATATAATAATAGTATGGGAGAGTAAAGATGAATCGAGTTTAGAAACGTATATTAGAATCAAGACATACCCAGAAGAAAGAGGGAAAATGAACATTTAAAAAAATTAAACAGTATAACTATGGTTATTAATAGGAAGAATTTTCCTATGGAAAAAACTGATTTCCATGTTTTATTTTTATTATTTCTATAAATCAATAAATGATTATGTTGTCAAAATGAACAAGGCACAGTAATATTGTTTAGTAATGGAATCTAATAATGCCGTCACCTTTTGGGATAAAAAATATGCTATTTAGTTTTAAAAATAAAATGTAGGAATCACTACTTTAGGCTAGAGATTAATAAGTTAATTTAATACATTTTTACTCACAGTTGAAGGTTAAGAACACTGAATGAAAAATAAAAACCATGTAATATACACAGTATATTATTTATACTAGCAACCAAATCAAATCGGACAGTGTTATTTAACAAGATAGATATTCAAGTAAAAAATCAGGATCGTCAAAAATTATATTTAAAATAAGTAAAATTTCCATAAAAATGAATCAATTACCTGTCTAGACATTCACTCAAGCTTTGTGCTTATACTACATCTCCAGTGATTATGTACCTGACAGATAAGTCACCCAGTGGTATTTTGGACTGAGTGGCTTTTTTATTATTATGATTCTTTACAACCATATTCTTCAAATAGTGCTACCTCTCCCCACTTTCGTGACAGTTCTGCTGTGTTATTCCTTGATCATTTATTTATTAATTGCCGCCATCTTACTTCAGGTTACCATAGAATAATATATTGTCAAGATAGCTTTTTAAGTCTGATTTGACAGGTGATGGTACTTCTTTTGATTATGAATGGACCCCCAAGATAGAGTGTTCACAAAACAAGTCATGTTTATGTTGACAAGCTCTTTGGAATAACAAGTCTGGTACTACCACACATACAAGTAGGGGACAAGCAGGGGAGGAAGACAAATAAATAACCAGGACTGCCTGGGAGATGCTCCAATTATTCTATATTTCAGTCGATATAATAAAAGCTTTTAGTTGAAGCTTTTGTCTCCTATAAACTTGCTTTAAATTCTAAACTGTACATAATCTGGTCTGGCCTCGTAGGCCATGGAAGAGAGATGCTTATAACATAAAAGACATGATATATTTTTAGAGATGTGTGACTTCTCATAGCTACTCAGATTTCTGATAAAAGCTCCCTACCAAACAGGGCAATAATCTGATATCAAAAGCGCAACCTACAAGCATGTGATCCCTGTGATTCTAAAAGAAGTTTACTATGAAATTAAAACTATACACACGGCAGATGATGCCTTGCATACATCTTGGGAACATGAAGTCACAAAGTAGTGTTGTTAACAGTCCCAGAAGTCAGATACATGAGTAAGAATCCCACTACTGTAAGTGGGAAATTATGTGATTTGGGCACTTTAAAATTTGCTTTAATCTTGGGACACCTAGGTGGCTCAGTCGGTTAAGCGTCTGACTCTTGGTTTTGGCTCAGGTCATGATCTCACCTTTCATGAGATCAAGCCCTGCCTCAGGCTCTGTGCTGACGCACGGAGATTGCTAGGGATTTCTCTGTCTCTCTCTCTCTGTTCCTCCCCCTCTCACTCGTGTGTGCGTGTGTATGCACTCTCTCAAAATAAATAAACTTAAAAAAACCCTTATTTTCATCTTATTTTCCTTTCATAGTAGATATAGATAATTATACTTACTTCATGGTTGAAAATAAGTACCTATAAGATGCTGGAGTTTTTGTAGGAGCAAATATTTATGTCCTCCTCTGTCTCTGTCACACAATTCTATTGTCCTATAAATTCATCTTTATGGAACAGATCTAGGTATGATTGACTTTGACTGCAAATATCTCTGTGAGAATAAAGTCATATAATTTGAAGGCCATTGTCTGGTGTACTACTTATTCAATATATTGTGTTAATATGTGAGGGAAGGAACTGCCTTTGTTCTGTCACATATCCAAAAAAGATAATAGTACCAGTTTACCAGTTTGGAAAATGCATGCAACATGCTTTGCACAGTCCCTTGCTTATTATTAAGTGGTAATATATGTCTGTTTTTATTACTCTCATTCTCAGAAATTTTTTTTCTACAATTCACTCTCTTTTCAAGCTTGGTCGCTTTACTGAAGTGAATTATCCTCATTCTCAGAAAATCTTCTGGAATCTACACAATTAATCTGCTGATTTGCATAAAGGGAATCTAAGGCATAGGGCCTATTTCAAGTGAGGAGAGTTTGTGGGTTTGGTGTCACTTAACCATTCCAGGAATGGAGGTTCAGAAAAGATCCTGTTCAACTTTCCTGAAATGATTTCTTTTAATACCAATGAGTCCAGAGAAGAGCACATGTCAAACATGTCCTTTTCCATTATATGAACCACATGAATTTAACCTTGAGGAAAGTGAAGCAAGGCTAAAATTTCCTGTTTTACCAGTGAATCTTACTGAATAGACTCTAAGAGCATGGTTTTCAGTAGTGTTTAATCTGAGGTGCCAAAAAGAGCATATGGAGGAAGAGTCTCTGAAGGATGGGCTGCCTGACAGCTGAGACTATTTAAATTTAAATCTATATATTAAGAAATGTGATTTTAAATTTAAAACACTATGCCCAGTGCTACAAGGATTCACCAACATTGACTAAATTCAAAAGTAGGGACTTGCTTATTCACGTCTGTCCAATAGCACCTTCCATCTCTAAAGAGTATGGCCGAGTAGGCTTTCCCAACAGGACTACCCTTTCGATGAGGAATTTTCTGGACACCACTGTGGTTTGCCAGGATATTCTTGCTTGCTTTGAAGGAAATTAAAGCAAATTTTAAGGGTACTCATATGTATATATACATACATATTTATATGCATGCATCCATGGGTACACATATGCATATTTTATATATGTATGTGTTTTTTCTTTCAGGTGATACAAATTTTGCTAAATGCCTTATTATCTCTAACGTAAGGTCTGTCCACTCATTCATTCTAAGTGACACTGAACCTTCATCATAGTCTAGAAGTCCTCCTTTCTCTGTATTTAGACACTTAAAGTAAGATTTTAATTTTTATCTCAACCACCTTGTTCTATGTAAATAGGTATACTTGGCCAAAACAATACTGGATGTATTCTAATTGGCAATGGGCTTGGCATCCCACCATAGATAATCTCTCTCACCTAAAAATGGTCAAACAAGAGCTTTAAACAGCATAAAGCTGTGATAAGCCATGGACCCGTAAATAGACATGAGACCGTGAGGCATACAGCATAAGGGATATGAGCCAAAGTTTATAATATTTTATCATTACTTTTAAGAAATTAGCCACTAGAATTACCCCAATTTTTTATATACCCTCAACTGTAAAAGGATCCAGTTACTATACATCCAATGACCATAAGAAATTAAAAAAAAAAAAAAAAAAAACCAAAAAAAAAACAAAAAAAAACAACTCCCAACTCTACTGTTCCATGATGGTTTTGCTAGACCTACTAGTGGGTGGATGGATCAGTTGCCTGTCTCAAAATTAATCCATCAGTTTCCTAGCAGAGAAAGGAGACATATGTTCTGTAATATTATTGGGTTGGGAAAACATTTATGGGCAGCATTTAAGAAATTCCAGGAAAGCGAGTATCAGAGGACAAGAAGAAAAGTGAACAAGTAGGTTGCTGAAGACTACATGTATTTCTCACTATTGTCTACTATATCCCGATGATGTTCATGCAATTTCAGCAGGCTAGGAAAGGCAATGACCCTAATCTCATAAACCATTACATTGCTACTTGTAAAACTTTATACAAGGGGCATAGCAAGGTTTAAGCGGGTTTTCAAATCTTAATGAATCTGCCATGATTCAATATAAACTAGGCTCTTTAATCTTATAAAGACTGTGCTCTAGATTTACGCTTCTGATTCAAACTATGGTACAAAACTATATTCCTTGGGAGTATTCTTCCCTAACTATGCCATTTATGTAGGATTGTGGGGTATCTAGTAAGCCTACATGTGTACAGGAACTGGAAAGGGTTTAATTCTACTGTATTTTCCCTGTTCTCTGTTGATATACTCCTCACTTCTGATTTCCATACGCCAAATCTAACACGTAATATACAAAGTAAAAACTAAGGTATAATTTTAACAACCTATGTAAACAATTTTCAAATACTTATTTGTAGTCTATATAGCCAAGCAAGCATGTCTCTCATTCACTTACAATTCTCTTAACACCATAAAAAAGAAGAAAGCAATTCTTGTGGGATTTTATGTACCCCCCAAAAAAGGTACAATATATGATAGGGATTGATTCTTTTTCTTTCTATTCTAACCAGTGATCATAACAATCACCTGTTACACATAATAATGCTTTACAGTTAAAAAAAAAACCTCCCATATCTACTTTTTGATTCTTTTGGCCCTTTTAAAAAAGAAAAACTATCATTATACTGTCATTTTAGAGATACAAAGACACAGGAGACTGAAATAGGGTAAGTGACTTACACAGAGCAGCATGGCTATTAAGGTTAGACTAGGACCTGGGCTAGGGACTAGGGACCAGAAATCTTACCCTCTATGAACCCAGTGCTCTTTGAATCAAAAGTACTGTTTTGCTCAGCATCCAGATTTATGAAATGGACATTTCATTTCCTTTTTTAAAAATGTTTATTTATTTTTGAGACAGACTGAGACAGAACACGAGTGGGTTAGGGGCAAAGAGACAGGGAGACACAGAATCTAAAGCAGGCTCCAGGCTTCAGGCTCCAAACTGTCAGCACAGAGCCTGACGCGGGACTCCAGCTCATGAGTTGTGAGATCATGACTTGAGCTGAAGTCCGGCACTCAACCGATTGAGCCACCCAGGCACCCCTGGACATTTCATTTCTATATGAACTCTTATATATCTGTGGCTTGGAAATCCTTAATATTTGCTATAGTTACCATAATTAATTATATATAAAATATTGAGTAGAAAAATATAAATACTTTTTAGACACAAATTAGTAATTATAATCATGGACTAAGTACAGAACAAATACAAGGGGCCAATATTAATTCTTCAAGTTAAGCATCTTCAGATACATAAAAATGATCACGTTATACAATTAATGCTGGATGATTAACCTCATTGGATTAGGGAGCAAGTAACTATAAATTGAAGTTTTTGGTGGTTTGAAAAAACTCACGAAGATGATTCTGTTAGGCTGACGACATTATATTGAGAAATAATCTATTATTATATATGTAGATAAATTTGTTGAATATGTGACCTTCACTATGTAAAATTTAGGAAACTAGTATTTTTGAGGGATTCTAATTAAATTGATGAGCACACACAAATTAGTTAAATCCACATACCTGAAGTTTGAAATTCTAGGAAAGATATATACAAATTATATGCAAATCAATTAGACAACACCCACCTGAATTTTAGAATTATCCAAGGTATAGCTAAGAATTTGTGGCTTGGCTCTCATCTTAAATGAGACTTGGAAATATTCTATGATTGTTTATGCCAAAAAGCAAACAAGATTCTTTAGTGAAATCACACAGAAAATATGAAAACTTAGCCAAAGCTTTTGCTTTTGCTTTGCAGACTTTGTCCACCCGCAAGTTAAAGATTGTATTTTCTAGAGTTTATCCATTAAGTGTAAACTTATTATACCCAATGTTTGTAACGAGGGCATTTCAGAATGTTAAGAATGCCTCACCTGACTAGTTGATCTTGAAGAATGTTTCGCCCTTAGTCCTCCAAATGCCTACCCTTAGGAAAGCATACTCACTGCGGAGGTTGTTTCTTTAAATTATATTTGCACACAACATAGACAAATGACCTGATCCCATTTATAGTGGATTCCCCTCAGAAATCTCAGGGCTTGTCAACGCGAAACATAAATATTGGCAAAGGCACCTTTGTTTTCTCCAGATTTTTTTTTTCCCAAGCAGATTGTTGTGCTTAGCCAAAGTGAAAACAAACATAAGGCCTTGAGAGACATATGAAAAGACTAGGCACTCGCAAATGCCTGATGACCTCTTTTTGTTCTGCTTGTCTGCCATCCTAGCTGCTAGAAGGGTAACCCTGTGACTCATGAATATGGAATACTTTTATGGAGAACAAGAAGGTCATCACAAAGACTGATCACAAGAACTGCTATCCTAATTCACACTTTCAGGCCTTTTTGAGAGTGTTAGCTGCCCCTCAGTACTGCCGGCAGTTTGACATCAGAGTCCACTCTGGGAGCTATTTTTCTTCCACTTCAGCTGATTTCATAAAATGTCAAATCAACAAACCTGCTGGGGTGAGAAATAATTTAGTCTCAACAAATTTGTGCTTCATTGGCATTTCCTCCTACTTTACCATTAGGTTTTTATTAATGAGGCTTGGAGAGGCTGCGGGCTTATTGTGCAATACTGGAAATGTAAAGCTTGCTTTTGGTGGGGGGAGGAGGGGGGACGGAGGGGGGAGTTTGGTGTCCTGACATTCAGACAGTGACTTAAGTGCTATGAAAATGAGGCCAAATAGACACATTTATTCTGCCGTCTTAATAAGTATTATTCCAAACAAGATTTTTCCGAGTCTTAATCTAAGTCATTGGAACCCACTAGGAAGATCAGCAAGCCATAAGAGGCAACAGGTCTGTTGAGCAGTCTGGAATCCAGCAGCCTTAGCCACTGTTTGCTCTGGAATAAAGAGTGAAACAAATGGTCCGCTGGGTTTCTTACTGAGTGCAACTTTGCAAGCATTGAACTGTCTTCCCTAAGGGTATTTTGACAGAACTGGCTCCATGTTTATTTCAAGACATGTGGTGGAAAAATAGCCTCCCTGGGACATTTTGTTCATGAAATATGGAAATGGTAGACAAGATGCACCATCCATGTTTAAGAATATTTATTTCACATGTGAATCATAAGTGAAGATCTATCAACAATTGTCTCTATTTTGCTCTTTGGACACAGCACTTAGAAAACACTTAGGGAAAATCCTTCTTATCTAATTCTTCAGTCTAATAGTTCATTCTAAGATGGGAATTGTCTAAAGGGTATAATTGAGTAAATATTCATCAGCCACATTTTAAGTCATAATATGAAGCTATAATTGGAAGCAATGACTAAGTTACTATGATTTTCAGGTACTTCCTTAAAGATTTAGATAAGTCAAAGCAACTGAGTTACTACAATGTTCTAGCATTCTTTATCTGTAAAGACAGATCCTTAGTATACTGTATTTTAAAACTGAGGCACAATACACTCAGAGAAAGACAAATCACAGGTATGAACATTGTTTTGACTATCACCCCTCTTAGCACTGAGACATGCAGCATGGTGTATTGGGAGATATTCTGCGAGCCAAAAGACTTGGCTTGGCCTTCTTCTCCATTTGTAAGTCTTGAATAACTCAGCTGAGGCATTTAGCTTATCTATAGTTAGCTTTAGGAGCACTTTAATCTGAAGAAAATCTACCTCTTATGACTGCCTAAAGGTATTCTCAATAATTAAATATCTATGAATAAGGGAAAACGGATAATTAGAGGACAGATACATGTGTTCTGACTATTTCCCTGCCTTAAAACTTACTCTACAACCATAATTACAATGGAGCCTTTATGCAAGGCAAACCATGAATTAAAACTTGCCTAACAATAAGAATAAATAAAGAAATGAACAGTTAAGTGATTTTGGTTTCTTTATTTTTAATGTTTTATTTTTTATTTATTTTTGAGAGAGAGAGAGAGAGAGAGAGCAGGGGAAGGGCAGAAAGAGAGAGGGAGACAGGGAATCCAAAGCAGGCTCCGCACTATCAGCACAGAGTCCGATGCGGGGCTTGAACCCACAAACTGTGAGATCATGACCTGAGCAGAAGTCAGATGCTTCACTGACTGAGTCATCCGGGCACCCCAAATTATTTTGGTTTCTGTTTATTAATCCTGATAATAAATGGATTTGCCTCTGGCCGTGCTTCTGGCCAGAAAAAAATTATACAAAATATCAAAATTTTATGAAAAATAGCTTTTTTCATGACTTCTTTGTTCATGGTTTAGATATACTCAAGTAATGCTATCACTTAATGTCTCCAATTAATTTTCATGGAATAATCTAATCCCTAGATAAGAGTGTGCTGTGAAACACCATTGCAATTCACAATCACCCGTTTTGAGATTTTATTACATAACGTTTTATTTTATTATCTACTAAGTATAATAGTAAATATGACTATAAAAGATCAAAGCAGTCAGTGGAGAATCTATAAGAATTGTATACATGGACATCTAAGCATAGAAAGGGGATTTAAACTATTGCAGAGTTTTCAAAACAAAACAAAATAAAACTGAGACCTTGAGTTTGAATGTTGAATTGTTCAAACTTTATGATAGCCTATCCTGGTCACCACAAAACTGAAATAAAAAACCATTTAAGCATAGTAATTGGAAGAAAATGAATTAAGAAGCTAGTTTTGTTTTAGGCAACCCTTTGGTGGCAAGGAGAGTAGGGGAACATTTGGCTTTTGATTGAATCAGTCAGTGGTTGCGAGCTATACTCCCTAATGCAGACTGCATTGTCATTGGCATTAGTAGCAGTGTGAATAAGTCAAATTCTGGGCTGCAAACATGAGTATCTAGCCACTGGTGGAAGCAAGTGAATTTTTGTTGCTGATATAAGACTTCTGCAGTGTTTTTGGCTGTTTGTCAGAACTTTCTTGGAGCCTTGTTTCCTCCATGTTTCTAACAGTTATGATACGTCTACAATACCCTTTTAATAAACTTTTCTGTTTAATCAGCCAGAATCATCTACTTATATGCCTTATTGATACAAGTGAGTATATGTACTATGATTATTTTTCCCCAACATATTAAGCTTCACAGAAACAAACGTTCTAGAATTAGAGTGCCCGGGTTCAAATTCCGGTGGTGGTAATCAATAGATGTGTGATTAAGATAGTGTCTTAATCTCTCTATGCTTTAATTTTTTTCATACAAAAAGTGAGATAATGATAAATATCTTGTGGGTTTATGATGGCGATTATGTAAAGTGGTACCAGTTAAGTTTTAAATTTTTTTAATGTTTATTTTTGAGAGAGAGAGAGAGAGATACAGAGACAGAGCAGGGGAAGGGCAGAGAGAGAAAGGGAGACACAGAATCCAAGGCAGGATCCAGGCTCTGAGCCATGAGCACAGAGCCTGACATGGGGCTCAAACTCACGTACTGTGAGATCATGACCTGAGTTGAAGTCAGAAGCTTAACTAACTGAGCCACCCAGGTGCACCAATATCAGTTAAGTTTTTAGCAGAGTGATTGGGATATACAAAACAATCAAGATTAGTTAGCTGATAAAATGAGAATAATAGCAATATATTATGCCAGTCAATAATGGAAATCCATACCTATGTATTTTACTATTCTGCTTTTAACAAAAGTACTCATCATTAAAATTACGTATTTACATTACATTGCCTAGGACTATATTACCTAAATCCTTTTTATTCACAGTTAATTTCTGAGGGTATTCCTACTCTTTCCAACCACCTCATCACATATGAATTTCTTTTCCTTAGGAGTAATCTAGGTTCTCTATCAAAATGGAAAATAAAAACCTGGTGATTAACCTTGGTAATATTTTTGGTCTAGCAATAATAAAAAAAATAGGAAACTCAAACATGCTTATAGATTGGGAATCAAACTATTTACACACAAAAATGAAATAGATAATGGAGCATTTGATAACATCCATGAATCTGAAAGTTTAGATTTGTCTATTGATTTTAAATAAAAACAAAACAAAATAAAAAACAACAAAAATGCATATCAGTATACATTCATGCACATAGTACTTATCTTCAGTTGCCTTGTTACTTAAAAAATCACTTATATAGCTTTACTACTGCATTTAAATTTAACTGGACAGAATCAAGAATTTACTGCAAAGCATAATCTAGTAGGATGAGAAATACTATGAAATCTGAATATTTTTCTGTATAGATATAGACTATCAGCAGATATTTTAAATAGACTGAAAAATGCCTGACTCTATGATTTTTTTTTGTGAGACTAGTGAGACTAGTGAGACTAGCAATTAGCCTTAGTCCTATATATACTTGTGTTATTTGTTAAAACCAATGTGTTTTGATGCTTGACCTAGGCTGCTACTGCTATTAAAATCTAATTTCAAATAACTCAGTTAACAAATGTTGTCAAAAAAGTTTTTTCTTCATTTAAAGATTATATGTGGTGCATGATATATTTAAATATATGAATGTGAGTGATTAATGTATGCCCTAAACCACTGTAGGTAAAACATTTTAAGCTATAATTAAAATAATTACGTATCCACTTTAACTCAAGTAATGAAATTGTAAGGCAATGAGAATTATACAATAGAAAAATCAGTCTTAGTTTGATAGAAAAAACAAAAAGTAGAGTCATCAGGTTATTGCTCATGGCAAAAACATAAGAATGAGTATTCAAGGGCATCTACAAATTGATGGAATATTTCTCCTGAGTATTAGTAACTTCCAGGTCATCTGTTTTTTACTTTCTCTGCATTTCATCTTTTAGGTCAGTTAAGTTTGAGATTGAATAGTATGTAAGGTTTCCTTTGCGCTAATGTGATATATTTTGATTCTAAAATGGGCGAACTATTTTGAAATTAAAGTAGGAAAATATTGAAAAACTCATAGCCTGCCCCTTTCCTCAACAGACAAAAGTCTTGATTTCATGAATATCTATAGTTTAATGAAACCCATTTTACTATTAAACGTCAGGAGATTTTCTTGCTCAGATTTTCTTAATTTCCTTACATCATATTCATTCTCAACTTTGTTGTTTATAATTAAGATGATTTCTAGCATCTACCCAAACTATGGGCCCTTTGCAGGGAAACTCTGTATGATATTCATCTTTCTATCCTAAATGCCATGGTTGCCACATGGAAGGCACAAAATAACATTTGTAGAAGTATATAAATGAATAAATTATTAGATGATCATATAATTGTAGTAATAACCTGAAAGTTTATTTATAGACAAAAACTCAACATAATCCACTAAACATGAAAATTTATATGATATGTTTATGCTTTTGTGAAATTAATTTTTCAAAATTAAATATTTATTAAAATCCTAAGCATTAATATAATATTAAGATATATTAATATACTATGTATCTATGTTAGTAATTAATATACTAATTATTTATATTAGTACACTATTAATAAATATTAATATATATTAGTATACTCTGTGAATTTCTACATATACACACAGAAAATTTTTTTAAAAATTAAACCAATAAAGTACACACTTTTCTCAACAAACACATGGGTAATGAAATTTTTTTTCATACTATATGTCTTCTTTACCAAACATGGGTGCATAAAGAAAAGTCAACTTTAGCAAGACTAAGTAGCAAATGTTACCTTGGAATAATGTTAGGAATTCAAGAACTGATGACAAACTCAAAGATCAGGTTTTGGCAACAGGTAAACACAAACAAACAACAAGAAAAAAAGTCAGGAAACAATCATGTTTGGTAGGGACAATCTGATTAAGTCTCTGCCCCTGTCACTGTAGAAGGCTTCCACTAGGCCTTAGTGCTGCATTCACTGAACACCCTCTCATTTGCTATGACTGAACCCTAACCTGTCCTCTTTGTGCCTCCAGCTCCAGATACAAAGTTTTGTATGGGAGCAATTGATGGCTGAACCCAAATCACATGCCCAAACCATTGATCATCAGGGGCAGAGAAATGAAAGTTACTCATACTTACACTACCATGGTGAGAAACAACACAATATATCTCACAAGATGGACTGTCTCCCAAAGCAAGAAAGAAAGCTGACCTAGGAGTCCAAATAGTCAACCTGAAATACCTATGGCACTCTTGCACATTGTCCCATCATTGCCTAAGATTTCAGTTACTCCTGAATGATTACTGAATATGTACCTACATCTAAAATCCCATTTCTTGGGGTGCTTGGGTGGCTCAGTCATTTAAGCAACTGACTTCGGCTCAGGTCATGATCTAGCAGTTTGTGAGTTCAAGCCCCGCGTCAGGCTCTGTGCTGACAGCTCAGAGCCTGGAGCCTGCTTCGGATTCTGTGTCTTCTCTATCTCACACCTGCTCATTCTCATGATTATGCTCCCTCTCTCTCTCTCTCTCTCTCTCTCTCTCTCAAAAATAAATAAAACATTTTTAAATAAAATTCCACTTCTTTTTTTAAAATTTTTTAATGCTTATTTATTTTATTTTGAGAGAGAGAGAGAGAGAGAGAGAGCGAGCATGAGTGAGGGTGGGACAGAAAGAGCGGGAGAGAGAATCCCAAGCAGGCTCCAAGCTAATTGTGTGGAGCTTGATCCCACGAATAGTGAGATCATGACCTGAGCCAAAATTAAGAGTCCGACACTTAACAAATTGAGCCACCCAGGTGCCCCCAAAATGCCACTTCTGGGCTTCAGACTCTCATATACAAATGCTTATGGATATTTATATTTTACTTATATCACATACATCCCCAAAGCTAAACATGATGCATACATATCATCCTCATTCCCCTCCCAAAAAATCCCGGGCCTCAATTCCTTTCTCAACAAAAAAAGTTCAATCATTAATTACACAAATGAGGGAGTTGTCCTAAAAACTGCCCCCTCTCTTACGTTCCCACTACATACATTATTTACCAAAATTGGCCATGTCTACATCTGACTATCAGTCAATTACCACCACTAATTCAAGCCTTCAACATTTGACAATTTGATTAAATTGTCAAAAATTTAATCAAAAGCCTGTTTTCTTTACCTATAGTATCACTCCTTTCCATAGAGTCAGTGTGGTCTTCCTAAAACTAAAATCAGACTCTGTCAAGTACCTCCTCAAAGAGATTCAGAAACTTCTTGTGATTTTCAATATAGTTTACTAACTCATTATCATATGTACATCCTGTAGTGATTTTGACAGATGCTTTGCTCTGCAGGCTTATCTCCATTTTTTTAGCATTTTATAAACTAAATTTATCAGATCGTATTATATCTACATTTTTTAAAATATTTGTTAGAATTTCTAATAATAGGATATCAAAAAAAAAGAATGACTACATTACATGTGCTCATTCATCATAAGATAGATGCCATTTTTTAGAAATAAAAAAATGTAAGAAAAATGTGTGTTTTGTGCTTTTTTGCTAAAAACTGCCAATATCTAGAATTCCATGAACACTTGAATTTCTTATGGCTTCAATGGCTTGGCATGAGCTACTCTGTCATCCTAGATAATCCATATCATCAGAACTCCACCATTCACTATCTAACTTTTAATCATCTTTTTAAAAATTATATTTTCACAAAGTCTTTATTGACCCATCATCTATACCCTCCTCAGTACCTTAGGATACTCTCAATAACATGATATTCTCATTTACTACCCATTGTTGCCTTTACCTACCTAATTATACACTATGGCAGTCTGAGTAATGTTGGCCACACAGATGTCCATTTTCTAACACCCAGAGCCTGCAAATTTTACCTTCTATGGTAAAACGGACATTGCAGCTATGATTAAGAATTATGATATGAGGCTGTTATTTGGGATTATCTGGACCCAGTATAATCACAAAGATGATCATAAGCAGAAGGCAAGAGTGTCAGAGTAAGTAGTAGTTGTGACGGGAGAAGATGGACATTGGAGGACTATGGAGAAGAGGCCACAAATCAAAGATTACAGACAACCACTGGACACTAGAAAAAGCAAGGAAACATATTCTCCCCCTGGAACTCTCAAAAGGACACCATACCTGCAAAATCCTTAACTATGACCCAGTGCCATGAATTTTGGACTTTTTACCTCCAGAACTGTAAGATAATACTTTTGTTGTCATTTTGTTGTTTTGAGCCACTGTGTTGTAATTTGTTAGGGAAGTTATAAAAAACTATTTACATACTGTTTTAAAATCTCTCTCATTATTAAATGCCTTGATAAAAAAAAAAAAAGATCATGGGCGTGCCTGGGTGGCTCAGCCAGTTAAGCGTGGGACTCTTGATTTCTGCTCAGGTCATGATCTCCAAAGTTTGTGAGTTCGAGCCCCTTGTCAGGCCCTGAGCTGACAGGACAGAGCCTGCTTGGGATTTTCTGTCTCCCTCTCTCTCTGCCCCTCTCGCTTGCTCTCTTGCTCTCAACAATAAATAAATAAACATTTTTTAAATTAAAAAATAGAATTTATACAACAAAAAGATAAAAAGGGGGCTGATTGGCTTTTGTACTTCTACAGCATAGGTTCAGAATTAACTTTAACGTTTGCCAATATACACCAACTGAGTTTCATACTTAACTTATAGTTATACCTACGGATCTCACTAATTTAAGCATAGTACCCTCTATAACCTTAGGAGAGTAACTAAATCTAAAAGAGAGTAAAAATAGGTAAGTTCACTATAATTTTAGCCTTGCTTAAATTTCATAATCATTATACCCCTTGCCCTAAAATATCCCATAAACACTCTGACACAGTGAGTAATACATTAAAATTAAATGAAGTCTTTGGCACTTGCAAAGTGGCTTGATAAAATGGGACTTCATGGACTCTCAGTTAAAATAGTTAATATGGCCGAATATAAATTAAAACAGGACCTTTGAGGATTGAAACATTGTATAAGACCTAATTAATGAGCCGATAATTGTCTCCTCTACTTCTCCATTTGACAGCCTGATACGGTGGAGTGGATTATTATAACCTTAACGCTGTGGTCTTATCCATTAAGTCCCCATACCCACCACCCAATATCGTTATTGAAATTATTAGTTCCACCGAATCAGCAACTGGTAAATACTTTGCTATTATAGATTTTGCCTATTTCAGCTGCCTCTGCAGTTTGCTTTTAATTCTGAAATGACAATATTTGTCTTTACAGATTACCCGTGGTGTAGCCCTATAGGCTTAAAATCACACAATATTTGCATATAAGATCTCAACCATACCCTCCTTTCTCCAGAAGCACAGGTATAATGTTACAATGATGACATTCTCCTCCAAGGAGTATCCTATGAATACATACAAGTCTAATATATTTTAATGCATCTTACATTCTGGAGGCAACATATTCCTGATTTACACATTTTACTTCATCTCACTTATATATCAGCCCTCCTTAAATGGAACCCATTCCAAAAAAAAAAGGCTCTAGAATTTGTCCAAATTAAAATCAATAGGCACTCACACTAGGGCTCTCAAGCAACCTTCTCTCATGTTTCCTTGAGTCCCTAGACAACCTTTCACGGCCATAAATTCCTTGTGGGCTTCCAATGGAAGAAACTACTTTATTTGGCTTTGTGCTACTTATGACTAGAGAGGACATTGCAGCCCAAGTGCTGAACTCTCCTGGAAATGGAGGTTTTTATGGACTCTGAGCCTAAAACCCTCCATACCCACCTATGTTGCTATTTTCCATCCCTAAACCAGGATGTCCTGATAAAGAAAGGAACACGAGGGTTAGTACAGTGTACTTGGCCAAATTGGACACTGGATATCAGAAAATGTCTCCATCTGCACATTTTTATAAACTTTAGGGCCATTGACTAAGACTCGTCTCTTTTAGAGTAAAGAACTCTTGTTTCAAAGGCACCCAAAATACAAAACAAAATGATATGTACCTTTATGTATAATAAGGTCACAATGTAAGGTCTTATTAGGATTCCTTTTGAAATGTTATACATTACTGAGGCATGTATACCAATGCATAGCAAGGCATACATTTCACTTCTAAGAATGCATAATAGGCTGTCAAGAAAGTCATTCAGTTGAACTTTTATCACCCAGATTGGTCCGAGGCAGCTGGATTGAGACCTAATGTGTTCCTCAAACAACTCCTATTTAAGTTGGAAAATGACAACTAGACTCCTAAATGGTTCTGTGTCTTGTCTCAGGACTTAATTTTTCTTAATTAAAAAAAGGCCCCTTGACCAACTCACATGTAAGATCAACTTTAAAAATTTCCCTTTTATTTATGTATTTATTTATTTATTTATTTAATGTTTAGTTATTTTTGAGAGACAGAGAGTGAGCGGGGGAGGGACAGAGAGAGAGGGAGACACAGAATCCAAAGCGGGCTCCAGGCTCTAAGCCATCAGTCCGGAGCCTGATGGCGGGGCTCAAATTTAGGAACCACAAGATCATGACCTGAGCCAGAGTTGGACGCTTAACTGACTGGGCCACCCAGGCGCCTAGCTTTTCTTTATTTAAAGTTGGATAAATCTCATTTCCATCTATACTTCTGGGTCTCCTTGAGGAGAATTTCCCATGCCTTAAGGAAAACCTAGCAAAGTTTACTATCAGCTGTGGTATTTTAAAAATTAATGAAGATTATTGCTTTTCCCAGGGAGCAGCGGTCCTGTGCTCGTCTCTGTTCTGACTCTTCATGACTTCTGCTATCCCCCTCCAACTTTCCACCAGAACTACCTGCCATGGATCTCTAACCGTCATTACCGCTGCTTCTTTTTCTTGGTTACCAACACATACCACTAATCTTTATATACACCTATTGAAATAACAGTTGATACCCTGTTAACAACATAATTGCTGGACTCCTACCTTGACCCAAGGAATATACCAAGATATGGTCATAAAAAAATATACAACCCATACTTTCCAACACTTTAAAACTGCTCCAAAAATATCATTAGAGACTTTAGAAAGTCCAGATCGGTTTTCTTGGCTAATGCTGTGCAAGAGGATGATGGTTATGAGCTGGCTTTCAAGGACTCCTTATTCTTCTACTTGTTTTCCTCCTTTCACTCTCACAAGAAAATGTTATCTCCCTTGTTTAGGACAACTTATACTCTACCCTGTGAAAGCCTTCTCTGCTCTACAGCTACTTAAATTATCCAAAATAAGCTAAAAACTTATGTCAAGACTTCAAGGGATCAACGTAGGTATTTTTGTTTATTTAAAATGTGTCTTGACAGAGTTTTGAGGTCTTGGCTAAGAGGCCTGTCTGTTCTCCTCCTTTGAGCAGTTGATTAAATTCACAACTCAACCGTTTCTATTATTGGGTCCTCACAGTCCAGACCACAATGCAGCTGCCCTAACTGCACCATGGTCAGGTATTAGATAACTCAGGACAGTTCCTATGTATTGGAGCCTAAGAAATTATTTAAATTAGCCAATCCATAGGAAACCTGGCAAACCTGGCTAAACCCACCCAGTCTGTCATGCATAAACTGCCCCCTATAGCTTTAGCTTGCTGTCACCATTCTTCTGGCACAACTGCCTATGTGGCCCTGCCTGGAGTCTTCTCTCATTTGGAACTGTAAGTAATGGAGCTCTGATTTTTCTCTTTTCTAGTGTTTTTGCAGTGCGTCCATCCATCAAAAGAGTGTATACATTTTATAAAAACATATACATACACTTTACTGTTCCTTCCCAAAGTTAGATTATATCTTCCTGTTCCTATACTCTGCTGTAATTCAATTTAACTTTCATAAACAGAGGCCTGTTAGCAGAAGTAACAGTGTGCCAGTTTTGAGTCTAAGCTTCAAGAGACATTTGATGCTTTAATCGTGTTCTTCTGTCACCATTATAAGAAAACTACTTTGGGGTAGATGCTATCCCTTTAGGCATAATGAAATTAGGTAGAGCCAAACGTCTCTAGTTAAGCTCAACTGGACCCACACCCTGAAGTAGAGTTATCCAGCCCAGTTGAGGCTGGATGAGCTGTTCCAGGTAAACACAGATGAATGAGAAATAAATACTTACTTTATAAGCCAATGAAATTTTGTGGTTCTTTGTGATAATAACTAGCTGATAGAATGTGACTACTCTTGTGACTAAGTCTTTTAACTATGTTGGAACTGAGAAAGACCTACAACTTTAGAAACCTGGTCCAGGGTAGCACTGGACAACCATAGCTAACCAAAATACTGAATAACTCTGTCTTCTCTTTGTTCTTTCTGTAGACTGAAAATATTCTGCAGAAACAAGAGGAGTATAGGATATTTTAGATGATATCAAATGACATTACATCTACTTTCAACAGTGAATCTATAGCACAGATGCTTGAAATAATGTTACAAATTTGTCAAAGATTTTTTTATGGGGGCTAACTGTATGGCAGCCATGTATGGTTATTTTATCAGAGTAAGGATGCAATATTTCTCTTTCATGTGAGTTAGGATGTCAATTTGCATACTTGTGGGTGAAAGTCAATGGGTCATTATCACTGAGAATCAATCGTCTCAAGGTGGAACATCTAAAGGAACTAGAATGGACCAGGATTGGAACCTGGACACATCTGTCATCACTGAGTTCTAGAAGAAGCCACTTCAGTGGCAGTGGTATAATCCATAGATTATATAGAAGTTATAGTCATTTCCAAGTTTGTCAATAGTATCTCTTCAGGAGATCTGTTATTAGATGTTACGTCCTCTTGCTTGAAAGTGTAATATTTAATTTTCAAGGAGAAAATAGGCCAGGGATTCAAAGCTGGAGAATTACAAGGCAGTCTACTTAATTAACGAGTGAAATAATGTATCTAATGGCCCCTAATTCCCAGCATTCCTATATAGGTAAGTTTATAGAAATAAACCAATGTTTATACCATAAAAATATCTTTAACACACATAAAATACATTATTGACCCAAAAATCTCAGAGAAGCAAAAGACTTAGGTTTAAATAATCTTATCAATATTCTGGAAAAAAATAAAGAAAATCTAAAAGTTAAGATTGAAATGATTTTTTAACATACAAAAATATGTCAGCGCTATCAAATATAAATAGTAAATGATACTCCAAAATAGTTATTGATTTTAGATTTTCTGACATCATATTTAATGAAAACACAAATAGAAATTCTGTGAATAGCTAAGTGTTAAGTATTATGGGGAAAAAAAGAACTATAAGATCTATAATCTCATGAGGAATTTACCATGCAAGTCAATAATATAAGAATGATTCTAAGACAAAAGAGAGTTATACAATACTTTTTATAATTAAAATAGGTATTCATTTTATATATGAGAATCCTGCCACACAGACAGTTTCAATATGTTATTGAAGTCAATATAGTTAAATAGAAGTAGGGTCACAACTAGTGCTCAGATCCCTGGACATCGAGTTCAGGGATATTTTCTTTATTTATAGTCCTCACGTGAAAGTAAACAGAAAGGTAATGATTCTTCAGTAGGCATTGTAGACATTCAGAAATGAGAAGAAAAGAGCATTTAGTGTCAGTTTCCAAAAATTTTCTGGAAATTATGCAACTTGAATGGGACTTAGGGTGGTTGACTATATAAAGGGCATGTGGAGGTAGAATAGGCTAAAAATAGCGAGAATTTAAATTGTTAGTTCGGTGATCAGTGAATAGAAAGTCTAGCATGATTCAAATCCTGATGTAAATAAAGTAAGAGTGCCAATTAAAATTTACAGTACTTACGTTCATATCATGTGCATTAATGCATATAATGAATATATTAACATATGGAATGCATATAATATGCATTATATACAATATGAACTTTAAATAATAAGGAAGATTTTTGGGCGCCTGGGTGGCTCAGTTAGTTAAGCATCTGACTTCAGCTCAGGTCATGATATTGTGGTCTGTGAGTTCGAGGCCCGCGTCCGGATCTGTGCTGACAGCTCAGAGCCTGGAGCCTGCTTTGGATTCTGTGTCTCCCTCTCTCTCTGCCCCTCCCCTGCTCATGCTCTCTCAATCTCAAAAATAAATAAACATTAATTTTTTTTAATTAAGGAAGAAGATCTTGAAATAAAGTATATTAATCTTCTATCATGAAGCTACAGTATAAAAAGACATACTTTGACAATGTTATGCAAAAATAATAAAAAAAAGCAAATGAAATATGAAAAATTATTGAAATTTTGATATAAGAATTGACAGCTTCAGTGTAGTGGCAGGTGGTAGTTGGAGGGACATATATTAAGTTAAAAGCATTACAGAATCCCTGAGTTTCATAATTGGAAGGTATCTAAGAATATTTATTATAACCATTAAACATCATTTAAATCTCTTCCATAATAGATCTGGTATTTCGTCATGGCTCGTACTCAAAACACTCCCTTTGTTTTTTCTTCCAAAGAATTGTTGACTCATTCTTTGAACGTCTCTTGCTCTTATACTGGTCTGAAGTCCTAGTTCAATGCTAACTTTTCTGTAAATGCATATTTTCCAAGCTGTATACTAGTATTTCCTTCTTTCAGCCATTCATTTTGTGTTATAGTATTAAGTCACTATACAAATAATCCTATTAAACTACATTTTTTTGAAAGTAGAGTGTCCATATTCAAACTTAAGAATTACAGTACGACATATCCAGACTGCTATAAAGGGGGAGTTCTCCTCCTCATTATTTTAAATATTTTATTTCAGTTTGCATAACATATATATCTTTTCTTGGCCACATTACAATGTTGACTCATATTGAATATAATGTTAGGTCATAAGGTCTAATTGTTATCCTTAAGAAAAATTCTCCTTCATGTATTTGGAAAGCTGATCTTTTGTAAATAAGTACAAAAGTTATTCTTACACCTGCTAATTTGTAGTTGTTACATAAATCTCTGCAAACTGCCTGTCATTTTACATTTAAATTGCTTATCAAATTTAAAAATCACCCTGTTTTGTGGCATATACAAAGTTAATAGGGATCTTTTCTAAATTTTTGTCAAAATATTGAAAAATACCAAGTAGGAAAAAATTTAAAAGAATGATATTTAATTGAAAGTAAACCATGACCAATTAGATTTAAGTCTAGATTTTGCTAAGAAACAAAGTAGTGATGAGAATGCAACTTGAAAAATGAAATGGATGGTTATCACAAAGTTCTTAAACAATGGAGAAATAATTAAAATAAATTTCTTTTTTTAATCTCTATGCTTACAATATATACTTAAAATCAGTGCTATAGTCCTTCATCTCTGCCACATGCATTCACAAGTAGTTCCATTCACTACATTTTATTGCTACAAAGTTTTTTCTCTCCTGTTCCTTTTCTCTCCTGGAGAAGAAAAAAATTCCTCAAGGGTAGAGAAGTTGCAACCACAGTACCCAGGACAAGACTGGATATATATGTGCAAATAATCATGTGTTGATTGATTTAGCAAAACATCTCATTAAATTTTATAATTGAAATTATGTTCATGTTAATCAATAGTTAAGGCCTTTTTAAAATTTGGGAATTTATTTCTGCATTTATTTTTTAAAATGGAATATAAAAATTAGAATAGCATTAAAAGATTCAAAAAAAATTTTAGGCTAGTTTCAAATATAGAATTTCACATAGAAGAAACGTAATGAATCTATTAAATGAGCCAGAGTCTCAAGTCACAGCTTCCTAAGCTATTAGAAGCTGTGTGGATCCTCTCTCAGCTGGAAGTGACTAACTCTAGGTGTCATAGCATCCTGCTGACAGCTTAGCTTTTATATGACAGCAGTGATTAAATATTATCCATAAATTTTTTTCATTTCATCAAATTGAATCATAATTTTCAAGGCAAATAAAAGATTCATTTGTCACAAATATTCATAGAGCTGTCCTCAAATGATACCATGAGATTAGACTCGTTCCAACTAACTCGCAGAGAATGGATTCAAAATCTCAATATAATATGTCAAAAATGAAAATTAACTCCTTATTCATCTTCCAAGTAACAATAGCGAAAATTGTCTATGGCCAACCTCTTGCCAGATTTTCTCTTTCAGATATGCATATAATAAAGTACAACAGTGGTTTAAGATATATCTTCCTTTAAGTACTTAATACTTACCAACTGTGAGATACAGTAAAGCCAACAAAAGGGCCTCCTGTCTTCCCATGTCATTTCATAAGATGTTGATTTTATATGTTTTTCCCCAAAGAAACAAGATAATAGGAATCATGGAAAACCCAAATCATAAATTGATAGGATTAGATGCATAAGCTGTGTATAAATAAAAGGAATGAGCCCTTCCAGTTTTTCAGGTTGAAAAATGATCAGAATTTTTCCTTCACAACTTCCTGAGAAACAACTTTAAAGCCAAAGCCATCATTTTAGGTTCCGTTCAATTCTACCTGCTGGAAAACCAAAATAGTGCTGAAAGAGGCCACCCTTCTGGTCTAGATGCTACTTAGAAGTGATGTATTTGTTTTATATTATAAAGTCTTCATTGAACACCTATTACTATTATGTAACATGCACTCTGCCAGGTATTACTTGGTTATACAGTCAGGGATTTAAAAAAGCATGGTCCATTTTTGCTAATTAACTCTAAATATATTTGTTTAACCAGGCATTTTTATAGGTGCTGGAGATAATGCTTTAAATAAAGTAAACAAATCTTTATGTATTTTATGTTTTAATAGAGGCAGAAAAGGCAGAAAAAACCCACATTATATTATAATATATAATGTTATGGAGTGATGAGTACTATGAAGAAAAAAGAAGCAAACAGATGAATAAGAGTTAATATATTCCTTCATTGTTTAACAAACACTTATGGAACACATATTAAAAGCCAGCTACTTTTTATGCAAGTGAGACCTATCAGGTAACAATAATAAAAAGTAAAAAAAAAAAAAAACCTCATTGAATTATAAGGAAAAAACAACAAATATAAATAAGCAAATAACATGTAATAGAAGGTGAAATGTGCTATGGGTGGTTGCTCATATGTCACATTAAGAGAGGAGAGTAGACCTGGCTGACAAATGAGATGGCCCAAAATGTTCGTACAAGTTCAAAATGGACCTCTATCACATTTCGGCTCCAATGAGGGTTGGCCCCAGAGTCAGTAGCAGAGGAAATTCTTCCCAAAGGGCTGAGCTGTGAACACTGAACTCAATCCTTTTCTTCCCATGGGAGGTGAAATGGTAAGAGGTACAGATATGTATCGATTTCTGGGTTGTGCCAGTGGCTTGGCTCATTGGTTGGAATTCTCAAATAAAAAAGACAGATGAATTAGGGATAAGAACGTCTGAAGAAGAAGTACGTGTATGGGCACAAAGCAAGCAGATACGTGTAACTAATGTTAGTTTCCATCAGAGATAACCCTCTGCCAGAAAGGATCTTTACAAACAAGGCAGATAGGATTATTCCAGTACTTGCACAAAGGGGCTAATGACCAAAGTGGTCATAGCAGAAGTGATGAATGCTATTCATGGGTCTAATAAAATGGGTTTCTTCTCACCAAGGCTGATCTAGTTGCCACCACTGATGAATGCCCAACCTGACAAGGGCAGAGATTATTGCAACGTTCCATGTGGAACTATGACTTGGTACATCTAACAAGCCATTTGATGACAAGTCAATTAAGTGTGACCCTTTCTGCGATGAAGAGAACCATAATTTTCCCTTTTCAAAAAACAAAAACAACAAAAACAAACAAACAAAAAAACTTACACTCTAGATATACATTTTCCTTCCTTGTCCCCAGTGCATACATCCACACCACCATCTAAACGCTTACAAAATGCCTGATAACTCAACGGAATATTTCATGTGACATTGCCTCAGACCAAGATACCCACTTTATCACAAAAGAGGTATGATGATGAATTAATGAGTACAAGATTCATGTGTCTTACTAATTACATCCGATTACAGTGATAGGATGAAGGCTGTTAAGAAGTCAGCTCAGATATACAATCCCAGGGTATTGTTTTCCAGCATATGGTATGCACATTGAACCAACAGCTGGTATTTAGGTCTAGGAATTGAGGAGGAGAGGAAGGATTTCTTCCTCACCATTAGTCCCAGTTATTCACTTTTAAAATTTGTGTTTCCCATGCCACATTAATTTTTAGAGGTACAATTTTTCCAAGCGGAGAAAAAGGGTACAAAATCTTTGAGCTTCTAATTCTGGTCAAGCTCATATATGATGGCAGGAGTAGTCTATCTTGATAACCATGAGAAGATATAGCTCCTACAGCACAATAAATTCGAAAAGAAATATGTCTGGAACCCATGAATTCCCTGGGAAGTCTCTGGTATTTTTGTATCAACTGAAAATGTCAATTAAACAAAACAAAATTCCCCAATTTCAAAGTAATTTGGGAATCACAACCCTTAAGGATCAAGGTCTGGGTCATCTTATCCATCAAGAAACAGATTATGACTAAAGGTAACCAACTTTATGGCTTCCTTTAACAACATCTTTTAAAGTTTCTTTTTGTGTTGGTTGGTTTGTTTAAGAATAGAGGAACTAGCAGTAACATTTAGAGATTGGACTTTCAGACTTATTATCAGGGAAGAACTGAAGGTGAGTATTGAATATTTTAGCAGAGCATGAAAAGATCTGAATTGTGCAAGGAATAGAATATACAAATTCAGTTTATGCACTACCCCATCTCTGCTCCCTGACCTTGCTTTCTGAGTAGAGTGGCACCTAATAGCCGGTGAAGTTGCCATTACCATTCTCACCTTCACTTCAAAAGACTGAGTGACTACCTGGATATATCCTATCAATGCTTCGGTTCTAACTTACACTAAGAGCCCCTTCCTATTCTCTCTCTGGGTATCTGATTGTCAATGAAGTATAAGATGCAGGTTCCTCACTATAATTTCAAGGGTGTTAACACTCACTAGGGTGAATGTTGAATGTGGGGAGATATGTTACACACATAATTTTTCTTCTTACTTTTCCCAGGATGAGTAGCTAGAGAAGCACAATCTCTGAAGATGGGTGAGAAAAATTTTGAGAGATTGCTTAATCCGAAGTTATTACATGCTCAGAAATGCAACCCCTTATAATTGCTTTACACCCTTCCCAGCTTCATTTCCCCTCCTCCATTCATCCACAGGACTTCAATAAAATTTTATTCCGTGAATTTGCCTCAGGTTGGCTTTCCAGGGAAGACAGACTAAGACAACATGTAACAAAACATTATTCAACATTTGCCATGGCCTATAGGGGCTATAATAATATTACTGACAACCGACTATAGAACTAATGTTCTAGCAGGAACATTAGAAAACACAAATCTACTGAAGAAAAATTAGCATTTATTTCAAAAATGTTAAGAAGACTGTGCCTGAAGGCAATGATTTAGCAGATGTAGTTCAAGGAAGTTCATTTATATATCATTCTCTGCAGCATAAATTTTCCTATAAAAAAAGCAATTATTCTTTTAAATTAAGTTTCCTTGTTCATGTATGAAAAGTGAGGATACTATTGTTAGTGTGTTGATTCCCTTAGCAAACCACATTTCTCAAATAGTTAAGTAATTCTGGTTCATTATTTACACTCACCATTAATCATGTGTGTCAATAAATGTTAATAAACATGACTCCTGGGAATTTATTCTATAAAAGGCAAAATATTTTATATCATTGTAATGATATTCAGTTAATTCAGTTAAATTCAGATAGTCAGTTAAATTCAGTTAAAAGTTTGAGCATAAAATTATTTACTTTTTTATATTGATAATATAAATACAAATTTTGGGACTGCATTCATTATAGTAACAAAACTATCTTTACTAAATTCCTAAATTAAAAAATCTTAATTGGTGTGATATGCATATAAATCAAAATTGCATACCCTAAATGGCTGTTGTTGTGAATAATGTATAAATATTTTATTTTTTGTATTATTCTATATATTTTACTCATAGTCAAAATAATAAAATAATTTTCAGGAAATATATGCTTTTTCTCTTTGCTGTCCATCACTAATTGGATTTTTAATATATATGAAACTTTGAAGAACCAACATTCAATAAACTTAAGTATAGTGCACTGATACTGAATTTGTAATAAAGTATTCTATATTTTTTTGCATCTGTCAAAATTAATTGAATCTCTTTAATCAAAACAAGTATATCATGAGTGGAGCATCACAAAATTTAGCTTTGAAAGCTTATAATTTTAGTAAATTAAAAATATTAAAAACACAGCATGCAGACAGGAAGACAAATTTCCACAAAAGCAAAGGGAAATATCCAAAAAAATGAGAGTACAAACAGAACAGATTTAAGTTTAAACTTTTATAGTTTGCTTTGGAATATCTCGATCTTCATGAAGAATCCTACAGTACAACTCGGATTATATTAGAGGTAGATAGTACTATGGCATTGAATAAAATATTAAAATATATTCTATATTAACTTACTCCTTATGCTATAATCTTCAAATAATAAGTTTAAAGAAACATGTTGGCATTAATATCCATGTATATATGTTATTTTTATTTTTATTCATTTTTATTTTTTTTAAGTTTATTTATTTTGAGAGAGGGGAGAGAGAATGAGTGGGGGAGGAACAGGGACAGAGGGAGAGAGAGAATCTCAAGCAGGCTCCACACTATCAGCACAGAGACTGACATGGGGTTCGATTCCACAAACTGTGAGATCATAATCTGAGCCAAGATCAAGACTCCTACACTTGGCCAACTGAGCCACCCAGGTGCCCCCGTTATTTTTATTTTTAGAAAGAATTGCAGTTTAGAAAATAACTTTTGAATAGGACTATTTTGAAGATTCAACAATATAATAAAACCAACTTTTTGTCAATTGATGA
This sequence comes from Acinonyx jubatus, assembly GCF_027475565.1. NCBI lineage: Eukaryota > Metazoa > Chordata > Mammalia > Carnivora > Felidae > Acinonyx > Acinonyx jubatus. Next base: position 176,561,766 of record NC_069381.1, on the reverse strand, counting down.
GTATCTCAGAAAGTGTATACTTCTAGTTGTTTCAATACACCTTCTCATTCTTAAAAGTATTTTTTTTGGACATTGAAGAGTATGATCACCATAATTCTAAGGCATAGAAAAGAAACATATAATATACAAATTATAACTATGAGGTAACGATAAGCCTTTTGAGGGAAAAGGCAGAGGAAGTTGTGGTCTGGTGAATTTGAGATCAGTTGGTAACTGAAGAAGTCCCAGACAAAGAGATATTTTAGCAGATAAAGATAAAGTGATGCTGGATCTAAGTGGTTATCAGATAGGAGGGCAATTTGGTAGAGGGAAAATGGACCTGAGTTGAAACTAAGCCTAACTTGTCCTTAAAATATAAAAAGGTCATTGAAATTGGAAGAGAGGGAGGCTCTGGTCTTGGAAAGTACACGAAATTTTAAGGAAACTGGACCAGATCATGGAAGGCCTTGTAGGTTCTTACATTGTTATTTTTTTTTCTTTCAGTAACTGTGAGGATGAGCACTGAAGGGTTTTGAGTGTGGAGTAACATGATCTAGCTTATGTTTAAAAACATTCTTCTGATGGTTATAGGGAAAACAGATTATAAGGACTGAGGCAGAGGTGGGGGGAACAGTTACACAAAAAACTGTGGACATAACAGTAGTAAGAATGAAGTAAGAGAAGGAACATACCAGATTTCAATGTCCTTCTACATACTAAGCACTGCGCTACCTGTTTACCTAAGTTATCTGTATGATTAATATCTAGGTTTATTAGTTGATTCTCTGTAGAAGCTTACTGGAGTTGCATATAAATTATTCAAGCATATGTGAAGATACTATAAAAGTATACAGTTAAGTTAACTGCAACCTAAAACTTTCAGAATTACTCTTGACAAGGATTAAAGTTTAGTACAAAAAATTGATGAAATGATACTATCTCAATATGCATATGCAAATACAAGTAAGTGGTTATGCTCAACAATAGCATAAGTAAAAGATTATTATAATAAGCTCTATCATCTGAATTAATGAATGGCTCACCTCACTTGATAAGGTCACATTGAATCCCAATGCATCTCTTAATACAATTTTATCATTCAGCTCTATGAATCTGCTTAATTAATTCTGTATATTTAACAAGAAATAAAAATCACAAAGAGATCAAGGTAAATTGCCTTGGGAGTCAGACAGAAATCAAGATGAAAATAAACTCCACCTGGTTTAGTATATTTGCCAAATTTATATTTTTTATATTTTCCAATGTTTCGCCATGTAGATATTTAGTGGTAGATAAGATATTTAAATTTTTTATTTGATATAATCCATCATATTTTATTTCCTCGTTAAGGTTCCTGAAATTTCTAATTACAGGAATAGTGATTAATAAAATTATATATGAAATGACCGCATATATAAGATCTATGATGCCCTCACTTGCTGAATATCTATATTTGATTATTATATTACTTTCTACCTCTGTGGGATGAATATAGAGTTCCCTAAAAGGAAAATAGTTTGCTTTGAAAATAAATTTATGTGCAATCTCATCAAGTCATCCTTGGAGATAGAACCTGGAAGCAAAAGATATTACAAATGCCAAATGTGTTCCTCAAGAGGCCAAATAAATTAAATCTTCAGCAGGGAAGCTACATAAAGACTGGATTGCAACAGCCATGTTCTGCATCCAGACTTAAAGCATTATTTGTAGTCACACCAGACTCTGTGGCCCTATCAAATCATTTTATTATTCCCTGCTAATTACACTAAAACCACTGCCCTTTTGAAAGTAGTTTCACTTTTCTTCTAAACGTAAGTTGTTAAACAACAGCCATGACTGAAGTCACCATTACTATGTTCTTAGCTATTATGCACATTATCAGCTATCTTCTTTGCCCCGACTAGACGAAATTGTAGATGAAAGGTTATGGCATAGGGCAAAGAGGTCGCTGCCTAAAGGGAAAAAACGATTCTCTCAAAAGACCGATAAATAGTGTTAAAAGAACTTCCTCTCGTACTATCGTTTCCATTCAGGTTATAACTTTTGAAACTGAGATTCTCAAACTGTGTGCTGAAGTTCTCTGGGGCACCACAATGAACTAACAGGAGCACTGTGGGATATCTTAAAATTTTAAGGAAAACTGAGTGACATCTATTGGGCGTCAATCAAATTAAACTATTAACTTGTTTGGATCAACTCAATAAAAGGAACAGTTAGCTTTTATTTTGTTTTATTTTTATTTGATTTTTATCTGTAAGTGTTGTGGAAAAAAGGCTTGGACACTAAAGTTGCCATGACCTGAAAGATTTTGGAGACCACTCTTTTATACCTATTTGGGGACAATGTGCAGTGAAACCTTCAACTTGACCAGGAACATGCCAGGCATCAATTGAAAAAGAGAGAGCTATAATATTTTTTATAACCCTTCCATTGGAGATACCCAAAATTTATTACTAAATTATCAGTATAAAAAATACTGAGATTAATTAGCAGATTAGGATTCTTAGCAAGAACTAAGAAAGGAATAAGCAGACACAATTTAGGCAGCAGGATTAGAGAATTAAGTTCTTTCTGTTCATTAACCTCTTTAATTTACTGTGTATATGGAATTATTTAAACTATCTGTTCAGATTATTAGAACACTTGTGCTTCCATCCCCCTCCAAAAAAAATAGACCACAGAAAAACATGGAAATTAGTAAATATTAACTTGACTACATAAACCTGTCTAGGGAGGCTGAAAACAGCCTCCTCATAGACAAAATTTAAGGTACTATCTTTCTTCACCTGAGATAGTATAAATTATACTTATTTCAAGTATGAGAGTATTTATACAAAAATTTCTTACACACTTTAAAGTGAAAAAGTACTTTTTTTTTTCTTTAAAAAGTGGCTTGGGCTCGGAGCCTGGGTGGCTCAGTTTGTTAAGCATCTGACTTCAGCTCAGATCACGATCCCATGGTTTGTGGGTTCAAGCCCTATGTTGACTCTGTGCTGACATCACAGAGCCTGGAGTCTGCTTCAGATTCTGTGTCTCCCTCTCTCTCTCTCTCTGCCCCTCTACCCCCTCCCATGCTTGTAGGCACATGCTCTCTCTATCAAAAATGAATAAACTTAAAAAATTTTTTAAATCGTGGCATAAATGCAAAGTTTATTGACAAACATTGACGCTATTTCAGAACCAAATGAATGTTTCATTACTACTAAGAAATAATAAGATATAATAACACTTAGGATTTTAGCTTTAACCATTATATTCATTTTAAGATTCAATTTATTGTATTTGTGTACATTACCTAGCTCATACTTGTTACTACTGAAAATTATTTCATATTACTTTACTTTTATACAGATAAGTAACAACTCCTTAAAAACTAGCACATAATTACTTCTGAGTTTACATAATAATTTATTATTAGAAGTAGTAATACATTTTCTGATCATGGAAACACAATGCTAATAACAAAGACCAAATTAAATGCACCTCAACAAATAATTTGTGAAGTTTGTTTCCTGCATTTTTTCTGTTTTACTCTCATATTTGAGAACTTTAGATTAATTCTCAAATAACATTTATTGACAAAAGAAATAATATTCTTATTTTATACTAATTAAAATGGCATACTATAATTGATATTTTGTAACCTTCTAAACTTTTTTATTACCACTCTAGAATCCTGTTATGTTCAGCATTCAGGACAAGTACTCTGACTGCCATAAAATTAGGCACTTTCAAAAATCATATGAAAACATTAAGATTTTTTTTTATTATATAAACGTCACCTTGATTTTGTCACAGTATACGTTGATTAAAAGTACCTTACAAAAATGTCCTTATGTGATATGCAGAAGTAAAAATGTCATGAGGTTATTGTGAATAATTTTATAATAGCAAATTTGAAAATTTATTTAAAAGTGCAAAATCCTAGAAATAAAAACAATGACATTGACACACAAATAGAATTTTTAAATATTTGTACACCATTAAAGAATTTCAATCATTATTTAAATCTACTTGTTCTCATACCCACAAAAAAAATTATTTCATGCCCAGATACTTTCACAAATGAATTCTACAGTATAATTAAAGAATTACTGCCGATATATACAAATTATCCAAGATGAGAAAAAAAATAAGAAATTTTGACTGTTTTATTAGGCCAATATAACCTCATACATGTAATTTATGACTTCATAAATGTAATATATGAATGACAGACCATCGCAGATAAAAAAATCCAGACAGATATAGATATAAAACTCCTAAAAAATATTTTCAAATTAAATCCAGTGATTCATTAAAAAGATAATACATTATGAAAAATTTGGATTTATGCCATGCTTAAAAGATTGTTCCCCAATTCAAAAATTGATCAAGGTAAGTCATCACATTAATAGACCAAGGAACAAATAATTGATCACCTCAACACATGAAGAAAAACTATTTTATATATTCACATATATTTGTGGTTAAAACCATTCTTCAAAAGCAAGGGGCAATCCAAAAAGAAATTTAAGGAAACAATTCTCTTTACAATAGCAATAAAAAATATAGATTACTAAATAATAAATTTAACCAGGAAGGCACAAAACTTATATATTGGAAATTAAAAAACAACACAATAGAAATTAGAGAAGACAAATATAAATGGAAAGACATCCCATGTTCGTGGATTGGAAGACAGTATTGTTAAGATATCTATACTACACAAACTAATCTACAGATCCAATGCAATCCTTAATCAAAAATTTCATTTTCTTTTGAAGAAAAGGAAAACTCACCTGAAAATTCATATGAAATACCAAGATATCTACCAAGTAGCCAAAATAATATTAAAAAGGACTAACAAAGTTGGAGGTCTAAATTGTAGCTACCTTATAGCTACAGCAATTAAAGTAGTGGCATACTAGCAAAAAGTAGACAAGATAGAATAGAAGGCCTAAAAATAAACCCACACATCTATGGTGAATTGTTCATCCCCAGAGGTGCCAAAGCCATTCAGTAGAGAAATGGCAATCTCTTGGAAAACAGAATATGCACATGGGAAAAAAAATAAGTTGGCCTATTACCTTACACTATATACAAAAATGAGACCTAAATAGACCAAAGACATAAAAGGAAAAACTAAAAATATAAACTCTGAAGAAAACCTAAGAGGGGAGTTTTATGACCTCGGATTTGACAACTGTTTCTTAAATATGACACCAAAATCATAAGGAACAACAACAAAAATAGGTAACTGGATTTCCTTTAAATTAAAGCTGTTTTGCCTCAAAGGAAATTATCAGGAGAGGGAAAAATAACTTACAGAATGGGAGAAAGAATTTGCAAATTTTTATCCGATAAGAGGGTAATATTCAAAATTTATAAAGAACTTTTAGAATTGTACAAAAGTAAAAATAACCCAATTATAAAATGAGCAAAGCATGCAAATAGACATTTTTCAAAAGAAGAGAAACAAATAGTCAATGAGCAAAGATGCTGAGTGTCACTAAGTATTAGGGAAATGAAGATCATAAACACAATAAAATACCACTTCACAACTACTAAAATGGCTATAATTTAAAAAAAAGGGGGGGGGAATAATAAGTACTAGCAAAGATGTGGAGAAATTAGAACCCTTGTGCCTTGCAGGTTGGAATATAGTGTAGCGCTATAGAAAACAATATGGCAGTTCCTAAAAAAATTAAAATATGATTATCAGATCTAGCGATCCCACTTCTAAGTATACAAAAAATAATTGAAAGATTGACTGGAAGAGATATTTGTGTGCTTATGCTCACAGCAACATTATTTGAAGCAGCCAAAATATGGGAACAATATAAGTGTCCACTGATGGGTGAATAGATAAACAAAATGTGGTATATGCAAAGAATGCAGTATTATTCAGCCTTAGAAAGGAGGAATTCTGGCACAGGGCTACAACATTGATGAAACCTTGAAGACATTACAGAAAGTTACAGAAAATGATATGAGCCAAGCACAAAAGGATAGATATCATACTATTCCATTTTTATGAGGTGCCTAGATGATAGTCAAATCCTTAGGGACAAAAAGTAGAAAGATGGTTGCTAAGGGCTGAGGGGAAGGAGGAAGGAGGAGGAAATGTTTAATGGGTACGCCCCTAGTTTGAAAACATAGAGAAAAGTCTGGAGATGGATGGTGGTACTGGTTGTTCAATAATGTGATGGTAGTTAATGCCACAGCATTGTACACATAAAAATGATTAAAATGGTAAACTCTATGCTACGCATATTTTACCATTATTTTTAAGGGCGGTGTCTTCGGGTAGGAAAAGGATGATATCAGATGGGTATTTGTATCTATAGAAAGAAATAAAATCTGCCAAAAAAGTAAAAATTTTAAATTAGAGACATTTTTTCTTCTTTATAGTAGCTTTGTAGGAGAAGTTAACTGTTTAAAAAAAGTATTATAGCTTATAACACAGGTAAACATAAAATAATGACAGCAATTACATAAGCAGGGATTGAAAACTGGAAATGACTGTTGTAAGTTTGTTACATTAAATGGGAAGTGGCATGATATTATTTAAAAGAAAATTGTGATTATTTTACAATGTCACTAGGTGACATTTCAAACATAACAAGAGAAGTGTAACTAATGAGCCAACAAAGATGGCAAAATGAAATAATAGAAAATAATTAATTCAAAGGAAAAATGCCCATAGAGGGAAAAAAAAACACACACATTGATATGATTAAAAAATAGCAAAAGGTTATAGATTTAAAATCAACTATGATATGAATTAAATCATTCACCCAGTAAAATGGATAAAATCGTGAGACTGCATTAAAAATACAATATAAATACATGTGGTCAGTGTAAAGCCCCTTACAGTGGATTATACATTGCTAGTAGAAATATATAATCCTACAGCCACTTCAGAAAATAGTTTATCAGTTTCTTACACCTTTAAATATCGACCTTAGATATGTCCTGGAAATTCCATTTTTACCTGAAAGAAATGCGACCCTATATCCTATACAAAGATTTGTATATAAATGTTTATAGGATCTTTATTTGTATTTGCCAAAACGTGGAGATAGTCCAAATGCCACTGCAAGGCACAGGCACTCTGCCCCATGATGGGCCACTTTGGCATAAACATTATTTTGAGTTAAAATTAATCACAACCTAGCAGATAGAGCAAAATCTCCCTTTCCAGTCTTCAACTGCCTAAATTTTCAGTGGAAAGGAGAACCTATACCAGGAACAGAATTATTAACAGAGACTCCCCATTACCTAAGAGACTTATAACAGGGCAACCTTTGTTTTTCAAAACATCTCCATTCACCTTCCTGCTAATGGTATTCTTCCCTTTTGTATCCTCATACACTACCTCTCTTCTTAGCTCATATAACCTTCATGTTGCCTCCTTGTCTTTGGAATTTCATGTCTGTGTGCGTTCCCCGTATATATTTTTATTTTCTCCTATTAATCTGTCTTATATCAATTTGATTCAAGTCCAGCTAGAAGGTCCTCGAAAGGCAGAGGAAGGTCTTCCTTACCACTTAACTGATAAGTAGATATACAAACTGTGGTAAATATACACAGTGGAATACTACTCGGCAAGAACACATAAACTGTATATTCAATATCATGACTGTATCTCAAAATAATTATATTAACTAAAAGAAGTCAAACCAAAAAAGATTGCATACAATTCTACTGTATTTTTCTGTTTATGCAAAATTCTACAGATCTATTTTAACAGAAAGCAGAACACTGGTTGTCTGAAGGCAGGGAAGGGAATAAATTGCAAAGAAGAAGGAGGAAACTTCTTGAGGGCAGTTTTGTCTTATCTTCACTGTGGTGGCAATTTCATAGATATATATGTATGTCAAAACTTGCTAAATTGTTTATCATATATCAGTTATACTTCAATAAAGATTTGCACACACACACACACACACACTAAGGTCAAGTTCAAACATCAAATTTAAACATTATTTAAATAATGTTCAAGTGTTATTCAAACATTTCCAGAAGAAAAGGAATATGTCCCAAGTAATCCTACAAGTCTAGACTAATACTGAAGCTTGAGCAAACAAGGATAGTGCAAGAAATGAAAATACAGGACAATCTAATCTCATAAACACAGTGGGAAAATTCCAAACAACATAATGATAACATGAATTAAGATATGTATTCAAAAAACTGGAAGAAAATTAGGGAAATGTCTTTATAACATCTGTGTAAAGAAGAATTTTATTTAAAAAGTCCACAAGAGATGCACACTGAAAAATGATGGTAAATTCAACACAGTAAAATCATAAACTTCTGTTCATCATAAGATGTAAAACTGAAATATTTAGTATAAAGATATAAAGATAAAGACATAAAGTGGAAAGCCACAAACTAGAGAAGATATTTTCAATAATATAATAATTAGTATCCAGAGCATATAAAAATTGTGCTAATTAATAAGAAAAACAACCCATGAAAAATTGGGCAAAGAATAAGCAAACATTGCAACAAAAGCAGAAATATGAATGGTTAAATATAAAAACAATTCTCAAACATAAAAAACGCAAATTAAAAACAGTGAGATTCTACTTTATAGTAGTTTGGCAAAAATCATTGTCTGATCATAGCAAATGTGTGTGGGATGAGAAGCTACATAGTCAACAAAACATTGATAGTGGTAATCTAAATAGGTACAATCATTTTTTTGTTTTATCTATGTATGTATGTATGTATGTATGTATGTATGTATTTAGAGCAGGGGAGGGGCAGAGAGAGAGAGAGGGTGAGAGAGAATCCCAAGCAGGCTTCTTGCTGTCAGTGCCGAGTATGACATAGGGCTTGAACTCACAAACTGTGAAATCATGACCCGAGCTGAGATCAAGAGTGGGACGCTTAACCGACTGAGTAACTCAAGTGCCCCTAGGTTCAATTACTTTGGAAAATGGGCATTATCTTATAAATTTGAACATGTGATAATCCTGTGACCGAGTAATTTTTCCCTGGTTTATACTTTACAGATATTCATTCACACACGTTTCAAAAAACATGAAAAATAAAATGTATATAGCTTTATTTTTGTAGCAGCAAAAACTAGAAAAGCAAAATTGCTACAAACTGGAGAATCCCAATAAAGAAATTGAAATGTTATATAATGGAATGTCATACAGAGTGAAAATAAGCAAATTAAATGCCAAATACGTGACCGGATATCAGGACTATAATGTTAAGTGCATTGGGGAGGAATACCTTCCTTTGACCTTCAAGGTCCTCCAAGGAGGATTTAGAATCAAAGTGACATAAGACAGATTAGCAGGAGAGAATCAAATTTAATAGCTCTAAAGCTAGGAATCCATACAGACATGGAAATTCCAAAGATGACAAGGCAACATGAACCTTATAAGAGCTAAGACAGGTAGGATCTGTGAAGACAGAGGGAGAGAAGGCCGTTAGCAGTAAAGTGAAAGAGAACGTTTTGAAAAACAAAGGTTAGGTAAAGGGAAGTCTCTGTTAATAGTTCCCTTCCTGGCATAGGTTCTCCTTTCCAATGCAAATCTAGGCAGTAGAGGACTGAGGAGAGAGCTTTTCCTACATCCGCTGAGTTTTGATTACTTTTAACTCAAAATAATGTCCATGCCAAAGGGGACCATCTTGGGGCAGCCTGCCCTTGGCCCTGCAAGAAAAACAAAAACAAAAACAAAAACAAAAACAAAGCATAGAACACTACAACTAAAATCCATTATTTTAAAAGTTTAAAACAAGTAAGGCTTTATATTCTTATGAAGACACATGATAAAACAAAATTTTTAAAAAGAAAAATGTGAAATGCAAAATTTTGGAAAGATGTGGCAATAAGGAACTTCAAACGTTAATATTCTAGTTATTTCATGGATAGTAGATGATGGATTCATAGGCAGCATGTTGATATGATAACGGTGAGGATCCTGATGATAACGAAAAAGAAGAACATTAAAACTATGCATTAGAATAACTCTTTTGTATTTTTAAATATTTTATAACACAGAGAAACAAGCTTGTGTATATTTCTCATTCTGGTCTCACTAATATACTCCGAAGTGGTTCATTTCCATATTGCTGAAGGAGAAATAAATGCACAGAATCACTTGCCCATGTCACACATCTAATTAGAATTAAAATCGAGATTATTAACTTTTCCAGTGCTCCTATCACTTTGCAGTGATCATCTTTTTTTGAGAAATGGTAGTACATAAGAAGGGAATCTGATACCACAGAGACTTCTCTAAACAACTTCAAATTGGTTCGGTGCTATAGTGATCTCATAAAAATAGTCTTTTAATTAATACTGGATATGAATCTTCAAGAGGAACAGAACTGGCCATCCCAAAACATGCCTCTTTGGCATAAAGATTATCCTCAGCTGTTATTCTTTTTTTTTTTTTAGTTTTTTTTTCAACGTTTATTTATTTTTGGGACAGAGAGAGACAGAGCATGAACGGGGGAGGGGCAGAGAGAGAGGGAGACACAGAATCGGAAACAGGCTCCAGGCTCTGAGCCATCAGCCCAGAGCCTGACGCGGGGCTCAAACTCCCGGACCGCGAGATCCTGACCTGGCTGAAGTCGGACGCTTAACCGCTTAACCGACTGCGCCACCCAGGCGCCCCTCAGCTTGTTATTCTTAAGAAAGAATCCACACAAGAGAAGCTTAAAAACATATGACAAGTTACTCTTTTGGAAGAGATATTGACATTTACGCGGAGTGAAATCTCCATTTGTAAATGTGTCTCCTGGTCTGTACCAGGAAGAGGAGGGTGACTAAATCTCTAGAAATTCTTATCAATGGAGAAAGAAACCGACTTAAATCTGCACACCAACCATACACCAACTTACTGTGTCTTGCTTGATAACCTCCCAAAGTGGCTTCTCTCCCCCTTGGCATCTTCTTTTGTCTTCAGCTCAAGTTGGTATTTAAGGTGGTGACATGGGCCATTTTAGAGAATTGCTCAGTTTTCCTGGGTATCCCCCATGTATACAGGAGGTATACATGTTATTAAACTTTGTTTTTCTTCTCTTAATCTGTCTTTTACCACAAGGGGTCTCAGCCAAAAGCCTAGAGGGGTAGAGGAAATATTATTTTCCCTCCCCTGTCCTCTGAAATAGAAGTCTTTCATTATGGCTCTGGCATAGCAGGTTGGGGGCAAGAGTGATGCCTAGTTGGTTCCATTTATCTCCACATGTGGACAGGTTCATGAGCCATCCTTCCATTCCATCACCACTTCACGTGGTACACAGGCCACTCTTTTATATTATATACTTACCAACATTCAGAGACTTTAAAAGTGAGAAGAAAAGCTAGTAAAAACAAGATAAAAGGGGCCAGCCAGATGTCTGAGGCTGGACACTCCCGTTGCATACTTTTGGCTTTTGTAACCTTGCTTGTCTCCTGTGTCCACCAACTGCTAGGATAGCACTACTGATAAGTGTCCCCTCTCCTTTTTCTTTAGTCCTACCATACCAGCCGTAAAAGGAGGCTGATGCCAAGGCTTAGCCTTAGGAGGTGACTCCACTGGGCCAGCACCGGTGTGCAATAAACAGTCTTTTCCTGATTCCTTGTGTGCATGTGGCTTGTCTCTTCCTGGGCACTGAGTATTTGCTGTAATGAAAGTATTAGCGGCAGTTTGGCCTAAATGAAGGTTGTCCACATAGGATAATTTGAATATGGATGGAGCAAAGCCTCAAGAAATGCCCAAGTACCACCCCTTTTAAATGGGCAGTTTGCTCAGTGCTCATGAAGAAATGGATGCTGAAAGAAAAGCCAATAACTCAAGGAACACAGGCAAAAGCATGGCATGATGCTCATCAAAAGGAAAATAGATACTTTACATTCACTGACTTGATACCCATGCAATTCACAGGCGGGGGAGATCAATGCTTTTGCAAAAGTGGTGACTGGTAGTATCTAAATGCTCCCTTCATCATGTATGGCAGGAGCCTACTGGGGTTAGTTGCCCCTTTTCACACCTTACAAGCCTTTCCCTTTCATTGTGTTCTCTTATTTCCATCTCAATCCCAATACTCAAGAATTTTTTTTTCAATATCATGTATCTCAGGTTTACTTCTACGCATAATGCACTCTCCCTTTGACTCAAATTTCTGCTGTGTCACTTTTTTTATAGACAACAAGCACAGATGTTTCTTAATTGAGTCACTGCAAGAAAAAAAATCAAAAACAACTAATAAAAGAAAATACTAAACATAATTGTCTGGATTATCCCTTCACATTATGATCCAAGTTTTCACCAAGTATTTTATTTATAGTTGTACTGTCTCACTAATTGTTCATAGAAGAACAACTGATAAGGGACTTTTCATGAATAAATTGGACCTCAATTAGGATTTTTCCAGATAATTTATGTTATTGTCAATATACATTTGAAGTATTTTTAAAAATGTAACTGTGTTCCTGGGAGAATAATAATAATTACTCTTAAGTTCACTTTAGGAATTTTAGGAGAGGAATAATTTCCTCTGCCCTTCAGGTTCCTTCTAGCTGGACTGATAATCAAATTGACATGAGACAGATTAATAGGAGAAAATCAAATTTACTAGTATGTGTATGGGGAATCCTCATAAACATGCAATTCCAAACACAAGGAGGCAACATAATGCTTATGTGAGCTAAGGAGAGGGGTAGAGGTCTGAGGCTATAAAGGGAAGAAAAACCATTAACAGGAAGCTAAGGGATGGTCTCGGTGGACAAAAGGTTTCCCTATTATGTAGATACCTTTCTTAGGTAAAGAGGAATCTCTGTTAATAGCTCTCTTCCAGGTAAGAGCAGCCAGTGGAAGGGGAGGTAAAGAGCTTTTCCCGAATCTGCTGGGTTTTGCTTGCTTTTAACTCAAAATTATGTTCATGCCAAAGTGGCCCATCTTCGGGTGGCCTGCCCTTTGTTCCTACAATATTGATGCTATTTTGTAATAATAACACTCTATTTACTTTACCTATTCCTACAATATTCCTTTGTTCCTACAATATTGATGCTATTTTGTAATAATGGCACTCTATTTACTTTATCTACAATAGTGCATCTTCCTAATAAAAATATGGTTTAAACATAAGAAAAAAATAAGTTAATATCTATTGAGTAAATATCATATACCATAAGTCATGGATGCTTTCATATGTAATATATATTGTATTTTATCCTGAAGAATAAGTAAAATGAGCTTCATTTCATATATAAAGACCTCAACACCCAGAGAGAATAAATACTATGTTCAAGGTAACAGAAATAATAAGTGGCAAAATTAAGGACCTGAATGATTCTGAAGATCATATTCTTATACTCTACAATATTACTTACTTATAACATAGGGCTATGAATGAGAAAGAAAATAAATGTCTATTGTTCAGTAATTGTTTTATGCAACCAGCTTGAAACATTCCATTCCTCATACACAAAATAGTACTAATTTCTTTGACTACTTCTGAACCTCTATAAAATAGTATAGCAACATAAGGTTCAATGAACAATACAGTTTCCAAACACAAATAACAGTTTTCTCCTTGGTATTTATATTTACAGGTATGTTTAAGTACTATAGCTGTTATTGTTTTAATTTACAGTAATTACATTGCTTTACTGTGCTATTTTTGAAGTACTTTATACAGGTGATTGTTTCTGCAGTTTTGTTTTCTACAAATTACCTTACAACTTACTTTGAAATATAAATGAATGCTATTAATACTACAGCTTTATATAATCCATGGACTATGTGCAGTCTGAGCAAGATTTGTCCAAATATGCCCTGTTCCATGAAAAAAAGAGAAACAACAGACAAAACAAATAACACATCGAGAAGTCAACAGTTCTCTCCAAACATCACTGACAGATTCCTCTTGCTAATTCCTAAAATATAAGGTCCACAAAGGATCTATATGACTTTCTTACTATTGTTTCCCAAACTTTAGAAGACTTGCTTATCACATAGTAGATGCTCCATAAGATTTTGTTGTGAGTGTGGATTCATGATCTGTTCTCCAGTCACAGAAATCTTGTTGCTGCAAACTTATATCCGTTTCTACTTACTCCTAGTTTTTAAATCCTAAGACTTAGTACATATACTTGAAAGGACACTATTGAAATAAAAATCTAAACATGATCAGTCAATGCCCTTAGATTGTTCAAAGACATAAAATTTCTTTATATAAAGGGTCAATCTCCTAATTGCTTATATAAACTTATTTAAATCATAGATTAAAAATCCTTATATCCATTTATTAGTTCTCAGTGTTATTGGTGGAACCTTTAGGGTTTTCTACCCATGTTGTCATGCTATCTGCAAATAGTGACAGTTTTACTTATTATTTACCAATTTGAATACCTTTTATTTCTTTTTAGACGAATAAATGGATTTAGGGTATTTGCATGATGTAAATTTAAAATACAGAAATCTGTTGCATTTGTATACACTAATAATGAAATAGTACAAAAAGAAATTAAGAAAACAATCCTAAAAGAAAATACCTAGGAATAAATTTAACCAAGGAGGTGAAAAACCTATACTTTGAATACTATAAGACATCGACAAAAGAAATTGAGATGACATAAACAAATGGAAACAGATCCATGATATGGACTGGAGACATTAATATTGTTAAAATGTCTATACTACCCAAAGGAATCTACGGATTCAATGCAATCCCTATCAAAATACCAGTAGCAATTTGCACAGAACTAGAACAAATAATCTTAAAATTTATATGGAACCACAAAAGGCCTGAAATAGCCAAGCAATCTTGAAAAAGAACAAAGCCGGCGTATCACAATCCCAGCCGTATTATAGTGGCATAAAAATACACATAGATCAACGGAACAGATGGAGATCCCAGAAATATACCCACACTTATGTTATCAGTTAATCCATTACAAAAGAGGCAAGGATATGCAATGGAGAAAAGTCAGTCTTGTCAATAAATGGTGCTGGAAAAACTGGACAGCTAATGCAAAAGAATCAAACTGGACTACTTTCTTATACCATACACAAAACCAAACAAAAAATGAATTAAAAATTTAAATGTGAGACCTGAAACCACAAACCTCCTAAAAGAAAAACATAGGCAGTAATCTCGTGGACATCAGGTTTAGCAACATTTTTCTAGGTATGCCTTCAAAGGTTAGAGAAACAAAAGCAAAAACAAGTTATTTGGATGACACTAAAATGAAAAGCTTTTGCACAATGAAGGAAACCGTCAACAAAATGAAAAGATTCTACTGAATGGGAGAAGATATTTTCAAATGATATATACAATAAGGGGTAATTTTCCAAAATATATAATGAACTCATACACCCTAACACTTAAAAATAACAACACAAATAATCTGATGAAAAAATGGGCAGAGGTCCTGAATAGATATTTTTCCAAGGAAGACATACAGATGGCCAATAGACACGTGAAAAGATGCTCAAAAATCACTCATCATCAGAGAAATGCAAATCAAAACCACAATGAGATGTCACCTCACACCTGTCAGAATGGTCAGAATCAAAAAGACAAGAAATAACGAGTATTGGCAAGGATGTGGAGAAAAGTAAACCCTGGTGCATTATTGGTAGGAATGTAAATAGGTATAACCACTGTGGAAACCAGTATGGAGGTTCCTCAAAAAGTTGACAATACAGTTACCATATGGTCTAGTAATTCTACTATTAGGTATTTATCCAAAGAAAATAAAAACACTAATGTGAAAAAAAATATGTACCCCTAGGTTTGTTACAGCATTATTTACAATACCCAAAATATGGAAGCAACATAAGTGTCCAGAAATAGAGGAAGGAATGAATAAAGTGGTGTATATTTACAAGAAAATAAGACTCAGCCATGAAAAAGGATGAGACTTGCCATTTGTGACAACAAGGATGGATCTAGAGGGTATTATGCTAAGTGAAATAAGTCAGACAGAGAGAGCCAAATGCCATATGATTTCACTTATATACAGAACCTAAAAAATAAATAAATAAAATAAAAACCACAAAATGGATGAACAAATAAATATCCTTTTACATAGGACAAAATGGTGGTTGCCAGAAGGAAGATGCGGGGGAGGGATGGGGCATGGGTAAAATATGTAAAGGAAATTAAGAGCTACAAACTTCCAGTTATAAAATAAATAAGCCACAGAAATGAAAAGTACGGCATAGGCAGTATAGTCAATGGTATTATATGGTTACGAGAATACAATAAGGTATGTTTACATAAAGTATGACTACACTTATTGCGGTGAGCACTGAGTAATATACAGAATTTTTAAAAAAATTTTTAAATGTTTATTAATTTTTGAGAGACAGAGAGAGACAGAGTGAGAGCAGGGGAGGGGCAAAGAGAGGGAGACACAGAGTCTGAAGCAGGTTCCAGGCTCAGAGCTGCCAGCACAGAGTCCAACAAGGGGCTCGAACCCACGAACTGTGAGATCATGACCTGAGCCAAAGTCAGTTGCTCAATTAACTGAGCCACCCACGCATCCCCAGAATTCTTGAATCATTATGTTGCACATCTGAATCTAATGCAATATTGTACATCAACTCTATTTTAATAATAATTTTTAAGAAGTCCTGCGCTACAAAAGTACGTTGGTCTAATCATACTCAGCTATGTGTGATGATGAAAAGTATATATTAAATCATATTTTGTAATGATATAGATTATATTTTCAGGATATGTTTCTATTGTTTTTTTTTTTTACTTTTTAAATAAATTAACACAAGTGCTTTAGCATGTTTTAAATGGCACTCTTTCACAAATATAGCCTCATTTTAGATGTTTCCCAAAATATTTCTGAAAGAAAAATAATCAAGTATCAATTGATATGTACTTTTATATCCTTAAAAAACGTGTGATTAATATTAATTATAACTCTAAGTTTTAAAATGACTCTGGAGAAAGTGGATATTGATGTAACCACAACTCTAATAGGTGTTGAATTTTTCCCTGGTAAAATATCCATACGAATTCAACTTTTCAAAGATAACTTCAGTAGTATTGAACTATGTGCATCTAAGTGACTATTGAAAAATTAAACTTGTTCCAAAGCTTAAAGAAAACTTTTTTGAATTAGGAGTTAAATCCAAATTAGTCATGTCCCCAGTGATTAATTAGAAGAAAATTTGAAAGTGCTAATTGTGCTGCTAGGGATTCTTTAAAGTGGTTTCTGCTATTGCTTTGAAGTTTTGTCAAAGGAAGGGAGGAAGAAAATATTTGTATCCGTGATACCTAGATATATAAGTGTTATCACAGTTTTGAATTAACCTTATAACAGAAGCAGCACTGCTATGATTCCATCTAAACTTCATCCCATGGCTCCTAGAAATCTAATTTGTTAATTTAATTCCATTCTTTTATTGTAAACTATGTATATAAGTTTTATATACAGTAATAACTATTACTGAGAACAAACTGAAGGTTGATGGGGGGTGGGAGGGAGGGGAGGGTAGGTCATGGGCACTGAAGAGGGCATCTTTTGGGATGAGCACTGGGTGTTGTATGGAAACCAATTTGACAATAAATTTAATATATTAAAAAATACAAAAATTACATAACTATTAAGTTTTGACAGTTATTTAGGAGTCTTTAAGATTCAGAAAAATATCTAAATCAACTTTATTAAAGAAACATTGCTAAAGAGCTATGCTTTGTGAACCGTGTTGTTCTACTATATAAGCCTTTTGGGAATTATTTGAAGATCAAAAATATAAAAACTGAAGTTGTAAGAGTCTGGATGTTAAAAAATATAGATACAGTTGTAAACATGACATTAAAAAAAAACCACAAGATGAACATATGAAGGATTTTAAGATGTGATTCAGGAAATGATAGAAGCTATCATTTTCATAATCTTTATTGGTTAAATAAAATCCCAGGTGAGTACTTCTTATGGTTCTGGTTAACATAAAAAATAATTCTAACCTTTTATTTGTAGCATACATTCACTCACTGTAAACCAAGTCTTTGGTTCTCCTAACTACACAGCAAAGTTTTTAAAGATGAATGGAAATATATTGATAAACTAGGTGGTCTCTACTCAGGAGAATTGCATTAATTTCCTACTATTGTTATAACAAATTACCAAATTTAATGACTTAAAACAGCAAAAATTTATTACAATAGAGTTTTGAAAGTCAGAAGTCAACATGTGTTCGACAGGCATATATTCCTTCTGGAGACTTTAGAGATTTTTTTTTCCTTGCCTTTTTCAGAATCCAGGGATCACCTACATTCCTTTGCTCATGCCCTTTTCCCAATCCTTTTTTTAAATTTATTTATTTATTTTGAGAGAGAGAGAGAGAGCGGGAGGGGCAGAGAGAGAGAGAGGGAGAAAGAGAATCCCAAGCAGGCGCCATATCATCAGCACAGAGCTGGATGCAGGGCTCGAACTCATGAACCCTAAGAGCATGGCCTGATCCAAAACCAATTGTCGGATGCTTAACTGACTGAGCCACACAGGCACCCCCCCGAATCTTGAAAACCAACAAGATAGCATTTTTTTCTACTCTCTGACCTCCTGCTTCCCTTTGTAAAGGACCCCTGTAATTTCATCAAGCCTACCTGATATAATTGCCGTATCTCAATTCCTTCACTGAATCTTATCTGCAAGGTCCTTTTGCCACGTAAGATATTCTCACAGATTCTGAGGATTCAAATCTAGACATGGACATCTTTGGTGGGTCTGTTCAGCCTGCCTCAAGAATCATTAAAATTATTTAAAAAGAAATGCTTGCTACGAATCTCTATGGCCAGTACATGGTATGGCCCATTAGTAACAGCTCTTATACAAATCTGTGCTTATAATATCAAATTGCCATATATGTAACTTTTGATTTTGTACTCATTCAAAATTTTATTTATTTTTTCTGCAAGGCGCTTCAATACACATGGGATTTTTCTCCACTAGCAGTTATAAGCACATATTTAGGATGCTTCTCCATCAAGTAAACTTCATTTGTGCTCCGAAAGCAATATTTAAAGATCCTCAAAGACCCTATAAGTTTGACTGAAATTTAACCAAATAGGTAAACTTGATTTTTTCCATTTATTGGTAAACACAAACACACACTTCATTTGGATAGAATATAGAATATGCCTAAATGATCATTTTATAAATCTGTATTGCTTGCTATATACATATTTGTATAGGCATACATATTTAGAAATTGTTTTCTAAAAATATTTGGGTCAGCTTAGTCAAATAACAGCTCCTTAGAACCAACTTTATACCAGGCACTACATTAGCTGTAAGAAAACAAAAACAAGACATAATACATTATAGAGCTAACAATCTATTCAGTAAAGGTGAAAGATAGCAAAAGCTTAAATACATTAGGATAATAATATGGAGGTAATCTAATATGCTAACATAGCATAAAGAGGAGGATCAGCTCAGAGGAAGAAAAGGGACCGTCAGAGGATACTTACAAAGCAAGAAATATTGGTGTGAAGTATCAGGTAACAAGCAAGCATTAGTCAAGCCAAGCGCATCATTTCAGGTAAATGGAGCAGCTTGTGGCAAGGCAAGGAAACATAGGAGGAAATTCAAAGTTAAGCAACTGCAGGGCACTTGGGTGGCTCAGTGGGTTGAGTGTCCGAGTCTTGATTTTGGTTCAGGTCATGATCTCAAGGTTCGTGAGATGGAGCCTCACTTCAGGCTCTGTGTGGACAGTGCAGGGTTGGCTTGGGATTCCTTCTCTCTGCCCCTCCCCAGCTCATAATCTGTGTCTCTCTCTCACAAAACTAAATAAATAAATTAACATTAAAAAAAAGTTAAGCAATTGCAAGCCTCTTCATATGGTGCCATAATGGGATAAAAATTAAGTTTATCACACAAAAAAGCACCAGGTAAAGATGATTATATTGGGAAATTCAACAAACTTTCAAAGGCGTATAGCACTAATACTCTACAAATTGTTCTAAAATATTTTTAAATGTAAAAACATCCTTATTGTGTTATAAAAACAAGGACAACGTTTACCATTATATCTAACAAAGGTAATACAAAAAAAGAAAATTATAAGGGCACCTCGGTGGCTCAGTCGGTTGAGTGTCCAACTTCAGCTCAGGTCATGATCTCATGGTTTGTGAGTTTGAGCCCCATGTCCGGTTCTGTGCTGACAACTCAGAGCCTGGAGCCTGCTTTGGATTCTGTTTCCCTCTCTCTCTGCCCCTCCCCCGCTCATGCTCTGTCTCTCAAAAAATGAATAAATGTTAAAAAAAAAATTAAAAAGATGAAAATTATAAACCAAGCTGGAGAATAAATATTTAGGCAAAAATATTAAGTGGAATATCACAAAAATCCATCACATTAAATAATTCAGAATAACCATGAGGTTATAAACCATGAGGTTATAAATCCAAGGACAGTATTTAAGGTTGATTTAACATTGGGAATCTCATTAATTTCATGTAACATATTAATGGATCTAAGAAAAAAATATACTTATTGCCATAGATGCTAAAATTATTCCAATAGTATTTTAACAAACATTCATAATTTTTGAAGTTCAAAGATAAAAATATTTGAGGGATGCTTTAGTGCTAGCCCATGTTGCACATGCATACAAAACATCAGACATTTTCACTAAAAGCAAGAAAGGCTGACTACTATCTCTGCTACTGTTTAACATTGTATTAGAGAAATTCATGCAACTAGGAAAAAAATAACTTTCATACATCACTGGTAGAAATACAAGGTGGCAAACCATTTGGAGGAGAATTTGGCAATACTAAACAAACTTCCTATGAGCTTTCCTTTGACCCAGAAATCCCATTTATAGGAATTGGTGGGGAATCAGCTTAGCAATTCCCTGAGTTTGCACCCAGGGGTTAAAAAGGCATATAGGAATAGGAAGCTTCAGGATGAAAGCATACAAGATTAGGTAAACAAGATTAGGTATTCAGGGCGGAACTACCCTCCAATTTAGGACAATAGCAGAAAACTGTTTTCACAGGAGG
Source organism: Acinonyx jubatus (assembly GCF_027475565.1). NCBI lineage: Eukaryota > Metazoa > Chordata > Mammalia > Carnivora > Felidae > Acinonyx > Acinonyx jubatus. Next base: position 176,540,820 of record NC_069381.1, on the reverse strand, counting down.
GAAGGACCAGTATAGGTAAACAGGTAAACAGGGCTATAGATCACAGCAGGGCAGGTTATTAGCAAAAGTAAGGTGCCTTGTTGACCCTCAGGTAGCATGCTCTATCTGTCTTATCCCCTAGGCCATCTAAGATAAACAGACATGGTGCCTCATGTCCACTGTAAACATCCATCTGCCCAGTGCCAGGATTTTGTTTTGTGTTGACCCAGACTCCTAACACTGCATATCTTTGAAACCCCCTTTCCCTCACACATGAGTTAATGTTCACAGTTTCATTGTCTTTTTGTGCAAGTCCATTAGGCTTGTAAATCCTAATAAAAACAGAGCAAGGACCCTTACTCAAGCGCTCTTGTCTCCTCCCGGACATTAGCCTCTCTTGCATTTCAATCTTGCGTCCACTCTGTTACTGGACAAGAGAGAACTCCAGACCCAGAGTCTACAACAGGAATCTACCCTGACCATACACCTCCAACAATAAACAATATTATAAGCAGAAATTAAGCAGTGTTACAGTATTGTTCACACTTGCAAAATGTTGGAAACATAATTGCAAAATATTGGAAACATGCTAAATGTCCGTGGATGGAAAAGTAATTAACTATGAAATATTCACAAAATACTATGCTGTGAAGTGTAAAAGACAATGATATCTCTATTAACTGACATAGAGTTATTAATAGGATATGCTAATGAACAAAAAGAGGGGTGAGATATAAGGGCAATAGAGAATCTATAGTTTGTTACCTTTCATGTAAGAAGCAACCATATTTAAAGGAAAAACAAATTTAGACTTATCTTTGTAAAAGAAATTACATGTACAAAAATAAGAAATGAGATATTAAATAGGATTTTTGAAAATGAGGTGAGAAAAAATGAGATTTGCAGAATGAAAACAGTGCTTTTATAATTTTAAGTTATAAAAGCTTTTAACAATGTGTAGCATTAAATGATTATATTAAGAATAAAGATCTCAAATTCTAAATTCTAAATTGCAATCTCCTACTTTAAGAAAATTGAAAAAGAAGAGCAAAATGAACACGGAGGAATTTTGCAGTAAGATATTAGTATAGGTATTATTTCCTGATTTTAAAAAAAAAGTTTTAGTGAAATGTTTTCCTTTAAAAATGTCATTACTGTTTATTATCTTTATGACTTCTTTTAAATTTCTCTAAAATTGTTTTGTCTAATTAAAATATAATAATTAGCCTGTACATTTCCTTTAAAATTAGTTACATTGCATTTTTTCATTACTTTCTTAAATTTTGTTTTTCCTCTACTATTTCAATACAAAAAATATAAAGAATCAAAGAATTTTTATAATACTGTTGTCATTAGTATTCATGTGTATTGGATTCTATTTAAAATCATCTTTTAATTGAGTCTATATCAAAAATATGTAGGAGTACCTTTGATATATCATTATTAAAAACCTAATTTGAAATCATTTTTGATTTTTATATATATTTGTAAATATAGTATTTATTACATAATAGTATATATGTACTTACATAATAGTAAGTGTTACAAATATATATTTGTAAATATATATATTTTATATATTTGTAAATATATATTTGTAAAAAAAAGGATATTTTCTCTTATTTAAAATGTAAATTAAATAGGGGCACATGTCTAAAATTCTTGAGGAGAGTTCGTTAAATCATTTTACTGATCTTCCTTTATTATAAAACCAACTTGTTTTCTGAAAATAAAACAAAATAATACCTTATTCTCAAATGGCAAATACGTGTTTCTTGTACTTAATTTTTCTGTATTCTAGTACTTCAGCTTTTATTATATAGGGTATGTATGCATGCAATACATTTATTTATTTTGTTTTACAAACTGAACTTAAGCCTCATTCATATTTTTGTATCCATTTAGTCACTAATCTCTAAAATGTTCTTGAAATATCTCCAATACCACACTTCTTTATAGAATATTTAACTTAATCTAATTTTATTTTGTTTTATCTTATTGGATTTAAAAGTAATATATCATATAAAAATAAACCTTTATCATTGCTCTGATGTGTATAGTAACCATATCTTCCAGTTTCGATATTCTTCTATTCGTTGAGACGAAACTTTTCAAATGTTTCACCACTTTTTTTTTTATGGACAGCAAATTTTCATTCCCCCTTGTCCCTCTTCTGTCACTGGATTTTTGTTAAATCTCCCATTATTCCGAGTAAACTCAATTACTTTTCAACCTTTAATCCTTGATCTTTACTACCCTTTTCATACCCTTTATTTACATGGGGTGAGCTGTCAGAAAAATACTACTAGATGATGATATCGCCATTTACAAGATTATAATTTGCATTTAAAATATCATGTGTACTTGCAACTTTTTCAAGGAAATAAACTTGTTCTTTGGAAACTGGAATTGTCCTTTTGTGCATTTCCACCTCTTGTAAATATTCTGCTCCCTGATTCATTTTCAAGGACTGGTTACCTTTATAGCAACCTGGAAAATGACAGGGTAACGTTTTCCACCCGACTCTTGAGAGTAAATGTCTTTTGTAGCAGAGTTCATGCTTAAGGCATCTGGTGGCATATGCAGTGGGACTTGTTTCTTTGAAGGGATGTTATTATACAAGTGCTTCGTAATTCACTCTTTAAATACTCCTATATTGTTTTTATTAGACATTTTTGCAAAATCAGCGCATTGCTATGGTAATGTGCTGGTAAATACAAGGCTTGCAAAAGTTTGCTACCTTATACATATTAATAATATCCCTTTAAAATGTCATAGTTGGAGGTGTTAGAAGTGCTGAGACCCCTCTTTTCTTTCTATCTTATTTACTTAGGCGGTTGGTAAATTTTCAAAGGATGGCAGTGTTCAGTTCCACTGCAGCAGCATACTCCCTTTTGCTCTGATGTACTTTGGGAATAATTAACGTGAAAACTATGTAATTTGGGAAAAGTTAATTAACCCCCGTGTACTACAGTATCCTCAAATGAATATAGGAAAATGGGAAATAATAGATTATATCCATCGGTTTGGATGAATAGTATTTACTTATTGGTTTGCTATATGGACTAAATTATTCCACGTTAGCACAGTACTATACATCTGCTTCTCAAATAAATAACTTTCAGAAGCCATACAATCATGAGTTATACAATTTTACTAAACTTCGTCTGCAACATTCGAGCCTCAGAACCCGAGGGGCTGACTTTTCTCACCTTATTCTGTCATTAGCTCAATATTAGCTCCTTAAAAATCTCTTTAGCCATCCTGTGTAAAGCAGCTGGCCTTAACCAACATTGTGGGTTTTGGTGTGTGTGTGTGTGTGTGTGTGTGTGTGTGAAATTACTGAGTCATATGGTAACTTGAAGCTTCACAATTTTAGGAAGTGCCACCCTGTTTTCCAAAAGAGCTGCACCATTTTACAGTCCCATTAACACTGGCAGTTCTAATTTCACCACTATCTCATCAGCGGTTGTTATTCTCTATTTTTTTTCTTTTTTACTAAAGCAATTCATGTGAAGAAGTATTTCACTGTGACTTTCATGTACACTTCCTTATGAATAATGATGTTGAACATATTTTCTTACTCTTACAGGTCATTGGTTTAACTACTTCATAGAAGTGTCTATTCAGAAATTTTAGATGGGTTATTTGTCTTTTTATTATTGAATTTCAAGAGTTTTTGCTGTGTTCTGGATATTTTTATCCTATTTATGATCTGCAAATAGTTTTGTTGATTGTCTTTTCACTCTCTTAATGGTATAATTTGCAGCATAAAGTCTTTCATTTTGATGTGTCCTCTTTCTTCTTTCTTTCTTTCTTTCTTTCTCTCTCTCCCTTCCTTCCTTCCTTCCTTCCTTCCTTCCTTCCTTTGTGTTATTGCCATTGCTGCACTCTCATATCTAAGAACACATTGCCTCACCTAAGGCCACAAAAATTTACTCCCACAATTTTTCTAAGATTCAGTTTTACCTCTTAAATTTATGCTTATAATCCATTTTGAGAACATGTTTATAGGTGGTATCACAGAGAATCCCACCTTCATTTGTTTTCATGCAGATATCTCGTGGTCCTAGCATCACTTGTTGAAATGTTTGCTGCTGTCCCATCAAATTTCCTTAGCAATCTTATAAAAAATAAATTATGGGTGCCTGGATGGCTCAGTCAGTTGAGCATCTGATGCTTGATTTCAGCTCAGGTCACAATCCCAGGATCATGGGATCAAGCCCCATATCGGGCTCTGCACTAAGTGTGGAGCCTGCTTAAGGTTCTCTCTCTCTCCCTCTGACCCCTGCCCCTGCTCACATGCTCTCTCTCTCTCTCTCTGAAATATCAATCAATCAATCAATCACAGATATAGAGCTGTATTTCTGGAATTTGAATGCCACTACCGTACTATATTTATTATTGTAGCTCTGCAGTAAGTTTTGAAACTTACTTCCAGTTCTTCTTTTTTGAGATATTTAGATACTCTGGGTCCCTTTCATTTCCATATGAATTTTAGAATTTATTTGCCAATTCCTACCAAAAAAAAAAAAAAAGCTGGAATTTTGATAGGAATTAGATTGAACCTGTAGATCAACGAAAATACAAATATTTCTTTCTCTTATTAAACCCAAGCTTTCAAGCAAAACAATCCTATTCATAATATAGCAGTAACTTTAATCTGAACCACAGTAATTTTTATAGCTCTTTTCTGTTTTATTCATGTTTCAGTTATAATAATTATAGGAGTATTCTACTAAAGAAATATACTTTATGTTTATACATATTAAGTCTATTTAAAATGAAAATATGAGATTAACGTATAAACATGCAAGCTGAGAATCTTCGAGGATTTACTTTTATTTAAAAATACATAATTCAAGCTTGAAAAACATTATTCCAGGAGGCTAAGTATCACTAAGTGTCACTTCCAATTAAAGGAATTGAGTAAAAAAGTCAGTGGAAAGAGAACATGTTACATGTTCAGGAAGAAATGGCCTGATATTTATGTGAGACTTTGGAGAGTCTGTAAAATAAGAAAGTAGTTTCCAGATAAATTAGAATGATGGAAAAATATGAAACACAGAGCAAATTGGATCTTGTTTGCTGACTGGAAGAAACAAGAAACATTAGAGAAAACCACCAGAGCCTGTCTGAATCGACTTTGTTGAAGTTTTGGAGAAAAGGAAAGATTATAGCAGTAAGAGAACACCTAATCAAGGAAAAAAATGCATATATATATATATATATATATATATATATAAATTCAAAGTAGTAGAAAATATTTGTGGCATTTTATTTATCTTTGCCCTCCCTCCTCATTGCAGCGTCAATGTTGTTTTTGGTCCTGAATGGAGGCAGCCTAGGGTCCCCAGTTTCCTCCCTCCAATAGAAGGCAAGAGAAAAGACTATTTGTAAATTATTGTATATATTCGTTCTAGACTTTCTGAAGAAAACCTGCAGGACAGACTTTCTCACCTCTAGCTCACAAATTCTAATGCAGATGGGAAATCTGATGAGGACTGCTTATAAATACTATAAGAAGATTATAAATCCAGACTCCTGTGCAAGAGATTCCAGGTGGAGGCCTTCAGTAGACCATCTGAGGTATGGAAAAGAATCTTGGATGAGACTCTTGGGGAAAGGTGGAAACAACTCAAATGTCCATCAACAGATGAATGGTTAAATAACAACAACATAGATACACACACACACACACACACACACACACACACACACACAATGGGATATTATCCAGAGTTAAAAGGGGGAAAAAACAAAAACAAAAAATTTCTGACACATGTTAGATCATGATCAACCCTGAAGATACCATGCTAAGTGAAATCAGCCACACTTAAAAGGACAAATCTTATATGATTCTGCTTATATAAGGTACCTAGAGTGGTCAAATTCATAGAGACAGAAAGTAGAATGGTAGTTGCCAGAGGCTGAGTGGGGTGGGGCATATGGGAGTTGTTGTTTAATAAGTAAGGAGTTTCCCCAGGGAACTTGGGTGGCTCAGTTGGTTAAAGGTACAACTTCAGCTCATGTCATGATTGCACAGCTGTGGGTGTGAGCCCCACATTGGGCTCTGTGCTGACAGCTCAGAGCCTAGAGTCTGCTTCGGATTCTGTGTCTCCTTCTCTCTCTCTCTCTCTCTTTCAAATAAAACATTAAAGAAAAAAAAAGTGTGTCTTTAGAAACAAAAGAAAAAGTGAGGAGTTTCCATTCGGATGATGAAAATTTCCAGAAATGGATAGTCATGATGATTATACAACATCGTGAATGTACTTAGTGCCACTGAATTGTACACTTAAACATAGTTAAAATGGTAAATTTTAAGTTATGTCTATTTTGCCACAATTAAAAAATATATAGGCTTATCTGGAAGTGTGTGCTCTATTTGACTGAAGCCTGGAGACAGGAATAGTAAATGGAAGAGAATAAGGCTGGAAGGTGTCAATCCATTGTTTCAAAGCTTTGAATGTCAGATAGAGTAGTACACTGTTCATAGCGGGTAGAACACCGATGAACATTTATTTGCACTGACAGGATATGAGTTGGATTGTGCATTTGGAAGATTAATCGGACCATGTTGTAAAGCTTACCTTAAAGGTTGACTTTATTAATAAAGTATGTCGCAATAAATAATTTATTAGATGTCCTATGTTCATTGAAGTACAGTTAAAAGAAGAGCATGCTAGTTATCTACATATTTGTTAAGCATCATTTTTTTTTATATTTGATCATATATCAAGCCATAAGCATCTATTAACCAACGTCCAAGTTTACAAGTATTTAGCTCTAATTTGTAGGCAAATAATATAAATAAAGACAAGTCAGAGGGAGGGATGGAACAAAGTGGAGGGGAGGAAGAAAGGAAGGAAGGAAGGAAGGAAGGAAGGAGAGAAGGAAAGAAGGAAGGAAGGACAGAAGGAAGGAAGGAAGGAAGGGAAGGAAAGAATACGTAATTACCATGGAAAGAACAGCTGCATATATCCTGACACTACAATCTAAAATATACAAAGTGCTATATAAAAATATAAAACACAGAAAAGTGCAATAAAGGTTACTATGTTTTCTCACAATGCCAGCTTCTATAACCTTCAGGCACTGTTTAAACTCTAACAAAGGCATGGCTGTTTGTCTTTCACCTTTGTCTAAAGTTTTCCCTTCGTGAATATGAATTCACAAAATGAATGCTCTATATCTCTTCCCCTTATCACACAAGTATCATTAAATATATACCATTCTCGAGCTACAAGTTGCAATCTTTTAACACTATTGAATACGCAATTTCCAGGTATTCACCAGTTCTGCAGCAGTAGCCCAACACTAGAATAGCTACTTCCACAAAATCTTAACAATGCATCTAATAGGGAGAAAAGAACACCAAGGAAAGACTTTGAGAGGCTATTTTCTTCTGTTTCTATGAGTTTTATTATTTTCATAATCACACCAAACTAGTCAAAACAATTTACAAGTTAGCAAGGCTTGATCATAATTTTCACAATAAAATAGCAGTTTTATAAAATCAAATTTAATAAAAAGAATTAAGAAACAGCAGCAGTATACATGGTAGTTTATAAATCAGAAAAAAAGTATTTATCTAGAAGACAGATTTCTGTGCAAAAGTAATTTAGTCCCGAAATACAAATAAACACTCATTTCTCTTTTTTCAAAAATAAGGTTTGTTCTTTTCCATTAAGATAGAAAAACAGTAGCAATTGGATACAAAGAACTTAGTTTCCCAAACTTTTTATTTATAGTAGCTCATTTCAAAGAGTCATTTCAGAAAATAAACTAGACAAAAATGACGAAAGTTCAGAGGAAATATCACTTCGTCATCTCAATTTTGCAAATGTTAATGACCTGCATATACTATATATATTTACTTCTTGGATGAAGTCACTGGTTAATAGGCCCTAGGCACATTTTAAAGCAGATAAAATGGACTGTTGTTTCCATAATGATTTATAGTGTAATAAACAATATGAAAATCAGATGTATTCATAAATATAGGCTTAAACCCCTTTAGTCATGTAGAAGCATGGGGTTTGACTTTGGTTATTCAGTGGTTGGTTATGCTGGTAGACCTGGGAACTTGTAACCTTGCAAGTGTCCCTTGAATCAGTAGCAAGTTTTTTAAGCAAACAATGAACATCCAGAAATTAAGCTCAGCAAAATACTCACATGCTGTCACAAGAAATAGGAATTAATATGACAAAAAAAAAGAGTTTAAAGAAAAAATGCAACTGAACACTTGTTGAGTAATAATCTGTGCAACAGGAACTATACTTACTTCTGAGAATATAGAGATATACATCACATTTTATCTTAATTTCGAGTTCACAACTGGTCAAAATGACAAACATATTCCTGGAATGTATTGCAACATGTTGTGACCTTGTGATAAAATAGAAGTATGTATCCAAGGTATAGAGATAGTGTGGAGAGAACACTGACTCTTCTAGGATGAAGGCTGTGCCAGGATGAGATAATATTTTTCCTGGTAAATGTCTGATTTTTTTTCTAAAAATGTAATTGTCTATGAGAAGGAAATATGAGCTAGCGAAGAGAAAGAGTAAGTATTGTCCGCTAACACAATGGTTTGTCCAGGGAAATATTATACTGTTGTAATTGTTGTAGTATAACGTGAGGGAGAGGAAATGGCAGATTAGGAGGGAGAGACTGGATGGGGCCGGCCTGTGAATTTATCTGTATTACATATGAAAGTCTGGAACTTTGTCTCGTAGATGAAAGGGAAACAATAGAAACATAAAAAGAGAAAACCTACAACTAGACTTGTAGTTTGTAAAACTAGTTTGGAGGATAGGCCAGGGACCAAAGTCCTGAGCCTAGAGCAGAGGGAGGAAGTAGATAGCTACTGCAATATCCCAGAAGACATAAAGGGAAGGGCTTTACCAGGCAGTGCTAGAAATAAAAAAATAAATAAATAAATACATAACTATGGAAATACTTTGAAAGAAAAAAGAACATGAGTTAGCTTATTCAGAAGTAGGTAAGGGAAAGAGAGATGTGAAGGATCAACTTCAGTTTTTAGGATTTGAAGGGTGAGAGTTGATGCTTTCAATAAAAATACAAGACATATCAATGGAATACAAAATAGTCTGGACTGGGTAGGATTTACTAAGTATATATTGGAGTATATTGAGTTTTAAGTTCATGAGGGCATAAAAAATCCAACATCCAGTGGACAGTTATATAAGTCCAGGATATTCAAGGAGATTAACTTAGGTAACATGTTAGTTTTAGGGTATATAAGATATGACTAAAGTACTAAAGTACTTTAAAGTACTAAATCATTACATGTTTGTAGAGGTAAAATTATAAAGCAGAGTAAAGATAGTAGTCACTTTTAGGATAGAGGGAAGGGTGCAGCATCAGGCAAGGATACGAACAAATGTTTCTGAGTCTCCGACATTGTTCTATTTCTTGCTTAACATTATAGATTACACAGGTATTTTCTTTATAGATGTTTATTGCACTTTATATTTATATTCATACATTGTTTAGTTTATTCATTATATTTGCCATGATGAAAAGTTAAAAATGATGTTAAAATTATATTATTTGCTGGTGAGTTATGGGCTGGTGGCCTTTAGGAGTTCAGGAGTTTAAAAAGCCTGGTTTCACCTAAGATATGTAAATTTATACATTGATGTTCATTTGTAAGTATATGTCTTTATATATAACTTCTCGTGTTATAAATGTGATTTTGCTTGTTTGAAGTATAAAAACTAATGCAATCCAGAAAATACTATGATAGATATACAAAAAGAAAGATTTGAAGAAAGATATTGTATAATGATGGGTTTACAATGAGCAGATTTAGTATAAAAGCAATCCAATGCAAATAGTATTTAATGTCCAGATACGTAAAGATGATGATTGGTAGATAGATGATAGACAGATAGATAGATAGATAGATGATAGATAGATAAAAAGTGAGCCTATATTTACTGGTGATTCTTCCCAAGGGTAGATTGAATTTAACTAAGTCTCTAAATATTAAGTCCTAGTAATGCCAACAATACAAACTCAGTAATATTTGAAACAGAAAATATTGATGACGAACTAATTACAAGAGTTCTTACTGACATGAAGAAATCTAAATCTAAGGTAGAGTTTCTGAGTCTACAGTAAGGTATAAAATTGTGTATAAGGCATGACAGAAGGAACTGGTAGAAAATGTAGGTATAGGGGTGCCTGGGTGGCTCAGTCGGTTGAGCGTCCGACTTCGGCTCAGGTCATGATCTTGCGGTCTGTGGGTTTGAGCCCCGCGTCGGGCTCTGTGCTGACAGCTCAGAGCCTGGAGCCTGTTTTAGATTCTGTGTCTCTCTTTTTCTCTGACCCTCCCCTGTTCATGCTCTCTCTCTGTCTCAAAAATGATTAAATGTTAAAAAAAATTATTTAAAAAAATGTAGGTATAGGGAAGGGTACTATTTTGTCACGTTTTACCACTTAAAATGTGTGTTTATATGATACAATTTAAAGCCTAAGTACATAGATTTTGCATGATCACTATCATAGGTCTTGTGCCGTGGAAACAAACTGAAAAGGAGATTTTTTATGTAAAACATTAATTGGTGAGTAACCTAAAATCAAAGCCAGTAAGGAAATAAAGATAACAGGATTGGGCACAGGGAGGAGTTAACCTGTGAATTTTAGATATAGTCACAACAAAGGATTCCACAGCAGGTGATTCCACAGGGAGATCTGGAGCCAGAATGGTCCTTCAGAATTGTCCCTTGAGTCAAAGAGGCAAAGAGAACCTATATTTCTCAGCACTGAACAGCACTGGAAGTGCTGCTCTGGGGCGGCAGACAGGACAGAGTAGAGTAAAATGGGTATCTTAGTCTAAGGGATTTAGCTCTGAGCCCTCAACAGCCAAACTTCCCAGCAACTGAGGGACTATACCTTGGATCTAACAGATTCCCAGCATCCACTACAATCAAGGAAACTTGCTTTTCATATTCAAAAATAAACACTTAAATAAACAAAGCAGATCAATGCATGACATGTAGAAAATATTCTGGGGTGAACATGGTGATATTTCTATTTCTTTATCTCAAGAGTTGCCTTGCTAACGTCCTGAGCTCTGAAGTTCTCTTGAAAGTGTGGCGTTTTCTATGGTTTCAGGTATTATCAGTTTGTGACTATTTTCCAATTATATTTGTAAGGCCCAAGCTCTTTCTTTTTCTTATTAAAGTGGCATAAATACCATTAAATTGATGAAATAGCTAAGTACAAAAATGAGGGTGAGTCTTTTGTCCTCTGTAATAACCTCCTTTATGCTAGATTTCTGATTTGTTGGCCTTTATTGACAGAAGAAACCACATTCTGTGAACAAGTCAGCCAAAGATAGCATTTACAGCTTCTAAATAATTAGGTATTGATTAATTTCAGCAGGAATATACAGGCCCTTTTTTCAAGCTTGCCCATTCTTAAAGATCATATAATTTCAACTAAAGAAATCACAAAACAGAGCCTCTATTCCTAATAGCTAGCTCCTACTGCCTATCTTCCACAATTGTATGTGTGAGCTGCAATTGCCCCAAGGAGTACCTAGCTGATAGTTTTAGTCTTTGTTAAACTTCCTGGATCTTCATTATTACACAGATACAGTTAGAAGAAAGGAGTTGCCAACTTCTTCCTCCAAACTTTAACTTTATATTACAAATGAATATATGCACTGAGAAATGTCCAAATGCAAGGAAGATGTGACAAGCTACACACAACTAGGAAGAAATAACAGCAGACCCCAGATACTGGCATTCTAAAGTGGGAGAGAGAAATATTTTTAGGAAACAATTCATAAGGCGGAGTTGATATTTATATCTTTGCTTAAGAAATACCCTTTCTATTAGCATGGTGGATATTAGAGAAAAACAACTTGTTCCGTTTTCTATTTCTGGCGATTTCTATCTTGACACGTTTTGGGAACCATCAATAATAATGTTTTGGTGATATATTGATACAGACACATATACAGTTATAGATGTTCATATAAAGATACACAAATAATTACTAGTGCAAGATATGGATATAATGTCCTCTTGCTAAAAAAAAAACTAAATTTTTATGCATCAAATAATGTTCAGCATGGTAGTGATGAAAAGGTTGAAAGAATGTTCAAAGATTTCTGTCCCCTGAAAAGATTAACATAGAACCACTTTCTCTCCACTAAAAAAAAAATAAAGAAAGAAAGAAAGAAAGAAAGAAAAAAAGATGTCCCTAAAATTATCTACACAGTAATTAGTTGGAAAGGTGAGTCTAGTCTCCCAACTTAAGAGATTGTATTGTACAGAACCTAGAGTATATGTCTTCGGGAGGCAGAGGCATGCAAACAATTCATGGTAAACCTTAAGTCCATTCTACATTACAAGAGTAATTGCAAAACCAAAAATAGACCTATGGTGTATTTGAACCCATCAAAGTACCAATGTTTTCTTTTTGTCTATGCACAGTAGAATCTCTATGTGTAAGTGACTCATTTGCTCATAAGGTGTATCCTTAATTGATGACTTAACCTAGAAGGAATTACTGAGTTGGATATCCATTCTTTTCTTCATAGTGATCCGAAGACCAATGTCAAAACTGCTGGTCAGACAGACCATGAAAAGGTATACTAGAGCCACTGCTGGCTCATAATGTGACTGGATGTGATTCTAGAAAGACAATCTTTAAAGATTGGCACAGCCCCGTGTTAAGGTTCGTAATTTGCTGAATGGACCACGGGTTAGATTTCAATCCCCTGCTGTACTTTTATGCACAGCACAGACTGCTCCAATGTGCATATCAGCACCACTGATTAGATTGATTCCTTAGGAGTGATAATCTGGAGGACAGCATATATGGAGTATTATTTGCCTGGGACATCTCCAAATGGGTAGATTAGTAAGAGGTGCTTATTTGTTCAAGAGTTCACATGGTGAGAAACTATTTAATGTTGTGGTTGCCTTACTTCTTCAGTTTTTTTGTTTTGTTTTTGTTTTTCTCATTTAGAAAGTGAGTCCTTAATATGCTTTTTGCCTTTATCTCTGATTAAAATGTTGACATTTTTCACATATGAATGTTTTACATATACAAAAGTGATGTGTTTTATCCATATTAATAAGTGGTCATTTCTTTATTATCCACTGTTTTAAGAATTCCAAGTATAGGTGGGTATTTAAATTGGTATATATTCAGTGTATAGGAAAATAATGAAATGCTCAGCTTCAGGTTAGAATTAAAAATGCTTTGATAAATACAGCATGCACTCACTCCATGATGTGTGTTATGCATGCATTACCAGGTATGTGGCACCATAAAGCTAAGGTACCATTTATGAATCTTATATTTCATGTTACCCGAACATTTTCAAAGTCAACATTTGGAGTATTCTTCATATTTTCCCTGCCTTAAGTTTGCCACTGCCTTTGAAACTTCACCTCATATTTCATAGTTATGAATTAAACAAGGGACTGCTTCAATTTCTTTTGAAAAATTTATTATGAGTTTAGAAATGCCTCTTCCTGATATGCTGTTGCATTCTTTGAGGGTGGTAGATGTCGAATAAGGTAGTAAATAAGTGAAAATAATAAGTTTTATGTACATTATAAGGTATTTGTTGACACATACTGAAGGTGACATTGAACACAACCGCATGATTGATCCCTGACATTAGAGCATATTCTTTCTAATTTTCAAGGTGCTGTGTATGCAAACCATGTGAAATGATAGTTTCCTGATATGTTTCCACTTATGTTTTATCCTATTAAATTATTATAATAGTTTAATTTTTTTTTCATTTATTTATTTTTGAGAGAGAGAGAGCACACGTGGGGAGGGTCAGATAGAGGATACAGAATCTGAATCAGGCTGCAGACTCCGAGCTGTCATCACACAGCCCGACGTGAGGCTCAAACTCACAAACTGCGAGATCATGACCTGAGCTGAAGTCTGACGTTTAACCAATTGAGCCACCAGGCGCCTCCTACTTAAATTATAAATAAAGGGGTTCTAGGTGCATTTGTAGCAACTGTCAGAAATGGATAAATTCTATAACTAAATTCTGTAAAACACACAGGATAATTTTGGTTTAAGAATGAATTTATCAAACTTACTTATTATATTGCCTTCTTGAGATTAATTTCAGTGCAGAGATAATTAGGTCAAAATTCCCACCAATTTTTAAATTTCCTTTGTTGTCTGTGATTAACTGCTTTCACTGAAATTTCACAATTACTAATATGTGAATATTCTCTATTAAATTGCCTCACAGACACTATATTTGTATTGTTAAAAGATTATATTTTCTTCATGAATCACTAGCATTTGGTCCTATTGTGTTAGCATGGGATTGTTTCAAGTAACGTCATTACCAGGAGAGATTGAAAACAAAGAATAAGAATATTGGCCAAGCTCAAGATCCAAACCCAGAAAAAGGCCATCCACACAGAAGGGCTAGGTAGCAATCCATGAAACTGCACCGTGAATCATGCACCATGAAAACTGTGCATCCCTGCAACCACTAGTCGCCTCCAGAGGTCAAACACACAACCACGTGAGATGGTCATTACCACTACCACGTTATCACTCTCCCTCTGCCTGCATTGCTGCATCACTGGCTTAAGAGCAAAAGTCTCAGGTGTGAACATATGATCGCCTGAGCATAGGCAGAGTGATTTTGCTTTGAAATCTAGCTTGTGGTGAGAAAGGGGAGATGTTTTCCCTTTTGCTTTCATTTGGTAGGAATATATAACACCTCCTTTCTCGGCCTGGTTTCAGAGCCAATATAAAGACAGACAAAATGTTTGAGCAGATGTTGTTTAAATCTTGGGGTTTGAAATGCTTCATTCTAGAATCAGACACATTTGCTCACCTATGAAAGAGCAGAGCCGCCTGTTAAACATGGTGGCATGAAAAAAACATGTGTGTTTTTGCAAGTAGAAAATTCATAAAGGGAGATTGAGGAAGGGGCTAAAGTACATATTATGTTTAGCAAAATACCCATCATTTATTTTAGACCTCCTAAATCTTTTCTCAGTTATCATTTTTGCATGTCTTTGTAACATTCAATATTCTTTCCTTAATAGAATCACCAAATTATTGGGGCACCTGGGTGGCTCAGTCGGTTGAGCGTATGACTTCGGCTCAGGTCATGATCTCACGGTCTGTGGGTTCGAGCCCCGCATCGGGCTCTGTGCTGACAGCTCAGAGCCTGGAGCCTGTTTCAGATTCTGTGTCTCCCTCTTTCTCTGACCCTCCCCTGTTCATGCTCTCTCTCTCTCTGTCTCAAAAATAAATAAATGTTTTAAAAAAATTAAAAAAAAATCACCAAATTATTTAGCCATTTTGTTCATAACTTCTTTTGAACCTTTCCACTTATTTGTGTTTTGCATTATATTACTTTGAAAGAGTATCTCCACATATACACATGGTCTTGCTGAATTCAGGACTTAACAAGATTCCTTCAAATCATTTAGCTGAACTTTTCACTTTTTTTAATGATAAATGCAGCTTCATGTATTTATTTAACAAACCTTATACAGTTCTTACAATGCCAGACATAATATGTAAACACACTCCAACATTAACTCATTTCTCCCTCAAAATAATCCTATAATGTAGATTCTACTATTATTTTCATTTTCATCTGAGGAACCTGAGGAACAGAGGGTTAAACAATGTGGCACAAGGGAAGAATTCAAAAGAGCGATCTGAGTCTGGAGTCCCACTTCCTAAATACTCTGCTCTGCTGTATAAAATTTGACAAATTTTAATAAAGAAGATAATTGTTTTATTTTTGTTTACCAATTTTCCCATTTATATACAAAGAGATGCTCTGCTTCAGAAGGAACTTTAACTTTGTTAGTTAAAATGCACCTAGAATTCCAAAGCATGTATTTTCTTTTCCTTATTGTAGTGAGTTAACCACAAATTTGGATTTAAATTTATTTGGCTGCCAGACTAACAATGACTCTTATCTGGCATTTCTCATTCTTATTCTTCTTGCCCCGTGGCCATGGCTAATCGATCCAAGTAGAGAAAACTGACCAAACTTGGATCAATAGGATTATCTACTTTGGGAATTTTAAAATTAAAAAGGAGATGCACAGAGAAAGATGTATTTGTTGGAAGTGAATTATTTCACAAGAGAAATGCAGACAGAATGTTCATTATCTCCCTTGAGTTTCCCTGAATACTGTCTTTCCTTAATCCTATTTCATTCTATATTTAAGAAATTAGGGCTATTAAAATAAGTTAAAAATGCTCTAAGTCTCAATTACTACCAATTTAGAAAATAAAATGCATTACCTTCTTGAAGAAACTACAGAGATTAATGCTAGCATTGAACACTGAACATATGCAAATATATCTTTCATCATGTTGAATTTTCCATGTTAACAAATAACAAAGACTTCTAGATATTAGAAGTGCTTCCTCGAATTTAATCAAGTGGAGAATCTCATAGGGGCTTTTTGTTCCATTTTTCTCTCCTTGCTGGAGAAAATTTGTAAGTTCTAATATTTGTAATGCACTTTATCTTCCAAAGGCATTTTTCTACCATCTGAAACATAAGGACTACAAGAAGCAGTTGTTTTTTACTGGTGAAAGCACCAATACCCTTGCCATCCCGTTTTGGGGATAGCTCATCCTCGGTCTCCGTGTTACATGAGCCTTGATTGCCTCATTGTTAAAAAGGACATCATAGTAGTCTACTAGATTCATGGCCTTTAGTGCAAAACCCCTGCAAAAGAGATAGTAGCAATTACCTTAAATGTTTTAATAAGACAGATGTGTGACAAAGGATAGACAAAGTAAAATTCATTAAGATAAGTAATACTTCAGATGCCTGAATATGACCTCATAATAGTAGACCGTTTGCTGCAGCCTGTATCCACTGCCATTAAGGAAAACTATCAGATAGGCCACTTTATATTGGGAAGTCACACTTTCTATACTTGACTATTTTGATCTGTTCTATTTACCAGGTAATCCCAAAGCTGCAATATTTTAGTGAGATATAAAATAGCAAGAGAGTCTAGCTGGTTCAATTCATGGAGCAAGTACCCCTGACAATGGCCATTATGACCAAGAGAAGCCAACGAAATTTGAAGTTTCCGTGGCACATTTTAATAGGATAAGAGGCCTCTGGATTTTTGGTGCAGAGCTGGCGGACATCTCAGCCCAGCGAATAATTATTCTCCCTTAAAGAAATGGGTATCAGTTTACCACTAGGCTCTAGTGAAGACAAAATGACAAACGGTTAGTTAGCAAGTGACCACACAATGTATTTCACCTCCATAAACAGCCCATTTCATCCACTTAATCATATAATTACATTTTCCCAAGAGCTCAACCTCCAGCGTTAAATTTTGCTTTCAGCCTGATCAGGTCTCAAACGCACAGCTATGTCGCATGAATAAGTTGCTCACGCTAGCAATGTGCCTGCTTCTGCCAAATTGCTGATCTTCCTTCAACTCATAGTATGATCTCAAAAAGAATTTTCTATGATCACTTGACAGAAGCTGAAAAACTCAGAAATGGTTTCTGATGCTATTGTGAAGTACGGGGTCATCATGGGTGTAGAGTTTTAGCCTTATAATCTGTGTCAGGTTTAATTGTAAAGGAGAGTAAACGACAGAACCCCCCACCCCCATGAAGGCAGAACTTAGAGCAGGGAACTTTATTCACTTTGTATGGAGAGAGGGCTGACTTGATACCAAGGTTTACATTGATTCTCTGGGAGAGACTCATAGTCTAAGACAGTCAGTCTTGGGAAATAAACAAGAATAAGATTTATGAAGTCTTAGAGTAGACATTCTTAGAATGTGCAAAGAATTTAAGAGTTTTAAGACATATAGTCAAGAGAACTTGCTGTATGGAGGGAGTCATCCTCCTTCACCAACTGGTCAGTGTTTGCTCAAAGGGCCCTCGACAATGTGGTTATGGGATGTTCCAGTCCATGATGGCATGATAGGAAGAGCTTGAACTCACATCATCCACAGATACATTAAATTATACCTATTTTTTAGAGAAATTCCTCCTGAAGAAGAAATGAGGGCCAACTAAATAGCTTCTGCCCCAAAAAACATAAAGAGAATAGCAAGAGAGATAGACACATAGTAATGAAGGGGGCCACCACTTCTGATATTGTGATAGTACTGAGGGACAGGGAGCAGATTCATCTGTCCTTGGGCACAGAAATAAAGGAGCAGTTTACTTATTTTTTTTTACTTCCCCTCCCCCATGGGTTTCTGTTAATTTTCTCAGGATCCACATAAGTGTGAAAACATATGGTATCTGTCTTTCTCTGTGTGGCTTATTTCACTTAGCATAACACTCTCCAGTTCCATCCATGTTGCTACAAAGGGCCATATTTCATTCTTTTCATTGCTACGTAGTACTCCATTGTGTATATAAACCACAATTTCTTTATCCATTCATCAGTTGATGGACATTTAGGCTCTTTCCATCATTTGGCTATTGTTGAGAGTGCTGCTATAAACATTGGGGTACAAGTGCCCCTATGCATCAGCACTCCTGTATCCCTTGGGTAAATTCCTAGCAGTGCTATTGCTGGGTCATAGGGTAGGTCTATTTTTAATTTTTTGAGGAACCTCCACACTGTTTCCCAGAGTGGCTGCACCAATTTGCATTCCCACCAACAGTGCAAGAGGGTTTAAAGGAGCAGTTTAAAAGAGCCACTAGTTAATAAAAGATCTAGCCCAAGGACCCTACCAAATGGCAGAGGAGCTACTGGAACTCTTTCTGGGTCAGAGAGACTGGAGAGGGATATGGTTTATGCTCCCCTTCTACCCTGAGCACAGACACAGCAGGATCTGCATGCCATAGCCAGCTTGACACGTATGCAAGCCTAGGTCCCTACCCCACACCAGCCACAGATATCTCACCAAAGTGACCACATAGAGTTACTTACTGGGACACCTCTGGTTAGCATTCACTACAGTTTCAGCCTTTGTGCCAAGGTGACACAGGCATAATGCAGCTCAGAATAGTCCAGACCCATGCCACTTTGCTTTCAGACAGTGTGCTAGGGCGTCTCTGGTGCAGAGAATTCTGGTACCTCCCAGATGGAGTCTGTCTCAGATAAAGCCACCCTGACAGAGTGCCCCCAACATGGAATCCCCTAGAACACCTCCACTCATGCCAGCTTCAGCTCTAGTTGCCTGGCCAGGGCACCCTTGTACTGAGCATTGTGGGACACCCTGGATTACACCCACTTCAGCTTCAGTTGTCCTGCCAGGGTGCCTTCTGTGTGAAAAACCCTGTGATCTTCTGGCCTGCATACTGTCTCAGCTCCAGCCACCTTACCAGGGCATCCCCAGCATGGAGTTCCCCAGGATCCCTTGGCTTGTAACCACTTCAGCTTCAGCAATCCTGCTAGGGTACCCTTAGCATGTAGAACTCCAGGACTCCTCAGCCTGTATCTACCTACTTTGCCTTTAACTGTGTTGCCAGGGCACCCTCTGTGCAGAAGGCTCTGGAACACTCCAGATAACACTCATTTCAGCCTCAGCTATCCTGCCAACAGACCCTCCTTGTGTAGAGCCCCAGGCTACTGGCTGGGACCCACTTTAGCTTTAGCTGTTAGGCCATGGCACCTGCTGTGTGGAGATCCCAGAGACACATTGATGTGTGTCCACCTCAGCTTTAGATGTCCTGCCTGGGCACTCACTGCATGGAGAGTCCTAGGACCCCCAGCCCACACCAGTCGCAGCTTCAGTTAGCCAGAAAAGTCACCAAACACAATCTACATAGGGATGACCATACACAAGACCATTCCTTCAACTTTAGAAGTAGGTATTCTGCCTAATTTATAGAAACAAACACACAAATTCAAGTAAAATAAGGAGACAGAGGAATATGCTCACAAAGAAAGAAGGCATAACCTCAGGTGAAAAAAAATTAAATGAAATTGTATATAAGCAATATATGCGTGAAGATGCTCACGGGTCTGGGAGAGGAGTGAGAGAACTCAGTGAGACCTTCAATAGTGATAGAAAAAAAAATATATATATATATATATTATATATATTAAAATATATATATATTATATATATAATATATACATATATAATATATATAATATATATAATATATATAAACACTATCAGAGTTGAGCACAATACCTAAATTTAAAAAAATAAAAAACAACACCTAGGGAGAATAAATAGTGATTAGCACATGCTGAAGAATGTATCAGAGATCTGGAAGACAAGGTAGTGGAAAACACCAAAGCTGAATATTAAAAAGGGAAAAGAATTTTAAAAAAATCATACACATACACAACATAGGTTAAGGGATCTCTTGAAAAAACATCAAATGAATGAACATTCATATTAAGAAGTCTCAGAAGAAGTGCAGGGGTGGAGGGTGGGCAGAAAACTTATTTGAAGAAATAATAACTGAAATCTTCCTTAACCTAGAGAAGAAGTAGATATTCAAGTTCAAGAACCACAAAAAGTTCCAAACAAGGTGAACCTAAGAAGGTCCACATCATGACGCATCGTTATTGAAATGTCAAAGTTTAAAGACAAAAAGAGAATTTTAAAAACAGCAATAGAGAAGCAAAATGTTATATACAAGGGAAACTCTATAAGACTATCAGGTGACTTTTCATCAGAAACTTTGCAGGACATAAGGAAATGACTTGATATATTTGAAGTACTGAAATGGGTGGGGGGAACCACACACCTCTACAAGAATACTCTACTCAAAAAAAGTTATTATTTAGAATTGAAGGAAAGATAAAAAGTTTTCCAGAAAAACAAAACTTAAAGGAGTTTATCACCAATAAACCAAAATTATAAGAAATGTTAAAGGGTCTTCTTTAAATGAAAAAGAAATGGTCAAAATTATATGTAATAAAGTAATGAATAGGGGCACTTGGGTGGCCCAGTCGGTTGAGTGTCTGACTTCAGCTTAGGTCATGATATCCTGGTTCATGGGTTTGAGGCCTGTGTCAGGCTCTGTGCTGACAGCTCAGAGCCTGGAGCCTGCTTCAGATTCTGTGTCTCCCTCTTTCTCTGCCTCTTCCCTGCTCCCACTCTGTATCTCTCTCTCAAAAATAAATAAACATTAAAAAAACTTTTTAAGTAATGAATAAAAAGATGTAAAATATGACAGCATATACATAAAACATGGAGGAGAGTGTAAAAAACAAAATAAATTTTGTTTTGTTTTGTTTTGTTTTTAGAATGTATTTGAATTTAAATTACCATTAACCTAATAAATACTGGTACTTTTGATGTTATCTATTAACTTCATGGTAACAACAAACCCAAAATCTGTGCAAACAATAAAGAGAAAGGAACCCAAACATAACACTACAGAAATTAGTCCATCATAAAAAAAGCAGAAAAAAAAGAAGAAAAAAAAAAGGAAAGAACTACAATAAAAAAATGAGAAAACAAGCAATGAAAAGGCAATAAGTACATACTAAAGTAATTACTTTAAATGTAAATTGTGTAAATGCCCTAATAAAGATAAAGCGTGGCAGAATGGATAAAACAAAAACAAAAAAAAAAAAAAAAAAGAAGAAGACCCATCTATATATTGCCTACAAGAGACTCACCTTAGACCTAAACACACATACAGGCTGAAAATGAAGGGATAAAAAAACATTAACCATACAAAAGGAAGTGGGAAAGAAAAGCCAAGATAGCAAACTTATGTAGACCTTAAATAGACTTTAAAAAAAGAGACTGTAACAAGAGACAAAGAAGACATTACAGAATGATAATGAAATCAATCCAAGAGGATATTAACAATTGTAAATATCCATGTACCTAACATTGGAGCAACAAAATACATAAAACAAAGATTGAGGGACATAAACAGAGAATCTGAGAGTATTATAATAGTAGGGGATTTTAACACACAACTTACATTGGTACATAGATCATCCAGACAAGAAAACAATAAGGAGGTAATATCTTTGAACAACATATTAAACCAGATGGACTTAATAGACATATACAGAAGATTTCATTCAAAACAAAATACACATTCAAAACAGAATACACATTCTTTCAAGTGGACTTGAAGCATTCTCCAGAGTAGATCACATAGTAGGCCATAAAATAAGTCCCATTAAACTGAAGTGGATTGAATTCATATCATGCATATTTTCTGACCACAAGAGAATGAACCTAGAAATCAGACATAAGAAAACAAAATGGTAGAAACTAACATGTTGAGGCTAAACAACATGAGACTAAACAACCAAGGGGTTCATGAAGAAATCAGAGAAGAAATTAAGAAAAATATATGGAGACAAATGAAGATAAAATACAATGGTCCAAAATCTTGGGGATGTGACAAAAACCATTCTAAGAGGGAAATATAGAGCAATACAGGTCTACTTCAAGAAAGAGGAAAAAGCTCACATAATCAATCTAACTTTATATGTAAAAGAACTAGAAAAAGAAGAACAAAGCCTAAGGTGAGTAATGGAAGGGAGTAATAAAATCACAACAGAAATAAGTGACATAAAGACTAAAAAAATAGTAGAAAAATTAATGAAATCAACGCTTGTTCATTAAAAAGATAAACAAAATAGATAAATCTTCAGCCAGACTCATCAAAAAGGGAATGTATATACACTTATAAAATCAGAAATAAAAGAGGAGACACAAAAACTGATACCACAGAGATGCAAGGAATTAAAAGAATACTACAAAAGTTATATGTCAATTATTTGGACAATATAACAGAAACCGATAAATTCTTAGATGCAATGTTCCACAATTGAATCAGGAAGAAACAGAAAAATGGAACAGACCAATAACTAGTAATGAAATTGAAACAATAATAAAAAAAATTACAAAAAATAAAAGTCCAGGTCCAGACACATTCAGAGAAGAATTCTACCAAGCATATAAAGAAGAGTTAATACCTATTTTTCTTAAATTCTTATAAAAAATATAAGGAGGAAGGAAAGCTCCCAAATACATTCTACAAGGCCCAATACTAAAACCAGTCAAAGGCACCACAAAAAATAAAAAATATAAACCAATACCCCTGATGAATACAGATGCAAAACATACCCCCAAAATATTAGCAAACCACATTCAGACCATATTTAATGATAAATTTAAAAGGTTATTCTCCACAAACAAGTGAGATATATTCTGGGAGTGCAAGAATGGTTCAATATTTGCAAATCAATGAGCATGATACACCATATCAATGAAACAAAGGGTAAAAATCATATGATCACCTCAATAGATTCAGAAAAAAATTAACAAAACTAAACATCCATTCATGATAAAAGCTTTTAACAAAGTGGGTTTAAGAGAAAACATACCTCAATAATAACAGCTATATATGAAAAACACACAGGCACATTTCTTCTTTATCCATTCATATGGATATACTATATACCATATATATACCATATATATACTATATACCATATATACCATTTCTTCTTTATCCATTCATCAGTTAATGGGCATTTGGGCTCTTTCCACAATTTGGCTATTGTTGATAAGGCTGCTATAAACATTGAGGTTCCTGTGCCACTTTGAATCAGCATTTTTGTGTCCTTTGGATAAATACCTAGTAGTGCAATTGCTGGGTTGTAGAATAGCTCTATTATCAATTTTCTGAGAAATCTCCATACTGTTTTCCAGAGTGGCTGCACCAGTTTGCATTCCCACCAGCAGTGCAAAAGGGTTCCCCTTTCTTCTCATCCTTGCCAACATCTGTTGCTTCCTGAGTTAATTTTAGCCATTCTTACAGGTGTGAGGTGGTATCTCATTGTGGTTAATTTTTATTTCCCTGATGATGAGTGATATTGAGCATCTTTTCATGTTTTTGTTGGCCATCTGGATGTCTTCTTTGGAAAAGTGTCTATTAATGTCTTTTGTCCACTTCACTGGATTGTTTGTCTTTTGACTGTTGAGTTTGGTAAGTTCTTTATAGATTTTGAATACTAACCCTTTATCTGTTATGTTATTTGCACATATCCTCTCCCATTCCATCAGTTGCCTTTTGGTTTTCTTGATTGCTTCCTTTGCCGTGCAGAAGCTTTTTATCTTGATGAGGGCCCAAATTCATTCTTGCTTTTGTTTCCCTTATCTTCAGAGACATGCCTAGTAAGAAGTTGCTGTGGCCGAGGTCAAAGAGGTTATTGCCTGTTTTGTCCTCTAGGATTTTGATGGTTTCCTGTCTTATATTTAGGTCTTTCATCCTTTGAGTTTATTTTTGCATATGTTGTAAGAAAATGGACCAGGTTCATTCTTCTCCATGTTGCTGTCCAAATCTCCCAACATCATTTGCTGAAGAGACTGTCTTTTTTCCATTTGATATTGTTTCCTGCTTTGTTGAAGATTAGGTGGCCATACATTTGCGGGTCCACTTCTGAGTTCTCTACTCTATTCTAATGATCTATGTGTCTGTTTTTTGTGCCAGTACCATACTGTCTTGATAATTACAGTTTTATAGTATGGCTTGAAGTCTGGAATTGTGATGCCTCCAGCTTTAGGTTTTTTGCTGTTGTTGTTGTTGTTCAACATTACTTTGGCTATTCGGGTTTTTTTTTTTTTTTCTGGTTCCATACTAATTATAGAATTGTTTGTTCTAGCTCTGTGAAGAACACTGGTGTTTTTTTTTTTTTTTTTTTCTTTGAAGGCATTTCATTGAAAGTGTAGATTGCTTGGAGAAGTATTTACATTTAAACAATATCTGTTATTCCAATCTGTGAGCACGGATTTTTTTTTTTCCATTTCTTTGTGTCTTCTTCAATTTCTTTCATAGGCTTTCTATAGTTTTCAGTATACGATCTTCTGCCTATTTGGTTAGGTTTATTTCTAGGTATTTTATGGTTTTCAGTATAACTTTAAATGGGATCGGTTCCTTCATTACTGCTTCTGCTGCTTTATTATTGGCCTACAGAAATGCAACCGATTTCTGTTTATTGATTTTATATCCTGCAACTTGGCTAAATTCATGGATCAGTTCTAGCATTTTTTGGTGGAGTCTTTCAGGTTTTCGACATAGAGTATTATGTCGTTTGTGAAGAGTGAAAGTTTGACTTCTTCCTTGCCACTTTGGTTGCCTTTTATTTCTTTTTGTTGTATGATTGCTGAGACTAGGATTTCCAACACTATGTTGAACAACATTGGTAACAGTGGACATCCCCTTCAAGTTCCTGGCCTTAGGAGGGAAGCTCTCAGTTTTTTCCCCATTGAGGATGATATTAGGTGTGGGTCTTTGTATATGGCCTTTATGATCTTGAAGTATGTTCCATCTATCCCTACTTTGTTGAAGGTTTTTATCAAGAATGGATGCTATTATTTTGTCATATTCTTTTTCTGCATCTATTGACAAGATCATATGGTTCTTATCCTTTCTTTTAATAATGTGGTATATCACAATGATTGACATGAGGATATGGAACCACCCATGCATCCCAGGAATAAATCCCACTTGATCACAATGAATAATTCTTTTAATGTATTGTCTGATTCAGTTTGCTAGTATTTTGATGAGAATTTTTGCTTCCATGTACATCAGGGAGATTGGTCTTTAATTCTTTTTAGTGGGATCTTTGGTTTTGAAATCAAGGCAATCCTGGCCTCATGGAATGAGTTTGGAGGTTTTCCTTTCATTTATATATTTTCTGGAACAGCTTCAAAAATAGGCATTAACTCTTCTTTAAATGTTTGGTAGAATTCACCTGAGAAACTATCCAGCCCTGGACTCTTGTTTGTTGGGAAATTTTTGATTATTGATTCAATTTATTTACTGGTTATGGATCTGTTCAAATTAACCCACAAGAGAAGACAGATCAGGTTCACAGCAGATGTATCCACAAAAAACTAGCAGGCCAGAAGGAGTGGCAGGATATATTCAATGTGCAGAATTGGAAAAATATGCAGTCAAGAATT
Organism: Acinonyx jubatus; assembly: GCF_027475565.1. NCBI lineage: Eukaryota > Metazoa > Chordata > Mammalia > Carnivora > Felidae > Acinonyx > Acinonyx jubatus. Next base: position 176,514,928 of record NC_069381.1, on the reverse strand, counting down.
ATTTTTCCAGTAAGACTATCATTAAGAATAGGAGAGAAAAAGAGTTTCCCAGATTAACAGAAACTAAAGGAGTTTGCAACCACTAATCCAGCCCTGCAAGAAATTTTAAGAGGCCTCTTTGAGAGAGGGAAAAAAAAGAAAAGAAAAGAAAAAAAGACCCAAAGCAACAAAAACTAGAAAGGATGAGAGAACATCACCAGAAACACCAACTCATTCATATCTTTCAATAATCACTCTAAATGTAAATGGAATAAATGTTCCAATCAAAAGACATAGGGCATAAGAATGGATTAAAAAAATAAGACTCATCTATATGTTGCCTACAAGAGACTCATTTTAGACCTAAAGATACCTGTAGATTTAAAGTAAGGGTATTGAAAATCATCTATCAGGCTAATAGATGTCAAAAGAAAGCCAGGGTAGCGATATTTATATCAGACAAATTAGATTTTAAAATAAAGACTTAAGAATGGATGAAGAAGGGCATTATATCATAATTAAGGGGTCTAACCACCAAGAAGTTCTAAAAATTGTAAATATTTATGCCCCCAAATCAGAGCACCCAAATATATAAACCAATTAATTACAAGCATAAAGAAACTCATTGATAATAATATTATAGCAATAGGGGACTTTAACACCCCAACTACAACAATGGACAGATCATCTAACAAAGAAACAATGGCTTTGAATGACACACTGGACTGGATGGTCTTAAAACATTTTATCCTAAAGTAGCAGAATACACATTCTTCTTGAGTGTACATGGAACAGTCTCCAGAGTAGATCACATACTGGGTCACAAATCAGCCCTCAATCAGTACAAAAAGATCAAGATCATAACTTGCATATTTTCAGACCACAATATTTTGAAACTTGAAATCAACCACAAGAAAAAATTTGGAAAGGCCATGAATATTTGGAGATTAAGGACATCTTACTAAAGAATGAATAGGTTAACCAAGAATTTAAAGAGGAAATTAAAAATACATGGAAGCCAATTAAAATGAAAACATGACAGCCCAAATCCTCTGGGATGAAGCAAAGGCTGTCATAAAAGGGAAGTATATAGCAATCCAGCCTTTCTTAAGAAGGGGAAAATGTCTCAAGTACACGACATAACCTTAAACCTAAAGGAGCTGAAAAAAGAACAACAAATACAGTCCAAACCCAGCAGAAGAAGAGAAATAATACAGATTAGAGCAGAAATTAATGATATCAAAATTTAGAAACAACAACAACAGAACAGATCAACAAAACCAGGAGCTGCTCCCTGAAAGAATTAACAAAATTGATAGACCCCCAGCCAGACTGATCAAAAAGAAAAAGGGCCCAAATAAATAAAATCATGAAGGAAAGAGGAGAGATCACAACCAACACTGCAGGAATACAAACACCAATGAGAGAATATTATGAGCAATTAGATGCCAACAAATTGAGCAATCTAGAAGAAATGGACAAATTCCTAGAAACATATAAACTACCAAAACTGAAACAGGAAGAAGTATTCAACGACATCTAAATAGCATTTTATAGTGACAGATGGTAGCTACACTTTTGGTAAGCATAGAATAATGTGTAGAAAACTTGATTCACTGTATTGTACACCTGAAATTAGTGTAACATAATATGTCAACCATACCCAAAAAATTAAAAAAAAAAAAAGAATGTGGCCATGATAGCAAAAGCTAAGAGAATATCAGTGTAAGTCATCTAATTCTAAACACCATCATTAACAAAGAGATGGTTAAACTAAAATGTTTATGTTATAGGGAAAGTAGTGATTTGTCCTCATTTGAGTTATTTCTTACCCACAATGCCTCCACTTTTTATCCACCGCATCTCCACTTATTCACTGAATGACTTTTACTTTTGGCTTCCCACAGTGTCTTCCTTTTGACAGGAAAATTTACAGTTAAGAAGGACATTGAGGTTGATGCTCATGGAATTTTCTAGTTTTGATATATTTCATATCATTCAGGAAAATGATGCTTTAGAGAAAGATAGAATTTTCACCTGACTCTTTTGGTAATTAAACCTATAAGTTGTTGGGGAGCGGCACATCACTGATACATGTTCCTAAGCAGCATGTAATGTATGGCATTACTTCTTATGTTGTAGTATTTTCTGAGTCTAGGAATTAAGAAGTGGAATTTTCCCAATGTTTACTATTACTAACTAGTTAAATTCCTATCCTCAAAACTAAACTATACAGTTTATTTGTTTAGAACTCATGTTACCCAACAGAAAACTATTGTCACCAACAGAAACAATTATGGTTCAAGGAATTGGAAGTTTAAACTGCCAACTAGAAATGTGAATCTTCCCTGACATCTGTAGTTGGTAGGGCTAGACTATTCAAGGGAGTCCTGTAAGTCCTTCTTGTATGAGAATTCTCTCCTCTTATTTAAAGAACAAGACTTGTTGGGGAGTAAGGATCTGATATTACCTCTAATAATATTCTTATTAAAATCAATCCTGGACTTCAGTCTGTAATCTTGCATTATTTACAAAGCTGTAATCATTAAGACAGTATGGTAGTGGTACAAGAACAGACACTAAGATCAGTGGAACTTAATAGAGAAACCAGATATGGACCCACAAACATATGGCCAACTAGTCTTTGACAAAGCAGGAAAGAATATTCAGTGGAATAAAGATGGTCTCTTCAGCAAGTGGTGCTGGGAAAACTGGACAGCGACATGCAGAAAAAAGAAACTGGACCACTTTCTTGTACCATACACAAAAATAAACTCAAAATGGATGAAAGACCTAAATGTAAGACAGGAAGCCATCAAAATCTTCAAGGAGAAAGCAGGTAAAAACCTCTTTGTTCTTGGCCACAGCAACTTCTTACTCAACACGTCTCCAGAGGCAAGGGAAACAAAAGCAGAAATGAACTATTGGGACCTCATCAAAACAATAAGTTTCTGCACAGCGAAGGAAACAATCAGCAAAGCTAAAAGGCAACTGACAGCATGGGAGAAGATATTTGCAAACGACATATCAGATAAACGGTTAGTATCCAAAATCTATAAAGAACTTACCAAACTCAACACCCCAAAAAACAAATAATCCAGTGAAGAAATGGGTGAAAGACATGAATAGACACTTCTCCAAAGAAGACATCCAGATGGCCAAACGACACATGAAAAAATGCTCAACATCACTCATCATCAGGGAAATACAAATCAAAATCACAATGAGATACCACCTCACTCCTGTCAGAATGGCTAACATTAACAGCTCAGGCAACAACAGATATTGGCGAGGATGCAGAGAAAGAGGATCTCTTTTGCACTGCCGGTGGGAATGCAAACTGGTGCAGCTACTCTGGAAAACAGTATGGAGGTTCCTCAAAAAATTAAAAATAGAACTACCCTATGACCCAGGAATTGCACTACTAGGTATTTATCCAAGGGAAACAGATATGCTGTTTTGAAGAGGCACAGGCACCCCAATGTTTCTAGCAGCACTATCAACAATAGCCAAAGTATGGAAAGAGACCAAACGTCCATCGATGGATGAATGGATAAAGAAGATGTGGTACATATATACCATATATACAATGGAGTATTACTCGCCAATAAAAAAGAATGAAATCTTGCCATTTGCAACTACGTGGATAGAACTAGAGGGTATCATGCTAAGCAAAATTAGAGAAAGACAAATATCTTATGACTTCACTCATATGAGGACTTTAAGACACACAACAGATGAACACAAGGGAAGGGAAGCAAAAATAATATAAAAACAGGGAGGGGGACAAAACATAAGAGACTCTTAAATATGGAGAACAAACAGAGGGTTACTGGAGGGGTTGTGGGAGGGGGAAGGGCTAAATGGGTAAGGGGCGTCAAGGAATCTACTCCTGAAATCATAGTTCCACTATATGCTAACTAACTTTATGTAAATTTTTAAAAAATCATGTTTTTAAATAGTTTAGATATCCCATATATTCAAAAGGATGTTTTATTATTTTTTTAATGTTTATTTATTTTTAGAGAGACAGAACATGAGCAGGAGAGGGACAGAGAGGGAGACACAGAATCCAAAGCAGGCTCCAGGCTCTGAGCCGTCAGCCCAGAAACTGACACTGGGCTCAAACTTGTGAACCACAAGATCATGACCTTATCTGAAGTTGGATGCTTAACTGAATGAGCCACCCAGGTACCCCTCAAAAGTATGTTTCAAATAACTATTGTGGGGTTGCCTGGGTGGCTCAGTTGGTTAAATGTATGATTCCTAATTTTGGCTCAGGTCATGATCTTATGGTTCATGAGAGTGAGCTGCACCTTGGGCTCTGCACTCACAGTGCAGAGCCTGCTTGGTATTCTCTCTTTCCCTCTCTCTCTCTGCCCCTGCCACCGCAAAATAAATAAAATAAATATTAAAAAGAGAGTATCTTATGTTTAAAAAAAATACCTGCTGTGTACTAGATACTATTCTAGTACAGATGTTTATCAGTGAAAAAATATATAAATATGCCTACATTCACAAAGTTTACATTCTAGCAGGTCATAAATAAACACAAATGAGTTCACATTCTGTTAAAAAAAGATAAGACAGAAAACAATTATATATAAAGTATGAGCTTATTTGAAAAGAGTGAATATATCCTCTTAATATTAGAAAATGCATCAATATATCAATGGCATTTAATGTCTAGGTGATGGGTTATGATTAGTTTTAACTTTGTTTCATACTTAATTATATTCTCCAAATTATGTTCAAATGGCATTTTTATTTGTAATTAGGAAAATATCTTTCATTTCCAGTCTAAAGCAATGAATAATAAGACCTATCACAACAACAACAACAAACTATGGTAGATAATAGAGCCCACTAAATAAAGAGAAACAACATTAATTCCAACAGCAGTCTAAATCCTAACACAAAACTCCAATTATTTTAATTTTATGTATTAAGGGGAAGTCTTTAGATGCTTGCTACTCAAAGTTTCTGAGAAAACTTTATTTTGTGACTCTTTGATATGGTGGACACAGAGATGTGCCACTTAGATCCCCTTTCAAGGAAGGACCTGTTGTCCAAGCTATGCGCTCTTGTGGGATTTGTCTACGCTGCTGAGGTGTCGAGAGAAAGCCACGATCTTCTCCATGGGGGAAATAAACATCTACCCATTTTGGCCTACCACAGAAGAATTCTAACAGGTTTAATACACTCCAAAATTCAACGTTGTGTTGGCCGAGACACTGTCACATCTGTGTCACAGTCTGAATTCGCCTTCTCTCTAACTCTACTTATTTTCCCACCACGCACCTGATAAAAGTGCCTCTCCCCAAGCCTGGAAATTGTCCTGAGAGTAATTAAAGTATGTGTGTGTGATGTGTGTGTGTGTGTGTGTGTGTGTGTGTGTGTACATAGCATCAAAGCTACATTCAATGGTATTTAAACAGAGTTGAGGATATAGCTTCTGACAGGACCACATCCCCCAATGCCTCAATCTACCCTAGGCAGAACTGAAGTGAAGGTTCACATTTTATCATGTTCTTAATCAAAGGCACCCCCCCCCCCACATACTGTCAAAGGGACTGGCTCCCATAATATGGTTATATGTAGAACATATTCCCTATCTCTTCCTGAAAGACCATCATTTCCTTATTGCTGTACTCAATTTATGATTCTATACAGTCCTTATAATTATCTGAAAAGTATACTAATTATATTTCCAAATTTGTTTGTTGGCTATCTTCCCATACTACATTGTAGGCCCCATCAAGGCAGAGTTTGTTTAACAAACTAAACAGCACCTAAACAGTACCTGACACAGTAGGTTCTCAATATGTATGTTGAATGGATCCATATGCTAACTCATTTCAATTTAATAATTTAAATAATCCCTTCAAGTAATTCTATCTCCTATGGTAAATTCTCCAGAGTTTTTGTTCCCACTCCTTGCTACTCTTGATTACAACTTCTAGCCCTCCCCTCTTCAGTCTCAGCCTTCCTACTTCCCACAATCCCCTGGCCCAGACAGAGTAGGCTGGAAGATTTTACTTTTTCAATGTAATATTCTTTTTCATTATGATTTCAGGATTATGACTAAATCATGCTAGTGTACAGTAACATAAGAGAGGAAAACCAACTTTGGTAAGGAAATGAAAATTGAAAGTGCAAGCAGAAGGTATGTAAGGAACTGTCCACAATATCCTTTTATTCTCTGAATATTAGAAGCTACATATAGTGGTTGGGTTGACTTTAATCCTTAGATAGTTATAAGATAGTAAAAACAAATAAAGGAGTTCTGTAGGCTATGGTATATTTATGGAGTGTATCACTGAATCATTTAAAGTATCATGTGAACTTCACTGGTCTTTTTAAATCAGAATTAGGAGTAGTGCCACAATGGATAACATTGAGGACACAGAGTATCATTCGGATAAGTTTTACTGTTATTTTATCAGTCATCCAATCATGAAATCTCTACTCGCTATCTTTAAACTGTTTACAAATGTCATTCGCACTGTCGAGGGAATGGTTTGTTATGAAATATTCACTGTAACTGTCACATTTAACTGCCAATTCCAGTACAATGAAAGTCTGTCTTAATTACTGTCGTGTTTCATTTCTCATTTGCCATGCTCTTTCTAGGAAGGTAAATTACACAGGGTCTCCAACCTCAAAAAAGTGTGTGAAACATAAGGTGATTATTGAGAATTCAGAGAAATAGCTAAGTATTTTGAAATCAGTAATATGGTCTAAGTTTAAAAAAGTGAATTTAGTTAGATCTCACTGGTAAGTATTGATTATTAATTTGATACAAAAAAATTAGATAATATCTATTGTTATTTAAAAATAAATTTGGATATAAATTAAAGTATAAATGAAATTCAAACTCCTGAAGAAAACTATTTATCAAATAGTTTATGTCAATAGAAAGGATCAAAAATAGGTCAAAAGTTATTCCTGCATGCCTACAAATATTAAACCCTCTTCATGAAAACAGTATGAAACATAAATATTATTAAACTATATAAGATGGTTCTCATATAATCAAAGAATAGACATATGGAAGAGAGGTAAGTAACATCCAGTCACCTAGAATTATTTCTTCTATTAGGTTACCAGCAATATGAGATAGTTACATGGTCTATCCTCTAGGGGGAGCTCAAGATTAATTTCCTTTGTTCAAATGCATATTTTATAGGATTCCCCAACTGTGGGTCAATGCCAAGTACATAAATGGGTTTCCATGCTAGAAGAAGTAGCTTGTTGTGACCAAGTTAAGGGGATTATAAATAGAACAGCTCAATTATCTTGGCTCACATGGAACATTCTCCCTCATTGTCCAACACTGTTCTTTCTTTTCACACAGATCTACTGTACGATGGGCCTGGAGGCTCTTCCTCAGGTAGAACTCTTCTCCTTACAAGTTTGCATAGACTAATAGGATTAGAAAGATATTTAAATGAAGTATGTGCCCATTCCTACTTAATGAAACTTTGCCCATGCCTTGGTGGATAAGAATATATTTTGACCTTTTTAACCTTAATATTAAGGTATTCATTCTAAAAATAAAGGTCAGTGAAGGGGAAGTAGCAAATTATCAGAAAGAAGAAATAAAATCTAGCACAAAGAAAAAAAAACCCTCTATTTTTAAAAGTAAGTTTTTAACTTATTTCTACAGAGATAGGGAACTAAGAAATGTACTATGTAGATGGAAAGGAGTTTGACTTCCATGTAGTCTCAGGTAAGGGTTAATGTTACACTAGAAAGAATAACATGAGCTTCCTTTTGAATACATGCAAATTGAACTTACAGTAAGACCTTCTAGTGAGATGACTCATAATTCTTTTAATGGCCCGAAGATAGAGACCTGTAGCCTATAGTTGAGATGTAGCAGCAGAAAACAAATAGGTGAAATAAGTCAAGATAAAGTCATAAAAGAAATTGGTTTCGAGAGCCTGGGATCTAGTGTATAGTTAGCGGCTGACAGAAGGATGAATATTATGCAGTAGTGAAGTCTTAGGAAAATGCATGTATTGACCAGAAACCATTGTAGGATAATAGTCTCCTTGCATTTAGACTTCATGGTACACATAGGCAATTTTTGGTAATGAAAGCTAGTGATTAAACATATAATAAAAGGAGCTATGGATGCAAGAATGAAAAAAAAATTACTATTTTATGTTACCCTTTACAGAAGATTTGTTTGCACTCTAACAGGGAATAGTCAATCTTGTTACCTGGTTGTATAAATGAAATATAGCTTTAATCTGTTTCTTTAATATTGATTTGTAGAGAATATATTTCTCCTTGCCCTTTATATTTTTTTTTCAAAATAGGATTTGGGATATAAAAACCAATAATGTTGTTACTTGTTATAACAACTGTATGAGAAAATTAATTCAAGATTAATAGTGGTATTCAAAAGAGGATGAGGTTGTATAAAAATAATTGTTTATCGATTTATTTTGATTTAACTACATAAAATAGCCATCTTAAATCTTCAGTTCAAATGAATACATTAGTTTTTGTTTTTCCCCAGAGTATGTGGAATTTTTAATATATTTTGAGTTTAAAAAGAAACTAAAAATAAAAGATAGTTTCTTCCATTTTAAAATATTTTTTAATTTGATAGATTTTTAATGCCATTTGTCATGTTGTTTTCTAATTGCATAAAAATGTAAGTTTTGATTGGTCCAAAATCCTTGTCCTACCTAAAGACTACTGACTCATTTATGAGTCACCTCTCAAATATATATGTTTACCTTAACTGTTTTATTTTTGGCATAGTATTCTTTGGCAATTGCAATTGTGCTTTAGTGAAATATCACAAATATAACATATCACATTTTCTGTCTTCTCAGTTTCCACCTGGCCTCAAAATAAGGACATAAAATTTTATTTCCTTTTTCTTGCAAAAGGCACATAGAGCAATAACTTGGAAGTTCATCAAAAAGCATTATTACTTGGAAAACCTTACCCTGAAAAGTTCAGTGGATCATATACAGACACAAATTCTCAGTCTTAAAAGGCTCTTAATAGACTCAATACTTTCTCTCACTAGCCTTGCCTCTTATTAAGAAAATCATCACTTTTATTAATAAGCTTATCTCTAATTTTACATTATATCTGGCCCTCGCAATGTTATTTCAATGAAAACACAAAACCCACAAATAACTCATATTTGAATAATAAGTAACATGTGGGAGTTTATGTTCCAGGCACATTGCTATGTATTATATATATATATATATATATATCCACATATATCCATATTTGTATCCATAAATACATTGCTATGTATTTTATGTATACATATATGTGTATATATATATATACATATATGGATATATATACACATATATATATATGGATGGATATATATATATATATCCATATATATATACGGATTACAAATCCATGCAAATCCATGTGTGTGTATATATATATATATATATATATATATATATATACATATATATATAATCTGATGGTGGTCAAAAGCCTCCTTGTTGATAATTTATTGCATCCAACCGGAGGTTACAGTACAGTCTCTCTTTTGTCTGAAAACTGCTTTTCCTATCCACAATCTATTGATTAAATTACATCCCATTTGGTAACTAAGGACTGAGAAATGACACAACTCATTACTAATGTGTTACTAAATGAGAATAGATCATAGGAGATAATATTGATGCATGGTTTGAATATTCTGATGTGTAGTATTTTTTGCTTCATTCTGTTCATTTGGAGAATATTATAAGACACAATTACCTGAGCCTAGATATATAGATAACAGGCAGGTTGTTTCATTTTTCCCTGCTATTTTCAACATGGGTATACCACACTCATCACCACCTCTTTCCACCTGTATGAATTATAATGTGCCCACAGTGGAAAATTTACCATGAGTCCTTCCTTTATGAGAAGTGATACAAAGATCTAATATACTAAAGTGTAATAAACACAGTCTAAATTCCTGTAGTAGCCTCAGGATCTGGAGATGCAGTTTTTAACCTTCATGCTTTTGTTGGTAGTGAGGAACTAGATGAATTATAGAAAATAGCAGAGAAACAGATTCCATAGAACTAAAGATAATTGTGGGTTGAATATGTGAAATTATTATGATTTTAGGACTTTAATAAAGTTATAAAATACAGCTTTTGCAAACCCATGTGTAAGAATATGTTTATATATTTCAAAATGGCTTATTTTCACATTTTTAAACATCCACATTAATGCTATGGAAACCACAGGAATTTTTTATTGTTTTCACAACCATGGTATATTGTTTGTCCAAAACAAACTAACAGAAAAAATTGCAGTTAATTATAAATTATGAGCCTTGCTTCATTTGATAGCAAACATATAGTGTGAAATATCTATATGTTTTCTATTCTAATATTGTATTTAATAAATTATGTCTACAAGTCCAAAACAACTGAATTATTTTAAGCTTTATTAATGACAGATAAATATATGTGTTCATGATTCCAAAATTCACACTTAAGTAGCTGTAAGACAGATGGGTAATAGAAAACTAGCACATATACTTGACTATTCATTTAAGACTAAATCCATTTGAAGCATTCTAAGGTTGAGAGGCCTTCAATGATTTGTATATATAGATTATCAAATATCATAGTAGAAGTAACAGACCATGAACAGTGTCTGATTCTTTTCAAACTAACCAGTGCAGATAATCATAATTATTTCTGGGTCTAGGGTCAAAAGAGCATTTCATCACTTTTCCGGTTTATTGAGGAATCTCTTAAAATAATAAGTAATATATCATTCTTGTCAGTAAGGGTAAAGAAATTAAATGAAGCAAATTCTGGGAGTGATTTTTACCAGCAAGTTATCTCGAGCATCTTGCCTTTCAGTCTTGTCATTTTGTCTTCTAATGTAGATTTCATATTTTAGAACTACAGATCACTAATTCAACTTATTTTTTTCTATCCTATAATGATATATTCCACTGGATTTTTTTCCCATTCAATGTACAAAGCCATTACTTTTTTGTACAAAATGTTAATGAGAACATTAGAAATATTATAGAAGACAAAACATAATTTTTTCCTTTACGTCAGGAAGTCAATACTTTTTACTATGATACACTGTTATAAAAAGCAAAAACTAACAGATGAAGAAAAAAAGCTTAATTCAAGAAAGTAATAAGGAAAGTCTAATACTAAAAATATAGAGGAGGGGCGCCTGGGTGGCGCAGTCGGTTAAGCGTCCGACTTCAGCCAGGTCACGATCTCGTGGTCCGTGAGTTCGAGCCCCGCGTCGGGCTCTGGGCTGATGGCTCAGAGCCTGGAGCCTGTTTCCGATTCTGTGTCTCCCTCTCCCTCTGCCCCTTCCCCGTTCATGCTCTGTCTCTCTCTGTCCCAAAATTAAATAAACGTTGAAAAAAATATATAGAGGAAAGATGCAGATTTTCAAGTAGCCCAACCTCAACTTCTGAAAACACATATATTTATTTTATGAAATAATATATAACTATTTTTATAAAAATCCATGATATGAAATAAAAGTCAAAACATTTAAGTCCACATGTTACATACAAAACCCTTCCATAAAGAGAAAGCACTGACAGGGCACAATCATCACCAGTGGTAGTGTAATTGGTATACCTTTACTGGAAAGCAATTTTCCAATTTACGCCATAATTCTTTTATATAATAATCTGCTTTGGAGAATCTTAGCTTATGAAATGACTGAAGGTATGGAAATGATAAAAATGGAGACATCTAAATGTCCAATACCACATTGGGAGAATGTTTGTTTAGATTAAACTATGATTAATAAGTGCAACCGAACATTTCAAAAGACATGGTAAAAGAGAATTAAGGATTGGAGAATACCTTGGCTACAATAGTAATTTGAAAAATAGGCATGATCAAAAGGGGATATACAACAGTATCAACTGTGGAAAGTGAATGGAAAAAGTAAGAGGATGATTGAAAATATTAGCAGTAGTTGCCTTTGAATGGTAGTTAAGAATAGTGTTTTAAAAATGTGTTTTTTTTTTATTTTAAATGTTCTGTTATTTCCAAGTATTTCACACTGATTGCATACAATTTGATATTAAAAAGCAAACAACTACATCAAAGCCCAAGTGAGTGACAGGAGACAATATAGATACACCGGACATCATCAAAATTAACGCCTTCTGTGCTTAAAAACACACTGCTAAAAAAAGTGAAAAGACAATCCACTGAGTCGGGGAACATTTTTCCATATCATATATCTGATAAGGGCGTTCCATCTACAGTATATGAAGAATGATTACAACTCGCAGTGGTCAAACAACCCAATTATCTGAATAGACATTTCTTCAAAGAAGATATATGATTAAGACCATGGCTTAACATCATTAGCCATCAGGAAAATGTGATAAAAAAAAATGAATTACCATTTCACACTCACTAGGACAGTTATAATCAAACAGAGAGACATTAAGTGTTGGTAAGGATGTAAAGAAATTAGAACTCTCATATACTGTTGCTGGTAATGCAAAATGGTACAGCTGCCTTGGAAGATCATCGGGCAGTTCCTTAAACAGATAAACATAACTATCATTGATTCCACTCCTGAATCTATATCCAAGAGGATAAAAATATTCAAAAAAAAGCTTGTACACAAATGTTTATAGAAACATTAATTCATAATGGTCAAAAGTAGAAACAATGCAAAATCCAGCAAATGATAAATAGATAAAGAAATTCAAAAAATGTAGTATAGGCATACAATGTGATATTATTCACCAATAAAAAGAAAGGAAGCCTGAAACATACTACAACATGAATGAGACTTGAAAATACCGTGCTCAGTTTAAAGAAGCCAGTCACAGAGGAACACATATTGAATGATTCCACTTGTATATGAAATGCCTAAAATAGGGAAATCAGTAGAGATGGAAAAGGATTAGTGGTTTCCTGGAACTAGAGGGACTAGAAAAATTGGGAGGATGATGGCTAAGGGGTGTATGATCCATTTTGGGGATAATAAAAGTGTTCTAAAATTGACTCTGGTATGGAAACACAGTTCTGTGAACATATAAAAATTCACCAAATGAACACTTTATTATTTTTTTAATATTTTATTTATTTTTGAGAGAGAGAGAGTGAGAGAGAGAGAGAGAGAGAGAGAGATTGAAAGCATGTGTGAGCAGAGAAGGGGAAGAGAGGGAGAGAGAGAATACCAAGCAGGCTCCTCACTGTCAGCACAGAGCCCACGGTGGGGCTCAAACCCATGAACAATGAGATCATGACCTGACCTGATATCAAGAGTTGGACATTTAACCAACTGAGCCAGCCTGGTGCTCCCCAAATGGACACTTTAAATGAATATTTTATGTTATGTTCATCTCAATAAAACTCATAACAAAATCAGTAAAAAAAATTAGCTGTAAGAAAGAAATACCCACAGACTTAACAGGTTAAACAGAAATATACTAGTTTTATAATAAATTTTAAAACCCATGAATTAATTTGCAGTAGATCCTGATGGACTTTCGGTGTTTCGGACTCAGAAATAACAACCTGAAGGGATAGAGTAGACAGAGGTTTGTAGGCCCCAGACATACAGTTAGGGGAGTTACAGAAAGGAAGGGAGGTCATATAAGGAGGCTGCCATAGTTACTAACTGCATTGTTTCAATTTTATGAATTTTTATCTTATAATGCTGATTATCCAATATAATACATTGTCAAGTACACCTGTTTTTTTCTACTTTATATGGAAAGATATCTTATTAATTCTTCTATACCATTCTGGCACATGGCATACACTCGAACAAACTGTCAAAGAATGGAATGCAAGTGACATGAACAATTTTTCAAAGAACTGATCATGAGTTGAAATTCAGGATAATGCCACCATAGAAGGACTAGTATGAGAATTCCCAGTCATCTTGATAGTGAGCCAACGAATCAACCTGGCACAGTTGTAATAACCATGGCCCCTTTCATTTATTAATTGCTTACTAGAGAACACACAGTTTGTTAAGCACTTAACATATGTTTCTCATTTTATATTTAACTAGCCAGTGGCTCAGAAATTCTCCCCAGTTTACTAACTAGCAGAGTGAAACTTAGACACTTACCAAGGTTTCACAGTTAGCAATGACAGAGCTATTTTTCAAGCCCAAGTCTGTCTCATGGAAAAATTCCTTGTCAAGTTTTAAGTTTTCACAGGGAAAAAAAGACAGGGCTTAACAGAGGACAGAAGAGTAAATAACTACTTGTATTAGATATAGTGAAAACTGTACATATTGGGTCAGAAAGTACCAAGAGCTAACTTTTCACTGATCAGTTTCACTAAAGACCCAGTATTTTTCATTCTCTGTAAAGATAAGCCCTTGGCCTAGAGTGGTATTGAGTAAAGTCACTCTCCTGGGATACTTGTATTTCCCATGTAATCCAGAGAAAACAATTTACCTAGAATTCACTTTGCTGGTGTCAATCCAAATCTTATTGAAGGCAAATGCACGTTTCTTCAGTTGTAAGAAAAAAAAATCATTTAGCTACAATTAATTTTAATTATTTCATAATCACTATTCCCATTTTAATTGATTTGATCATTATAGAGAAGATAAATTATACGTTTTACAATAATTTATATATGCTTCAAATGCCAACCTTTTTGAACACTGTCCTCCTTTTATCTTTGAGAAATAGGCATGTCAAGGTGATTCCTTCATCTTGTACAACATTTCTGTTCACTAGCAGAAGTATCACTGAAAAAAAAAAAAAGTATTGGGGCAACATCTACATTGCTAGGTCTTTCATGACCTTTAGAGAAGTTAGCTTCGCCCATAAACAAATTTGAAGAATGAGATAATTACACCAAATTGAAGGCTCACAATGTAAATGAATCTCGATAGTGATTAGTCAGATTCCTTTAGTTAGAAAGAAATGAAATGAGCATATATTTTGCAGAGAAATAACATTTTTAAAACCTTATTTTGGTAGTGCTAACATAGGACAAAGCTAAAATTTTAAAATTTAACTCAACTAAAACTTAATTTTATTAGTCAAATAACTTTTGTTAGAATAAAATAATAGCTATTACCCATAATCTCTGAGCAATGAGATGAATGTAAAATAAAGTAAAACAGAGGTGTCTGGAAACAAGTATATTTTTTTTTAGATTGTCAGATCATCTGGATTTCTGTAACAGTAAATCCTTTTTTGCTCATTCTCTTATATTTTCCTCTAATTTTCTTTGAAATGTGAGTCAAAAAGCATTGACCACACTATGCTTCTTTATTCTCCATACACTTTGATTTTCTTCTCATCTTAAAATAAAGAGTTTCTATCAATGAACCTGGGTGCTTCTTCTTAAATATCAACTAAGTTATTCATTATGAATTAAAAATGTCACTCAATTTCTTCTGCTGTACACATATAAATACATAAGCATATTCAATATTTGAAGAGTTCATTGATTATGCTAAAATTAGTAGAGAAATATTTTTTCAACAGTGTATTACCTCTAAAAAATTATAATATATATAAAAGGGTCACCAACATTGTGACATGAATTTTGTCTGGTTTGCTATATTGAACCAGTTAGGAGATCAGAATAGATATGCTCAAAACAGAGTCTACTGTTTCCTAAATGAGATCTCAAAACTTCTTTTACTTTATGTTGTCTTAAATATAGTAGACATAGGCTATATCACATAATTACATTTCTGTCTGTTTTCATTCACTCAAGTAATATAAATTTAGTTTCTCCAAGGTTGAATATATTATATTAGGCTTTGTGTACTATACGCCTTTTTTTCAAAAAAAAAAATGCATAAGCTGTTTTAAAAGATAATGACCCTCACAATTTGCATAGCACTATTCCTCCTTAACAAAAAACAAATACTTCTTTGTATCACTTGAAGAGGTTAACCAACTTCACATTGCTGGACAAAGTCCATTGCATTAGTTATCTCTTGCTGTCCTAACAACTTACCATGAACTTAGTGGTTTGAAACAAGACAGATTTATCATTACGTTTTAATCTTATTTTGCATTTCTGATGTTGAATTGTCACAGTCCTCCCAGAAAAGTACTGTTTCTGAGAGGTATTAGTGATCCATAGGTGTATACATTTTATACCAGTGAGTCATTCATTGTGTGAAAGTTTTCACAAGATAGTAGGAGAGTGAGATGATAGGATTAAATAATATTTGAGAAAATCTGTGAGAAAGAGGAGAGCAGCTTTTGATAGTCAAAAGCTAACAAATAGCTATGACTCCATTCTTGCTGCAAGTTGGCCTGGAATTCCCAACTAAACCAGGATGTTCTTCTGTTGAACATAAACAATTTCACACAACACCGTCAGACAAGGTTATTCTCTAACTATAATGTAGCAAGACAAAAATTAGACCACTTTATAATCCAAATATGAACTCAAACATAAGCAATACATTGTACAAACCACAGGAATGTTTAGACAATTCCTATCTCAGCTAAAGTAAACGACAGTTGCTTTACAAATTGCCACTTTAGACTTGCTCAATTATTACCTCTTTGTAGACAACAATTAAAATAATAATAGAGGGCACCTGGGTGGCTCAGTTGGTTGAACATTTGACTCTTGATTTCAGCTCAGGTCATGATCTCATGATTCGTAGGTACAAGCCCCAAAGCGTAGAGCCTGCTTGGGATTCCCTCTCCCCCTCTCTTTCTGCCCTTCCCTGACTTGTGTTCTCTTCCTCTCTCTCAAAATAAATAAATAAACTTAAAAAATTGTTTTAAAAATAGTTTTAAAAAATATATACTCAGAATTACCTTTACTTCTTGGTGCCATCCAATGAAAGCAAAACTGTTTCCTTGAATCCTGCTCAAAATCTGATAGCATAATCCCAATGTCTATAATATTCTCTTACTGAGAAACTTCATGTGGCATCTTCCCTTTTTGTAAGGAGTCAAGGACCCAATATTGTTCTAGTACAGGTGTTTTCCTGATAGCTGTGGTTGCCAATACCAATTTCTTCCATTTACTATCATTTACCTATACATAATTTGATATTTTATAGGACTATAAAATAGTGAGAATGAATAATAAATTTATGATATGGAGTTTCTTTGATAAAATTTATAGATATATTTCCTACATTATTTTCAGTTCAGTTTGGGATAGAGATGCAGATTTTACATAGATGGATGGAGAGATAGATGATAGATGACAGGGAGAGATAGGTGGGTGGATAGATGATGATAGATGGATAGATAGATAGATAGGTAGATAGATATATTACCTGTGTTAGAAAATATACTACCACCAAAATTACTTTGTTAGCAATTTTGACTATTTTAATTAACAAGTTATTCAGTATTAGGCCTTGAACATAACTAGTTTTGCAATAGCTACCATAACAATTTTTATCATTATTTTTATACTAGCTGTATCTTAATTGCTTTTTTATTTTTATATGCTGGGTGACCAATTAAGCTTGTTTAGGCAATATATTTGTTGGCCTTTGATAATGTAATGAATTTACTTGCCTGAAAATTTATTCTAGTTTCACATTGAACTAATCAAAATGACATTGATTTGCTTAGATTAATGGCTGGCATTCAAAATGCTGTTTTACATCAATGAAAGACATTTTGAGTTTTATGAAGGTGCTGTGGATTATTATTATTTTACTTGTGGATTTCCCAAGAGCTAAACTTCTCATTACCTGTTTACCTAGCAACCACTAAAATTTATGTTAGGGACTAGAAATGTTGCTTAATGCTTTTTATTTTTTTATTTAAAAAAATGAATGTTTATTCTTGAGAGAGAGATACAGAGCATGAGTGGGGGAGGTGTAGAGAGAGAGGGAGACAAAGAATCCTAATTAGGCTCCAGGCTCTGCGCTGTCAGCATAAAGCCTAATGTGGGGCCCAAATCCACGTGCCATGAGATCATGACCTGAGCCAAAGTTAGACGCCCAACTGAGTGAGCGAGCCAGGCATCCCTGATCCTTTTTAAAAACAATTTCATTTTTGCATGATCCAGAATAACAAATGTAATAGTTTTCCTACGGGAAGAAGTAATAAGAAAGAAACTGTTGGTTGTTATTTTATATAATTTATATATGCTTTTAGATGTAAATTTATATATTTTAAATTATAATATTACATAATATAGTTATATAATATTATGTGATATAGACAAACACATAGGCACCACATTTTAACAATATTTTTTAATCTTGTACTTTTTCTACTAAAATTTTTACAGATTTGGAATACTTCCTCATAACCACAAATTTGTGTTGATGTATTTTTCAATATATCCATGAGTGGGTTTTTTAGAATAAAAATAAATCTATATAGGAGAGGCTTGAAAGAAACTGTGCATAACCCATTCTCTTCATTAACAAATATATCTTACTCCAAGGTCAGATGTGAGTCGTTCTTACAGTAGCAAAAAATTAAAGATATTTATATATTTATCATTTTTTTTAAAAAATTACTTAATGTTTATTTATTTTTGAGAGAGAGAGACACACAAAGAGTATGAGCAGGGGAAGGACAGAGAGAGAGGGAGACACAAAATCCAAAGCAGACTCTAGGCTCTGTGCTAACAGCTCAGAGCCTAACGTGGGGCTCAAACCCACCGTCCATGAGATCATGACCTGAGCCCAAGTTGGACGCTTAACCGACTGAGCCACCCAGGTGCCCCTATATATTTAGCATTATTAATTTAACAAATCAAATTTGACATTCTTTCCTCTTGGGGAAAAGAGAAGGAACTAAGTAGACTGAAATTTATACAGGATATAAAAATAGTTTTAGCAATGTGAAATGCAAGATTAATCACTCTTAGAGACCTGAGAATTGAGCAAAGTTAACATTTGAACGAAGAACATGTATCATTTCCTAATGTTCTTTGGAGAAAGAATAATCTAGTCCTATTCAACTTTTATTTGATTGGGCATTTAAAAAGGAATATATGAAATACTACAATGAAAAATATCCCTACTTTGGACTTGCCTTTTTCATAACAGTTTAAGAAAAGAATAGATCCTTTATTCCTGTGGAGTAAATGTGTAGGGTAATTGAGGTTATAAGAAAGAAATGAAGGTTTTCTAGAACTAAATCCTTGGGAAGATATGTTCTCACGTTAACCAGAACTTTGAAAAAATTTAACAAAAATTAAAAAGTGAACTATTTTGGTGACTGCTTCCAGTATCCAGAGTGAAATAAAAAGGTTCTATTTAGTGACATAAATGCTTTGCAGACAACTCCAAAATTCTTGGTCGACGTATATTTGCAGATACATTGAGAAAACAGATACATGAATATGAAAAATGCAGGCCTTTTTTTAAATAAGTCCAGCTGCATGAATGTCCAGTATACAAATATTTAAAAATAATTGGATTGACTTAGTAGATTCTTGGAAAGACCCATAACAAAATGCTAATGGTTTCAGTCGGGAACAGAACTAAGAAATTGTGTGGAAGGAGACTTTTTAAGGTGTTTTTTTTTTTTACTGTTTTAAATTTTAGTTTTTGGGGTGTTGCTTTTTTTTCCCTTTGGAGTGCTTTAATTCTTTTATGTGCCTCAAATAAACATAATTATAAATGAAAAAAATATCAACTGGGCTTTTTATTATTTTATTTTATTTTATATTTTACTTTATGACATTTTTATCTTAGAGAGAGAGAGAGAAAGAGAGAGAGCATGAGCAGGGTGGGAGGAGCAGAAAGAGAGAGAAGTTTATTTGACATTATGCTGTATTCACCACAACTATAGCTACCATCTGTCCCATTATGTCACTATTATAATATCTTTGACTATACTCCTGTGACTTACACATTCTGTAACTGGAGGCCTGTATGTCCCCCCCCTTCACCCATTTTGCCTCATTTCCAATGCCTTACCCCCTGCCCTGGCAACCACCAGTTTTTAATCTGTATTTATAGTTCTGATTCTCCCATTTTTTAGTTTATTCATTACTTTTATATTCCATTTATGAGTGGAATCATATGGCACTTGTCTTTCTCAGTCTGATTTATTTCACTTGGCATAATACCCTCTTGATCCATCCATGCTGTCAAAAATGGAATAATCTCAGCCTTTTTTATGGTCATGTAGTATTTTACACATACATACATGCACACACACATATATATCACATAATATATATCAGATATATTTCATTCAATATATATGTCACATTTTTATCCATTTGCCTAATGATGTACACTTTGGTTGTTTCCATGTCTTGGCTATTTATAAATGCTGCAATAAACATAGGGGTACATATATCTTTTTGAGTTAGTTTTTTCGCTTTCTCTGGGTGAATACCCAATAGAGGAATTACTGGATCATATGATATTTCTATTTTTAACTTTTTGAGGAATCTCCATACTGTTTTACACAGTTGGTGTACCAATTTACTGTCCCACTAACAGTGCATGAGAGTTCCTTTTTCCCCACGCTTTCATCAACACTTGTTTCCTGTCTTATTGATTTAATCATTCTAACAGGTGTGAGATGATATCTTACAATGGTTTTGATTTGCATTTTCCTGATGATTGGTGATGTTGAGCATCTTTTCACGTGTCTGTTCGCCATCTGTATATCTCTGTTGGAAAAATGTCTATTCAGGTTCTCTTCCCATTTTTTAATTGAATTGTTTGGGGTTTTTTTAGTGTTGAGTTGTATAAGTTCTTTATAAACTTTTGTTATTAACCTCTTATCAGATATTTCATTTGCAAATATATTTTCCCATTCAGGGCGTTGTCTTTTTGTTTTCTTGATGGTTTTCTTTGCTTACAAAAGCTTTTTATTTTGGTGCAGTCCCAGTAGTTTATTTTTGCTTTTGTTTCCATTGCCTGAGGAGACATATCTAGAAAAATGTTGCTGTGACTGATGTCAGAAAAATTACAGCCTGTGTAGTCTTCTAGGATGGTTATGGTTTTAGGTCTCACATTTAGGTCTTCAATCAATTTTGAGTGTATTATTGTATATGTTGTTAGAAAGTGGTCCAGTTTCATTCTTTTTCATGTAGCTGGACAGTTTTCCAAGCACCATTTATTTGGTATTTATTCATTTCCCCATTGTTTATTCTTGCCTTCTTTGTCATAGATTAATTGACCATACAAATGTGGATTTATTTCTGGAGTCTCTATTCTGTTCCATTCTATTTTTGTGCCGGTAACATACTGTTTCGATTACTACATATTTGTGAGTGATGATTTCCTCCTTTCTATTTTTATTTGTTTTCTCTCTGCAACTCATATTATCTGGACATTGATAGGGAAATGATTATGATACCTTTCATTTCCTATTTTCCATATTCTTCATCCTGGGAGAGTTCCTCAATTTATTCTCTAAACTTTTTTTCACTTTTTACTTTATATCATTTTAATTGTAATTTTGAGGAGCTTACGTGTATTCTTTTTCAATAGCAACCTGTTCTTGTTCCAGAATGCAGTAAATTATTTTCTCTCTCAAAAATATTAAAGATTTCATACAGCTACACAATCGTTGTTTCTTCCAAGTGCCTTTCTGGTTGTTCCTTAGTTTTTTGTTTGTTTGTTTTGTTCTTATTTTATATTAGAAAACTACACAGATATAAGATGACACTTTACTATGTGCTTGTATTTTAAGGAAAGGACACTGAAAAGTTGGTTGAAAATTCTATGACCATGAGTAAGACTTGTAGACAATGGGGTTCAGTATAGGGTGATCTGGCTGAGCTTTGCCATTGAAGACACACCAATTTAAGTATATTAAGGTATCATCTTGAGCTATTCAGTTTTCCTAGAGAAGATGCTTCCACCCTACTTCCTGAAGGGTGTATGTCTGGCTAACAGTATTCTGTAAGGCCAAAGTGGAAGAAAACAGGGGTGTCAACACTTAGAAAGTAAATTCTCATTAAATTCAATGGCACTTGATTTTTTTTTAAATTAGAGATCCTATCTTTTTTTTTCCTACAAAGATTTATCTTTCCTCAAATGGAAATGAAGAGCCTTAAGCTATAAAATTTACACTTAAAAAGTTAACAAGTAATTATCTCCTATAAGAAGGTGTTACATTTCAGTTCAGAGAAGGTTTTGATACATAAACAAACATTACAGGTATCTCTTGTAGAAACATGATATTAATAATGAATGTAGGAGGATTCCCATTGAAGTGAAAAGGCAAAGCAGTCCATCATTATTAGTGATCAATATCATGGTGAGGTGTTAGCCGTCAGAATGAAACATAAAAAAAAAGTGGCTGTTAAAAAAGATGTTGCTTGATTATTGAGGCAAAAAAAGGGAAGAAAAAAGGCAAATGTAATTAATTTATATGTAAGTACTGACAGACGATAGAGAATCTTACCTTGTGCTGAAGAATTATCAAGAAACACATGAGAGGTAAGAATTTGGATTTAATGGAAAAAAAATGGAGTTGGGAAATAAAATTGTATTACATATAAATAGAGATTTTAGAAATAGAGTTCAGAGGAGTTAGAGTAGTTCTCATAGACTATTGAAGAGTTAAAGAGTTGAAGAGATGCATAACAGTTGGTTATGTAACAGGTATAATTGAGGGCATTCCAACTGAGAATATGAGCAAAAGTGAAGCTTCAGAAATAAAAATGAGCACAATGCTGGGGGAAGAAAGGCAGGTGGACTTCTGTACTAAACAGTATACAGTGTTGCTACTAAATAGGAATGAAGTTGCATATATTAGGTACAATAAAATTAAGGAGCAAAGTAGATTAGTCTTCATGTTATTTGTCCTTCAGCATGAAAGTGATGTTTAATAAATATTGATTCATCAGCGGTGTGAAGAACACAAAGGGAAGAAGTTGATATCAAGGTATTAGGGCAAGGTAAGGAGACTTCTGGTTCAAAATGGCATCTAAGGCGGGGGGCGCCTGGGGGGGCTCAGTCGGTTGAGTGTCTGACTTCGTCTCAGGTCATTATTTCATGGTTCATGAGTTCGAGCCCCAGGTCGGGCTCTCTGCTGACAGCTCAGAGCCTGGAGCCTGTTTTGGATTTTGTGTCTCCCTCTCTCTCTGCCCCTCCCCCACTGGGGCTCTGTCTCTTTCCCTTCTCTCTCTCTAAAATAAATAAACACTAAAAAATTTTTTTAAATGGCATCTAAGGGGCACCTGGGTGGCTCAGCTGGTCAAGTGTCCAACTTCAACTCAGCTCATGATCTCATGGTGTGTGAGTTCAAGCCCCACGTCAGGCTCTGTGTGGATGGTTCAAAGCCTGGAGCCTACATCGGATTCTTTATCTCCTTCTCTCTGCCCTCCCCTACTCGCATTCTGTCTCTCTCTCTCTCTCTCTCTTTCTCTCAAAAATAAATAAACATTAAAAAAAATGGCATCTCTAGTTCTGCATGGAGTCTTGGAGCCCATTATCTCAACACTTGTTTGTTACATGTTTGGAATTTAGTTTTAAAACTGAACCATTCGCTTGGGAACATTTTGTTCATCTACTCTTATCTACCTCCTCATTTTCATTTACTGGCCTTATTGTTCATTAGTTCCCTTTTATCTCCATCTCATAATTT
This sequence comes from Acinonyx jubatus, assembly GCF_027475565.1. NCBI lineage: Eukaryota > Metazoa > Chordata > Mammalia > Carnivora > Felidae > Acinonyx > Acinonyx jubatus. The sequence goes on along the minus strand of NC_069381.1, from coordinate 176,491,446 downwards.
AGATTTGATACCCTACTTAAAACTATGAACTTGGTTCTTCGTGATATTCTAGTTCCCTTTCCTAGCAATGCGTTTCCTCTACCACTGTGACTAGAATAAAGATCCTGCTATTCCATTGCTACCCTTTCAAGATAAACTCATCTGATTCAAGCCTACTCTGGATGTATGGAATTGTCCACACTGAAGGATTTGGGAAAACAGAACAATTCCCTGGTGCCAAGTTAATACAGAAATCATCATTAAAAAAGATCCCATCTATTGAGTACTCAAATATAAATTATGAAACAATCACTATAATTCTTGATGTTTGTGAGGAGCTATAGAACAAAAGACAATCTTAAAAAATAATTATGTCATAAAAAAAAGAAAACATTTAATTTACTCAGGAAAAAATATCTGAAAATGAGGATATATAATTATATTGCAGAAGATAACACCCTAAAATAAATTGACGTTAGTGGAAAAAAAAGTGAAGGTTTAATGCTTTTTTAAAAAGCTCCTAAGGCTCTAAATCATAAATCTGGAATACAGATGCCAGATTCCAGATGGTTTATGTAAATGACTGCATAGAATGTGCATGGTGCCTGGAGTCTAGGTTTCTGAGCTTTCAGGATAAGTATAGTTTTACAGCATTCTTCATCACCTAAGTGTTTAGTTTCTAAAAGAGCAGCTATTATTTCTCTCTTAAAAACAATGCTTTAAAAACAAAGGCATATGTTTCCATTAGACAGATATATGTTCCCATGACATACAATATATCAAAGTAATAGGCTCATCTGATTTTATTGTATAGATTGGTAGAATTGTATGTTCTTTCCATTAAAATGTAATGATAGGAATAATGGTTTGCATTTTTATGTATTTGCCACGTGACAAGCACGCTTCTACATTAAAAAAATACATTAACTAATTTAATCCTTGCAACCACCTTAAGGAAGTAGGTGCCACTGTTACTCTTCCAGAGGAGGAAACTGAGAAACAAAGAGATTAATAAACTTTAAAATCACACAATAAATATATATTAGAATAGAAATAAAACCCATACAAACTGACCTTATTTTTTACTATATAATATTATATTATATTATATTGTATATAATACATAGTCTATCAATATATTCTCATATATGATAGAAATACATACACATGATAGAAATATATAGATAGATGTAAACAGAATTATATAATTATGTTATATATTTCTATAATATATATCATATATTCTATTACATACATTCTATTTACATATACCTATCTTTAAAAATCTTTTTTTAAAGTTTTTTTTGTTTTGTTTTGGTGGGAGGGAAGGGTGGGTGATGGGTATTGAGGAGGGCACCTGTTGGGATGAGCACTGGGTGTTGTATGGAAACAACTTTGACAATAAATTTCATATTAAAAAAAATAATAAAAAATAAAACAAACTGACTGTAAAGTTTGCATTCTTACCCACATGCTAATATTGTGGATAAGAGAGATAAATGTATATTGTGTCATGACCTTGCACTTAGCACCGAACCTAGTCTGTGAGGCACTCAGTAAATATGAACTGAGTAAATGTAATAAACCAAAGACATATAGTGTTTAATCTTTTTGAATCTTTGTTATGGATACCATCACTACAGATATTCATGAATTTAAAAGAATCGAATATAATGAAATAATGTTAAATGAAACGCTAAATGTATCCTCTAAATGTCTGTATGCCTTTCCAGAAATAACAACTATAAACTATTTATTAAAAAAAATTTTAATGTTTATTTTTGACAGAGAGAGAGAAAGAGACAGAGCATGAGTGGGAGAGGGGCAGAGAGAGAGAGGGAGACCCAGAATCCAAAGCAGGCTCCAGGCTCTGAGCTGTCAGCACAGAGACCGATGTGGGACTCCAACTCACAGACCACAGAGATCATGACCTGAGCCCAAGTCGGACTCTCAACCGGCTTAGCCACCCAGGCGCCCCAGAACTATTTATTTTAAAAAAATAGTTACTTTTATAAATTTAAATAATACACTTAAGCCTTCCCTTTGCTCTATCACCTTAAAGCATACATATATATTTGTGCATATGTGTATATTTGTATGTGTACGTGTGTGTGTGTGTGTATATCTACACAGAGTGTAGTATTTAACAGAGTGTAGTATTTCATAAAGTGGGACTGAGAGCATTAGTAAATGTCCTGAATATATGAATGTCTATGCATTTACTTATTTACTTTCACACTTAATAAAATATTAATACTATGTTCATAAGTACTCGCCATATGGAACTATGAATGCATTGCTTTATGACCTCCAACATTCAGTGTTGCTCATGAAAGGTTGTTTCAAATGCAATCTTTGTCTTTTATGTTAGTTTCTCTGGATGATTTTAAGATATTCTTTATATCATAATATGTCAAAAATTTCATTTTATTTCCATTTTCATTATTTCTTCTTCCACTCTGAAATTATTATTAACATGTTGGCACTTCAAAATTTATGCTGCATATTGTTACATATATTATATCTTTAGTTTTTACTCAGAATTCCTTTGACTTCATCTTCTAGGCTTCCATTTTGACAATATTTTTATTATAAAACATAGTTATATTTAGCAAATATTCTTGAACTGCCAAAGATAGTTTTCTTTTACTGTTCTTTTGGCTCTGCATCACTTTCTTACTTTCGCTTGAAATATCCTCTCAAATAATTATAATAGTAGTATAGTTTTATTTAAAAATTTTTCCTCTTTACTGAATCATTTATAATTATCTTATGGAGACTTCTGCGGGTTCATCTTGTCTTCTTTTGTACTAGCAACATTGTTTCTCTCTTAAATATTGGTTTGGTTTTTTTTTTTCAACGTTTATTTATTTTTTGGGACAGAGAGAGACAGAGCATGAACGGACGAGGGGCAGAGAGAGAGGGAGACACAGAATCGGAAACAGGCTCCAGGCTCTGAGCCATCAGCCCAGAGCCTGACGTGGGGCTCGAACTCACGGACCGCGAGATCGTGACCTGGCTGAAGTCGGACGCTTAACCGACTGCGCCACCCAGGTGCCCCTTAAATATTGGTTTTTAATGAGGGACTAACTTTACCAGTATAGGGAGACAGTTTATCTTTTTTCTCTACAGTTCAGCAGGCCTGTTTTCCAAACATTTTCTCTTAAATGGAAGATTAATGTCAATTTTTACTCTGAGGAGAGTAAGCAGGAAACCAGTCGGCAGTCTGGAAACCCTTTTAATGTCCAAAGTAAAGAAATCTTTAATTTAGAAACAGACATGCTTAGTATATTTCCATATTAAAGAAAGATGCCTTTACCCCTTTCCATATTCCCTTTCTATTGTGAGGATAGAGGATTACCTCAAATCATCTCCCAAATCCCACTCTAAAAGAAAATACCTGGGTAGATTATCTACTTATTTTAAAGAGAAGTTTAAGTGCCTTACATCAGAGAGAGGAAGCTGTTGCTAACAGAACTAAATATAATAAGAAGGTAGGATGTTTTAGTCTGTTTGGGCTGCTATAAAAATATGGCAAAGTGGGGAGCTTATAAAATATAGACATTTATCTCTCACACTTCTTTCTGAAGGCTGGATGTCCAAGATCAGTGAGCCACATGGTCAGGTAACGGCTCTATTCCAGGTCACAGACTGCTGGATTTTGTGTCCTCACCTGGTTGAAAAGGTTAGGGATCTCACTGAGATCTCTTTTACAAAGGGACAATCCCATTCATTATGGCTCCGTCCTCACACTTGAATCATCTCCCAAAGGTGCCACTCTGAATACCATCACACTAGGGGTTAGGATTTCAATGTATGAATTTGGGGGGAGGGGACACAGACATTCAGACCATAGCACAGGGTATTAACAGTCCAGCTGTTTGCAGTGTGGGATTAATGACCCTGATGACTTTCTAATAATTCATTCCTATACTTTATATTTTTTGGTTCTACAATGGTCTTTTCAGAGCTGTCTAGAAAAAAAACCAATTCATTCTACAGCTGGTATTTTTTTGCTATGGAAGTCTCAGTCAGCTTAATTTTGTTTACTTTCTAGTGCAAAGAAAATCTTCCAAATATCTGGCATCCATTCTTGTTTTCCAGGAATCTTTGTTGTAATTTAAATATAATTTACATTATTTCAACAGGATCTGAGAGGCAGGGTGGGATAGAAAGACAGAAAAGAAGTATTTTCAAACATATTCAGAGATGTTGACATGAAATCTGAGGCATCATACCTAGAAGCTGTGAAAAATATGGCATTACTTGGATTATAATCTGTCACATGGTTTTTAATCCATGATATGACACGAGGGATAAACGACAAGTTTATTATATATATACAAGAACAATTATTTTCTAAAACTAAAGACACAGGGTGCCTGGGTGGCTCAGCTGGTTAAGGGTCTGACTTTTGATCTTGGCTCAGGTCAGGATCTCACAGTTCATGAGATGGAGCCCCGCGTTGTGCTCTGTGCTGACAGTGTGGAGCCTGCTTGGGATTCTCTCTCCCTCTCTCCCTCCCTCTCTCTCTCAAAATAAATTAAAAAAAACTATTTTTTAAAATTAAAAAAGATAAAGTTATGTAAACATGTACTAATGGCTTCAAGCCATGCAATTCACTTGTACAAACTTTAGAGGTCATTTGTATTAAGTCTATGATCTATGCATTCAATAAAAAAGAACATTTAATTTAGTTTTACAAATTAAAGGAAATAAAATAATGGATGTTAACAGCAAGCAATTTGCATACATATAACAATTATAAACCAAATACATAGAGAGGAATTAATCCCCAAACAGATTTTTATGCCCGAAGTCTCAAATAAAAAGAGAAAGAAAAAAATAATAAGTAAAATTCTAGGAATATCACCTTTCGGCTGACGATAAATTCTCAGCCTACACACAGAAACAAACGTTATCAACATTATTGGCATTTAAAATATCATTGCTGGGAGGGTGGTAGAAAGAAGTTTGTCTAATATTACCAAAAATACCCATGAAAAATGAAGAGATTACAAAATTGTGGTACATATCCTGACTTGGCAAGAAATAGATTTTCAGGTTATTTTATTTTTTTAATGAAATTTATTGTCAAATTGGTTTCCATACAACACCCAGTGCTCATCCCAACAGGTGCCCTCCTCAATATCCATCACCCACTTTCCCCTCCCTCCCACCCCCCATCAACCCTCAGTTTATTCTCGGTTTTTAAGAGCCTCTTATAGTTTGGCTCCCTCCCTCTCTAACTTTTTTTCCCCCTCCCCCATGGTATTAAGTTTCTTAGGATCCACATAATCATGAAAAATATGGTATCTGTCTTTCTCTGCATGAGTTATTTCACTTAGCATAACACTCTCCAGTTCCATCCACGTTGCTACAAAGGGCCATATTTCCTTCTTTCTCATTGCCATGTAGTACTCCATTGTGTATATAAACCACAATTTCTGTATCCATTCATCAGTTGATGGACATTTAGGCTCTTTCCATAATTTGGCTATTGTTGAGAGTGCTGCTATAAACATTGGGGTACAAGTGCCCCTATGCATCAGTACTCCTGTATCCCTTGGGTAAATTCCTAGCAGTGCTACTGCTGGGTCATAGGGTAGATCTATTTTTAATTTTCTGAGGAACCTCCACACTGTTTTCCAGAGCGGCTGCACCAGTTTGCATTCCCACCAACAGTGCAAGAGGGTTCCCGTTTCTCCACATCCTCACCAGCATCTATAGTCTCCTGATTTGTTCATTTTAGCCACTCTGACTGGCGTGAGGTGATATCTCAGTGTGGTTTTGATTTGTATTTCCCTGATGAGGAGTGACGTTGAGCATCTTTTCATGTGCCTGTTGACCTAGCTTTTCAGTTTAAAATAATACTCAGAATTAAAGAATAAATATTTCCTTCATATATGTACTATTTTAAGAACATCTGGAAGAATATTGATTCTTTATCCTTAAAAAAAACTGTGTCATTTTTCCAGACTTCCCTAACAATCTCCATATTTCAAAATCTCAACAAGGTTAGCATAATATTTTATTTATTACTATAAATTATGCCCATAAGTTGAATGGAATATTCACAAGCATTGTAACATCAGATTCTTCAAACACATCTCTCTTTATTCATTCCTAGACAATAAATGCAACTGAGGGGAAAAAAATGGAAAAAGAGGAAAAATGCAAACTTTACTATCCCTTTCTTTAATTCTAGGGCCCTCAATATAAAATTCTTCAAGGAATTTCTAAACATTTTTCATTCAATGCCAAATTTTCTTTTATTGTTTAATGTAAGTAGAGATCTACAAATGTTCATTAAAAACAAACAAACAAAAACCTCAATGCGGGTCTGTAATCCAAAATTGGCCTAACATTATATTATTTTACTACTATGATTACTATTGTTTTAATTCTTTACCCTCATTTTTCTCTATTTTCTTTGCACACTTTCATAGTTTATATGTATGGTTGTTTCTAACATTCATTGTACAGATATGTGTTGAGCACCTGCTATGTACCAAGTTCTTGAACCTGAATACAGTACAGTGTTTTCCCTCAAGCAGATCAAAAGTTTAATGTAAAACTTCACTGTTTTCCTTCCACTACCATAATGTGTGGTAGAATCTGGCCATGAATGTTATTTGTGTTTATTTAATTTCAAGGGATGGAGAAGATCAGAAAACCTATTAAATCAGTGATATACCTTAAGTGCAAGCTCATACTTCATGGAAACCCAGGACAGATAGTGCTTATGGAAGCAGGAAAATAACTTAGGGAAATGGCATTTCAGCTCTGACACCTGGCTTAGTTCCTTGACCCCATTCTTGGCAACCTAATTTTCGATTCCTATTCTAGTAATCTGCTTTTCGAAAAACTCAGATGTCCCCAGTATTTCTCTCTGCCTCATTTTCCATGTCTAACCAGCTCTCCAGTTCTGTGTTGATCTAATCCCAACTCCCGAAAAGAGAACCAGTGAATAAATAGCATCCTTCTTGATGCACACGCTTATGACCGAAGAATCTACTTCCCAGAAATTCCTTAGAATCATATTAAGTTATGAAGAATTCATTACCTTAGCTGGCCCAGGATGCTGTGGGAGGCAATTTCATGCTTGCAGAGCCACAGCTGATCCCATAGTTTCTAAGGGTCAAAACCACCCACCTATTACAGCTTTCCCCACTATCCAAAAGTAGAGCATTCCTATGAAAGCTTTCGTAAGCTGAAATGGAGTAAGCACAGAAGCAATTACCATTCATTTATATGGAAAAATGTTTGAGCATTTCGAGACCCCACAAATAATGTCTCTTAGGCTTTTCTGATACCTTAAGACACATCTTGCTAATGGATGCACAAAAAATTTAGAGATAAAGTACAGATGTTCACAGACTCAGTTCAATACTACGGCAGTTTGATGGGCAGTTTGATACGGAGATGCAGAGTGCAGTTCCCGGGGGAGGGAGCTTGGTGGGGCCATTCTTGCTGCTCTGGAGGTGTGCTGCATTCATAAGGGCTCACTACAAAACAAATGCTGACCTCCATTTTTGCTTTCGGTATTTTCTCATAAAAGTGAATATCCTTTCAGATTTCTTTCAATTATCGACAAAGGGACCAATGTAGGTCTTTCATAAAAATAAAGGGGTATAACACAAGCTTTCAAATAGCAAGGAATACCTGTACTGTTAGTCTAATCACTACTTATGGTTACGACTTAGAATCTTTGCTATTCTCCTTTAATATAAGTATAAATTTCTTTGCTTGGTTTGCATGAACTGCTGAAATCTATCACCACTCCGGGGAAGTGCCCATTGTATTAGTCAAATTTTAATCAATAAACCATAAAATCTTTCTGGTCATTCTCATCTTTTAGCTCCCACCAGCCTTGAGTCATTTTTGCCTGTGATAAATAGGGAAAACAGAAAAATATACCTACAGTCTACTGCTCATACAATATGGTCAACCTTGGATAGCGGCCTTTTATACTGCATTAAAAACTCCACCTTACAGGGGTGCCTGATTGGCTCAGTCCGTTAAGCATCTGATTTCGGCTCAGGTTATGATCCTAGGGCTCATGAGTTTGAGCCCCGTGTCAGGCTCTGTGATGACAGCTGGGAGCCTGGAGCCTACTTTGGATTCTGTGTCTCCTTCTCTCTCAGCCCGTTTCCTGCTCGTGCTCTGTCTCTCTTCCTCTCTCAAAAATAAACATTAAAAAAATTTTTTTTAAAAAAATACCATCTTACAGGTGTAGCTACATTCTTTAAAAAAGTGTACTATGAAAAACCATATTTAAACAAACAAACAAAAAAAACCAACTGCTTAAGTATCTGTTATTTGGATTTGGGTACAATTTACAAGACGATCTGTTTTGAACTGAAGGACAAACTGGTTACTAGAGTTACTTTCATTTTTGTCTTTCAACCTGCATTTTATATTGTAATAAGTATAAAACTGAATTATTTGGTTAAAAATGTTTTTCTTGTGGTAAAAATAGATATCGTGAAGTTGCAATGAAGAAAGGAAATCTAATGTAAACATACCAATAGATGTCTGCATAATACAAAATCATTGAGTTAATCAGCTCATCAGTGACTGAAATGCATCCACAGAAGTCCCATGAACGCAAAAATGTTCAGAAGAACAGTCTGCATACTTGTGATGTGTAAATTGTTGTGGCATAAATTATTTAGGTAGAAAATAAGACAGAGTAATAATCATCCTGAAACTATATTTTAGGCTTTTACAAAATATTTTAGTGTCAGCTTCAATTTGTCCCTGAAAAGAACACCATCTCTCAAATATCTCAGTTTGATCTCTAATGAGTTGCTATCTCAAAACACACATATGCCTATGTCATAAATCGGTCATTAGTATGTCACTGCAACTACAAGGGATGGGGTTATCTTCATCTAAGGAGGTAATTTATATTCTAATGATCTGAAATCAATTAAGCCTGAATATCCTGTATCCCAAATAAAAATCAACATATTTTTAAAAGTCTCACTTTAATAGTAGATTTGAAATGGGGAAATCATATTTAATCTAACTCCTCAAAATCAAATTAATAACTTTTTGAACATTTCCTTTAGATAATCCTGTAGATATAAATAGATAACATACAAATGCTGATTTACCCTAATTTGATGCTTTCTGCATTTAGTTTTTCTTCCAAAATTGCAGATCATAAACTTCTTTGAAACTATGATGAAGTGTTTGCCCCTCCCCACAAAGAAATGCAAAGAAGCATGCCCTCTCAAATTTTGCATATAATTGATGAGTGGGGGTGGGGAACATGTTGGAAATCATTAGAAGTATAGGCAGATCCATGGACATCAGGTGAAATAGTCTTGTCCTGCAATTGAATAACTTCAGGGTACAGCTATTGAGCTCCCATGGCAGTGTTTTCTTTTGTTTATTCAATGCTCACTCAGCAAAAATGTATTGCTTGTCTTTATATCAGTTAGGGTTCTCATGCTAGAAATCCATTTCAGGTTTACTTACATTAAAAAAGGTAATATAACTAAAAAGTCCAAGAATAAGGTACACATGAGGCACAATCAGATGCAAGGCCTCTAACAATATTTTGGGAGGTTTCTTCTCTCCCTATAAAGACTCTTTCCCCCTCCCTCTAGGTAGAACTCCATTTTTACACAAACTATTTATAATAAAAGGTAGGTTTGGTAGCTCCATACTTTATGTACCTTTAGATCCATTTTAATTCTAGAAGGAAAGAGTGAAATTATTTTTTCCCAGAAGTTACAGCAGCATCTTTATGCATCCCATTGGCTCTGATTTTATATATATATATATATATATATATACATATATATATACACATATATATACATATATATGTGTATATATATACACACACACACTTTATATACACACACACACACACACACACACACATATATATATATATATATACACTTTAATTTTCCAAACTGTACCCATCCTTGCTCCCACACATGCTCAAGATTAGGGACACAGCCAATTCCACTAAAAACACTTGAAAGAAGGACATTAACATCCACTGGTAAGTTGGGCTATAATTCCCAGAGGAAAAAAAGTGAATGGATGGGGAAAGTAAAAAAATAAACAAATATATTTACCATGTGGCATATATGCTCTTAGGTGATAAAAACAAATAAAACCCCAGACCTCAAGGAGGTCTCTGGTCTATGGACTAAACTCCCCATCAATTATACGTAGTACAAAAAACAAACAGACAAAAACTTAAGTAAGGCCAGCAAATGCTTATATCAATGTATCATTTCTGAAACTACCCACATGGTACACACTGACTTCCAGTTCCAAATTTCTCCAAGTGTTATTTCTAGTGCCAAATCTTCATTTTAAAGCTAATTCAGATATGTTGTTTCAATATAAATGCCTTTCAATCAATACAAACTAGTTGAATAAATTTTACCTTTTTAAGTAGATAATGGTACTAATGTTTCATAATCACTCTGTATTTTTTAGCCAAGGTTATTCTAGAATTAAGTTCATTTAAAAGCTCTTCTCATCTATCCCTTGCCTAAATACCAAGGCTCATTGTTTCTTCCTTCACAATTTCTGCTAAAATAATACCAAAATTTTTGTAGTTCTGTGACTTTCCCTCTGAGACTTCCATATCACCCTTCAAACACAAACTCAGAATATTCATTAACTTCTTTATTTGCATCTCTCTTCAGACACCCTTAAATATTCCTCCTTATGTGCTCATCTCTACCGTAAAAAATAATTGTATTGATGCATGCTACTTCTAGATGTTATTGATGGGAGTCTCAAACAATTGTGTGTCCCAAGATAGTTCATGTTCTTAAGCCCCTAATTCCATCTTTCTGTAAGAGCTTTGTCTTTCTGGAAGCCTCAGGCATTGAGCTATTTTATTTCCTCATCTACATCAATATCTTTTCCCATTCAGTTGCCATTCTCTGTGTTTTGGTGTCAGAGGGACCTGTGTTTAAATCACAATTCCTGTTTAGTAGTTACTTGGTATGTATAACTTTCCTATTCCCTCATCTCTACAATGGAACAATTATATTTGCTCATCCACAGAATCATTCTTATCTTTGTATGAAGTACTGTATGTGAAAGCAGCATGTAAATAATGGCTGCCGAGTCAATATTAGTTTTCTTTTCCCCCTCACCTCTATTTGCATCAACTTTACTCTCTCTGTTTGCATCAATGTGTTGCCAGTCACCTTATATGCTTTCCTCAACCTCTTTAACTTATTCAGAGATATTCAGCCACCTTCTACTGGTAATGTAAATCTTGAGTTTTTAGTTTTTATAGACTTCAAGTTTTATTTATGTTATTTTGTTCTCTGAAACAACTGTAATTCACTTTTCCAGACAGACCCTGCGCTACATAATTTGTTTTAACATTTGATGAGCAAAACAGGAAACAAAAATATGGACTAATATTAATATTAATGCAGATCCAAAACAAGTTGTTGGTGTCACAATAGGATACAGACTTTTACACTGCAGGATTTGATATTTTTTTTAATGGCACATTTTAAGAAATGTGTTGTCAGTCTACAGCATGATTTTCTTCTTGCATTGTGTGGAGTACAGAAACAACCCACCTGCCTGGGCTAGGGGTAGTTGTCCTGGAATATAAGACATAGGTATGCTGAGTAAAACTGGTCTACTGAGAGGTAAGCAGGCCCTGGTCATGTGAAAAAAAAGGAGAGTAGTGGGGCAGGTACCCGTCCAGGTAAGAAATTGTTGGGAATCCTTGCGCCTATGTAGCAGTTGTAACTTATCTGGTATTTCTCACATCCATTATATACACAAATTCAGTAAACAGTACAACTTAGTTTTTGTTGACTGCTGATGGGTTAATCAGAAAATGGGCAAGGGATGCCAGGGCCCCATTCCTTCTGCTGATGCCCAAGTGGTATTAGCCTAGTGGATCTTACAGTTCACCAATCTTACAGAACTCACAGAAACATCCTGAGAAAATTGGAACAAAGAAGAACAGACAGCATACCAGGAGAAAAATATAGATAGCTAGGGGAGCTTATATGGGTATTAATTTTCAGCTTGTAACATAATAAAGTCCACAAGAGTTTGTAGCTTTTAATTTGGAGTAATACACTCCTTAAGAACTAAGCCCTTTAGGATTAAGGAGTGTACTTGTTGTGATGAGACTGGGTATGGTATAGAAGTGTTGGATCACTAAATTGTACAACTGAAACTAATATTATAGAGTAAATGAATGAACTGGAATTTAAATAAAAACTTAAAAAAAGAATCAAGCCCTTTTCATTAAATTATTCAATATGTGGGGCACCTGGGCAGCTCAGTAGGTTAAGCATCTGACTTTTGATTTTGGCTCGGGTCATGATCTCACAGCCTGTGGGTTTGAACCCTGTTTGGGGCTCTGTGTTTACAGTGCAGAGACTGCTTTGTTCTCTCTCTCCTTCTCTCTCTGCCCCTCCTCTGCTCACACTCTCTTTCTCAAAATAAATAAATAAACATATTTTAAAAATAAATTATTCAACAAAATCTTATGGAGTATCTAACATATGCCAAACACTGTTCTAAGATAATGATCAGATTCTACCAAGAGTAACTGCCACCCCCACAATTCTAATTTAACTGTGCTCTTATTTTCTCTCTCTCTCTCTTTTCTGCCCCTTACTAAGAAAGTTTTTACCTACAGAAGGCAGAATATCATCCAATCCACCATATCTTGAGATTAATTATACTGAACATGAATCAGATATATTAATTCTGACTGTTCCCTTATGTTATGACTTAGTTTTGGTACCAATCTTATTTTCTCATAGCTCTAACCATCCACTCTATCTAAAAATCTATTATGTGTGTCAATTATTTTATTCTTATAGTCTGATGATTCTGGGGTCTTTCTACTAATGATTGGCCTTGTGATTATAAAACCTAGTCCTTTAATAAGGTTAATGAGACAATTCGTATTTATTAGGTACGAAATGACATGTTTGAAAAGTGTGTATATGTGCATGTCCACACCTATTAGTGGGTTTTATTCAGGGATTTTCTGGGAATATGTCCATTTCTTCTAGATCGTAAATTTAGATGTTCCAAAAATATCAGCCTCTAGGGCAATACTGGTTGCTGAGCTTTGTTCAGAAGCAATGTTTCTGTCCTTGCAAACCTATATAACTCAGAACAAACCAGTTAATTTCTCAAAAGCCAGTTTCCCATCTCCAAAACTGCTTTGCTTGGGATTCTAAGTTAGTCATTGTATCAGTTTCCTATAGCTGCTATAACAACAAGGCCTCTTAGAGCCTTTGGCGGTTGTTGGCAATTTTTGCTGTTTCTTGGCTTGTGGCAGCATAAGTCCAATTTCTGCCTCCATGTTCACATGATATTTTCCTGTGTGCCTGTGTCTCTGTGTTCTAATTTCCTCTTCCTATAAAGACAACAATCATCTTGAATTTAGGGCCCACTCTAATCCATCTTAACTTGATTATACATCTGCAAATAACTTATTTCTAAATAAGGTTATATTCACATGTTTGGGGTGGACAAGAATTTATGGAGAATATAGTTCAATCCACCTAAGATAAATGAAAAAGACCTAGTATTGTGACTAAACAGAGAAGATATTAAATTAATATGTATATTTCTGCACCTCGTCACCAACTCCTACCATAGGAAGAAAGGAAAAAAAAAGCATATCTCTGTCTAATATTCTTTTGGTTTAAACCACAGTTTCCTATTAAAAGTAGACAATTAACATAGAGTTACTATGCAATTCTTAGCCTTAAGCGTGAATATTTTTATCAGTATCTCTCTTTAGGAATTACTTTACAAAATGGAGATCAACAAACATGAGTTCACTGGCCATCCGAGGAATTTAGGCTGCAAAGCTGGGTGGAGGGGAAGGTGGTGGATGAGAAGCTGGAATGGAAATACTAAATGCTTGCTTGCATCCTGATTCTGTATATAGCTGTCATTTGGGAAAATGTATAAAGTACTTGTTCTCTGTTTCTTTAATTTCTAATAGCTGCCCCCAGGAGGTTTATAGAATTGCTGTAATATTTATGGAGATCTTATGGACTCTAATGGGTCATTAATTTAAATACTCTAAATCTGCAATACTTATAAGGAAACTATATACGAATAATACAAAATTTGCTGAATGAAGTATAAACTAGAAGCTGCATCACAAAACAATGACATTAATTCACTAAGTTTTTAATTGGTCTACTTACTCCACTTAAGGTACTTTTTGTTAGTGAGTTCAACTTAAGACATTTAATACTTTCTAACAACTTCTAGTTTCAGCTCAGATATGTGGGTTGGCATGAAGTGAAGGAGTAATCAGGCAGAGGTCTGGAATGGTTCAGATTGCATATATGCATACACAATAATGGATAGGGACAAAAATAATTATAGATATGTATGTGTGCAAAATTAGGAGCTAAATTGTGCCTTCCCCCCATTTCATGTGTTGAAGCTCAGTGTCTCTTAGGAGCTTCATGAGGTAACCCTCAATATCTCAGAATGTGACTGCATTTGGAAAGAGGGCCTTTGAAGAGGTGACAAAGTTAAAATAAGGCTGTTGGGATAGATACCAATATAATCTGATTGGTATCGTTATAAAAGGAGGAAATTTAGACATGTAGAGAGGGACATGTCTCTCTACAGGGATACAGGGACATGTCTCTCTAGAGGGACAGGAATGTGTGCACACATAGAAAACATCATATAAGGAGATAGTAAGAAGGAAACCACATGCCATAAGACATAAATTCAGATATGCCCCCTGTGTCATTCTAGAATTACATTCAGGCTATGTACAGTCGCTTAACAAACCGATTAATTATTTTTACCTCTAATTTGGGGAGGGATGTATGTGTAGGGATCACAGAACGAGAATTCCATAAGTAGAATTTCAAGAGTAGTGTAGCTGCTCAATGATACTGTCAGGGAGTAAGTTAATAATCCTTCAAACATTCTTGAAGTATCCAAATATATATATATATATATATATATATATATATATATATATATATATATATAAATATTTAGAGTGATTCTATAAACTTTTAAATGGCAGCTATAAGAAAACATAAACACAGATCATCCATAACTTTATTTTTTTTTAATTTTTTTTTCAGATCATCCATAACTTTAAATGTTCTTTTCTTATGAGTAGAGGAATAAAATTCTAACATTCTAAGCTTGTGGTATCAATTCTTACGGTAGACCATTCTTAGGTGGGATCCAATCATCCCTGCTTCCTGGCTTTTATATCCTTGTATTATCTCCTCCCCTTCCTTGAGTGTGGGTTGGGCTTATTGACTTACACCAAATAGAATGCCACTAAGGTGATGAAATATCAATTCTGAGATAAGATTGCAAAAAGACTGGCTTCTATGTGGAAATAGTCTCTCACTCTGAGTTAAGACAGTTGCCATGGTGACAGCTTCTCTATAGAGAGAACTACATGACAAGAAAAACCTTTGAGAAACTGAGGGCTTTGATTCAAAAATCAAGGAGCTGAATCCTTTCAAGAATCACCTATTAGTTAAATTCAGAAGTGTACCCTCTCTCAGTTGAGCCTTCAGATGAGAATGAAGTCCAGGCTACATTTCTGACTATAATCCCATGAAAGACATTGAGCGTAGGCACCCAGCTAAGCCATGCCCCAAATTCCTGACCCACAGAAACAACTGCAGTCCTCATGGTTGCAAAATAACTATTCCACTTTCAGATATTACAACTAAGATCCAGACAGGAAGGAGAAAGGGCAAATTACAAAGTATGTATATCTGTTAAGACTACCTCTTTTCTAAGATGGGAGAAAGGATGCGTCGATATTGAAAAGCAACTGGTAATAACTCCACACCAAACTTGTAATGTTCCTAGAAGGAAATATTTCTTTTAAATATTTGAAGTTATTGACATATTAATTAAAATGAAGAATATGACTAAGTTTGAAAGGATTAGAAACAAATGTGTGATCTCCACAGACCAGTAGAATAGATGGGTTACTAAAATGGCAAGAATTAATACAATTTTGATTCAATAGAAGACTAAAAGTTTATTTAATAATTAAATATATAATTGATATTCTTCATTTAATTAAAACCATTGAATTAAGGGCATTGTAAACAGGGCATCCCATTTATTATAGATTAGAAATATATTAAAAATAAATCATGAGCCTGCACATCAAAATCTAAATATATCATAAATGATCATGCCAACAGTTTCTGCAATGTGATAAGCTATACATTGATAATAAAATATTGAATATAAGGTCCACATGCAAAATTAAAACACCTAGAATGAAGATAAAATTAATTCAGAGCCTCATGAAGCTATGTTAATAATCAAGATAAAATAAATATAAAATGTGACATTTTGTGCTAAGACATGTTTAAGTTCTCAAAAAAGAAAAAAAAGTACAAAAATATTGGTGTAGAATTTGTCACATATCTGAATAAATCAATAATTGTAAAGATAAATGAGAATATCTTCAAGTAATTATCTTAAGAAAATATACCTCCATAATAATACGTTATTTGGGGGCTCTGAAGAATGAAAGAAAAACTTTATCTTATTTAAATTTTTCCAAAATTTAAATTAAGGAAATAGTGTGAGAATTTTGTGAAGCTGCAGTAAACTCAGCAGAAATTATAAAATAATTGCACAGGAAAAGGAAACTTCAGAGTATTATTAATTTATGACCTATAAAAGGAATAATCATAAACTAAATATCAGCAAATAATCTGAAGCAAATATTAAAATAATTAAGTTCCATGCCCAAAAGGATTGTTTTTGGAATCAGAAAGTCATCATAGTCTTGGGAAATATCATAAATAAAAGAGGACATACATGAAAAAATAGACTTTTATATACCAAAAAAAATTTGATATCCTATATCCATTCTTGAGTTTTAAGTTATACCATGATAGTGTTAATATTTAACAATTATCTTTTTCAAATAAAAAATAAGCATAGGGCACCTGGGTGGCTCAGTCAGTTAAGTGACCAACTTCTGATCAGGTCATAATCTCACAGCTCGTGAGTTGGAGCCCCCAACCCCCCACCGCCCTGCAGTCAGGTTTTGTGCTGACAGCTCAGAGCCTGGAGCCTGTGTCAGATTCTGTGTCTCCCTCTCTCTCTGTCCCTCCCCCACTTGTACTCTCTCTCTCAAAAATAAACGTTATAAAAAAATCTCTTAAAAATAAGCATAATGGTTAGTGATCAAACATTGGAAATATTCCTATTATAACCAGTAAAATGATACAACAAAAAATTTTATTTACTGCATTGATGTTATTAAATGCAATTTAAAAAAATTCAAGATTTGGTGTGCCTGGGTGGCTTTGTCTGTAAAGTGTCCATCTCTTGGTGGTTTGGGCTTAGGTCATGACCTCGCCATTCATGAGTTCAAACCCCCTGTCAGGCTCCGTGGTAATAGTGTGAAGTCTGCTTGGAATTCTCTCTCCCTCTTTCTCTCTGCCCCTCCCCTGTGCGCGCTCTCTCTCAAAATGAATAAATAAACTTAAAAAAAGAAAATTTCAAGAATTACTTGATGTACAGTATATAAAATGTTATAAAATTAACTTTTCTTCCTGTTTTGATAAGAATAAAAATGTGCATGCATTATCAATACAATGCTCCTTACCATTGACAACAAATATTGCTTACATATTTTTGAGAAAAGAAAAATACAAAATAGACAGGATAAGCCGTCAATTACAAAATATTTGTCAATACAAAATATGAGAAAAGTATGATTTTGGTGCCAGTTTATCCTCTTCTTCAAAAGGAACATTATCATAATTTATCTTTAAAAATTATATAATTTTTTAATTCTTAGGACCTTAACTAATTGTCCATTTCTCTGCTTTTATGCTTATCAAATCATCAAAACATATTTGTTTTGGGGGAACCTGGGTAGCTCAGTTAGTTAAGCATTTCACTCTTCGATTCGGCTCAGGTCATGATCATGAGGTCAAGCCCTGCATTGGGCTCCACATTGGGCTCCACATTGGGCGGAGCCTGTTTGGGATTCTCTCCCTCTCCCTCTCTCTCTGACCCTCCCTGCTCATGCAAGCCCACTCTCTCTCTCTTTCTCTCTCAAAATAAATAAACTTAAAAAAACATATTTGGGGGCACCTAGGTGGCTCAGTTGGTTGAGTGTCTGACTTCACCTTAGGTCATGATCTCATAGTTTGTGAGTTCAAGCCCCACATCAGGCTCTGTGCTGATGTCTCAGAGCCTAGAGCCTGCTTCAGATTCTGTGTCTCCCTCTCTCTCTGTCCCTCGTCCACTCATTCTCTCTCTCTCTCTCTCTCTCTCTCTCTCTCTCTCAAATAAGTAAACATTTAAAAAATTGAAGAAACCATATTTGTTTTTGATCCATTTTCTTAGAATCCTAACAAGAATCTGCACACAACTAATTCAGTACATCTAGTAATGCCTTAAATGTCTACCTGCCATAGAATGTTTGATTTTTCACAAGTATTCTCAATATATACATCCAAATTAAGGTAAGGTGACAATGTAAAAAAAATTAGGACAGAGTAGCTTTTGGGTGACCCAAAATTTATTTTAAATGCAAATTTTATATTCCTAATCGTTCCTGGAGCCTTACAAAATTATAAAGGACAGAACACAGATCCCAGAAACACAGATTTTTTTTTTAATCATTTATGTTTAAAAGACAAGCTAGAGAAGATCTTCTGGATCTCAGGCTGGACAAGTTCTCAGACATAACATTGAAAGCATTATCCATAAAAATAAAGAATAAAATAAATTATTTCTCCTCAAAATTTTTAAAATTTGTTCAGAGAAATATCTTCCTAATGGATGAAATGACAACTTATAGGCTGAAAGAAAATATCTGCAAATCACATATCTGACAAAGTACTCATATCAAAAAATACATAAAGAATTCTTAACACTCAATGGTAAAATGAAAAAGAAAATCCAACTATAAATGGGCAAGAGACACGGATAAACATTTTATAGTTTAGGGCGCTATACTATATACAGAAGATATACAGATGAGAAATCATCACATGGAAAGATGTTTAGCAGCAATAGCTATTAGAAAAATGCAAACTAAAATCATGATAACATCTCAATCCTGTCAAAATGGCTAAAATAAAAAAAATATAGTAAGATATATGAGTTTCGGCTTCTTGTTTGTGACACTATTGTACTACAGCTTTGCAAGATGTTACAACTGGGGGAACGGAGTAAGGGGTATATATGGTGTCTCTCTTTTTATGGCTGAAACTGTATCCAGAATTTTCTCAATATACTTTCAAATCTTGATGTAAAAAGTGTTGAATAAAAAATCAGTCTATTTTTGTATACCAAGTAAGGTATTTAACTAGATTAAGTACATTTAAGTAATTCAATTTAAAATTAGGGTTTCCTTTCAGACAAAGTTAAACCACCCATTTTTCAAAGAGAAATTAGCACATTTTTTATACTTCATTTAAAATTGACACCACTATCTGAGAAAATAATTTCTATTTTAACACATATTGCATTTTATCAAAAAAAATGATTTTAACTTGTCCATCTCCTCTGACAGGCTGTTTCCAGTAAGACTATATTCTGTATCCCAAATACCTAGAACAGTGACTAACATTTAGCAAAATCACAATGAACTTATACTGAATGACTGAACAAATTATAGGTTGTCAATCCAATATTGCAACAAGCATTAAGAGATTAAATTGATGAATTCATCAAAAACAAAAAACAGAAAACAATCATCTAACTTAATATCCTATCCCCTTCCCCTCCATTCGATCCTTATTTGCTTAATATATTCATTAGTTAATTCCTCCCTTTCTCTATACAGTTGGTATATTTTAGAAGATTTATCTTATGTTATT
This sequence comes from Acinonyx jubatus, assembly GCF_027475565.1. Lineage (NCBI taxonomy): Eukaryota > Metazoa > Chordata > Mammalia > Carnivora > Felidae > Acinonyx > Acinonyx jubatus. The sequence goes on along the minus strand of NC_069381.1, from coordinate 176,471,605 downwards.
TGGAAAGCAAATCCATATAGATAACTCGGGATAGGACTATAGGCTCTACAGTGACCATATTATGTTTAGAAAACAAAACAAGACAAGACCAAAAAAAACTTCCAACTTAAAAATGATCTAGTCAGTACATAGCAGCTGAGCTACTTAAAGTTAAAGAAACTTTCTATAACTGTTCCTGGATGAGGTTAGATAAACATTTCCCATGGCTATAATCACTTTGTAAATAGATAAAATATAGTCATGTTGATAAAATTTCAACCACCATCTAATTCTGTTAAAGGACTATGTATGTCTCTCTGTGTATATAACACATAATTTTTTAATAGATAAGCATCTTCCTTAGTCCCAAAAAATCAGAAAAAATAAAGTTCATGGACTACCGAATTTAGTGCCTAACTTTAAAAAGCTTTAGGATGATCTCATATGTGAAAGGACAGTGGGAATGTCTCCTAGAATCACACACACACACACACACACACACACACACACACGTAAACAGAATTGGTTATTAAGCATTTTTATTTCTTAGAATTGCAAACATTATTTTATTTTTATTGCTATAAATTTGTATTTCAACTTCAAAAAAAAGGAGGCTTAAACATTTCCATAACTAATTACTGCAGAATAAAAGCAATATTCTATAAGAAGCAATATATGTTTTTACAGGATTAATTCACTTTAATATATTGTGCTATTTTTAAAATTATGTCAGTGATTATTTGAATACCAAGTATAGGATGTAAGGAAAATTGTGAAAGATTCTGAAATAGAACAAAAAATTACTGAGTGTCTTCAAAGGAAAATTATGCATTGTTTAGAGAACATCCTTTAAGTTTATCTGATTCTATGTGGGTTTGCCTTCATATTATTTTTTCAAGCTACTTATAATCCTTCATTTAATTTTTAAAATTTTTTGATGTTTATTTATTTTTGAGAGAGAGAGAGAGAGAGAAAGAGAAAGAGTACGAGCAGGGGATGGGCAGAGAGAGAGGGAGACATAGAATCTGAAGCAGACTCTAGACTCAGCTGTCAGCACAGAGCCCAACGCAGGGCTTGAACTCACGAACCACAAGATCATGACCTGAGCTGAAGTCAGATGCTCAACCCACTGACCCACCTAGGCGCTCCTCAACCCTCCAGATAATTTAAAGCAATGAAAGTAGTCCCTGTTTATAGTTATAGAAATGTATTTTGTCCATTTGATTTGTTCTGATTCCCTCTACCCCATCCATGGAACAATTTAGTTTTGCATCTATCTATAAATTTCTGGCCTATCTACGTCCCTGGTTTTTAAATTTTCCATTGAACTAGTTGCACCATCTTCCTGGTTCATTAATCAACAAAACATTTGGCATACGTTTATTTCATATTTATATATAGGTCATGATGTTTTATCTATTTTTGGAAGTTATATTTTAACAAGTATAGATTAAATTTTATTACATATATAGCTAAGGTATAATTACAAACTACATTATGCTTGATTTCTGATTTGATATTCAGCCATAAGTTTGAGAAGTATAATTAAAACATAATTATCTCTATATACCTACAAGAATACCTAAAAACAAACTAATAAAACAAACTGACAATAGATATAAAAAGATATGGGTAAGTTAGAGTTCTCATATATTCTTTGCAGGAATGTAAAAATAGCACAACCACTTTAGAAATAGGCAGTTTCTTATAAAAATACACATATATCTAGTGAGCTGGCAAGGTTATTTTTAATAATTAGTCAAGGTAAATGAAGACATAAAAAAGATAAGATTGTTCACAGCTATTTTATTCATGAGAGCAAAGAACTGGCATATCCTAGATATCCATCAATAGGGGATTGCATAAATTGTGGCAATTCATACATTGGAATTCTACTCAGCAATAAAAAGGAACAATCTGCTTATACAACAAAGGATAAATCTAAAATCATTGTGCTGAATCAAAGTAACCAGGCACAAAAGAGTAAAAACTGTATGATTGCAGTTACATAAAATTTTAGATTGAAACTTAACCATAACGTATCATTCAAACCTGGCCTGATATTTTTCAGAAGAGGCGCCTCAGTCTCCAGTTTCTGGACTGAGAATATCATTTCGCAACGTGAAAAAATATATATATTTCATTCGCTTAGGTCTGACTCATGTGATTCATCTAAAATAAATTTAGATTTGCTTACATTTGAAGTTCATAAATAGTCTTTTCTTTTTCTGGAAAATAAACTTGGAATCTCTAGTACCTGACTAGATTCCTCTCTACATAAATAGAATTTCTAAGGTGATAACTTGCACTGTGACGTTTAAATTGGTGGTGGAAAAAAAATAAAGCTAGGCACAACTTTTGCATCCCAACTTCTCTTTGATTTAAAATTTTAAATTACTGAATGAGAAAATCAGAAAGTGCCTGGCCCTACTTCTGAAGTGAATACTGCTTTGTAGAGGTGGAAAATCTTCAGTTTTTAAGTTTCTGCGGCTGTCAAGATAGTGGCATCCCAAGAACACATTTACAACCTGTCCCTTCCTCATGATACTCTCTGAAATAAGTTTGCAGGGGGCCGCAAAACAAAAGTCCTTTTGCCAAGGTAGGAAAAGCCTCAAGCTAATTATGCAAAGTTCAAACAATATTGGCCAGGTGAAAAGACAATTTAGAAAAAAACGGAAAGAATCAACCTGTAGCAAATGCTGCAAATGAGCACAGTGTATTATTGTGGGTAAATGTAGAATGAAGTCTATTGTAAAATATCCCTCAGCTTGGCAGGGACCAGGTTGAAAACTTTCCACCTCTTTGTCATTTCTTTCATCGCAGCAGGAAAGAAGACGTTGAGAGAAATAATTAAAAACAAACAAACAAACAAAAAACTTGGCTAAGTTGTTCCCTCTTTTCCTCTCCCTGTCTGTGAATCCTAACTCTGTAACCTACAAAGAGATGTGAAAGGAAGTCAATTTTCCACGAATAAAATAATGGTAATAGTGAGATGAAAATACACAGTGAAATACAAAAGTAAAATGTCAATATGCTTCAGGGAGGCACTCTTACCCCACTTTAAAAAATGTAGCTGATCCCCGTAAAAGTAGCAGGAAGAAACCTAAGAGGTACCTCTCAAAGGTGATCACGGGGATGAATACTTAACAGAGACTAAAATTACAGAGAAACATTCTCAGACTAAGCCTCCCCAGAATAGCATATTCCTTTCCACCCTAACTTTAAAATGAAGCTCTCTAGCTCGAGTGCTAACATGAAATTATAAATGTTTCTCCAAGTTTCAGGATAGGCAAATCAAAGAAGATATAATCATACTATTGTGAAAATAAAGTCATTTAATTTTAAAAATCTCATACGAAATTATTTAATTTCAAAGAATCCTTCCATGAAGAGTTTTTTTTTTTTTAGTTTTTGTTGTTGTTGTTGTTGTTTATAATCACAACCAACCAATCACAAGAAAGGGTTGACTTCATACCCATCAAATATAGAAACAGAAGACATGGGCCAAACATCTGTTGAATTAGAGCAAAAGACAAGGCATCTGAGCTCTATACCTGATCACATTTATCCACATACCAAAGCAACGTACAGACATTTTCCGTCTTTCTGTCATACATATTTTTTTGGTTCATACCATTGCAACAGCCTGAAAAAGGATGTTATTTACGTGCACTTTTTCAAAAATTTCATCTGTACTTGCAATCTAGCCAAACAAAATATGACTCATATGATGCAAATAAGATTTTATCAACGTGAATAAATGATCCACTAAAACAACCTAGAAGTAATGCTATCCCACTAGCACAGAGCTCGCCTAGTGATCATGTCTTGCCTTCTAGATACTATTTCCCACTAAAAGGAAGCAGGGATTTCTGGGAATATGGCTGATTACAGATCTGGGGCAGGGGAAATACAAGTGTCAGATGTAGTAATTCCAGACAGAAAGTACCCGCCTCCCCACCCTGGAAAACAAGGAGTAATGTCAACAGGAAACAAAAGCTGGCTTGAAGGGGCTCCTGCAGGCCAAATATGTAACAATGTAACAATGAGCATACAAAAAAAAAAGAGTTCATAGTAATATCTACCAAACAAAATAGGAAATTTCTCCTTTCTGGAAAAATGTCATCTACTAATAATAAAAAAAAAAGAAGCTGTCATTTTGCAACTCCAAATTTAGTATCTGATGCAATAAAAGTCATCGATAGTCGCTAAAACCATTAGATGTCGCCTTTACATATCTGGCCTATAATCAGCTCAGTGTGAGCCAGAAAGCTATCAGGCAACGGTAGCTGCTCAGGGTCTGAGAGCAATAGTAGCACCTCTACCCTAAGCCCTCTCCTGGGCTCAGTGTTGTATCTCAATGCAACCATGTTTCTTCCTCTTGGACAGTAACAGCAGCAGTGGCAAGAAGAGATGAGGCCCCTGTGGGAGACCAGAGTGGAAAATGCAGCAGCATCAGATTTCCTCAGGTTGAATTCCCTTTGATTTCCTAGCCCCATCTACTCCAGCCAAGAATCTTCTCTGAGAATGAGTGCACAGAGGTCAACAGCTATGGGCAATCAGCAAGGGCCATCTAACAGTAGCAACTTCTGCTCCATTATAAGGCCTGTCCTACTGGCTGGTCGATAACTCCCACAAAGACACTTTCATGCTGCAAACTGCCGAGGTCAGTTTTGCACTGGAAGTGAAATAAACCAACGTTTAGAATACCTAGTAAAGAAAGCACTCACTAAGCTGAAGATAAAATAAATGAAAAGGTTAGAAAAAATATATTCAAGAGATATGAACCTACAAAAAACAGGAAGTATGATTTTAGCTCCTGCAGGAGGAAAGGCAGCTCCTGAAGCCATATGTGTTCTATGAGAAGCAAGGAATATATATATATATATATATATATATATATATATATATATATATTTTTAGTCTGACTCATGAAGAGTCCATAGGTAGATTAATGAAGCCACAGAATTCAAATATGGTAGGAGTCCACTGTCCTCACAAGGAATGAGCCTCTGTCCGTGTTGCATAAGAATCAGCTAACACCCATTACCATCCATCTGTCATGTCCCTCTTCAAGAAGATCCTACCAACTGGCTTCTATAATGCTGACTGCAGCCCATCACAAGGCAGTCTGGAAGGTATAGGTCTTGTCATGAAAACAATGCTGTAAATTTCTTAAACCCACCCTCTCTGGCAGTAGGAAGGGATCAAGATGTGAAAACCAAAACCAATTCGAAGAAATGTAAAATCTGATTTAGAGAAACAAACTGAAACGGAGTTCATGGGACAGAAACTGAAACCTTGGAGCTCACATACGAGCCAGCTATTAGTGAGATCAGACTTGGGAGTCCTGGATGGAGGCATAATTGGTTTTCAAAATTTGAAACACTTAGAATAAACAGCTCAAGCAGGCCAATGAAATCATGGAGATAGACTTAGCTGATAAAGGCAAAGGAATTCAAAAGCATTTCCTGGACAAAAATATTCAAAACAAGAAGTTAGATCTCTATTGGAGAGATAAAGATGACATGGAATAACCCTTTGAGATAAGATAATTTCTAGATTTCAAGATTCTTCAAAAAAGTAAACTTGAGCTTTCAACACCTACAATGGTAAATGGAAATCAGATTGTCCCTTGGAAAGCAGTCACAAAGTAAGGCAACAGGGCACTGATGCAGACAGACAATGTGGCTAATGGCTTCAATTTGTCTGAAGAGATTTGATAGTTATCACCAATGCATTTGGTCCCCTCCATTCTATAACCTCTCTCTCCACTTCTGGAGCAAAAGGCCAGGTAATCCTCTCCACTGCAATGACCCCACAGTGATGCCAGACCAAGCCACCCAGATCTTTAGGATACTTGGTGGACTTACTCATCCAGAAGGTGTTCAAGTTCCAGTAACACAGGTCCTTCCACAAGTCTGGGGTGATTGGCCTGAAACTCCCCAGTGGACTCTAGCCAAGGTTGAACTTTTGGGTAGACAGCAGGCAGAGTAACCTTGGCCACCCTTACTTGGGTCCTGCAGAGCTAAGGAGGCACATTCCTGTGCTAATGTACAGCAAGACAATGCTGGGGTTTGTGGTCTAACAACAACAATTTTAAAAATCACCGATTTTTTGCAGGGCCATGATGATGTTCACTGTCTACTGTCCCTTGTCCAGACCCTCAGTGGCTTTCCCCAAGCTGTGCATTTCCAAACCACATTCAAGCCTGATGCCCACAAGCCACACATTATTTTGCTTGGCTTAGAACCAGCGCAGAAGAAGTAGGCCTTCTCTGTGTTCTACTTGCTATTTCATGTACAACCAAACTGAGTCAAATGACAACTGATGGTTTAAACTGTCCTTCGCTACTAGTGGTTTTAAAATCCAAAACCATAGCGCCCTGAGTGAAGGAAGTGCCCAAGTGAGGGGTATGCAATCCGGTTCCTGTCCCTGCTGCATACCTAGGAGCAGCCATTCTCCTGCTTGAGGCCACAGAGAAGGAAAAAAAAATGAGAGCTATACATTTATGACAGTTTCTATAAGGCCATTATGTTAACTCCCTAGTGGTTGTGCCTGCATTTTTTTGCTCTTTTTTATAGGAGGAAGTATAATCAAAATAACACTGTATTTGTTTTTAATAGCCATTTTAAGTTTCACTTCAGAATGATAAAGTTTGGGTATTTGCAAATTTTTTTAGCTGAATGCAGCTCCAAAGCCTTAAATGAATTATTTGTTTTTAAACCTATTAACAGTAAATTTATACAAGTTTACAATGCAGTGGGTTGATTACTATTATTCGTGGTGGTGTTTATACATAGTATTTTAGTATAAATTGAAACGATGATGAAAATAAAAGTATTCACATTAAAATATGCACACACACACACACACACACACACACACACAGGGAAGACCGTTGGGAAACAAAATATATGCATGCTATTAAAGTATCAATCCACAGGTAAAAGGCTAAATGCAAAAGATAAAATAAAAACACCTTACACTGGCAATCATCACCTTAAGCAAGTGATAAAATTAGCATCATTTAAGTAGAGCTACAGGATATGTGTCTCTTCATGTGCTGCAATATGAAGTATACAACACTAGCTTAGCTGTCAAATATATGCCAAAATGTTTAAAATAAACCCAATCAACTTTATACACTTATTTTATAATTTATAGAAATACTGAAGATAGAAATCTTAGCAAAAAAATGCCTACCAAAGGAAACAGGAATGATGAAGGAAATTGACAATGCAGGATCTTCTAAAACCTTAAACGTGGGTCTCAGATCTACAGCATCCCTTGGAAGCTTATTAGATTTGCACAATTTCAAACCCAACCATGGGCTTACTGAAACAGAATGAACGGCAAAGGACATGATTATATCAATAAATGCAGAAAAAGAATTTGACAAAATCCAGCACCCGTTCATTATAAAATTCTCAGCAACCTAAGAATAGAGGGAACTTTCTCAACTTGATTAAGCCTATCTACAGGATATCTATAGCTAACATCATACTTAAGTGTGAGAAACTCAAAGCATTCCCACTAAGATCAAGCACAAGACAAAGATATTTCCTCTCACTATTCCTTTTCAACATCAACTAGAAGCCCTTGCTAATGCAACAAGGCAAGAAAAAAAAAATGAAAGGTATAAAGATTGGGAAGGAAGACATAAAACTATAACTGTCCACAGAAAACATGATTGTGTAGAAAATTCAAAATAATTAACAAAAAAAACTCCCAGAACGAACAAGCAATTATAGCAAGATTTCAGGATGCAAGGCTAATACACAGAATTCAATTGCTTTTCTATATATTAGGAATAAACAAGTGGAATTTGAAATAAAAATCACAATATAATTTATATTAGCATCCATAAAAAGAATTACTTAGGTATAAATCTAATAAAACATAAGATCTATTTGTGGAAAACAACAAAACTCTGATGAGAAAAATCAAAAAACTAAATAAATATAGAGATATTCCATTTCCACGGATAGGCAGACTCAATATTTTCAAGGTGCCAGTTCTTCCCAATTTGATATTTAAATTAAACGCAATCACAAACAAAATTGCAGAAAGGTATTCTGTGGAATTGATAAAATTAATCTAAAGTTTATATGAAAAGGCAAAAGACCCAGAATAGCCAACACAATATTGAAGGAACAAAGTTGGAGGATAGACACTACCTAATATAAGATCTACTTATTATAAAGCTGCAGTAATGAAGACAACATAGCACTGGTGAAATAATAGACAAATAGGTCAATGGGACAAAATAGACAGCCCAGAAATAGACCCTGATAGACATAGTCAATTGATCTTTGACAAAGGAGTGAAGGCAATACATAAAGCAATGATAGTACCTTAAACAAATGGTGCTAGAACAACTAAACGTTTGTATATAAAAAAGAATCTCAGGAAGACTTTATGGCCTTTACAAAAGTTAACTGAAAATAGATCATAAACCTAAACGTAAAATGCAAGTCTATAAAACTCTTAGAAGTTAACATAGGAGAACACCTAGATGGCCTTGGGGATTGTAATGCTTGTTTATATACAACATCAAAAATCTGATTCATGAAAGAAATAATTGATAAGCTGGATTTCATTAATATTAAAAACTTCTGCTCTATGAAAGATCCTATCAAGAAAATAAAGACAAGCCAGAGCCTGGGATTAAAAATTTACCAAAGACAAAGGGCTATTAACCAACATATACAAAAGACACTTAAAAACACTTCAAGTTCAGTAGGTCAGTTGGTTAAGCATCTGACTTCAGCTCAGGTCATGATCTCTCCTCACCATTTGTGAGTTTGAGCCCCGCATGGGGCTCTGAGCTGACAGCTCAGAGCCTGGAGTCGGTTTCAGATTCTGTGTCTCCCTCTCTCTCTGCCCCTCCCCTGTTTCTGCTCTCTCTCTCTCTCTCTCTCTCTCTCTCTCTCTCTTTCTCAAAAATAAATAAACATTAAAAAAAAAAAACACTTAAAATTCAACACTAAGGAAACAAACAACCACATTTAAAAATGGGCCAAACACCTTAACAGACATTGTACCAAAGGAGATGTACAGATGGCAAATAAACACATAAGAAACATTAGGGAAATGAAAATGAAAACAACAATGAGGTATCACCACACATCTGTTACAATGGTCAAAAATCGGGAACACCGGGAACTGCAAATTCTGACATGGATGTGCAGGAGCATATAGGAATTTTCATCTATTGCTGGTGGAAAGGCAAAATGGTAGAGACACAATAGCCTCTGGAAGACAGTTTTGTGGTTTCTCACAAAACAGAACATAGTCTTACCATATAATACAACTTTTGGTATTTATCCAAAGGAGCTGGGAAATTATGTCCACACGCAAAAAAAAATTTTTTTAAGTTCATATTTTATTTCCAATAAGTTTAGAGCTTTGTTGATTTTTGCATTTTCGTAAAAAATAAAAAAGTTTTCACTTAATTCATTGAAAGCCCTTTCGTGCTGAGCCCAAGGAGAGCCTGGTCCAGGCCAGACACTTCACAGCCCTCTTGCTCCCACCCCAGACCCCCAGCGCTGGGAGCAGGGTGGCTTCCCTCCACCCGCTCTGCCCTCCCGCACCCACTGCATCTTTCTGTACAGAACAATTTTTAAAATGGAAGCTAAGACACAATATACATCGGACAGGCACGCACACACATGTACACAGGCGTCTGCTCCAAATGGGCAGGACGTCAGCTGCACTCAGAGAGCACCAAGCAATGCATAGGGAACCCCTCCCCGTGAGGAGGGCAGGGCCTGATCCCTACCTTGGTCCTCAGTCCTTAGCTCCTCCCCACCAATTGCCCTGCTGCCAGAGGGAAGGGAGGAAATGGGGGCGGGGGGAAGCTGACAGCAGCCCAGGGGTTATGAAGAGGGCAGTGCCAGTCTGGTAGGTGGCCCTGGGGCCAGGGAGGCTGCTTTTGGGGGCCCAGAGGGAGAGGACTGAGGTGGATCCCTGGCCTCAGGAACCTGAGGGGTAGAACTCCTGGGCCTTGCCTCTCAAGGAGCTTCAAGGGCTCAGGGGTGGGAATGGGGCTGGCCCCTGCAGCTTTGGCCTGCCAGCCCCAGACTAAATACACATTTGGTAAACCTAGGAGCTAGGCTGGATGTTTATTCTGTAGCAGCTTTACTCACGATTGCCAAAACGATTGGCAGCATTTAAGATGTTCTTTAGTAGGTGAACAGATCAACTGTAGTACATCCAGACAACGGTATATTATTCAGCACTAAAAAGAAATGAGCTATCAGGCCCATAAAAGACATGGAGAAATCTCAAATGTGTATTACTAAAGTCAAAGAAGCCAGTCTGAAAAGGCTACATACTGCAGGATGCCACCTATATGACATTCCGAGAAAGGCAAAACCATGGAGACAATAAAAAGATCAGTGGTTACCAGGGACTGGGGATTGCAGAGAGATTAATATACAAACAGCATTGGATTTTTAGGGCAGAAAAACTGCTATTTATATTATAATGATGTATTTATGTCATTATACATTTGTCCAAACCCATAAAATATACATCAAGAGTGAACCCTAAGGTAATCTATGGATTTTGAGTGATTGTGATATATCCATATAGGTTCATCTTTATTAAAAGAAAATACTAGCAGCACCTGGGTGGCTCACTTGGTTAAGCCTCCAACTCTTGATTTCTGTTCAGGTTATGATCTCATGGTTCATGGGTTTGAGCCCCGCCCTGCGTCAGGTTCTGCACAGACAACGTGAGCCTGCTTCTACTTGTCTCTCTCCCTTTCTTTCTTTCTGCCCCTCCCTTACTCACAACCTCTCTCTCTCTTTCTCTCTCTCTCTCTCTCTCTCTCTCTCTCTCCCTCCCTCTCTCTTAAAATACTATTTGGGTGAATGATGATGATAACAGAGGACACTATGTAGGTAGGGGGTATATGGAAAATCTCTGTAGTCCTGGTCAATTTTGTTATAAACCTAAAACCACCCTAAAAAATAAAGTCTTTAAAAAAAAGTCGGGTTTTTTTTTTAAGTATGGGGAACTCTTTAGAATAAAAGAGATTAAGAACCATAAAAAAATCAAATTTAGTGTTGGAAACCATCCAATCCTGGTTCAAAAACGTTATGAAATATAAACTATGTTACTGGAACAAGTGTGGTAATTTCACTACAGACTAGAACTTAGGTGATATTATACAATCTTTCATCTTTTTAGATGTACTGCTAGTGTGGCTGTACAGGGGGAGTGTCTGTTGTGAGATTCATGGTGATGTACTTAAGGGTGAATTGTGATAATATCAGTAACTCATTTTCAAATGGCTCAGCAATACCCACGTTTTAAGAGTGAGATAAAACAAAGATGATGAAACAGTAACAGTTGCAGAATATACAAGTATACTACTTGTATACTACTTTTTATACAAAGTAGTATAAAAACTACTTTGTTTTTAATTTCTTGGGTTTTTCAAATGTTTGCTAGAAAGTTGAAGACAAGTAAATGGGAAGTCATGGTAGGAGGGTACTGACTTCATTTACTGAGTACATTTAAAATAAGAGTAAGGCTGGAGTAACTAATAATAAATTGTTAAAATTCTCAAAAGGGAAGAGCACCATGTAATAAATTATTTGATGCAAATATACTAGAGCACAAACACCAGAACACTTATAAAATATTTATAAGACAGCGATATTTTGAACAGTTTAGGTGTCAATAAATAATACAATTAATCAATTACTCAAATACTTAAAATAGTGACTCTCATTCTAGTACCAGAATGCATGCATTGCTGGGGGTGAGAAAATACTTTCAAAGCCAAGACTCAAACCTCCACCTCCTATAAGCCAGAGAATCAGTTCCTTAAAGCCACTCCCCAGACCCAATGTCCCTGTCAGTGTAACCACTGTTCCAGAGAATGTAGTTGATCTTTTGGGTGTGCTGGGAATAAGGAAGATTGAGAACCACTCAATGGAGTCCAGAAATCCATACAACTGTATATGGGAATTAAGAAATGGAATAGGACTCGTTATGCTGTCAGACAAAAGAAAATATATGGAGAAGAGGACTATCTCCTTTTATTTAATATTTCATATAAACAAATGTTTGAAAAATATGAAGAAAATTATTTCAAAGAGCTCCATTTTAACTAACTCTCAAAATGAATGTAGTTGTTACTACCTTTAGTTATGTCGATTACTATTTTATTTTAAAAAGAACAAGGCAAATACAACTTAAGATATCTTTGTGACTGTGTACTAAAAATCATTCTAAAATCACACGACTAAGGAAGTTGTTTTTGTTTTTAGAGGGGGAGAGAGCGCATGTGTGGGAGGCTGCGAGAGGGAGAGAGAGAGAGAGACAGAGAGACAGAGAGAGAGAGAGAAAGAGAGAGAGAATCTTAAGCAGAATCCATACTCAGCCCAGAACCCCATGCAGGACTTGATCCCATGACCCTGGGATCATGACCTGAGTCAAAATCAAGAGTCGGACGTTCAAGGGAATGAACCACCCAGGCGTCCCCTGAGAAAGGATTAACATAGTGGCCTAGTACTATAATTGTACCCTTTACTGCAGACTATGGATAAATCGGTTTTCTTTATCATAGACTGGTATTGAATTCCTGTGATGTTTACTCAGTTAAGTTCACTAGGGCACTACAGGACGCTTTCCACTTTTACTGATCTGAACACCACAGGAACCACAGGCCCCAACTGTGATACCCTGTCACTGGCTATTAGAGTGGCATCCTTCACACCACCGTCTGAAGCCCTGTTAGTCTTCCCATCATGAATTATGAATTTAGAGACTGACAAATCCAATTACTAATTCTGATATTATTTTATAAACTATAAACCCCAACATACAGAAGCATGATTTCCATATGTATTACCGGAAAAATATTTATGTTATATGTGTGTGTAATATCTGCATGCATGTTAAAAATAAATATAAAGCTCAATTTTATTTGATAAGGCTTAAGTATGGCATAAAATCAGGTAAAACATATCCGCACATCTCATTTTTCATTGTCTCCAAGGCCAGTCATTACTAAATTATAAAAGGAATATAATGTTATACATTTCATCCTCCAATGCAGATGTATAGCCCTCTGGAATTTAGTTATAATTAAGTTGATCCTTTTTCTCAGTTTCTGTGGCCAAGAAAATCTTTCTTCAAGATACATATATGCTTTTTCTTATTTCTAGGGATGTTAGCCTCTCACAGTCACCTTTTAAACTTTTTTTTCTTGCTTCTAACTTATTTTTCATCTTTTCCATTCTACTCATTCATTCTCAGATTTTTTTTGGTCTTTGTTTTAGTTTTCCTCTATATTTACCTATACATTTACTTAAACAAGATACTTATTTGTGCACTATGATATGTACCCAAGTGTAGCCTATGATATGTAGGTTTTACCATCCAGCCTCTTCCTTGATTTAAAAAAATTTTTTTAACCTTTTATTTATTTTTGAGACAGAGAGAGACAGAGCATGAGCAGGGGAGGGGCAGAGAGAGAGGGAAACACAGAATCTGAATCAGGCTCCAGGCTCCGAGCTGTCAGCACAGAGCCCGACGCGGGGCTCGAACTCACGGACCCTGAGATCATGACCTGAGCCGAAGTCGGATGCTTAACCGACCAAGCCACCCAGGTGCCCCAACCTTGATTTTAATATTTATTCGGACTGCTGACTACCAGGAACTACTCACTGGATGTCCCTAAATATCATAGCTTCCGTTCCTTCTCTATCTTTCCCTCCCTACTGCCCTCACCTTAGTCTTCCTGTTCACACATATCCACTGAATTACTAGGTAATTATTATGTGCAACACTTTGTCTCCCTTTATTTCATTGTCTTTTGTTAAATCCCTCTACAATAAGTGGCACAAGTTACCAACTTACTTTCCTAAATGAAGACAAATTTTCTTCCATAAAAGGAACTGTGGTGCTAATTGTTCTTTTATTATTAATATGATTATCGTTATTACTATCATATTGCTTCCAAACTCAGAGCAAACTAGTACATTTCTTCTTGCTTATCTTTTACCTTATCTGCAAAGGTGAAGACAGGTTGTCAAAAGATCAAAAAGCATTTCAAATCAATAGTGTTCAACATTAGCGATTGGAAGCCTGGCTTCAAATAAATGCTCAATGAATCCTTACCACTGCTTCTCCCTTCAGTACGTGTTCTGCTTTTAAATATACAAAAGGAATCTGTGCTGTAATAACCCAGGATTATATAAAAGAGATACACTTTTGACCTAAGAGTGTATGTGCTTTATTATTTATTTCTAAGTTCAGAGAGAGAGAGAGAGAGAGAAAGAGAGAAATGCACATGAGATTTGCTTTTTAAAATAAAGTTAAATAATATCAGGTTATTGTATTGTCAGAAATTACCTAATCAGATGTTCTCAATAGGTGTCCTAGACCTCAATACCATGTCCTGGGCCTGGGTTCCCAGAAATTTCTGTGACTAATTAGGGTGATTGGAGTTGACATTTTATCGACTGGGGCCAAGAATACTAAATTTCCTAAAACCTGTTGGTCACTGCCATCCAAAGAAGAGTTATCCTATATCTACTATATTTGAAAATACAACATTTAAAAATGTTCAAACACAGGGGTGCCTGTGTGACTCAGTTGGCTCAGCATCTGACTCTTGATTTTGGCTCAAGTCATGATCTTGCGGTTTGTGGGTTCAAGCCCCGTGTTGTGCTCATGCTACCAGTGTGGAGCCTGCTTGGGATTCTCTCTCTCCCTCTCTCTCTGCCCATCTCCCACTTGTGCTTGTGCTCTCTCTCAATACAAATAAAGAATCTTAACATAATCTTATATATAATATAAAATATTTAACCAGGGATTTAGGAAGGGAAAAAAAAGTATATAATTATCCAGATATAGAACCTACCTAAACATTTGATGTAAACAGGAAGGACATTTCTTTACACAGTATATGCTACATTTTTCATCAATGTACTTATTGGGTAAATCACTAGAAGTAAATCAACGTAATTCAGTGTAATTAAAAGTAATTATTGTGTAAGTCATAGTACAAGTCTGTGATACAAAATACTTGACTTATTCATGGTGATTCGACATATAGGCAAAGAACCAGATTTACTTATTTAAATATTTTAGTATAGTCAGGCCCAACCATTTAAAACTTAAAATACAGAATTTTTATTATAAATTAATTTCTTTATATTCCTTTACTTTAAACTAAGGACAATATATCAATTTTATTTAAATCACAAATAGATAGTTTATACTATGCACAAATAATATTTCAAGATAGTAAAAGGGGTGCCACAAAATATTTGCTCTACAAAATAGCAATAAGTCCACTGCACAAAAGTCCATGCTAATTGAGGCCACAGTCAGCCTTTTGGAAATTATATGATCATAGACTTTTAAGAAATGAATTCAGATGTTATTTTTCTCTAACTTTGCTGCTCTTTACCACGGGAAAGTCTTTTAGGTACTCTGTGATTCAGTTTTCCTTTTTAAAAAATGAGGATAATGATAGCACTTACTTTATTGTCTTATTGTAAGTATAAATGGGTTAATATGTATAAAGCACTCAGAACTGACAAGCACCAAATAAGAATTACATACTCCAATTATCATTATCATCATCATCACAATTGTATTGAAGAAATATATGTGAATATAAGTGTAGATTGCAGTGATGGATTTTTTTTTTCAGGAGGCACTATCGGGATTTATCTAGGCAAGTATACAGTAAACTCACTGGGAAATGATGGGAATGTTAACTTGCTGATAATAATAGTGGAAATATGCCTGAAAAAAACAATATTCAGTTTACAGAGTATCAGAGTAGAGATAATACAGAGTATAGAAATCATACAGAGTATAGAGATAATACAAAGTAGAGATAATACAGAGTGTAGAGATAGGACAGAGTATAGAGACGCCATATAATTGAACAGAAACTGGAGCTCACAGGGAACTGCTCCAGTCGAGAACCTAAGAGAACCTAGAGGTATGAACAAAGAGGAGGTGCACAGTATGTATTTCTTCAACCTACATAACTCTTTCTTTATACATATGAAAAAAGATTAATATAAATTTCAAAGAAATTCTTGAATGAGAAATTATTTTAGAAACCATAAAAAGCTAAAGAGCAATGTTAAAATGGGATAGGAAAGTCACCACCAACACCAGTATGTGTATGTTATCAAACACAGGAAATCACATACTTGATAGCTAGTCATCTCTTTTCTTTCCAACCAACAGTTTACCTGAATCATTAATCCAGAGTGTGTGAAATCATTATTCTCATGGAAATACCCTAATTTACCATATAATAACCACAGAAATAATATTAATAGTAATTATAATGATAATAATGTATCTAATATCTAAGAGAACTTATTATTCATTAAGTTTTTTTTACACCAAGGAAAAATTACATTAACATATAGATTACTGCTTATTAAAAATACATGGGAAAAAGCATTGGACTTCTGGGAGAGGTGGCAGAGTGGGGAGATCCTACGCTTACTTGGTTCCACAGATATACCTAGAACACACCCACATCAGTGTAAATAGCCCAGAAAACAACACAAAGGCTGAAAGATTCTCTACAGCTAAATGTAAAGAGGGCACATCAAAGAGGGTAGGAAGGGAAGAGACAAGGTTTGGAGCCCAAACTGACCCATGGGACTGTACAAAGGAGGGGGCGACACCACGGGTGCAGAGAGGGGAGAGGAGAGGAGAGGAGAGGAGTAGATCCCACAACGGGCACCCCAGGAACCAGGGACCCATACTGAAAGGATGAATCCTTATAACATTGGACTGTGAAAAACAGAGGGGCTTAATTTCTCCAGTTCTTACAACCAGTGGGGCTTAACACATAGAACTTTAAAAACCAGCTGTCTAAGCTCTGTGAGAGCCAGAGGATGATAAAAAACTCAGTCTCCAATCTTAAGGAGAGAAAAACAAATAGCCCTGCTGAGACACAGAATGGAAGGAATGGTTCCTGGGGTATATGCCTGGGGTATATGGGAGGAAGATTTGTTTACTAATCTCAGAGCATGTACCAAAGAGACAGGAATCTTTAAGAGATTTCTTCAAGAACAAAAGAGCTGGCAGGTGCCACTTTCCTCTCTAACAACACAGCTTAGATACAAGGACACATGCTAGAACTAGGATAGCTCTAACACTCTCTATCTAGTTTGCTAATAGCCTGCCCTACCCCCATACTCTTCTGCAGATTCATTCTATCCAACATGCTCTCTGCAGGACTTTTCCAAAGTCCTATTTCCACAGCAGACCTGTGCAAATCTTCCTAACACTGAATGTCCAACCCTCATATTATCATGTGGACCTACCTCCTCAAATATGCCTTCAGCAGGAATCCATCAAGAGTGGCAGTATGCAGCAGCCCCAGTAAGAATCAGCACCACCCCAAAGTGACTCCTGTCCCAAAGAAAGGGAAAGAAAATCATACACAACAGGTGAAATACAGCCCCAGCAGTGTAGGCCCATCAACAAACAAAAGCTTCTCTAGGGAAGACACAGGGAAACAACCCTGGCTGTTTAATGCTACCATAACTCTGGCAAATTCTGGTCTGACCTAACTAAAGTTCAAGCAGGTCCCAGACTGGCCCAGTAACAACACAGGGAACAAACTCTGGCCACAACAGACAAAAAGAACCATTACAGACAACTGGACTGAAAGATAATATGGCTCAGCCACAAAAGTAGGGAGCACACCACACATAGAAGAGATCCCTGAAGTGCCAGGTTTGGAGAACAGGGGACACTGAACTACAGGACACTACAGGACCTCCTCTTCATAAGGCCACTACTTTCAAAAGCAGTACATGTAACTGACTTTCCTAACATACAGAAACAGACACAGAGAGTTAGACAAAATGAGGAGACCAAGGAATATGCCCCAAATAAAAGAACAGGACAAAATCACAGCAAGGGAACAAAATTCAGTGGAGATAAGTAATATGCCTGTTCAAGAATTTAAAGGCATTGCCATAAAAATACTCACTGGATTTGAGAAAGGAGTGGAAGACCTCACTGACACTTTGAAAAAAAGACAGAAAACATAAAAGAGAAACAATCAGAGATGAAGAACTAAATAATCAAAAGTAAAAATACACTACAAGGAATAAATAATAAACTAGAGGAAGCAGTGACTGGGAGGACAGAGTAATGGAAAGTAATCAAGTTGAACATGAGAAAGAAAAAAAGACTAATAAAAACTGAGAATATATCAAGGGAACTCAGTGACACCATCAAGTGTAATAGTATTTGCAGTATTGGAATCCCAGAAAAAGAGAGAAAAGGGCACAGAAAATTTCTTTCAAGAAATAATTGCTGAAAACTTCCATAATCTGGAGAAGGAAACAGAAATCCAGATCCAGGAGGCCTAGAGAGGCCTTGACAAAATCAACCCAAAGAGGTCCACACCAAGACACATAATAGTTAAAATGGTAAAAAGCAGTGATAAATAGCACATTTTAAAAGAAGCAAGAGAAAAGAAAACAGATACAAGGGAAACCCCATAAGTCTATCAATTGATTTTTTTTTAGCAGAAACTTAGCAGGCCAGAAGAGAGTGGCATGATACATTCAAAATGCTGAAAGGAAAAATCCACAACCAAGGATACTCTATCAAGGCTATCATTCAAACTAGAAGGGCAGATTAAGAGTTATCCAGACAAACAAAACTTAAAGGAATTCATCACCACTAAACCAGCCTTAAAAGGAATGTTAAAGGGGACTTATAGAGTAGAAAGGAAAGTCATAAGTGAAAGTAACAAAAATAGGAAACACAAAAGCAGTTAAATTTAGCATATCCATAAAACTCAGTCAAGGGTTGCACAAAATGAAAGGATGTAAAGTATGACATCAAATACCTAAAATGCGGGGGAGAAGGGATGCAGATTTTGTGATTTTAGAATGGGTTCAAACTAGTGACAATCAACATAAACTGCTATATGCATAAAATGTGATATATAATATGGTAATCAAAAATCAAAAAATGGTAACAGATATGTAAACAACAAGGAAAAAGGAATCCAAAGATATCACTAAAGAAAGCCAGTAAACCATGAAACAAGAGAGAAAGAGAAGAAAGGAACAGAAAACTACAAGAACAACCATAAAACATGTAAAAAATGGAAATAAGTACATACCTATCAAAAACTACAGGTATGCTAATTCAATTAACTCTCAAACTATTCTGTATTATGATAATAATAGTACAAATACGTGATAAAGAGAAAATACTTCCGAAAGGTGATTGATTACAAATTATGTATGATAATAAGATTTGCAAAATGTCTATTAAACAATGAAATAGACTGTCACATTACTATTTCTAACAGTACATTTTATTCTAGCCTTAATTTTATTTGTAATCATACATAATGTATGACTTACTTGTGTATTCATTTAACTTATAGAATGATCAACTAAATTAATAATTAAACAACATAACACCCCAAATATAAAATATAATCAGTGTATGCTAATTTAACATTTTTTATTATCCATCCAATTTAAGCCAGTGTATTAGTATTATTAATTGTTATTGACTATGAATAACCTTTCAATAAAATAATGTACTAAAAAGATCAACAAATATTATTAACAGACACTCAACCAGCTCTAAGGATGAGTAATTCATTCACATATGTTTAAACCTTAGGCCACAGAATGGATCAATCATATGTACCAGGAAATGAATTTGAATACTTATTTCTGGCACCTGCTTAAACCATGTGAAGGCATCCGGCTAACTAACAAAAATCTGCAAGAAATTTCTATCCCATTTGTATAAAAAGGATGATTATATTTGAACCTTTGTTTTCACGCTAATGCTAAGTTATCTCTGGTAGTGTGAATGTATACTAACAATTGTTTCCAGTTTTCATAAAGGGAAAGTGGTCAAAAGTGTATCTTAAAATGTCTTAAACATTTACTGCAATGGCAATGCAGAACACAATTTTTTTTTTCGGAACACAATTATAAGTAGAATGAGTTCTAAGTGCCAAACTGTTATGGGTATTAAAAAAAAAAAAAGAACAGAGTTACTTCTTTCTTAGTTTTAATAACTTTTGCAAATTTGCTCATTAAGGATTTAAAAATGCAAACATGTCAAATTAATATGAATTTAGCTTCTGTTGTTAGTACAGAATTTCTAAAACAAAAATGTGTATTAGAAAAACAAAGAATTTTGTTTACTTTTACTCTAGAGTTTAAATGGTATATAATAGAAAAACAAACAAATAAGTAAATTTAATCTTACTCTAACAAAGGACAGGTATTCTCATGTCATAGCTTCTTTCAAATAATACTTTTACTCTGGAGGAAACATGAAACAGATTTACAGAATAGCACTTTTAAATAAAGTCTGTTTTTTTCTCTCCAATATTATTTTTATTTGATTAAATCCAGTTGTATTGCACAACGATATTTACATTAAATCAAGTTGCTATGGAAATAATGGTGAGATCAGACATTTACATGGCATAACTTTTTTCCCCTTAATTTAATAGTACACATTTGAATTTGAATGTAAGATGCCCCAAGGAAATGTATCACCAGTTTTTGTGGTGGATTTTTATATACAGCCTTTTTACTTGATGACAATAATAAATCAACATCCTAATAAGACTAGTTTAAGTTTAAGAATCATTCTTGCTATCCATTGCCCCTGATTAAGGAAGCATATATCAATGTGCTTATTCATATGTGACCACATATGAATTCATAGTACACTGTGCTAAAAATCATTCATAGTACACTGTGCTAAAAATCACAAGACATAACAAAAAGTATATTCCTTATATTCATAAAGTTTACAACCTAATAAGGAAAACACAAATGTATTTAAAAAATATAACAACTAGAGGTAAAAAGAGTTCAAACTAATAAAATAGATTATAAAATAGGGGGAGGGCAGGAAATCTCCATTTGTGAGTAGATCGACGGGAAAAGTTTAAAATATTCACACTTTTTGATACTATGGATATGAAACTGAGAATGTCAAGATGCAAATGATATTCAATATTGTGTTTGGGTTCCTGAAAATATTTGAAATAAATAGTGGTTGAAACAAGGGAATTCCATATAACATTTAATAACTATGAGTATTTTTAAATATTATACAATCAACATGGTTAGGATATCGAAACATTCTAGAAACCAGCTCAGTCAATTTCATATTCCAGGTGAGAAAACTGAAGCCCAGAAAGTCATTACTTGCCCAAGATGACCAGTTAGTTAGCACCAAGCATGAGATTATGAATCAATTCCTGATCTTAATACCATCCCTCCTTCCACAAAACTTGACTATCTCTCCCTAAAATAGATTATGAATGTCTACAATCACACATCAAATTTTGAAGGTACATAGGATACAATATAGACTTGAGAACTACAAAAATGCAGGCACTATTTCCTACAGAGTGAAAAATTGTGATTAATTTGTTTTCAAAACTAGATAGAGATTCTATGTTAAAAAAAAAAAAAAGGAGAAAGAACGAAAAAAACTGGTAGGCACTCCAGCTGTGTGTTAACCAAGTTGGACCTAATTGCAAGTGTTTGTCCACATCACACAAAAATCTACATGTTAGGGCAAAATGTGATCAGAAGTAGTATCTTCTCTAAAAGAGAAGTTTCTCTCTTTCTCTCTCTCTCTCTCTCTCTCTCTCTCTCTCTCTCACACACACACACACACACACACACACACAAACACATACAGAGAGAGAGAGAAATTGAGAGAGAATGAGATTGAAATAGAAGTTTTTAAAATTTGGGAATCTGGGGCGCCTGGGTGGCGCAGTCAGTTAAGCGTCCGACTTCAGCCAGGTCACAATCTTGCGGTCCGTGAGTTCAAGCCCCGCGGCAGGCTCTGGGCTGATGGCTCAGAGCCTGGAGCCTTTTCCGATTCTGTGTCTCCCTCTCTCTCTGCCCCTCCCCCGTTCATGCTCTGTCTCTCTCTGTCCCAAAAATAAATAAACGTTGAAAGAAAAAAAAAATTTAAAAAAAAATTAAAAATAAAAAATTTGGGAATCCAAGAAGATATGGCTTTACTCGTAAGAAATTATATATGTACATATGGTTTCTTTTCAAATTTCATATTCTAGGTCTTTACGTCTTCACTACTTTAAACAAAAACAAAACAAAACAAAAATCTGACAATAATGAAAGAAAACAAACAAACAAACAAAATAAATACAGGCATATGTCAGAGTATTGTAGGTTCCATTTCAGGCCACTGCAATATCACAAAATAGCAAGTCAAATGGACTTTTTGTTTTCCCAGTGCATGGGCAAGTTATGTCTATACTATACTATAATCTATTAAATGTGTAATAGCGTAATGTCAAAAAATACCATTGCATATAGCTTAATTAATTTTCTTGGCTAAAAAATGTTAACCTTTATGTAAGTTTTCTGCAGCTATAATCTTTTTGCTAGTGGAGGGTCTTGCCTCAGTGTTCATAGTTATTGGCAAATTGAAATGGTAGTCGCTATAGTTTAGGGTGTCTGTGGCAATTTCTTAAAATAAGACAACAATGAAGTTGGCTGCATCAGATGACTCTTCCTTTCACAAAAGATTTCTCTGTATGTTATGATATTGTTTGATAGCATTTTACTCACAATAGAATATCTTTCAAAATTACAGTCAATCCTGTCAAATCCTGCCGTTACTTTATCAACTAGTTGTATGTAAAATTCTAAATTCTTTGTTGTCATTTTAACAATCTTCAGAGCGTCTTCACCAGGAGTCGATTCCATCTCAAGAAACCACTTTCTCTGCTCAACCCTAAGAAGCAACTCCTCATCCATTCAAGTATCATCGTGAAATTCCAGAAATTCAGTCACGTCACATCCTCAGGCTCACTTGTAATGCTAGTGCTTTTGCTATTTCCAGCTGTAGTTACTTCCTCCAGTGAACTCTTGAACACCTCAAGTTCATTCATAAATTCCGAACTCTTGTTAATGTTACTATTTTGACTTCTTCCCATGAATCATAAATGAATCCATGGCATCTAGAATAGCGAAATACTTTCCAGGAAGTTTTTAATGTACTTGCCCAGATCCATCAGAGGAGATCGTATCCATAGCAGCAGACTCGCACAAAATATATTTCTTAAATAATAAGAGAGTGAGCCTCTCCTCTGAAGCTTTGAAGCCAGGCATTGACTTCTCCTCTCTAGGTATGAGAGTCCCAGATGGCATCTTCCAAAATAAGGTGTTTCATCTACATTGAATATGTGTTGTTTGGTGTAACCAACTTTATTAATTACCTTAGTGAGAACTTGGGGCAGTTTCTACATCAGCACTTACCGCTGCACCTTTGAGTCAATGCTTTGGAGAGAGCCTCTTTCCTTAAACCCCATGTACCAGACTCCACTAGCTTCAAACCTTTCTTCTGCAGTTTCCTCACCTCTCTCAGCCTTCATAGAATTGAGGAGAGTTAGGGCCCTGTCTGAATTAGCCTTTGGCTTAAGGGAGCCTTATGTCTGGTTTGATCTTTATCTATACCACTAAAACGTTCTCCATATTAGCTAGGAGGCCATTTCACTTTCTTATTCTCATATTCACTGCAGTAGCACTTTTATTTTCTGTAAGAATTTTTCTCCTTGGGGCACCTGGGTGGCTCAGTCGGTTGAGCGTCGGACTTCGGCTCAGGTCATAATCTCTCAGTTCATGAGTTCGAGCCCGCGTTGGGCTCTGTGCTGACAGCTCAGAGCCTGGAGCCTGCTTGGGATTCTGTGTCTCCCTCTCTCTGCCCCTCCCGTGCTCATGCTCTGTCTCTCTCTGTCTCTCAAAAAATGAGAGCTTAATCATTTCCAGCTACGTGAAAGATGGACAACTCTTTCTTTCACTTGACTACTTAGAGACCATTGTAGAGTTATTTATTGGCCTAATTTCAATATTGTTGTGTCTCAGACAATTGGTAAGCCTGAGGAGGGGAGAGAGATGGGAGAAGGACTGTTTGGTGAAACAAACACAACACACATAGCATCTTTCAAGTTTGCCTTCTTATATGGGCACAGTTCATGGTGCCCAAAACAATCACAATGATACATAACAGATCACCACAGCAATAATAATAATAAAGCTTAAAACGTTGCAAGAATTACCAAAATCTGAAACAGAGACCCAAAGTGAGCAAATACTGTTGGAAAAATGGCGCTGATAGACTTGTTTGACGTTGGGTTGCTACAGATCTTCACTATGTGAAACACTCAGTATCTATGATAAAGAATAGAGAAAAGTGCAGTAAAAAGAGGTATGTGTGTATTTCAAATATCAGTGACGAAGACAGCAGATGAAAAGTTTAACTTCAATATGTATGTTTAAATACATATTCCATAATTGAATTAATTATAGTTGTAAGGTTAATAATTCCTTCAACATCACATCTAAGATTCTTTAGTGGTTCATTATTTAAGTCCTTAAGTGTACTCTAATGCACTTTACTTACCACAAAACTTAAATATACTGTGAGACACGTATAGACATTTCATCCTGTGTTTCAGTCCCGTATATAGAAAATTTCTACATGATTACATTCTTAACGTTTTTCTGACCCCAATTTCATATACACTTGCTTTTTAATTAACACCTTAATGTAGTACCTAATAGAATTCTGTTGGGGTTGATCCCGCTAAGGCTTTCCTCACCTCAGGGCTATATTTATGCTTATTTTATTTGTTGGGGAATGAATTCCAATAATCTCAATGTTTGCTTCACTCAGGAGTTTGCTTTAATTGTCCCTAATTTATGTTTCTTTCCTTAGAACTCTATGTAAAACAATACCCGCCTCCAGTTTGTGTCCTTCTATCTTCTAAATCTACTTAGCCTTTCTTCATAAAGTGAATCGTCATCTGAAATATTATATGTTTGTTAATTTATCACCTTACTCTTGGCTGATATCACCTTACTGTTGGCTTATACACAGAAGGTCCACAAGAGCTAGGACTTTGCTTTATTCACTGTTTAATTCTTAGTACCTAGAAAAGTGCATGAAAGAAAATAGAAACTTTTTGCTAAATTCCACAAAATTATTTATGACCTATAAAATTAAGTTAATATGAACAATATTTGCTAAACACTAAACTCTTGAATCACGTTTGAAGTAAACCAGTCTATATGCTATGCATTATTTTTTCCATTTTTTATGTGTATTTATTTATTTTCAGAGAGAGAGAGAGAGAGGAAGGGAAAGAGAGGGAGAGAGAACCTGAAGCAGGCTCCACGTTCAGCACAGAGCCCAACGTGGGACTCAGTCTTACAACCTTGAGATCAAGACCTGAGACAAAATCAAGAGTCAGACGCTTAACCAACTGAGCCACCCAGGCGCTCCACGCTATTTATTTAATTCCCACAACATTCTATTAATTTTGTACACATGAGGAAAATACGATTCAGAGACATTAGGCCACCTGCTGAGATAACATAACCAGTAAATGGCAGAACCTGGATTGAATTCTGATGATCTAATTTAGAATCCAATTGCTTTTCTTGCTATATATTTCATGTAATAGTTAAAAGCATCAGTGTGTTTTTCTTTTTCCATTTCTGTACATAAGTGAAATGATCAATTCTAGGTCTCCATAGTGGTCATAGAATTATGATGAAGGATATAATAGGGAACTATCACACTTTACAGACTTTTCCGTCTCAGAGAAACAACAAATTCTAGCCTTTTCACTGTAAGGGATGATAAAAGGATCTATCAACAGTCACAGAAGTGCAGAGTGCCAGGCTTAATTATTGCTCTGGACACTCCAAAATCTAATGTGGAGACATTTTTATGGAAATAATCTGTTGCAAAATGTATCAGCCCCCAACCTCTTTCCTGAGGCTTTTTGAATTACAAATTTTCTAAAGCTGAAGTACAAGAAAGGGTGATCCTGAGTTAGACAGTCTACAAAATGCCCTTACCGAAGTGTCATATTTCGGAAGCCTCTCCATATTCAAGCTATTGCACTCTGGCCCTTTAATTACAAGAAGATCAAGAAGAAAAACTTATAGGAGCAAAATGACAAATTGGTGTTAAAATTCATTCCTGAAATCACTCATGATAAGGTTTGTGTCCATGCCCTAAAATGTCTGCTAAGCCTTTTAATGACATTGACTTTACTAAGTGGATAGCGCTATTTACTGTCAGAACGTAGCAGGTGTGGGAAGTGAAATAACAATTTTATTAGACAGCACGTACGGAAAAGGAACCAATGCGCTTGGACACTTTGGGTGTGTTTCTTACAAGACAAAAAAAAGGTGATTGAGGTCATCTTGTTCACTGTCCACCCTAGGTGAGGATGTCATGGTGCCTGCAGCTAACTGATGTCGCCTTTTGTTTTCCTAATGCATCTGAAGTTTCTATCCTTTCTTTCACATACCTTTGTCAAATAAAGAATTAAGCGAAATGACTAAAGGGGTGATTTTAGAAGATACAAATTTTACTGCTTCACTTAATCTCTCCTTATTTTAAACAGTCCTACATAATGAGAAAAAAAAGTCTCCATAATTAATCAAAGGAATTGACTTTGTTCTTGGTAAAGTCTCCTTCACTTTAAATTAGAAGCATAACAAAATCCTTAAATATATTACTTTTCTTTTTGTTCCCTTTAACATCAAATTCATGACGTTATTCTTTATACTTTTATTCAAAACTCTCCTACCAGGTTTCCCTCTTGTCCTCCGATCCAAACAATGCGTATGGTCAGATTAATAACCCTAAAACATAGCTCTAATTCTGTCACACTTCTATTAATAATCCTTCAATAAGTTGGAATTCAAATTCCACACCTTGATATTCATAAGTCTTTGGATTTTTAAAATTTTTTTCTAAGGTTTATTTATTTTTTTGAGAGTGGGAGTGGGGAAGGGGCAGAGAGAGAGGGAGAAACAGAATCCAAAGCAAAGCCTTTGGATTTTTTAAAGATTTGTTTTTAATGTTTATTTTGAGAGGGAGAGAGAGAGAGAGAGAGAGAGAGAGAGTGTGTGTGTGTGTGTGTGTTGGGGAGGGGCAGAGAGAGAGGGACAGAGAGAATCTCAAGCTGGTTCCATGCTGTCAATACAGAACCTGCCATGGGGTTCAATCTCACAAACCGTGAGATCATGACCTGAGCCAAAATCCAGTCAGACGCTTGACTGAGCCACCTGGGTACCCCAAACCTCTTATGGTCTCAAACCACTTTATCAATGGTAACTGGTGCTTCTCTCCTGCTTACACCTGTTCCCTTGTTAGATTGGATCTTTCAACCTTTTAAGATTATCTTCTTATTTTTTATCCCACAATGCCTTAACTCATTATCAAATTAAAATATTGCAGACACTTTGTGTATAGTTAGAAGTAGTCTCATTTTTTTTCCTGAAAACTCAAAGGTTGTTTTGAGGGTAATAAAAAGAAGTAAAATATTTTTAAAAAAATATTTAGGAAGTAAAATTGTCAGAAACTAGCACTTTATTGAATAAAGGTAAGAGTTTGGGATAACTTCTGGGTTTCTAACTTATTTGATTTAGTAATGCTATTAACTGACAATGATATGAAATACAAAGAAAACAATAGGGTTGAGGAGGGTGGGGTAGGAACACAGAGAGAGATGGTGAGCTTAGCATCAGTTTGGCGGATTTGAAGAATCCTTAGGACACATAAGTAACGGACAGTTGGATGCATCATCTTTAACTCCAGAATAAGCCAGGCTAAGAAAGTTAGGTTTGGGTCAACTAGCAAAATGATAGTGTAATCTCCAAGAGGGGCTAAGATTAGCCAAAAGGAGTATATATATGTGGAAAGCATTAAGATTTATGGAAGACACTAAAAGTCATTGGAGCAAAACAAGAAACTCAAGAGTCTGAGAATTAATACTAGTGAAGGTAAAATGTCAAAGAAGATAAGGAAGCAAAGCAAAGCAAAACAAAAGAACAAAAATGTTAAGCACAATAAGCCATTCTTTAGGCAATTACATTTATATTTATACCCAGATTTAAAAAATCATGGGGCGCCTGGGTGGCTTGGTCCGTTAAGCGTCCGACTTCGGCTCAGGTCATGATCTCACGGTCCGTGAGTTCGAGCCCCGTGCTGGGCTCTGTGCTGACAGCTCAGAGCCTGGAGCCCATTTCAGATTCTGTGCCTCCCTCTTTCTCTGACCCTCCCCTGCTCATGCTCTGTCTCTCTCTGTCTCAAAAAAATAAATAAACGTTAAAAAAAATTAAAAACAATATCACAAAGGGGGCACCTGGGTGGCTCAGTCAGCTGAGCATCCAACTTCGGCTTAGGTCATGATCTCACGGTTTGTGAGTTTGAGCCCCACAAACCGTGTCTGTGCTGACAGCTCAGAGCCTGGATCCTGTTTCGGATTCTGTGTCTTCCTCTGTGCCCCCTCCCCACTCATGCTCTGTCTCTCTCTCTCTCTCAAAAATCAATAAATATTTAAAAATTTAAAAAAAGCACAAAGTGGTTATTAGCTTTATCCATAAAGAGACCGTCAGTGTCTTTTTATTAGAGCAGTTTCTGCGAAGCAATGTTATCAAGGCTTCTGGCAATGAGATAAGTAACTGGTACTGGGGGAGTTGAAGACGAGGGATTTGAACTACTCTTTCAAGGAACTCAATGGACAAGGAGGAGATACAGAATAATATCTAAAAGGACATGGGGATATTGTTATTTATTAATTTACTCACTTCAATACAGGGGGTTAAATACATTTATACTCTTAGTGAAAGTACAGAGATGAAGAAAGTACAGACATTGGGGAGGAAAATAATATGTATGACTAATATGACCCCAATATTTGTTTTTAAAAGTCTGTGTGTATAAACATATGTATATACATGTATGAAATTATATATGCATATTTTTATGTTTACCCCTATATATATGTGTGTGTATATCAAGATCCACAAGGCCCTCTTTTACTCTGTAAATGTATAGAACCAGCCTGGAAAGATGCATTACAAATTATTAAGATTAGTAATCTATGGAGCTGGAGACTGGAGGATTTTCTGGTGGGATCCTTACTTTAAAAATTCTCCCTTTTCCTTGTTTCTTACTGTTGTAGTAAAAATAAACTAAAATTTTGGCAAGAATAAAATAAGCCTTCTTGGATTAAAAGGGAAGACAAACACTTTTGGATTTTTAAAAATATACAGAAATCTAGGCCTCGGTCTAGGGAGCTCTTCATTTAGTGAAGTGGGTTCCTAACACATGTCTTAAGGGGTAAAAAAAGGATCCACAGGTGATGTAAGGCCAAGGAAAGACAGAGAGAACCACTGCTCATTTAGACAAACGGACAAAGATCCCAAAAGAAAGAATAATTTGATTGCAAAAACTGTGTATCTATTCGGATTAGATTTGGGTTAGTTTTGAATTCATAGAGTAAAATCATTTTCATTTTTTAAATTATAGTTGCCTTAATAACCTATGGTGAACTGAATCATAAAGATATACATCACTTTTGGAATGAATGAATGAATGAATGAATGAAAGATGGTATAGTTAACAATTTCTTAAGTTTTTTTTTGTTTTTAATTTTTTTTTAACGTTTATTTATTTTTGAGACAGAGAGAGACAGAGCATGACCAGGGGAGGGTCAGAGAGAGAGGGAGACACAGAATCGGAAACAGGCTCCAGGCTCTGAGCTGTGAGCACAGAGCCCGACGCGGAGCTCGAACTCACGGACCGCGAGATCATGACCTGAGCCGAAGTCGGCCGCTTAACCGACTGAGCCACCCAGGCGCCCCAACAATTTCTTAAGGTTTAATGTCATGCTTTTAGGCACCACATTTCTACTGGTGTTAGTAACTATGGATAAATACTGGGGAATATCTATTAGAATAATTCTGAAGCAGAACATGCCTGACATTTTAGAGCATACAATAGTAATGTTAATGTTGGCCTAAAATGAGTCTTTTAACATCGGATTAAAGAATTGCTCTTGGGTATTGAGCGACATGCAAAAAATTGTATCCCAGAATCCTAGTCTATTAGTCCTGAAAAGTGTGTTTGAGTGTGTGGGGGGGGAGGGAATATGGGGTAGGGGGAACTGGTATTAAATGAAGTTTTCCAAAGAAATTCTAATGTTTAATATTACAGCTGAGATGGCAGATAATATCTACCAATTGTTAACACTGCCTTTAGGAACTTCAAATGGCCCATCTGGGAGAAAGTTAATGCCTTTGAATATCTTATAATAGACATGTTCATATTTATTTTCCTGTTCTTAAAGCAATATTCTAGCCATGTGAGTGTAAGTCAGGGCCCATAAGAATTTATTCATTTGTATTATTAATCTAGTTCTTTTAAATGATATAACTGACATTGTATGTTAAAAAGATTATATAACAAGCTGCTTGAGATTCTAACTTCCTTATTTAACAGTTTAATATTATTGGTATATATCTTTTCTCATCTTTATCGCCCAGTGCTATATCTGGATAGAACTATTTACTTCATTCTACCTTGCACAAATAAAGCAGGCTGCCTTTACATTTGACACACAGCATCAGTGTAACAGTCATATCCTTAGAAAGTCTTTGTGACTATAAGTATTATTATAAGGAGTTATTAAAAAATAATTCAGTATTTAAGAGTAAAGAATAACTTTCAAAATGTAAAAGCTCCTCCCTGTTCAGTTTACAATTTTGATTTTAGATTTCAGTTTTCCATGAATAATATGTTAAACTCCCTGAAGCTGTAGGAAAGAGCCATATGTAAAAGATCCAAATATAAATAGTAAAAACAGGAACATTGAAAATTGTAAGCAAAATTACAATTGTAGTCAATAAGGATCAATGAAAGTTCTTTATTCAGTGTTAACAAAAAAGTGCAAAGAAAATGTCAGCCCCACTGATCTCTGGATGAATGTTATGCATTCAACATATTGTTAACTCTCTTATATACTCTAATAATTCTGCTATCCTAACAGACTAATTAGCAGTAATTATCTGACTGTAGTTCATAAAAGTCTTGAAAATGATAATGTTAAATGCCTGAATGTCATTAGCCCCTTTCAACATATTTATTGCACATTTGAAAGCTAGGCAACAGAGATAAAGAAAGGTTTTTAAATGTTTTTAAATTTTCGAAGATTTCAGGAATACTGATATCTTTACCTAAGATTCTTCATATCACATCCCATCAATGTACTCAATTTTTTCCCAAGACTCTTTAAAATGGTAGGTGATCTTCAACAGGGAATGTATCATATTATCAACTTTACTATCCATATTTATTATAAATGATATATACACTTATAATTAAGTAACCAGCTTTACTTTTTGCTAGTTCAGATTACTTACTCTTTTTAATAAAAAGAATGCAGAAATTGTATTTCCACACTGACTTAACATGCAAATAATTTGCTTAGTTTTATTCATCAGAATTACTATCTGAAATTACTATTTCTCCATGGATCTGTCTTCCCTGAATCTATCTTTCTACAAGACACCTGACCTCACCTCTGCATTTTTAAATCTTGGCTAAAGAAAGAAAAAAAATCCCCTTGAAACATGAGAGCCATTTTAGAGGCAGCAGGAGTTTGGGCATTATTGAAGGTCATACTGTCACTGAAATGAGCTTCTACTTCCTTTTAAAAATGACAATCAATGACTTGAATGCAGCATTTTTTTTTTTTACTAGACAGTAAGAAAGCACTTGCATTTCAAAGTTCTGACTGCTGGTATTCTAATTTGATTGACAGAAGGAGGGAGAATTAAGATTTTTTTTTTTAATCCAACTCAGCCTCCAATCTCTTTTCCTTTTAGTAAACCTAGACTTGGAAATATATGTGTGTGTGTGCGTATTTATTTATGTTGAAGAGAAGGAAAAGTTCTTCTCTACCCTCAAGATCTTCCCAATGGACAAAGAATTAAATTTACATGAAACAGATTAAGAGGAAAAAAACAACAACAAAGTTTTATTTTGTGTACACGGAGGCCCAATAATGAAATTGATACCTAAAGAAATGATTAAGGCAGGCAGTTTTTATACTTTGTAGACAAAGAGACAATAAATATGCGGGAGAATTTAGAGGACAAAAAAAACCACAAAACTAACTTTGGGAGCTTCCATTAGTAAGGAATTCTAAACAGAATTTGAGCTAGGATAGTAAATGAGTAAAAAGTCACAAGGGTTGTTTGTATAGCCTTCTGGGCTCTACATTTCCTATCTCTAGTGATAAGGATGTCTCTATATCTCCTGGTACAGGGAGGGTACATTTCACATGGGAAATTTATTTCCTGATTTCATGGGGATAGAAGAGGGTCTGAGTGTCCTTCCTGCTTAGCCTCTCTCTTAAGTAACTTTTATTTTAAATAATCGATATACTAAAGTGGCACATTTTGGGGCAGCCTTCCCTTGGCCCCTACAATGTTATTCTTACAGAATGGTTCAAACTCATCAGAAGTGCTTGCTGTCATGTTCCTGATGACTGTATTCAGATAATGGATGGCAGGGCTTAATGAGAACTTTCTCAACATAATAGCAACCCCAGCTGTCATTGCTTCAGGGCCAGAGTCCTGCAGGGGTAGAAATCTAGTGATTGGTTGATACAAGAGAGATTAGATTTAGGAGAGATCAATAGAACTATTCTGTTCCACAAATTTTATTATTATCCCTCCACCAGCTGAGCTGAAATGTAAGATCTGATTGATTCATTACATTACTGTGTACTCAAACACAGGTCACTAGAAATTCTGTAATGCATACAAAGGGCGTTAACCTTAATCATATTAACCACCTAAGTAAATTCCGTATCTCTTATTCATGCTTTCTTTAGCTTCAAGATTTATTCTATGTAAAACTGCCATTTGTGTTATGACTCCTTTATGGTGTTATTCACAGAAGATAGAGATAGTAAATAATAGCCAATCTCAGCATTTTACAAGTGAAGTTGTGTTTTTGAAAAAGAATTGGAGAGTGTTGAATATTGTGAAAGCAACAGTATATATGAAGCAGTTTCTTTCAAGTTGATTCTCTTCTATTCCTAGTTTACTGAATTTTAAATATTCTTTGTATATCTTGAAATACAGCCTTTTATCAGATGTCTTTTGCAAATATTTTCTTGCAATCTGTGCTTGTCTTCTTTCTTTACATTGTTTTTTACAGAGTTTTCATTTTAACAAAGTCCAGCTCATTCATTACTTCTTTCATGGATCGTGCCTTCAGTGCATCTAAAAAGTCATTACTGCAACCAAAGTCATCTAGTTTTCTCCCATGTTGTCTTCTAAGAGTTTTATAGTTTTGAGTTTTACTCTGTGACCTATTTTGAGTTACTTGAAGATTTCAGTTCCTGATTCAATGTTACCAACTCTATTCTTGTCATCAGTATTTCAGTCTTTTCAGTATTTGCATAAATGGTACTAACAGGAAATGGTAGAGGGGAATTGTTCCCCTCTTGCAATGATCTTTTCTTCACACATGTCTCTTATGTCCTTTCTCTATGTCTCTCATGTCTATTCTCTGTTGCAGCACAAAACATTTGGCGTTACTAATAACTGTGACACCATTGACATCTCAATTTCAAGCACCACAAAACACCACTCTTCATTTCAGTCAGTACCATCCATTTCCTCCACATCAAGAATATCTCGGCCTCACCAGAACCCGTAATCCATTAACCACTTTTTCAATGTCTCTTTTTTTATTATTTTTTTTAAACATTTATTTATTATTGAGAGACAGAGAGAGACACAGCATGAGCATGGGAGGGGCAGAGAGAGGGGGAGACACAGAATCCGATGCAGGCTCCAGGTTCCGAGCTGTCAGGCTTCGGCACAGAGCCTGACGTGGGGCTCGAACTCACAAACCGCGAGATCATGACCTGAGCAAGAAGTCAGAGGCTTACCCGACGGAGCCACCCAGGCGCCCCTCAATGTCTCTTAAAGACACTTCTTTTATATGTAACCTGAAATACGTACACCTTTCTTTGTTTATTTTAAGTAGCTGGCTGAAAGAAAATCGTTATTAATTCTAACTTTACTTCCCCAGCTTATTTACCCTTGCAGCTGAATGTGGACAGACCAAAGCTATGCTGACATACTTACTGCTATTTTTCCCATCAAAAATGAAAAAAAAAAATCCTTCTCCTCCCACATTAAACTAGGGCCCTAATTATCTGCTTCTCTTATATGAAACATTCTTAGAAGAGTCATCAATACTTACTGTCTTCTTTTCTTGTATTCCTTTTTGCAACAACCCTCCCCAACCCTCCCCAAGTAAACACCCCCCCCCCACCACCACTGTGCTAAAACATCTTTAATGTTTCAGTGACTTCAGGGTGTTAAATCCAATGGCAAAATCTTAGATCTCCTCTCTCAGAAGAAGATACTTACAAAATAACCCAAAATTGGCTTTCTTGATCTGGCTCATTGTAAATTTTCTAATTTCATGTCCTATTCTCCCTTCTCTTCTATTCATCTATCAGCTTCATCAAGCATTTGTTTAAATTGTTATTCGCATCCATTGACCATGCTCTCATACCAGAACATCTCCACTTGATGTCCCTCAGCCCCCAGCTTTTCCGCTCCCTACCCCCCGCCGAGTGGTTATATCAATATACTGTTCCATTTGAATGTCATTTGAATGAACACCAATTTCTTATGTAGCCACATTTACAGTCCCTTCATCTACAATTAAGATATTTGTATTCTGTATATGAATCTTTATAAAGATTACCTCATAATTCACCTTCTAAAATCTCTATCATTATTTAATATTTAATTTTATAAGACACCATGATTTAATTTAGGCATAATGTCTGAGTCAGGGCCAAGTCATTGATTTGAATTTCCAATTGTCCCAATATCACTTACTGGAAAGATTTTTTTAAAAGTGTTCTTCATTTCCACCTTTGTTAGCTAACAATCCTAATATGCATGGCTCTCCTTCTGAATAATACTCCACATTTCTCAAAAGTGGGAGTATTGCCATTTCAGACTGGACAATTCTTTGTATGCAGGGGAAATTGTGTGTACATTTTAGGGTGTTTGGCAACATCTCTGGCCTTTACCTACTATAGCCTTAGTACTCACTCTCCCTTTCTCCCGGACATTCAAGGTGTTTCCACATATTGCAAAATGTCTCCTAGGGGATTAAAATTGTCCCCAGTAGGGAGACTCTCTTCCTTTTATTTTTTTTAACTTTGGACAAATCCATTATATCATAACGACTGTCACTTTATAATAACTTTTGATATATAGTACAACCAGGACTCTCATCTCGTACTTCATCAAGAGGATCTTGGCCATTCTTGCTGTGTTGAATTTCACATACATTTTAGAATCAAAGATCATACAACATATACATTTTGAATTACACTAAATATGTAGCATAATTTGAGATAAAGGCATCTATAAACAATATCAAGTGTCAAATCATGACTTTTGTGTATTCCTTTATTTATCTAGCTCTCATTCAGTTCCCCTTAGTACTCATTCATAAGTTTATGAATAAAGGCTTATAAATTTTTGTATTTATTTCTAGCATTTTATATTTTGATCCTATTTACATGGTGTTTCATGCATTTTATTTTATTTTCAAAATATTTGTGTCTGGAATATAAAAAATAAAACTAATTGGTACAGCCGTGCCCTCATTTCATTTAGCATCCTAAACTGACATATTGATAAAAACATTCACTGGGAATAGCTTTTTCTATCTTCTATATACATAGTCATGTTGTCCACAATTGAGTTTATTCCTTACTTTTCATTGTTTTCTTTTTTTTTTAATTTTTTAAATTTTTTTTTCAACATTTATTTATTTTTGGGACAGAGAGACAGAGCATGAACGGGGGAGGGGCAGAGAGAGAGGGAGACACAGAATTGGAAACAGGCTCCAGGCTCTGAGCCATCAGCCCAGAGCCTGACGCGGGGCTCGAACTCACGGACCGCGAGATTGTGACCTGGCTGAAGTCGGACGCTTAACCGACTGCGCCACCCAGGCGCCCCATTCATTGTTTTCTTTACCAGACTATACTTGCTAGAACACTATAGTGCAGTATAAAATACAAAGGTGATAGTTTCTCATTCTTGAATTCAGTGGGAAATTCTTCCAAACTTTACCATTAAGTATTATGTTTGCTGTCAACTTCTTCATTAGATCAAAGAAGTGTCGCTCTAGTCCTAGCATACTAATAATTGTTTATCATAAATTAATATATTTAAGATTATTTTTCTTTTTTTTTAAATTTTTTTAACGTTTATTTATTTTTGAGACAGAGAGAGACAGAGCATGAATGGGGGAGGGTCAGAGAGAGGGAGACACAGAATCTGAAACAGGCTCCAGGCTCTGAGCTGTCAGCACAGAGCCCAATGCAGGGCTTGAACTCACTGACTGCGAGATCATGACCTGAGCCGAAGTCGGCTGCTTAACCGACTGAGCCACCCAGGCGCCCCAAGATTATTTTTCTTAAAGCATTAAGATCATCACATGATTTTCTTCTTTAGATTGTTAATTTAGTTAGGTACAATGATTTATTTAATTAAAGAGGAACAGGAACTCCTGGGTGGCTCAGCCAGTTAAGCATCTGATTCTTGATTTTGGCTCAGGTCATGATTTCATAGTTTGTGGGTTTGAGCCCCACATTGGGCTCTGCACTAATAATGCAGAGCCTGCTTGGGATGCTCTCTCACTCTCTCTCTCTCTCTCTCTCTTTCTTTCTTTCTTGGTCATTACCTTGCTTACACTCTCTCTCTCAAAATAAATTTAAGAAAATGTTAAAGAACAATTTACATTGAGTCAATTGCTATTAAGTGCATGATTTGATAAATTTTAATACATGTATATGCCACTGAAATTAATGTCCTAATAAACATATAGCACATTTGTATTACATAAGAAAGTTTTTTTTTTTACTTTTTTTTAACGTTTATTTATTTTTTGAGAGACAGAGACAGAGCATGAGCTGGGGAGGGGACAGAGAGAGAGAGGGGGAGTCACAGATTCCAAAGCAGGCCCCAGGCTCCAAGCTGTCAGCACAGAGCCAAATGCGGGGCTCGAACCCATAAACCATGAGATCATGACCTGAGCCGAAGTTGGCCGCCTAACCGGCTGAAACATCCAGGCGCCCCAAGAAAGTTTTTTAATTCCCTGCCTCTGGTCATCAACCACCAAACCTCTCTCCTTCAGACAACCATACAACCAGAGATTAGTTTAGCCTATATCTGCATGCCAGATGGAATTTTACAATACATTCTCTTTTGTGTCTGGCTTCTTTCACTAAACATAATGTTTCTGAGATTATGATGTTGTGTGTGTGTTAGTAGTTTGCTCTTTTTTTTTTTTTTTTTACTGCTCAGTAGTATTTTATTTTATAAATACATCACAATTTGTTAACTTTTCATCTGTTAATGGATACTGGCATGTTTCATTTGGGGATGATTGTAATTAAGTTTGCTATGAACATTCGGGTGCAAGTGTTTCTATGGACAGATATTTCCCCCACTTTGGGAAGTACGTAATGAATAGAAATGCTGGGTCATGCATGCAGATGTATGTTTAACTAAACAACTAAAAGAAACTAAAAACTTTTCTAAGTGGCGGTATCATTTATAGTCCTTCTCATAATATATGAGAGTTGCAGTCTTTCTACATTCTTTCCAACAATTGCTATTGTCACTTTTAATCTTAGATATTCTGCAGGGCATAAAGTCCTGGTTTTGTCAGTTTTAATTTGTATTCCCCTGACAACGAATGATGCTGAACACCTTCTATGTGCTTAGTAGCCGTTTATAGATTTTCTTTTGTGAACTGTCCAAGTTTTCCCTCATTTAAAAATTGAATTGTTTTTCTTTATTACTCATTTGTAGGTGTACTTCATATATTCTAAAGTCCAAACGTTTTATAATTACATATATTGTGACAATTTTCTCTCATCCTGGGATGTGTTCCCTCATCTGTTAATGCTGCATATTTCTAAAGAGAAGGTTTTTTTAAAAACAATTGATGAAGTCCAAATAATCCATATTTCCGTTTATGTTTGTATGTATTTCATAAATCCTAAATTGTAAAGATATTTTCTTAGGTTTTATACCTTTAGCTTCTTCATTTATATCTATGATACATCTCTAATTCATTTTTATCTTAGTGCCCTAATGTCATTTAGCATCCTTATAAGGATTAATAGACAAATATAATTGTGTATATTTAAAGTGTGTATATTTAAAGTATATTTAAAGTGATGATTTGAGATACACACACACACACACACACACACACACACTCTCACACACAATGAGGGATGATCACCAAGGTCAAGAGAATTCACATACCTATCAACTCATATAGTTAACTCTATGAGTTAACCATATTATCAACTATAGTCACCATCCTGTACATTAGAGGCTCAGAACTTGGTCTTCTTATAACTGGAAATTTGTACCTATGTCTTTGACCTGTATCTCTCTATTTATCCTCACCTAGCCCTTAACAGCCAACATTTTATTCTGTTTCTATGAAATGAGCTTTTTAAAAAGTATGCGTTTAGATTTCATGTTTAAGTGATACCATACAGGATATGTTGTTCTGTCTGACTTGTTTCACTTAGCATTATGCCCTCCAGATTCATCCATGTTATCCGTTACAAATGACAGGATATCCTTCCATTTTGGGGGTTGAATAGTTTTTCATTGCATATATATGCCACATTTTCTTTATCCATTTACCTGTTGAAAAACATTTAGGTTGTTTCCATATTTTGGCTATTGTGAATAATGCTATAATTAATATGAGGGTGCAGATATCTCTTTGATGTCTCTGATATTATTTCCTTCAGATAAATACCCAGGAGTGCAGTGCAGTTACTAGTTGATATGATAGTTCTATTTTTTTAAGTTTATTTATTATTTTTTAATTTTGAGAGATAGAAAGCAAGCTATATCAATTTACATTCCCACCAACCATGTACAACAGTTCACAATTTTCTACATCCTTGCCAACATTTGTTATCTCTTGCTTTTTCGATAAAAATCATCCTAACAGTTCTAAGGTGATATCTCATTGTGTTTTTGATTGGCATTATTTTGATGATTAGTGATGTTGAGTACCTATTTTATATATGCTTTTGGAAAAATGTCTATTCACCTTCTTTGCCTACTTTATTTTTTCTTTCAATTTTTAAATGTTTAGTTATTTATGAGAGAGAGACAGAGACAGAGACAGAGACAGAGTGTGAGTAGGGGAGGAGCAGAGAAGAGAGAGGGAGACACAGAATGCAAAGCAGGTTCCAGGCTCTGAGCTGTTAGCACAGAGCCCAACGTGGGGCTTGAACCCATGAACCATGAGATCATGACCTGAGCCTCAGTCAGATTCTCAACTGACTGAGCCACCCAGGCACCCTTGCCTACTTTATATTTAAACTGCATTGTTTTGTTTTGTTTCTTCGCTATAGAGTTGTATGAGTTCTTTATATATTTTGGATATTAGCTCCTTATCAGATATACGGTTTGCAAATATTTTATTCCATCCCATAACTTGCCATTTCATTTGTTAAAGGTGCCCGTTGCTGTGTAGTCTCTTTTCAGTTTAACGGAGTCCAAAGTGTTTCTTTTAGCTTTTGTTGTCTGTTCCTTTGGTATCTAAGTCAAGAAAACATTGCTAAGACCAATATCAAGAATCATTTTCTTATGTTGTCTTCTAGGGATTTTATGGCTTCAGGTCTTACATATATGTCTTTAATCCATTTTGAGATATTTTCTGTGTATGGTATAAGATAGGTGTTGAGTTTCATTCTCTTGCATGTGGATATCTCATTTTCCCAGCTATTGAAGAGACTATCTTTTCCACAGTGTGTGTTTTTGGTCCCATTTTCAAAAGTAAGTTGATTTATTTTCATGAGTTTATATCTGGCTCTCTATACTGATCCACTGGTATTTATGCTTATTTTTACTCCAGGATCATTTTGTTTTGATTATACAGTTTTGTAACGTAGCTTGAAATCAGGAACTGTAATGCCTTTAGCTTTGTTTCTCTTTCTCAAGATTGCTTTGGCTATTCAGGGTCTTTGGTGATTGCATACACATTTTAGTATAGTTTTTATGTTTGTGAAAAAAATGCCATTGGAATTTTGATAGGCATTGTATTGAATCTGTAGTTCACTTTGGGTAGTATAGAAATTTTCACAACAGTAAGTCTTCCAATTCAGGAATATAGGATATATTTCCACTTATTTGTAGCTCCTTCAATTATTCCCAACAAGGTCTTATAGTTATCAATGAATAGATCATTGTTATTTTTGTTAAATTTGTTCCTATTTGTTTTGCTTTTGCTGTTATTGTGAAAGACATCCCCGGCCCTCCCCCTCTCCCCCGTAATTTCTCTTACTTAAATCATTGTTAGTATTTGAGCCATGGGTTATTTAGAAACATTTCTCAATTTAAAATCATATAAAATTAT
Source organism: Acinonyx jubatus (assembly GCF_027475565.1). NCBI lineage: Eukaryota > Metazoa > Chordata > Mammalia > Carnivora > Felidae > Acinonyx > Acinonyx jubatus. Next base: position 176,431,243 of record NC_069381.1, on the reverse strand, counting down.
TTATTTTGTAGGCCATATGCCTATTAAATGGTGAAAAAAGCTACGATATTGAGGCATCTGGGTGGCTCAGTCGATCAAGCGTCAGACTCTTGGTTTCAGTTCAACTCATGATCACACATTCCCTGGAATCAAGCTTCACATCAGGCTTTGCATTGACAGTGTGGAGCCTGCTTAAGATTTTCTTCCTCTCTCTCTGCCCCTCCTCCACTTATGCTCTCTCTATTTCTCAAAATAAATCAACTTAATATAAAGTTATGATAGTAATGCCTTACATTCTGTTGACATTTTCTTCATGTCTAGCATATGGTCAGTTTTTGTGAATCCTGTGTGTACTTGAAAAAATATATTCTTCCATACTTGGATACAGAAGTCTGTATTAGTTTTTTAAGAATATTATTAATATTCTTAGTTTTTTAAGAATATTATTAATATTTTAACTTACTAATTTATTTAAAATGTTTTTTAAGGGGCACCTTGGTGGCTCAGTTGGTTGAGCGACCAACTTTGGTTCAGGTCATGATCTCGGTGCTCATGGGTTTGAGCCCCACTTTGGGCTCTGGGCTGACAGTTAAGAGCCTAGAGCCTGCTTTGGATTCTCTGTCTCCCCTCTTTGTCCGTCCCGTGATTGCTCTCTCTCTGTCTCTCTCAAAAATAAATGAACGTTAAAAAAAATCTTACATGTTTTTAAAAATTTTTTCCAATCATTGAGGGATTTATTTAGTTTTTTGAAATTTTTGTGGTTATTATTTAGCTTTTTTGAAATTTTTGCTTTATGGATTTCAGACTGTTATTCAGTATATATACAAATTTAGACTCATCTCACATCCCTAATTAATCAAATATTTACTCATTCAGAATTCTAATCACTTATCCCTAATAATATATTTTGTCTTAACATGTATTTTGTCTGATACTAATATAATTACTCCATATCTCTTTTCATTATTTATATAAATATATATAATATACATATATAACATATATATATTTATATTTATACTTATTTTATTTATTTCCCATGTGTATATGTGTGTGTGTGTGTGTGTGTATGGAGAAAAAGAGAGAAAATATATATACAATATATATATTATATATATATATGTAACATATATAAAAAGAGAGGGAGAGATTGAATATAGTTGCTCTCTCTTTATATATATGTGTGTGTATATATATGTGTGTGTATATATATATATAATGTGTGTATGTGTGTGTGTACATAAATGTATGTATAGAAAGAGAGGGTTTGTTTTTGTTTTTTTTTATTTTAATTATTTTTTAACAAATATTTTAATGTTTATTTATTTTTGAGAGAGACAGTGTGCAAGTAGGGGAGGAACAGAGAGAGAGGGAGACAGAATCTGAAGCAGGCTCCAAGCTCCAAGCTGTCAGTACGGAGCCTGATATGGGTCTTGAACTCACAAACTGTGAGATCATGACCTGAGCCAAAATCAAGAGTTAAACACTTAATCAACTAAGCCACCCAGGCACCCCTTATGTTATTTTTAAATTCTATTTGATTGCTTTATTTGGAGTTTGAATTTGATCTTTTCAATTTCATTCATTTTTGCCTTGTTTGTTACATATTTTTGACATTATTTTAGTGATTGCCCTAGAAATTACACAAGCATTCTTGACTTATCAAACTCCAATATTAGCTGGTAATTTTATCTCCTCTTGCATGCCTAGAAGATGTAAAGGCCTTAGTTCCCCTTAATTTTGTCAACCGATCAATATAGTCAAATCTCATTTGAATTTAATATATATGTTTACCATTTTCATTACTGCTTGTCACTTCTTGCATCGCTGACCTCCCATCTAGGATTATGTTTCCCTATACTGAAATGAGACATTTAAATGTATCTTTACAATGAGTTTTATTGAGAAACTCTTTATGAAATTTTTTTTTACTTTTGTCTGAATATTCATTTCAACTTTGTAAATGTACATTTGTAAACATATAACAACCAAGTGCTATTGGGATCTCACAACCTCCATACCTTTTTAGGGGACAGAGCTGGTAAATATGTGTGTATATTAACCCCTATACACACTGGAATATATTATCTGTAGTTAGTGTGAAACAAACTTACCAGCAGGGCTACACTGTCTGTAAACAGTTATTTGTGTCCCTTAGTTTTATTGTATCAACTCTTGTTTTGTAAACAATTTGGATCAGCTTCTTGTTTTCCCTTTACCTTAAGTGTGGTTATATATTTCACTTATAATACAATTTGATTCATTTTTTCACATGCACCTTTCATTTGGGTGTCGCCCTTTCCCCACACCTTAGCTATTTTGAAAAGTGTACACACAGACATTCTGAGGTGTTAAGTGCCACAGATTTTGAGAAATGTATTCACAAACACAGTTCTACATAGAATAATTTCATCATCCCATCTTCGGTGATGTTCTTTTAATTCCGATATTGGTAATTTGTATCTCCTAATTATTTTGTTCTGAGTCAGATGTATTAGAAGTTTTTCATTTTTATTGATATTTCCCAAGAATGTGGTTTTCTTTTTATTATTTTTTTTTATTTTTGGTATCAATTTTATCAACTTCTGCTTTTAACTTTAATATTGTCTACCTTCTGTTTGCCTTAAGTATAATTTGCTTTTTGTGTGTTTCTTATTTTTTTTTAAGTTTATTTATTTATTTTGAGAAAGACACAAAGGGAGAGAGAGACAGAGCAGAGCAAGCACAGGAGGAGCAGAAAGAGAGAGGGAAAGAGACAGAATCCCAAGCCAGTCCACACTGGCAATGCAGAGCCCAATGGGGGGCTGGAACTCACGAACCGTGAGATCATGGCCTGAGCCAGAAATAAGTCCAACATTTAACCAACTGAGCCACCGAGGTGACCCATGTTTTTCTTTTCTTTTCTTTTCTTTTCTTTTCTTTTCTTTTCTTTTCTTTCCTTTTCTTTCCTTTCTTTTCCTTTTTCTTTCTTTTCTGTTTTTGTTGTTTCATGCTTATTTATTTTTGAGAGAGACACAGTGTGAACAGGGGAGGAGCAGAGAGAGAGAGGGAGACACAGAATCCAAGCAGGCTCCGGGCTCTGAGCTGTCAGCACAAAGCCCAACGTGGGGCTCAAACCCACAAACTGGGAAGATCATGACCTGCGCTGAAGTCGGAGGCTTAACCGACTGAGCCACCGAGGCGCCCCTTTCTTTTTCTTAAAGTGAAAACTTAGATTACCAATTTGAGCAGATTTTTCTTTTTTTTAATATTAGCGTTTGGTGTTACAAAGTTCCCTCTGCTTGACAAACTTTAGTAATAATTGACAATATTTTGCTTTCTAGCATGACACTTACCTTGAAGCAGCTATTTCTTTAAGAAACTCTATATTCATTTAGGATGAAATGGCATGGTATGAGAGACTACATCAGGTTACTAATGTTTGTTGCTACTGAACTGCTCATCATTCTCATCTCTTTTAATGGGAAACATAGAAAATATGGTATGAAACCGCAGAGTTGTTAATGTGGCTGTTTGGTTTCATAGATAGATAGACACAGATAACAATTCTATCCTGATAAAATGCCAATTTTCCGTTATTTCAATGATATCAGCATAATTACTCATTGATTGCTTCCAAATTACTATTACAACACACAGGATCCTAAATAATCACTAGTAAAATAGTTTCTTTTTTTTCTTTCTTTTTTTTTTTTTGATAATTCTTCCTGTTCTTAATATTCTCACCAGGTATGTGAAGTCCAATTTTTGTGTCTTCAAGCCACCTTGAAGAGTTCTCCGCACTGTGTTAATGCCACTAACCGGACACACAGGCCCATTGGTCTTATTTCTTTTGCTGAGTTTTAGAGATTGTTTTTTAATTAAATTTTGTTTTTCAGTTTAAAAGTCAAATCCAGCAAACACAAGCTATTCATAGTAATCCAACCTTTATTTCTAACTCCATCATTTTATTTTGTTCTCCATTAGCAGCAATTTGTTTTATTAATCTGTTTTTGTCCCTATTTTAAAATATCAGTTACATATGATATATCTAGCTAGATAAATATTCTACTCTGTAGTAAAATATACTCATTACCTTTGCAGTATGCTTTTTAATATTTTGGAGGGCTTATATTTCTCTGCTAATGCTGAAATTTATCCTATTACCTATGTATTACCCTTATTTCTTCTATACTTAAAAGTTATCTTCAGGGTTTTTTAATATGAAATTTATTGTCAAATTGGTTTCCATACAACACCCAGTGCTCATCCCAACAGGTGCGCTCCTCAATGCCCATCACCCACTTTCCCCTCTCCCCCTTCCACTAACCCTCAGTTTGTTCTCCGTATTTAAGAGTCTCTTATGTTTTGCCTCCTTCCCTCTCTGTAACTTTTTTTTCTCCTTCCCCACCCCCATGGTCTTCTGTTAAGTTTCTCAGGATCCACATATGAGTGAAAACATATGGTACCTGTCTTTCTCTGTATGACTTATTTCACTTAGCATCACACTCTCCAGTTCCATCCACGTTGCTACAAAAGGCCATATTTCATTCTTTTCATTGCCACGTAGTATTCCATTGTATATATAAACCACAACTTCTTTATCCATTTGATGGAAAACTTCTTTATCCACCAATTGAACGACATTTAGGCTCTTTCCATAATTTGGCTATTGTTGAAAGTGCTGCTATAAACATTGGGGTACAAGTGCCCTTATACTTCAGTACTCCTGTATCCCTTGGTAAATTCCTAGCAGTGTTATTACTGGGTCATACGATAGGTCTATTTTTAATTTTTTGAGGAACCTCCACACTGTTTTCCAGAGCGGCTGCACCAGTTTGCATTCCCAGCAATAGTGCAAGAGGGTTCCCGTTTCTCCACATACTCACCAGGATCGATAGTCTCCTGATTTGTTCATTTTAGCCACTCTGACTAGTGTGAGGTGGTATCTGAGTGTGGTTTTGATTTGTGTTTCCCTGATGAGGAGTGATGTTGAGCATCTGTTCCTGTGCCTGTTGGCCATCTGGATGTCTTCTTAGAAGTGTCTATTCATGTCCTCTGTCCATTTCTTCACTCAATTATTTGTTTTTCAGGTATGGAGTTTGCAGAGCTCTTTATAGATTTTGGATACTAGCCCTTTGTCCGATATGTCACTTGCAAATATCTTTTCCCATTCTGTTAGTTGCCTTTCAGTTTTGTTGATTGTTTCCTTTGCTGTGCAGAAGCTTTTTATCTTCATGAGGTTCCAGTGGTTCATTTTTGCTTTTAATTCCCTTGCCTTTGGGGATGTGTCAAGTAAGAGATTGCTACGGCTGAGGTCAGAGAGGTTTTCTCCTGCTTTCTCCTCTAGGGTTTTGATGGTTTCCTGTCTCACATTCAGGTCCTTTATCCATTTTGAGTTTATTTTTGTGAATGGTGTGAGAAAGTGGTCTAGTTTCAACCTTCTGCATGTTGCTGTCCAGTTCTCCCAGCCCCATTTGTTAAAGAGACTGTCTTTTTTCCACTGGATGTTCTTTCCTGCTTTGTCAAAGATGAGTTGGCCATACTTTTGTGGGTCCAATTCTGGACTCTCTATTCTATTCCATTGGTCTATGTGTCTGTTTTGTGCCAATACCATGCTGTCTTGATGATTACAGCTTTGTAGTAGAGGCTAGAGTCTAGGATTGTGATGCCTCCCGCTTTGGTATTCTTCCTCAATATTACTTTGGCTATTCGGGGTCTTTTGTGGTTCCATACAAATTTTAGGATTGCTTGTTCTAGCTTCGAGAAGAATGCTGGTTCAATTTTGATTGGGATTGCATTGAATGTGTTGATTGCTTTGGGTAGTATTGACATTTTAACAATATTTATTCTTCCAATCCATGAGCACGGAATGTTTTTCCATTTCTTTATATCTTCTTCAATTTCCTTCATAAGCTTTCTATAATTTTCAGCATACATATCTTTTACATGTTTGATTAGGTTTATTCCTAGATATTTTATGATTCTTGGTACAGTTGTGAATGGGATCAGTTTCTTTATTTGTCTTTCTGTTGTTTCATTATTAGTGTATAAGAATGCAACTGATTTCTGTACAGGGATTTTGTATCCTGCGACTTTGCTGATTCATGTGTCAGTGCTAGCAGACTTTTGGTGGAGTCTATCGGGTTTTCCATGTATAGTATCATGTCATCTGAAAATAGTGAAAGCTTGACTTCATCTTTGCCAATTTTGATGCCTTTGATTTCCTTTTGTTGTCTGATTGCTGATGCTAGAACTTCCAACACTACATTAAACAACAGCGGGAGAGTGGACATCACTGTTGTGTTCCTGGTCTCAGGGGGAAAGCTCTCAGTTTTTCCCCATTGAGGATGATATTAGCTGTGGGCTTTTCATAAATGGCTTTTATGGTGTTTAAGAATGGTTTTCAGTTTTTGTTCTACAAACAATATAAGATTAGGTAGATATTACTTTTCCTCCTGTTTCTCTTTGCTAGTATCTAATTTGAAATAGTATTTTGTTTACTTTTAAAATATATATACATATATATGTAAATGTGTGTGTGTGTATATATATATATGTATATATATATAGTTAAGAGCAAGCTGAGTGTATTCCTGAGCATTCTCCAAATTCTTTTCTCATTTTTGAAACCTTTATTTTGAAACAAAATCAAACTTAGGTGTACTTAAAAATTTTTTGTGTGAAATGCACCAAATTGGTACATATAGTCTTCATATACTGTCTTTTCTCACTGATACCTATTATCTAGCCTTAGTTCTCTACATACGTCTATATTTAATGTTCACTATTAATCCTTACATTGCTGTCATTCTAGCCATTTTGATTCTATGGAATATGTTTACTAGATTTCTTCAGAAGGACAATGAATCAGTTTCAAAAGGCCTTGCATGTTCATGAGTTTAAGACATTTACACTTGAAGATCACTTTAATGGATATAAAACCCTTGGTTCATATTTTCTCTCTTTTTATACATTCACTATATTGCTCCTTTGACTTCTGGTATAAAGCATTGCTGTCACAAAGTATACTGATAATTTCACTGAGCTTCCTCTTATAAATAAAAACTTATAATTTGATTTGTTCCCTCCTTCCATGATACTCAAAGGATTTTAATGTTTCTTAAAAGTCCAAGGTGTCATCCATTCCAGATTTGTGTTCTCAGGGTTTTGGAACTACCTTTCAATGTTTTGATCCAAGTCTCTCTATGACTCTTTTTCTTTCCTTTTTGTTTATTTTCTGAATTTTAATGGTATAAGACTTCCTTGAATGACGGTTTTTGACATTTATCTTACTTTATTGTTATAGTTTTATTCATCATGGACCTCTATTATATGTAAGTGTATCTATAATCAGAAGGAAACTCTTAAAGCTTTAATCTCTTAATTACTACTGTGATTTTTTTAAATTTATATCTTTTATTAAAAAAAAATTTTCAAGTGAATATGATAAGCTCCTGTGTTCCTACCAGTTTATTTCTCTTTTTACTGAATATGTGTGTACATATGTACATGTATGTATATGTGTGTGCTTTCAATAAGACCTATATAGGAAAATATGCTGAAGGTATTAAGATGAGATGTCATCTATTTAGGATTCTGAATGCATTATATCTGTTTTCAGAAATTATATATACTCAGCATGTTTATATATGGGAGTTAGTAACACACACACACACACACACACACACTTTTTCTCCTGTGTCCTTTTATATCTTTTTTCAAATCTTCAGTCCCTCTATTTACCACAAATCTGAGTATTTCTTGTATGTCTCCTTCTGATTTATACTCTTTCTGCCTTCAACGCTTTACTTTTATCAAGATCTTCTTTTCTTTTGTCCTTATTTTCTTTTTATGTTCTATTTGAATGCTGCCCCCCCCTTTTTTTTAATGTCAGGTTCTAGATACCCAGACTCCTCCGGTTCACTCAGAATTCCTCAGGTACCCCCCTACCCATCCTCAAATTAAATGACGCAAATTCCCTCCCAGCCTTTGATAGTTTCAATGGCTTATCAGAGATTCCCAAACATATCTGCTGGAAATGTATGGATTAGCAGGTTTTAAGGTCAACAACAACAACAACAACAGCAAGAAAAAACATATGTACGACATGGCTGTTGGTGTTTTGTCATATATTTGGATTTGTAGAAGGTTCATAAATTTAGACTCATAGAAAGACCTTGTCAATTTTGCTTTTTTAACATGATGACCCACCTGTTATATAGAAAAATTTAGGTACATTGTAATATCACCTCCACCATCTTCCCTGGGTTCCCACTGTCATTCTTGAATAGTATTTTTTCAAATATTAAAATTCTTAGTTGGCAATTATTTCCTTGCAGTCTTTCAAAGACATGGTTCCACTGTCTTCCAACTTATACCGTTTCTGTTTAAAACACAGCTATGAATTATCTGCTTGAATATAATCTGTTTGTTTTTGTTTTGTTTTTTTGTTTTTGTTTTTGTTTTCTGCATAGCTGCTTTTAAGATGTTCTATTTATCTGATTTTTAGCAGCTTTTCTAAACTGTATCTAGCTCTGAATATATTTTAATGCATCTTTCCTCAGTTTGTCAGGCTTCTTGAGTCTGTGACTTGAAGTCTATAATGGTTAATTTTATGTGTCAATTTGAATGGGTCATGAAGTGCCCAAACTTTTGGCCAAACAATATTCCGGATGTGTCTGTTAATGTGTTTCCAGATGAGATGAATATTGGAATCAACAGACTGAGGTGAGCATATTGCCCTCCTAATGTTTGTGGGCCCCATACAATTAGTTAACAACTGAAATAGAACTAAAGGCCTGAGTAAGAAACATCTCTTCCTGACTGAATACCAGTAGATGGGACTTCAGTCTTTTCCAGCCCATGGATTTGAACTGAAACATCAGCTTTTCTTGGGCTTTGAGCCACAAGTTTTCAGAATGGAACGCAAATTTGCCTCTCGGAATGATAGTCAGACTGGAACTATACATCTGCTCTCCTGGGTCTCTAGCTTACTGACTTCTCAGTCTCCATAATCATTTGAGCCCATTCCTTATCTATGTATCTTGTATCTATATCTCTATCTACACATTTTCTCTCAGTTCTGTTTCTCTCAACAACTGCACTCATGCTTCTTCCACTAGTTTAGAAATGTTCTCAGTATTATTTGCTCAAAAATGTTTTTCTCATGCATTTTCTCACATTTTTCCTTCTGGGATTCATTTTACATACTCATAACCCTGTTATTATATTCTGTTCTCATATGGTCTTTTATTTTTATTTCTATGTCTTCTAGTGTTTAATTCTAGATAAGTTTTGACTTCTTATTTTTCTCTTTTTTAATTGTATATAATGTATCTTAAATTGATCTTGATTTCAAAATTTTATCATAATCACATCTAGAGTTTTCACTTGTTCATTTCATTTATTTTTTCACCTGTTCATTTTATATACACTGTTTATATTTTCGGCTTAAGTTTTCACTAGCTTATACATCTTAAGCATATTTTAAATCTTCTACTTAATATATTACTCCTCAAAGGCCCTATTTCAATACCTTGTTTTTTCCTGGTTTTATCCCATGCCTCTTACTTTTCTGAGCCTTAATATATTTATTATTTGCCAGGCATTGTATTTTTAATATGTGTAGAAATAATTTCAGGCCAAAAATGATGTCATTTTCCTCCAAAGTAGAAAAATAATTTCAGGGACTCAAAAGACTTGAAGCTGGCTTACAACTTCTGCAGGTTCTTTCCTTTTCCTTTCTTTTTCCTTTTATCTTATTTTTCTTTCCTTTCCTTCCCCCTCAACCCCCCCCCCCCATGCTTTTCTACTTCCAGGATACTCACTCTCTGAGGCGGAGATATTTTACTCATAGTCTGAGGGGGAGGAACATCCAATTATTGTTGCTCTACTTGGTGAGGCAGCCAAAAGTGATGATTTTTATCCCACACTCTCTATCTGTTCTGAAATACTCAAAATTCCCTAGGCAAAAAAAAAAAAAAAAAAGACTGTAAAATTTAACCTCATTTTTCTGAAGCTACTTTCTCCTCCAATTTATGGCCTGTTTACTCACTTTCTTGGTCATTATCAAGAGTAAATATTTTCATACGGTTCCCACAATTCAAGGTAAGTCCCAAACTATCTAGTTCGAAGTTATACAATAAACAAGTCCTCAATTAATATTTTTGGAAAGTTTGAGACATACAGATATGATTCTGTTTTGACAGATAAGGAGCAAAGATCAAAAAGATTAACTGATCATTCATAGGCAATTGAGCTAAGTAGACAAGTGGATTTAAAAACGTTTATATATGAATTTAAAATTTATACTCTTGTTATTTGCTTTGATAGTTAGCACACTTAGGAGATGCCTACTAAGCTGCAGTCTCAGTTCTAAATACTTTACAAATATTAGCTCTTTTAATCTCTCCAACAACACAATAAGATATAAAAATATCTTCTAGGGAGCCTGGGTGTCTCAGTCGGTTGAGCGTCCGACTTCGGCTCAGGTCATGATCTCACGGTCTGTGGGCTCGAGCCCCACGTCGGGCTCTGTGCTGACAGCTCAGAGCCTGGAGCCTGCTCCGGATTCTGTGTCTCCCTCTCTCTCTGTCCCTCCTCCACTCTCACTTTGTCTCACTCTGTCTCTCAAAAATAAATAAATGTAAAAATATCTTCTACATCTCCACTTACAGAAGAGGAAAGAAAATCATAGTTAAGTAGGTAGAAGAGCTTAGGTTTTAATACAGAGATACTAGCTCAGAATCCATGCTTTTAATCACTTTTTCACATAAAATAATATATCTCCATTAAAGTATACTGGAAGATAAGAATTTGAGGGTCAGAATCTACAACATCACGAATTTAGTTTTATGATCTCTTTTCATACAACAATAATTCAATAAGCATACATTAAAAATTTATTGTACTCATGACACTATACTACTAGCTTCTCCTTATTTGGAAAACTGTATGTGGTAGTGTGTGTCTATGTGTGCATGTCAGGCAGCAAAAACATAGTTCAAGTGAAGTTATAAATCACAGAAACTATGTTGCAAATAAAATAGGGATTCACTAAGTTTGTATTACGGACACAAGGCACATGTTAAATAAATAATTAAACCATAGTTCAAATGAAGTTATAAATCACAGAAACTATGTTGCAAATAAAATAGAGATTCACTAAGTTTGTATTATGGATACAAGGCACATGTTAAATACTTTTGAGTGTCTGTTGTCATAAGCAGGCCCTTTTCTTCACTGAGACAATCTGTACTCCAGCTCAGAAAACACAGCAGAAGCAGATCAAATGTTAAATAAATGTGAAAAATATACACTGTGTCACAATTTAGTATGTTCTTCGCGAGGCTCTACAGGTAATAACAATGGAATAAGAATGATAATGGGAAAAATATTCACACTGCTAATAACAGTGTATGTGCATTTTATCATTTACAGAGCATTTTTCAAAAGCAGGAAGGTTTATGTATTTGGGGGTTAGTTCGTGGAAAAATTTATTCAGGGAAGTACATTGTCTAGTATACAGTAGAGTTTCAATAAACTTGTACTGAATAACTTAAAGGAAGGGACTGACTGAAAATATAAAAGAAAGGGGAAAGAATATTTGGATGTCTGTGAACACTGTTTATCTATTAAAGTTGTATACAGTGGTGGATTATTTTTGCTTTTCTCCACTCAATTCAGTGAATATGTATGAGGTGCCAAGAGGCCCAGGCAACTAGGCTTCATGTGTACTTTTTACTTTATTCATTTGCTATTGTAGTTGACCAAAATGTATTTAATATACAGTTTTAAGTCAGGAAGAGAAATATAGAATTATCTCTCTTCTCAGCCTTACTAATTTTTCTACCATATTTTTCTTTACGTTTTTTAATCAGAGAGATAAATTTTAACACAGTAAGTTAATTGATCAAGATATGGATATGCGCTTTATAAATATATTTCTATTCAATTTATTAAAGAACGTTCAGGAGTTCCATAGACAATGAAATCAAACTTACTTTATAATACAAACTTTCCAACCAAAATATATTTTTAAGTTACCAAAATATTATCTATAGAAAAATAATAATGTTTTAGTTTTTAAACAGCATACACTTATATTTGAGACTCTAAGGAGCTTTGAAGGAAAGACTGCTTTAAAGATCATCTAATCAAACACTTATTTTATCTAAAAAGGAATGGAAATCCAGGTAGAGTAAATGATTTACTAATTTCTCATAGCTACTTAGCATTTAGAAAGGGATTATCTCACTTTAATGCAAAATTCTTTCCTCCAGAAAACCCCTCCCCCCCAAAAAAAAACAAATAAAAAAACCAACAAACAAAAAAACATAGGACTCTGCCTTTTTATGTATTATTACTTTGAAAAATATTTTCAGGTTGAAATAATAACTATGCCTTTATTATATTTACATTTCAGCAACAAGTTTTAAGTAAATTAAAATATTAATCTAGGTTACAATACATTTTAAAAATGAATTAATAAACTCAGAAGTAGATGATTATTTTTGAGTACCATATACCCCCCTTTGAGATAGCCATCCTAAACCAGTTGATTTAGGATAGCAATGACTTGCATAATAACAGATATATTTAAGAAACTATATATAACCTTTATCTATGTTCTTCTAAGCACCTTGTAAATAATAAATCATGTAATTTCCATAATATCCTCTGAGTATTTGTAGAATTAGCATTTTGTAGATGAGGACGAAGAGACAGAGAAGATAAATAATTTTCCCAAGTTGTTACAACTAGTAATTGAAGGAATCAAACAAGGATCTGTGAATAAATCACCACTTTAAGCTATGCTTCTGGGTGTTTAACTTAACATTTAAACTTCTCTAACCCTTCTTTTGCAATCTCACCCCGTTCTTTGTTACAAAGATTTTATAAAAAAGCCACAAGTAAGAAGCTTCTCCAGAAAATATAGTTTTCTAAGACAAAAGCAATGGTTTGCCAACAGTCATGAAAAACTGGCTGGCGGAGAACGTGCCTGGGTAGCTCAGTCAGTTAAGCATCCGACTTCCACTCAGGTCGTGATCTCACAGCTCCTGAGTCTGAGCCCCACATCAAGCTCTGTGCTGACAGCTCAGAGCCTGGAGCCTGCTTTGGATTCTGTGTCTCCCCCACTCTCTGCGCCTCCCCCACTCTCTCTCTCTCTCTCTCTAAAATGAACATTAGGAATATTAAAAAAAAAAACTGGCTGGCTGACATACATGAAAAGTGAACTTTTTAATATGCAAATAGTAACATAGTGCATGAGGTTCTTTATGGGGGAAATGATAGCAAATATAATGTGCATTTAAAGACATTGTATGAGAATTAGATCTCTCTAGGATACAATATTTATTTGGGATTCATCTTCCTCAGAATCCTCCCTTGTATCATGCACTCATAAATGAATGTTATGTTTGAGTGGACAAATGGAACACTCAGGGGGACAAATATGAATGCATATAAATTTCTGCTTCAGAGACTAAAACTATAAGTTCCCAAAAAGTATTGCCACATAAGGGTGTCAAAATAATTTTGTTATTTAACTGTTTGCTCATCATGGTACTATAAAGACAAATGACTCAGTCTTGAATGTTGGCTTTGGATGTATTGAGCTGATAATTCAAAGAAACTGGCTAACAAGTATCTGACAAATAGACACAGAAAGTTTCCTGATGAGCAACTCTCCTAGGGCATGCTTGTTGACATTTAGAGTTTACCAACAACCTTAAATAAATAAATAGATTTGACTAATGAATAAGCCTTGCACACCTCTCCTTTACTCCCTTTTTGGTTCCTTTTTATCTTTGTTTATCGTTGTTTAGGGGACTCTGTTTAATAACGCGTAGACTTTATTCTGAGGAGATAATAAGATAAGTACAAGCAAGGTTTGTTTTTCATGTAGATACTTGCTTCTGAAGAATTGTAGTATCAAACTTAGTCTTTAAAGAATTGAAAGGCAAAGTCACTAACCTATTTTAGAGATAACCAGGTAAGATGGTCTTTGAGGTCTTGGCCTCCATGAAACGAAAACTCTGATGAAGGAGAGACTGAAGTACTGTAGGAGATAAAAAACAAGGATTACAAGAAATTCAAGAAGTCAAGGATTTTAAGAAATTCCATATATCTATTTGAGCCTGTTGGTGCTAAAGATACTCAATAGGAAGGGTACAGAAATATTACCACTAGCCTACAGATTTTGTGACTGATTCTGAAGGTCTTTTGAAGTACAGTTCCTGTCTAACCCCCTAGATATGCCATATAAAACAGAGAACTTACACCTAACAGTGCTCTAGCTCCATTTCTAGAACTAATATGTTAGCAAAGGGATATTTATTTATGTTTATTTATTATTTTTGAGAGAGACAGAGACAGAGCACGAGCAGAGGAGGAGCAGAGAGAGAGGGAGACACAGGATCTGAAGGAGGCTCCAGGCTCTGAGCTGTCAGCAGAGCCCAATGTGGGTCTCGAACCCATGAACCATGAGATCATGACCTGAGCTGAAGTTGGTTGATTCACTGACTGAGCCACTCAGGCATCCCTAGAAGGGATATTAAAAGACGGCTCAATTATGTGATATTTTGGAATGCAGACACCAGTTAGTTCACTAACATTTGTTCATATATTACACTCATCAGGTTTAGATACTTTCATAGTAATTATCTTCCTTAACATAAACAGTTTACAAAGTCAGCAAAGAAAACATTGTCGCCTTCTTAGAGATAAGTTCTGAAGATGAGGTACTCAGAGATGTGAGTTCAAATATCCACTCTATTTGATGAGAAAACAAGCACTGAATGGGTTGGAAAATGTAATGGGTCTCACACTTTTAAGGTCAACTGGACGTTTTGTCTTTCACTGAAAAAATATTCTTGGGAAATACCAGTTTTTAGGAGAAAGATGTCACTAGAGAAAAAATGCAGCTTTGGTAGCAACACCAACTTAAGTAATAATTCCTCAGGATACAGAAGCACCCCAGTAACAACTTTATCATCTCTCAGGCTGCTGCTGGTATCCAAATTCTAGAAGCATTATCCTAAATAACAATATATAGCATAAATGTTGATCAGCTATAAATCATGCATTTATGTCTTAAAATTCAATTCCTATTCTTTTATAATTATTTATTATATATACAAAATAGTAAGACATTCCTTTGAGTATTCAGAATTACATAATTATTTAAATAGAATCAGAAAGCACAAATTATATTCTTCAAAGCAATCCCATTAAAGAAATAGAAAGGTGTATTTTATTCTGATGGAGAAACGCAAAACATGTTCATGCAGATTTAAACTGGTACTATCATAACGAGTGTGTGTGTGTATGTGTGTGTGTGTGTGTGTGTATACATGTGCATTTGTATGTAGTGAGGTGTCAGGGATAAATGCAAATGTGTATGTTGTATGTAAATTCATTAATAACAACTTGTGGTCTGAATTTATTAATAACAGTACATTGAAAATAGCAATCAACTTTGGGAGAAATTAATTAGATTAACCAATTCAATGTAGTCCATATGGTTCATAATATGCTGTATTTGGGGGAAAAAAGGATGTTTTCTCCTAATTGTGTAAGGAAAATGACACACAAAAAAATTTTTTTTCAGAGAGGAAAGGTTAGTAAATGACTCAGCCAGAAGAATCTGTACATGTATAGATAAAAACCACAGGGTTGAAATTTTAAGGTCAAGTATTGTGAGCAGTGTCACAAAAGGCTTAGAAACAGGGTAGAAACGTCAGTCAATTCCAAAACTGCAATTCATATTACATTGGAAAATATAATAAATTGGGCAAATGCCGTGCAAATAGAACTGTTGATAAGCACATTCCTAAAAGGTTTGTAGAGTGATGTAGATGTTAATTTAATTAGCAGTTTCAAATCTGACAATTTCTACCCCAAAATTCTGGCCTGTCAAAAGTTAACAATCATCTTTCTTAATCTAGCAAACTAAATATGACACTGAACAATTTTGAATGACACTAACTTTTCTGTAGGAATGATATGAAGCATGGCATTTGATTTTTTTATGTAAAATATGAAGGCACCCAAAGACATGAATGATGCATAATATGGAAAGACGACACAAAAATAAAAATATTATTGGTGAAATAAAAACTTTAGAGAAATGTCACTAACTTTATTTTTATAGATTCTCCCAATATCCTTAGCCCAGGAGTAAATTTTATGTTTCTGTAAGCTGACAAAATTTTTAAGACAGGTAAAAAATCAAGAGATAGCTATTGAGTGCCTTCTGCATTATCCAAACAAAAGATCTGTGAGAAATGAAAAAGGCTTTTCAATTCCTGGTGCTAGCATATTTTTCCACTTCTCATTTTTAGCTATATATGGGCTTTCCTGCCTCTCACCCATCTGCAAAAATACCCTGGAATCCAACTACACATCACAGTAATCTCACTCATGCAACCACCAATTATATCAAGAAATAGAATTTTTCCAACACGCTAGACTCCCATTTATACCCTCTCAAACGTGTTCCCTGTTCTGATTTTTCCTGCTAAAAAGTGGTTTGCTTATCTCCAACTTCATATAAATAGCATCGTACCGTACGCATTGTTTTGTATCTGGATGCTTTTGATGACATTGTGCGATTAATTTGTGTTAGTAGAGATTAATGTTTTTGTCTGCTTTCATTTCTCCATTATTCTATTGTGTATATACATCATAATTTAATGATCCACTTTAATATTTATGGGCATTTGGGCATGGAGGTTATTAAGGATACTGCTGCCATGAGCATATTTGTACATGCTTTTTGACAAACATACGTACATTTTTGGGGAGGTTTAAATCTACAAGTGAAATTAGTGGTTCACTTACTAATCTTTTTGTCTGCTATCTCTAACCTGCTACTAAGTACATCTAGTCATTGTAGTTTTTCACCTTGACTAGTTTGATTTTGGTCTTAAAAAAAATTGTCTTCAGTGTGGCTCCTTATCTTTTTGAAAAGGCGTACCACTATTGTAATGTATTTATTTTCCTTGTCTAATTCTAACATCTGTATAAGCTCTTGACTTTTGTGGATTGATTCATTTTTCTTAGGTCATATTTTCTCCTTCTTTTCATGCCTGGTAATCTTTGGATCTCAGACAGTGTGAATTACACCTTTTTGATGGATTTTTTAGTTATTATTTTTGAGTTTTAGTCTGGACATAATTAAGTTACTTGGAAATTTTGATTAAACTTTGGCCTTGTTGTTAAAATCAGAGAAGTTCTCAGTCTAGGGTTTGTTATTCTATACAATAAACAAAGACTCACCTGAGTAACCTATGCAGGATCTTCTTGCATTGTTAGGTTTTCTGGCCTGTCTAGTAGAAACAAGTACTATTCCCAGCCTTGTGTGGCAATGATTACTGTTCCTTCTAATTCCTTCAGATGGTTCTTTTCCTAGCACCAGGAAGTTTCCTTACATGCATGCATTTATCAGTACTCTGCTAAACTGTCCTATTCTCAGAAGTAAGGAGGGAATGGTATTCTGAATATATCCCTGGGTGTCTCTTTGTGCAGCTCTTTATTTGATTCATTCACATTTGGGTAAAAATAAAGTTATACAACATAAATACTTTTGAAATATGTCTTTAGAACTTTGCATTGTATGTATATACCATAAGTCATTTTTAGTTTTTCCTCCTATAAAAACAATATCAACTATCTCATTGTGTATATATTTGTTATTTTAGTCCATCTTTGGATTAAGCCAAATGTCCTAATTGAGCAAGGAAAATACAGACTTTGAATAATCAACAAGTTTATTTAAATAGAACTGTATAGAATTTTGTATGCGGCAATTAAAATGCACGCATACTTCTTATATCCATAAAAATGTATGTAAAAGTCAGTCTGTTATTTGGTGTAAAAATTCTTATAAATCCATAATAAAAATAGAAATAACAACAAAAAAATTCCAGGAAAACAGTTTCAAAATTAGAATGCTGTCTCCCAAATTACTCCTGCAACAATGAGTACGTCTAATCTAACATTATAAATTAAAAGATAAGGCTTCAGGAACTAGAAGGAGGTAGAGAGATGGCAGGGTAGAAGGGTCCTGAGCATGTCTTTTCTCTCAGACATACTGAATTAATAGCTACATTTATACAACTAATTTTGAAAACAAACTGAAGCCTGGCAGAACAAATCTACAGTTCCTTCCAAGAAGGACACAATCAGAAGGGTAGGAGGGACAGAGACATGATTGAGAACCAAATAATCAGGGATACTAACTGCAAATAGGAGTGAAATCACAAGGATGAAGAAGGAAGAGGATCAGAGCCCACACCTGGCACTGTATGCCTAGCAGCCCCACCCCAAGAAAACGAGTTTTCAACACATTTAACATAGAAAATGTTAAATGATACTGGGGCTTAACTTGGAGAGTTTTTAAGATCAGTGGGGCTTAATTCAGGGTACTTTAAACAGAAGCAAGCTTATCTTCTGGATTGCTAAAGAGCAGTAAGAAACTGAGTCCCCACCCTTAAGGAGCCAGCGTAACAAATAATCTGGCTGAAAGACAGCATAGCAGCAACAATTTGAGAAGCACCTGGTGTATACATGAAGGACATTTATTGACTGGTCTCAGAATGTGCACTGGAGGTGCGAGGATCTTTAGGAGACTTCTCCAAACAAAGATGATTGTTGTTGTCATTTCTTCCCCTTTCTCAACCTAGATGTCTGGACACATTCAGGAACCATTGTTAACACTCTCCACCTATCTGCTGGCACTGCGTGCCTCATCCCACATTCCCCAGTAGACTTGACTTGTCCAGTGTACCCTGTTTGGCATTGTCTCTCCAAAGCAGTTCCTTCCCCGACACACCCTGCAAGCATGCCCAGCATGGCACAGTGAGTCCTGCTACAGAGTGACTCCTGCTCTGGGGAAAGAGGGGGATCATCACACATACCAGCACAGGGAGAACACCCTGAAGGTCAGTGCAACTGCAGCCACAGCAGTAAGTCAAGGAAGTCACCTCCTCTGATTGCTGTCCCCACCCACCAAAAAAAGCCTCTCAGGAGGCAGCACAGTGAGGATGCATTGCAGTTCATTGTGCACACAACTGCTTCAGAAAGACTGAGTGCAGACAGCTAGCCTGATTGCAGACACCGCCCAACTGTAAGCCCACAACAGTCCTTAACAGGCCCTTTAACAGTACAGGGACCAAATCCTCCCCAGGGGGTAAAGTGGACCATTGCAGCTTATTGGACAAAAGGCAGACATGAATCAGTCACAAGAGTAGGGCACACACAGCCTACATAAGATACACCCTTGTAGCACCTGGTTCTGGTGAGCAAGGGGGATAGTGCTACAGGGCAGCAGGGAACTTCTTTATAACACCACTACTTTCAAGATCCGGAGATGTAGCTGACCTTCCTAATACATAGAAACAAACACAGAGAGTTAGACAAAATGAAACAAAGGACTATGTCCCAAATGAAAGAATAACACAACATCATAGTAAAAGAACTAAATGAAAGAGATAACCAATAAGCCTGATAAAAAAAATCAAAGTAGTGGTGATAAAGATACTCACTGGATTTGAGAAAAGTGGAGGATCTCGCAGAGACATTCAACAAGAGATAGAACATATAAAAATCAATCAGAGATAAAGAACTCAAAAGCTGGAATAAAAACTACACTATAGGGAATCAATAGCAAATTAGAGAATTCAGAGGAGCAGATTAGAAATCCAGGCGAAGGGTAATGGAAACCAATCAAGCTAAATAGCCAAAAGAAAAAAAAAAAACAGAATGATAAAAAATGAGACTAGGTTAAGGGAACCGAGAGACATCATCAAGCATAATAACATTTGCGTTATTGTGATTCCAGAAGGAGGAAATAAAGAAAAGGGAGGCAGAAAACTTTTTTGAAGAAATAATAGCTGAAAACTTCCCTAATCTGGGAAAGGAAACAGACCTCCAGATCCAGGAAGCACACAGAGGTCCTCTAATAAAATTAATCCAAGGAGAAGAAACTCCAAGTCAGAAGGGGATGGCATGATATATTCAAAGTGCCGAAAGATTAAAATCCACTAGCAAGAATACTCTACCTAGCAAGGTTATTCAAAATTGAAGGAAAGCTAAAGAGTTATCCAGACAAACAAAAGTTGCAGGAGTTCATAACCACTAAGCTACCCTTACAAGAAATGTTAAAGAAATGTTACAAGAATTATTGGAGTGGGAAAAAAAAGGCTATAACTAGAAGTAAGATAATTATTAAAGGCAAAATTTTACGGGCAAATGAACACATATAATAATGGTAGATTAATCACTTATAAAACCAGTATGGCGAGTAAAACACAAAAGCAGTAAAATCACTATATATATATATATATATATATATATATATATATATATATATACACACACACAAAATCAGTTATTTATTTACACACAAAAAAGGGTGTGAAATATATAATGTCATCTACATAAAGTATGGAGGGAAGCAAACATTTAGTGCTTATAGAATAGTTTCAAACTTGTGACCATCAACTGAGTGTAGACTGCTATGTACATAAGATTTTATACATAAATGTAGGGAACAATACTCAAAAACCTATAATAAACATACACACACACACATACACACACACACACACACACACACACACACACGAGAAAGAAATCCAGGCATAACAATAAAGAAAGCCATCAAATCACAAGGGAAGAAGGCAAGAGCAGACAAAGGAACAGAGAAGAACTACAAAAACAATCAGAAAATAAGTAATAGAATCAATAATTATTTTAAATGCTTCAGTCAAAAGATATAGATTGACTGAATGGCTGAAAAAGCAAAACTCATGTGTATACTGCCTACAAGAGACTCACTTCAGATCTAAAGACACATGCAGATTGAAAGTAAAGGGATGAGGAAACATTTACTATACAAATGTAAGCAAAAAAAAAAAAAAAGATGGGGTAGCAATATTTATACCAGACAAAATAGACTTCAAAACAAAGACTGTAGCAGGAGACAAAGAAGGACCCTACATAACAATAAAGGGAACAATCCAATGAGAGGATATAACAATTGTGAATATCAATGCACCCAACATGGAATCACTTAATACATAACTATTAACAGACTTAAAGGGAGAAATTGACAATAATGCAATAGTAGTAGGGGACTTTAACACCTAATTTTATCAATGGATAGATCATCAAAGCAGAAAATAAACAAGGAAACCATGACTCTGAATGACACATTAGATCAGATGAACCCAGCAGACATATGCAGAGCATTCAATCCAAAATAGAAAAATGCACAATCTTTCCAAGTGCACAGGAAGCAATTCCCCAGGATAGATTACATGCTAAATCATAAAATTAGTCTCAATAAGTTTAAGAAGATTAAAATCATATTGTGAATCTTTACTGAACACTGTAGTATAAAACTAAAAGTCAATACCAAGAAAAAATCTGGAAAAAAACAAATACATGCAGGCTACATAACATGCTACTGAGGTACCTGGGTGGCTCAGTTGGTTTAGCTCTGACTCTTGGTTTTGACTCAGGTCATGATTTTGTGGTTTGTGGTATATAGCCCTCCACTGAGTTTTACACTGACAGCATGGAGACTGCTTGGGATTCTCTCTCTCCCTCCGCCCCTCCTCTTCTCCCATCTCAAAATAAATAAACATTTTATTTTTATATTTTTAATTTGTGTATTTTGAGAGTGAGAGAGAGAAAGAGAGCAGGGCAGGGGCAAAGAGAGAAGAGAGGGAAAATCCCAAGTAGACTCTGCACCCTCAGAGCAGAGCCCTACACAGGGCTCGATCCCATGAACTGTCAGATCATGACCTGTGCCAAAATGAAGAATTGGTCGCCCAACCAACTGAGCCAGTCAGGCGCTAGAAATAAATAAACGTTTTAAAGAAATAAAAAATAAATAATATGCTACTAAGGCATGAAGGGGTCAACTAAGAAATCAAAGAGGAAATTAAAAAATACATGGAGACAAATGAAAATGAAAACATAATGGTCCAAAATATTTGGATGGTAGCAAGAGCTGTACTAAGAGGGAAGATTATAGCAACATAGACTTACATCAAGAAATAAGAAAAAGCTCAAATAAACAATCTACCTTACACCTAAAGGAGCTAGAAAAAAAAAAGAGCAAACAAAGCCCAACACCAGTAGAAGAAAGAAAATAATAAAGATTAGGGCAGAAATAAATAAAATAGAGACAAATAAAGAAGAAGAAAAGAAAAAAGAAAAGATCAATTAAACCAGGAGACGGCTTTTTGAAAAAAATCAACAAAATCAATAAAACTTTAGTCAGACACATCAAGAGAAAAAGAGAGAGGACTCAAATAAATAAAATCAGTAATGAAGGAGGAGAAATAAAATGGACACCACAGAAATATAAAGGATTATAAAAAAGTATTATGAAAAATTAAATGTCAACAAATTGGACAGCCTAGATGAAACAAATAAATTCCTAGAAACATACAACCTACTAAATCTGAATCAAGAAAAAATAGAAAACTTGAACAGATTGATTACTGGCAATGAAATTGAATCAGGAATCAGAAAACTCCCAACAAACAAACATCCAGAATCAGATGGATTCACAGGTAAATTCTACCATGCATTTAAAACACAGTTAATAGCTATTCTTCTCAAACTATTTCAAAAAGTAGAAGAGGAAGGAAAGACTTTCAAATTCACTCTATGAAGCCAGTGTTACTCTGACCAAAACCTGACAGAGGCTACAAAAAAAGAAAACTACAGGCAAATATTTCTGAAGAACACAGATGCAAAAATTCTCAACAAAACGTTCGCAAACTGAAATCAACAATACATTAAAAAAAAATCATTCACCATGATCAAGTGAATTTATTCCAGAGATGCAAAGGTGGTAAAATATTTACAAATCAATCAACACAATATATCACATCAACAAAAGAAAAGATAAAAGTATACAATCATCTCAATAGATGCAGAAAAAAACATTTGGCCAATTACAACATCCATCCATGATAAAAACTCTCAACATGTAGGTTTAGAGGGAACGTACCTCACCCTCATAAAAGGCTGTATATGAAAAGCCCAGAGCTAATGTTACATTCAATGATGAAAAACAGCATTTCCTCTAAGATCAGGAACAAGACAAAAGTGTCCACTCTCACCACTTTTAATAAATATAATACTGGAAGTTCTAACTGTAACCATCAGAAAACAACAACAGCAACAACAAAACAACAAACAAAAGGGCATCCACATTGGAAAGGAAAAAAAATAAAACTTTCACTATTTGCAAATGACATGATGTTATATGTAGAAAATCTGAAAGATTCCACCAAAAAACTACTAGAACTGATAAATTAACTCAGTGAACCCACAGGATACAAAATTAATATACAGAAATTGGTTGCATTTCTATACTCTAATAATAAAGTAGTAGAAAAGAGAAATGAAAAAGACAATCCCATATACAATTGTGCCAAAAGGAATAAAATACCCAGATATAAACTTAACCAAAGTAGTAAAACACGTATACTCTGAAAACTATAAAACATAGATGAAAGAAATTAAAAATGACACAAATAAATGGAAAGATATCCATACTTACGAATTAAAAAAACCAATATTGTTAAAATGCCCATACTACCAAATCTACAGATTTAATGCAATCCCTATCAAAATATCAATAGCATTTTTCACATAACTAAAACAAATAATATAAAAATGTGTATAGAACCACCTAAGATTCTCAATAGTTAAAGCAAACTTAAAAAAGAACAAAGGAGGAGGTATCCCAGTTCTTGACTTCAGGTTTTATTACAAATTTGGAGTAATTCAAACAGTGTGCATGGTACCAGTACAAAAATAAACACATAGATAAATACAACAGAGAGCTCAGAACAGAGAGCTCAGAAATAAACCCATGCTTTCATGGCCAATTAATCTAGGACAAAGAATACAAGCAATGCGATGCATATGCAATAGGGAAAAGGTGGTCTTTTCAACAAATGATATGGGGTAAACAAGATAGCTACAGGCAATGAATGAAACTGGATCACTTTCTTACAGCGTACACAAAAATACACTCAAAATGGATTAAAGACTTAAATGTGACACCTGACACCAGAAAATACCTAGAAGAAAACACAGACAGTAATTGCTTGGACATAGGCTGTAGAATCATTTTTCTAGATACATCTCTCAAGATAAAGGAAATAAAAATAAAAAGTAAATTATTGAGACTGCATCAAAATAAAACATTTAGCACAGTGAAGGAAACCATCAACAACACAAAAAGGTAGCCTACTGAATGGGAGAAGATATTTTCAAATAACATATCCAATAAGTGGTTAGTATCCAAAATATATAAAGAACTTATACAACTCAAAACCCAAAAAGGAACTAGTCTGATTTTTTTTCAACGTTTTTTATTTTATTTTTGGGACAGAGAGAGACACAGAATGAACGGGGGAGGGGCAGAGAGAGAGGGAGACACAGAATCGGAAGTAGGCTCCAGGCTCTGAGCCATCAGCCCAGAGCCTGACGCGGGGCTCGAGCTCACTGACCGCGAGATTGTGACCTGGCTGAAGTCGGACGCTTAACCGACTGCGCCACCCAGGCGCCCCTAGTCTGATTTTTTAAAACTAGCAGAAGACTTAAATAGACATTTACTTCCAAAGAAGATATACAAATGGCCAACAGACTCATGTAAAGATGTTCAAATTCACTAATCATCAGGGCAATGCAAATCAAAACCACAGTGAAATATCATCTTACACCTGTGAGAATGGTGAAAATAAAAAACATAAGAAATAAGTAGTATATCAGTAAATGTGTGTATCAGTAAATGAATGAAGATGTTAGATACACACACACACACACACACACACACACACACACACACTCAGAATGGGCAAGAGAAAGAGAGAGAGAAAGTGGGAGGTAGAGAATGATTATTCAGCCATAAAAAAGAGAGAGAGAGAGAGAGAGAGAGATCTTGTAACTTGCAACAACATGATGGATCTAGACGAAATAATGCTACATGAGATAAAGCAGAGAAAGACAAATACCATATAACTTCACTCATGTATGCAATTAAAACACAAAATGAATGAACAAAGGAAAAAAGACAAACAAATAAACTCTTACATATAGAAAACAAACAAGTGGTTGCCAGAGGAAAGAGGGTGGGGAATGAGTGAAATAGATGAAGGGGAATAAGAGGGACAAACTTCCAGTTACAAAGTAAATAAGTCCTGGCAATGAAAAGTACGGCATAAAGAGTGTGGTCAATAAGCCTGTAAAACCATTATTTGGTGATAGATGATCACTACACTTACCAGCGTGAGCACTGAGTAATGTATAGAATTGTTGAATCACTATGTTGTAGACCTGAAGCTAATATAACACTGTATGTCAATTATACTTCGATAAAAAGACACAATGAAATGTTAAAAAAAGTAAAACAAACAAAAAGGATAAGGGTTTATATAAAAAGTTATGCAATGATAATGGATTGGAACTATGATTAGATAATGCCTTGTTTTATATTTCTTTATCACTGTGTCCTAACACAATATTAGAAAAGAAGGCAACATTTACAGAATGCTTTTCTATGTGTAGTTTATAATGGTTAAAACATGTAAAATATCTAGAAATCCATCAGTTGGAGATCTCTTGAATGGGTCACTGTGTATATAAATATTTCAAAAATCAACAGTAAGGCAATCATTAAAATAATGCTTTTTATCCAAATTTATTAACATGGAATGATTTTCACATTGTATCAATAGGCAGGTAAAAAGGATGTCAAATATTCATACTGCTATCCCATTGTAAACAAAATTGGATGGAGGTTTACATATGTATTTTTGTTTATACATGTGTGTGCAAAGAAAAATACAGAGAAAAATGCTAACTAATTAGCACATTAATAGCTTACAAAGATAATGGTATTTTTATATTATCTCTTATGTATTTTTGGATATTGAATCTTTATGCAAGATATAAATCATTTTATTATCAGAGAAAACAATAAAACTAGTTTAATGAAATCAAATAAATCACAAAGTTGTTTTCAGTAGACATAAAATCCCCTAATAACTATCTATGTTATTAGTACATTTATATTTATAAATATATTTTGTTTAAACACTTTGCACATGTTTTATAATTGGTTATTATTCACAATATTTGGGACATCCTAATTACTTTCCATGATTATTAATTTTTAACACTTAAAAAGATATGCTAATGAAGAAATACAGATATATTTTATCTTTTTCTTTCCTCAAGTAAAATATTTCTATGACTTCTAACTTTTTTATATGTATATCACTCTGAAGTTTGTTCAGGGCATATGCCAATTGTGGGAGAAAATACCAGGATAGAAAAGTCCTGTGCAGCTCTGTATAGGCCTCTTTGTAAAGAATAATATGAAATCAAAATACATATAAGCCAAAATAGTCTGTCACTTGTATTTTGTATATTCTTATTTATTTTTATTATGCAAATATTTCAAAAAAAATGAGATATAATCTCCCTCCAATTCCTGCCAGTAATGATTCTCTTAGGAAGCTCTGTCATATACAAATACTTACATGTAGTGCACACACGTGCAGAAACACATGTACGTACCCATATAATCTTTTCCCTATTTTTTACACGTCTTGCTTATTTTGTATCTTGCTTCTTTTCATATCCATATATTATTCAGAATTTCTTTTATCTTGGTATTTAAGGACCTCCAAATTATTTATTCAGAATATTTCACTGTTAGCGTATATTATAGCATATTTGCCCTCAATTTTTGATGGATACTTAGATTATTTCCACTGATTTGTTATTATGAACAATGTTGTAATGAACAATCTTGAACACACATATTGTATTATACTTGTTTCTATTTTACAAACAAGTTCACAGTATGTCTTTGGAGCAGATATTTTAGTTGAAATTTAAAACACATTGAGCCATCCTAGGATGGTGTATACCACAATAAAAATTGTTTCACTGTTGCTAAAAAATTATGATTGATTCGTAACAAAATATATCTCCATAACATTCCCCAGAAAAGTATTTTTACTGCAAGAATATGATGAGGAGTTCATTAGATATTATAATACTTTTCATATTTTTCAATGTAATCATTATACGGTTTATCAGATTTAACTCAGGGCTTAGACTTTTAATGAGTAATTCCTGGGGTGCCTGGGTGGCTCAGTCAGTTAAGCGTCCAACTCTTGACTTTGGCTCAGGTCATGATCTCACGGTTCACGAGTTCTAGCCCCACATAGGGCTCTGCGCTGACATTGCAGAGCCTCCTTGAGATTTTCTGTCTCCCTAGCTCTCTCTGCCCCTTCCCCACTCGCTCTCTATGTCTCTCTCAAAAATAAATAACTAACCATTTAAAAATAAGTAAATAAATGACTAATTCCTATTTTTCATACAGAGAGGTTAGTTCCATCTTGTGAAATATCTTCTGTGAAATATCTAAAAGATTCCCCTGAAAAAAAATCATTTTTTTTTTGCTTCTAGATTCATTCATGAGTTGATTTTTTCCACTCTTATCTTTTCCTTCTCCATTATTAGGCCTGAATCATTCCGAAACTTAATGTGATTAAAAATGCAATTTGATTGGCTAAAGAGTTAATCTTCTATATTGAAAAGTGTCAGTGACAATAACGCATTGGTGATGAGATACTGGATACAAAGGCATTTGCGTCTAGCAGTGGGTTTAGCTTTTTGCATGTTTTCCCAAGCTTTGAGCAAAGACAGCCCAGTTGTATACTGATGGCATAATTAAGAACAGAGATAATTTAGATTTTTAGAAATAAAGCTTTCAAAACATCTTGTATAGAGTATAAAAGCACCAGAATAGAGATATGTTTCTAACTTCTTGACTCATGATTATAATCAGAATATCTTTATAAATGCGTGCTCAGTTCTAGCAATGCTCTTGAATGGCACGTATTCATTATCCTCCTGCTCTTTGAGCAAAAGCATTATTTCAACATTAATATGGTGCAGTATCAAAGATAAGACACTGTTTATCATTCATGAAATAGCCTTAGATAGGTTTGGAATGAAGAATTTGATATTCTGCAAGAAAGTCATGTACCTGAAATTTAACCACATGGAATACCCTTTAACAAATTGTTGGAATGATTCAGTCATGGCTTTCTTTTGTTGAGAAAATATACAGTATTAATTGAATTCAACCCTGATCATTGAAAGGATACACTTTGTTTTTGAGGTAACTGCCTAAAAGATTGACCAAATCTTTATTTAGGTGAAAAAGAGGGACATTAACCAAGTACCTTTGGAAATGGTACTAAAATTTATGCTGTTGTAGCTTTCCATCTTGTTTAGATATCTATGGCATTCATAACTTAAAATTACTTAAATCCTTTTGAGTCTCTTTTCTTCATTAAATTCATTTTATTTTCATCAGAACATTGCACATTGTGACACTGTATTATAGATTCTTAAAAACAGATGATTCATAAGCCACTAAAAAATTGCAGTGCAAATTAAAATCCCAACCTTATGTCCCTTCTCTTCGAACTCCCCTCCCCACCAAAATAACATTGTTCACAAAGTTTTTGTAACATCAACAGTTAACCAACATTACTCAAACTGTTGAGTGAGATTAGCCCAAACTAGTGTCTCCTGCAGTTCCTGGAAGTAAATTTGACCTTTAGAGAATGACACTAATGAGACAAATTTTTTTTTTTTTTTACTATTTGTGAGGCTATTATATTTTAGGCTACATTTACCTTTCTCCCATATATTCTGTATTACGAAACTTTTGTAGGTCAAGAGGCCCTCTGAAAAATAAACCTACAAATAACAAAAATAATAATAATTGTTCCACTAGTTCCGTTGTTCCTCATGCCAAAAAGAATGTGGAAATACTGCCAGAAGTCGCCAATATGATAGTTTTTTTACATATCTGATTGCTACAAACCTTGAGTCCCCAACCCCGCCATTCAATCTTTCCCTCCTCAGCAGAAATAAGAATTTCTACTTTATATTAACAAATTCATGGGGGTATTTCCCTCTTCCCATTCAATTGTCTTTTTTAGCCAGTTCTTACCCACATCTGAGATCACAACACTTTTTCATCCACTCCTACCTGGACTTAGACTCTAACATTAACAGCCTCTGCCATTTTGACCTTAACTGGCTTAACTTTTGAACCTTAATTGAGTCCATCATTTCTGGCTTCCAAAGTCTCCTCACTTTTATGGTTTTCTTAGCAACACTGTCTGGTCTTCAATTGTCTTCAAGTGTTCTTCTTATGTTAACTGTTGTTACCTTATATTTATGCTAGACTCTCTTCTCTCTCACATTACAAATGCAATCATGTGAGCCAACAGAGTTTTATGGCTTTAATTATCAGCTATATGCTGTGGAGTCACACATCTTTGTGTCCATACTGGCCCCACATTTGACTGCCTACTTGTCTTTTGCTCTTAGATGTTTTAAAGAAATTTTATATTCAACATGTTCAACACTGAACTAAAATACTCCCTTAGAGCACTGTAATTTCTCCAAGCTTTATCCATTCGCCCAAGTCAGAAACCTATGAATTAAGCCTCACCTGTCTTCATTTATTTTGAACACTCATCAAGAATTCCTGTCTCTTTAAAAATCACTTTTCTACATATTGGTCATTGCCTTCCTCTTCTCTTAAAAAATAAACCTCTAGGGGCCCTTGGGTGGCTCAGTCATTTAAGCATCTGGCTCTTGATCTCAGCTCAGGTCTTGATCTCAGGGTCTTGAGTTCAAGCCCTGCACTGGGCATGCTGGGCATGGTTCCTATTTAAAAAACAAACAAACAAACAAACAAAACTCTACAAGATGTTACTTAATGTATTAAAAAACATTGCTATTATGTTCATAATACTTCAAATGCTTCGTATACTTTACTACTTTTTTGTTAGCAGTTTTATGGAGATGACATTGATAGACATTATATATATTTAAGGTGTAGAAATTGATGTTTTGATACAGGTATACATTGTCAAATGATCACCACAATCAAGCTAATTAAGATATCCATTACTTCTACATGGTTATTAATTTGTGTGTGTGTGTGTGTGTGTGTGTGTGTGTGTGTGTGAGAGAGAGAGAGAGAGAGAGAGAGAAAGAGAGAGAGAGAGAGAGAGAGAAAGAGAGAGAGAGAGAGAGAGAGTATATGGTGAGAGGATTTAATGTGAAATCCATCCTCTTAACATAAGTATATAATATAGTGGTGTTTACTATCTTCACCATGCTGTATATCGGATCTCCAGAAATTACTAATTTGTATAACTGAAAACGTGTACCTTTGATTAATTAATAGCATCCTATTTTCTCCTCCCCTAGTCCCTGGCAATTACCATTCTACCCTATGCTTTTATGAGTTTGCCTTTTTTAGATTCCACAAGTAAGTAAGATCATGCAGTATTTCTCTTTTTGAGAAATACTGCCTTTTTTCTCTTAGCGAAATGAGCTCCAATTCCATTCATGTTGTCGCATATTACATGATTCCTTCTTTTTAAAAGCAGAATAATATTTCATTGTGTTCTGCTAACGTTCTGTTAATGTACACACACAAACACCGTATTTTCTTTACCCATCCATCCACTGAAGGACATGTAGGTTGTTTCCATAGCTTAGCTAATTGGAACAATATAACAATGAATAATGAACAATACAACAGAAATTCAGATATCTCTTTGCTATCCTGATTTCATTTTCTAATATATACCCAGCAGTAGGGTTGATGGATCATATAATAATTATATTTTAATTTTTTGAGGAGTTTCCATATGTTTTCTGTTTTCCATATGTACTAGTTTACATTCCCATCAGTAGTGTACAAGAGTTCTCTTTTCTCCACATCTTTACAAACATTATCTTTTGTTTTCTTGATAATAGCCATTCTAACATATGTGAGGTGATATCTCATTGTAGTTTTGATTTGTATCCTCCTTAATGATCAGGAATGTTAGGTCCTTTCTCATATATATATTAGCCATTTGAATTTCCTCATTTGAGAAATGTCTAGTTAGGAATTTTGTCTATTTTCAATCAAGTCATTTGTATTTTTTGTATTGAGTTGTATGAGTTACATATTTTGGATTATTCTATCAGATATATCATTTGAAAATAATTTTTCACATTACATAGGTTGCCCTTCCATTTTGTTGATTATCTCCTTTATTATGTAGAACTTTTTTAGTTTGATTTAGTCTCATTTGTCTATTTTTGCATGTGTTTCCTGTGTTTTTGGTGTCATGCCTAAAAATATTATTGCCAATACTAATATGAATGTTTGTCTGATTTTTAAAAAAATTGTTTAATGTTTATTTATTTTTGACAGAGAGAGAGAGAGATGGAGCATGAGTGGGGGAGGGGGCAGAGAGAGAGGGAGACACAGAATCTGAAGGAGGCTCGAGGCTCTAAGCTGTCAGCACAGAGTCCGACACGGGGCTAGAACCCACAAACCGTGAGATCATGACCTGAGCCAAAGTTGGACGCTCAACCGACTGAGCTACCCAGATGCCCCAGTCTGAATGTTTTTTTTTTTTTTCTATGCGTTTTATAATTTCCGGTCTTATGTTGAAATCTTCATTTTGAGTTGATTTTTGAGTATAGAATGAGACAGGATTCCAGTTTCATTCTTTTGCATGTGAATATATAGTTGTCCAAACACATTTATTCGAGAGACTATTTTCCCTTCATTGTATGTTTTAGGTACTCCTGTTGGAGATCAGTTGACCATAAATGTGTGGGTTTACTTCTGATTCTCTGTTCTGCTCCATGAGTCTAAAGATATGTTTTTATGCCAGTACCATATTGCTTTCATTACTATAGCTTTGTAATATTTGAAATCAGGAAGTATGATGTCTTAAGCTTTGCTCATCTTGCTTAAGAGTTCTTAGGCTATCTGTCTGTGGTCTTGTGATTTTATATAAATTTTAGGATTCTTTTTCTTTCAGTAAAAAATGTCATTGGGATTTTGATAGAGATTCCATTGAATCTGTAGATTGCTTTGGGCAGTGTAAATATTTTAACAATATTACTTTTTGCAATTCAGAATATGGAATATCTTGAAATATTTTTGTGCATTTTAAATTTTCTTCACCAATGTTTTATAGTTTTTCACCAAACAAGCCTTTCACCTCTTTGGTTAAGTTAATTTCTAAGTATTTGATTCATTTTGTTGCTAATGCACATAGGATTATTTTCTTAATTTCCATCTTCAATATCTCCTTAATATAGAAATGCTATGGTTTTTTTGTATGATGATTTTATATCCTGCAACTTCACTAAACTCCTTTATTAGTCCCATTATTTTGTGAAGACTTTAGAATTTCCTACATATATAATCATGCCATCTGTAATCAGAGATAATTTTATTTCTTCTCTTTAGATTTGTATACATTTTCTTTTTCTTGCCTAACTGCTCTGGCTAGGACTTCCAATATCATGGTGAATCACAGTGATAAAAGTGGGTATCCTTGTCTTGCTCCATATCTTAAAGGAAAATCTTTTCCCCAGTGATTATGAGTCCAGTTATGTATTTTTCATAAATGGCCTTTATTGTGTTGAGAAGTTCCTTCCATACATATTTTGGTGTAACTTTTCTTCATAATGAAAGGAATTGAATTTGGTCAAATGCTGGTTCTTTATTGAGATGATCACACGGTTTTTCTCTTTCATTACGTAATGTGCTTTACCACATTGGTTAATTTTCATGTGCTAAACCATTCCTACATCATAGAGATGCTACTGCTTGTTCTCGATGTATGATCTTTTTGATCTGCTATTGAATTTGTTTTTCTAGAATTTCTATTGAGGATGTTTGCATCTATGTTCACCAGGAATATTGGCCCTTAGTTTTCTTTTTTGCGAGTGTTATCATTAACTGATTTTGGAATTAGGATGATGCTAGCATCATAAAATGAGTTTGGGAATGTTCCCTCTTCCATTTTATGAAAGGATGGTGTTAATTTTTCTTTGAATTTTTTACAGACTTCACCCATGAAGCCATCTGGTCCTTGGCTTTTCTTTGTTGTAATATTTTATCTTACTAATTATTTAATTATTGGAATAGTTGTACACAACTTGCAGGAGTCAGGGTGGCCAATAAGGATCTTGCTTTCCAAACATCAGGGGTCTTTGTTCTAATCACTGATTGCTGCTTCTGATCATGGAGATGCAGGAACAGAGGTGGGAAGCCATTATTGCAAGCATCTTCCAGAGAATTTAAAGGGCCAAATCCCTATTTTCTCCATTTATTTTTCTCTGTCTTCCTAAGGGAGCCAGACATTTAAGACCAGGACTTCCAAAAGCAACTACACATATGGGGAAATCATTTAAATCACTATCAACATGAAAGCTTAGAAAAGACCCCAGAAGGCCTTAAGTATATACCTCAGGCTTATCCCTGACATACAAACCATCTACAATTAAACAAAACAAAACAAAACAGAACAGCAAACTTTGGGGAGAAGAAGAATCTGAGCTTTGGAGTTATCACATTATAAAACTCAAATGTTCACTTTCAACAAAAAATCACAAGGCATGTAAAGAAATAGGAAAGTAGTGCCCAAAGGAGGAAAAAACATGAGAAACTATCCCTGAGAAATGCCTGATGATGGGATTTCTATATGAATATTTAATACAGTGTATACTCAAAGGTCTAAAAGAAGATGTGAAGTCAGGAAATCAATGTAAAAATAAAATTAAAATACCATAGAGAGATAGAATACACAAAAGAAACCAAAAAGATATTCTGGAGCTGAAATATTATACCACTGAAATTAAAAATTCACTGGAGGGATTCAAAATTTGATTTGGTCAAGCAGAGGAACAAATCAGTGAACTTGAAGATAAGACAATTAAAATTTTCAAGTCTGAAAAACAGAAGGAAAAAGACTGAAGGAAAGTAATCAGAGGCTAAGGGCCCTTTGGGACACAATCAAATGGACCAACACATGCGCTGTGGGAGTCCCACAGGAGGCAGAACGACCATTTGGAGAAAGAATGGCCCCAAGCTTCCCAAGTTTGAGGAAAGACATGAATATAAACATCCAAAAAGCTCAAAAGACCATAATAAGAATAAACTGAAAGGAACCCATACCAAGTCACATTATAATCTCACTGAGAAAAACCAACAACAAAAGGATAATTTTAAAAGTGCAAGAAGTCTCATCACATACAAGGGACCCCCTATAAGACACTCATCATATTTCTTATCAAAAACCTTGAATGTCAGAAGGCAATATATACAAATTGCTGGAGGGGAACAAAAACAACCATCAACCCAAAACCCTCTATCTGGCAAAATTCCCTTCAAAAATTAGAGAAAACTATATTCTCAGATAAACAAGGGCTAAGGTAGTTTATTACTACTATATCTGTCATACAAGAAATGCTAATGGAAGTCCTTCAGGTTGAAATGGAATGCTACTAAAGAGTAACTTAAAACTGTAAGGAGATATAAAGATCTGTGATAAAAGTAAGTATATAAACAATTATAAAAAAAGTAATATTATTTTAATTTTGGTTTGCAATTCCATTTTTTCTCTCTGAACTTTCATACAATAATGCATGAAAACAAATAATTTTATATTTTTTGGACATAAAATATATAAAGATGAAATTTTGTGACATCGATAAGTAAAAGGAGGTGGGGGTGGAGTTCTGTAGAAGCAGAATGTTTCTATATTATGGAAGTTAAGCTAGTATAAATTCAAATTACTTTGTTACAACTTTAGGATATTAAATGTAATCTCTAGGGTAATCACAAAGAGCTATAGAATCTACACAAAAGAAAATGAGAAGAAAATGAAACCACTTTGCTAGAAAACCTCAACTTAACAAAAATAAGGACAGTAATACAGGAAGTAAGGGCCAAAAAATGTATAAAGCATACAGAAAAGATGTAGCATATTGAAAACAGTCCCTCCTTATCAGTAATTGCTTTAAATGTAGATGGTTTAAATTCTACAATCAAAAGATAGAGATTGGAAAAAATTGATTTTTTTATTTATTTAGAAAGAAATTTTAAACGTTTATTTATTTTTGAGAGACAGAGTATGAGTGGGGGAGGAACAGAGAGAGAGGGAGACACAATCCAAAGCCTCCAGACTCTGAGCTCTCAGCACAGAATCTGACACAGGGCTCAAACCCATGAACCGTGAGATCATGACCTGAGCCAAAGTCAGAAGCTTAATCTACAGAGTTACCCTGGTGCCACTGGAAAAAAAAGGATTTTAAAAAGTGACCTAACAACTATCTGCCATCTACAAGATATTCACTTAAGATCCAAAGATACAAATAAGTTAAAGATAAAATGGAGGAAAAAGATATTCAGTTCAAATAGTAACCAAAATAAAGTAGGGAAATCTATACCAATATCAGAAAAAAAGACTTTAAATTAAAAAAACAATTACAAGAGACAAAGAAGGAGATCATATATTAGTAGAAGGTTTGAAACAGCAAGAAGATATAATAATTTTAAACACTTGTGTATCTCATAACAGAGCATCAAAATATATGAAGCAAAAATGGATAGAATTGAATGGAGAAATAGATAGGTCTACCATAATAATTGCAGACTCCAATATACCACTTTCAGTAAT
Source organism: Acinonyx jubatus (assembly GCF_027475565.1). NCBI lineage: Eukaryota > Metazoa > Chordata > Mammalia > Carnivora > Felidae > Acinonyx > Acinonyx jubatus. Next base: position 176,395,661 of record NC_069381.1, on the reverse strand, counting down.
GGATAGAATAACCAGACAACAGTAAAGAAATAAGACTTAAAAAACACAGTAAACCAGCTATATCTGATAGACATATACAGAACAGTCTGCCCAACAATCTTGCCCAAGAATACACAATCTTCTCAAGTGCACACAGGTCATTCTCCAGGATAGCTGTAAAGAAACTGGAATGCTTGTGTACTACTGGTTGGAATCCAAATGGTATAGCCACTATGAAAAATAGCCACTTGAAAAATTGAATATAAAATTACTGTATTACCCAGCAATTCCCCTTCCAAGTATATACCCAAAAGAAGTCAAAGCAGGGAACTTTATAGCAGCATTTCCCAGCAAGTTCATAGCAGCATTATTCATAATTGCCAAATTGCTCAAGCATCCATTGACAAATTAATGGGTAAACAGAATGTGGTATATACATATAAGGAAATATTATTCAGCCTTTAAAAGGGAGGAAATTCTGACACATGCTATAAAATGGAAGAACCTATGCTAAGTGAAGTAATCCAGTCTTTAAGGAACAAATACCATATGGCTCCATTCATATTAGGTATTTAAAGTAGTCACGTTCATAGAGACAAAAAGAAAAATGATGGTTGCCAGTGAACAGAATGTTGCTTAATAGGTTCAAATTTCAGTGCTACAAGATGAAGAGATCTCTGGAGATGAATGATGGTTATTGTTGCACATAATGTGAATGCCAATGCCCTTCATGCCACTAAGTCATGCACTTAAAATTGGTTGAAATAGTACATTTGGTGTTACGTATATTTTTTTCCACATTAAAAACAAGTAATTTTCAAATGGAACATTTACAAATAAAATTCTGTTGATTATTCTGAGCATTCTGTGTTTTGGGATTTTGTTAAATACTGACAATTTTTCTCTGGTTTCTAATACTGAGATCACTGTTGACAAGCACTTCCAGGAAGAACTATCAACTCATGGTAAATTTAATGAAAACACATCTGATGTTCATCAATAGGGTTAGAAAACATAAATGAAGCCTTATCATTAGGAAATTCATTAAGAAATCATAATTTCAATTTTTTTCATACAAGAAATCTATAAAAATTCTGATTTTAAACTGCATCTGTATTCAAATATGATATTCATTGTTTCTTCTTTTTCAAATATACTAAAAACAGTACTAAAAGTAAGCCTTGAATTTGAAAACAGTTGTCATAAAATAAACATTTTAAATTATATAATTGATTTAAAGAGTCTACTGGCAAATTTGCCTTATCTATAATAGGAAAATGAAACATTTCAAAATGGTAAAAGGACTTTATAAACTGAAAAAAAATGTCAAAGTAAAACAGAGCTTTACTATGCATACCAAAAATACAAAAATCCAATCAAAGCTAACAAAATCTGCTTTTTCTATTAATATTTAAAACCAACAACATGTCATGACACTGCAACATACTAAACTGGTTAGTAATGAAAGCGACTTATCAATATGAAAAACCTAAATGGTTTTGATCAATAGTAACAGTTATTTTTATTGATCCACGTATCAATAAACATCTTAAATTTGTTAACTGATTGTAATGATTTAGCATTTTCTTACAGTTAATGAAATACCTGTAATAGTATTGATATTTATCCGTATATTCTAAAAGCACAAATATATGATAAAGATTTATTTTTACATTTTTCTCAACTAACTAGGGAAGGAAAGACAATTTTATGACCTTTCAGACTAGTCTGTGAGTTACGCTCCCTTAGTTGAGGGGGCGGGGGAGGATTTTCCCCATGATGTATAAAAGTGTCAGTAATGAAATGGTTATATTCATAACGTATAACTGTAAACTAGGCTAAAATAAGCCCAAAAATAAACAGATATGCTGTATGAAATACATTTTTCACAAACAGAGAAGCAAACAGTCACTAAAGTGAATGATATTAGTTTAAATCTTTGAAATTAATGGTGTATGGTTCAAGGACCCCCTCAGCCTTCCTGAGACCCTGTGCGTTATTTTCATAACAATACCTATTGCTCTCACTTAAAAATTAGTCCAAAAAGTTGAAGTTTTCTCTATTTGTTTGCTTGGTTTATTGACTGAAGCATGGACTAGGTAGTGATAGTCATTTCGTGAATTCTGATATTTGAATTTCTTTTGGACAGTGTTAAAAGAGGTCCTCAAAGTGTGGCACTGAGATCTATACGGTCCCTTGGTCTCTTAGGTCAATAATATCAAACTACTTTTACAATAAGATAGTATTTAGTATTTCCACCAAGTTGACATTTGCAGTGAGAGTGAAAAAGTAATAATAAGTGTGTGTATTAAGTGTTGTGTCCCTTTAAAATTCATATGTTAAGAGCCTAAACTCCAGTGTGATAATAATAGGAGGGGGGGCCCTTGGGAGGTGCATAGGTCCTAAGAGTGAAGCCTTCTGGAATGGGATTCATGCCCTTATAAAAGGCACTCTAGAGAGCTCTTTTCTTTCCACCATGTGAGGATACAAGTCAATGGGCTGCAGCGTGAAAGAGGGCTCTCACGAGAACTCACCATGCTGGCACCCTCGTCTTGCACGTCCAGCATCCAGTACTGTGAGAAATAAATTTCTGCTGTTTATAAAAAAACTATCAGCATTTTAAATTTGAAATATGTATTTGAGCTTATTATCCTGTTTCCTTGTCAGTAAATGGGGAGAAATTAACATCTTTTAAATAAAATTGTTATGATAACTAGGATGAAGGACAGTATATAAAGAGGCCCTTGGGGAAGAACATATCTGCTCAACCAGGTTAAAAAGCAATAATGGCTAATCTGTGTTGAGCGTTAATACATACCTAATAGCATTCTACATGCTTTACACCTATTGTCCCATTTTGTAATTGTAAAAATTCCTACAAATACAGATTCTGTCATCAGTCCTGTTTTCATGTTTATTTATTTTTGAGACAGAGAAAGAGAGAGAGAGTGAATGAGGCAGGGGCAGACACAGAGGGAGACACAGAATCCTAAGCAGGTTCCAGGCTCTGAGCTGTCAGCACAGAGCCTGACGCGGGGCTGGATCTCATGAGCCATGAGATCATGGCCTGAGCCGGTCGGATGCTTAACTGACTGAGTCACCCAGGCACACAGTCCTATTTTAAAGAAGATGATGCTGAACCCAGAATAGCTTGTGATCCAGGCATTCTTAGTTCCCAAGCCCACTCACGGAAACTCCATGTTACACTATCTCCCAGCATTAATATTCAAAGCCTTTTTCTTGTTTATTTTTTTCAATTCTGTGCCATTCTAGGCGAGGAAGAAAGCATCAGCACTTTGTCAGTTAAATCTATGAGTCATTGACTCATTTTCCCTATTTTACAAATTTGTCAAGTGGCTTGATTTTGCTGAAGCAAGATTTTTCTCAGTTTAGCTGCACTGGCCTCAAAGTTAGTAATACTCACATTCAGATTCAATTAATGATATAGTATCCTATATTGTAACTGTCACCAGTTCAGTGTCCTATTAAATAGGAAAGTTGGAAAAAAAAGTTTCTCAATGATTCCTACCCTAAATTCATATTAACCTAGAAGATATATAAATTATTCTAATATTTTTTACTTACAACCACCTAATAATTGGGAAAGATATTTTGACTTTAGTGAACACATTTTTTTTTCAATTTTCACTTCTCTCTTTTCTATTGCTTCTTATTTTCTTTATAAATGTGAAAGTCTGGAAGCCCCTCTGTTTTTCTATTCCTCTTAGGAAAACATTGTTGCTTTAAAAGTTTTGTTTCTCATTACCACAGATGTAAAACTGATCTAGTCTTGTCTGCATAACCTCTTTTGAAGTCATCAACTAAATTTCTACTTAAGTAGTTCTATAATTCAATGCCACCAACAGTTTTTCTTCCCAAATTGGGAGCATCCACATACATATTTTTTTCTCATTCATCTCTTATTTATTGAACTACAAGTATGACTGATTGCTATACACACGTAGAAGAAAAAAGAAGTGTAGTGAGTCCTCTGAGACTCATATGTTTTACTTTCGTCTTTTTGCTACCCTTGTCGGTGATAATTTAAAAAAAATTATCAAGACCATGATACATAATAAATGCTTAAGAAATGCAAACTATGATCATTAATATGATGACTTTTATGATTAACATTCCATCTATCACTGTACAGCAAACCATCTTCAAAATGAGTGGTGTAAAAGAAAACTATTTTATTATTCTATGCTGATTCTGAGTCAGGGATTTGAACAGAACATAACATGGGTGGCCGATTTCTGCTTCATAATGTCTGGGGCCTCAACTAAGAAGATTTCAACAGCTTGATGATGACTGAGAGAGTTGGAGAATGGAATCATCTACAGCCTTCTTCATTCACGTCTGGTAAATGACCTAAGATGACTAAAAACCAAGACTTAGCAAAGACTATCCACTTGAGCACTGATCTGTAACCTCTCTGTATATCTGTGGCATCTTTAGGGAAGGGTGGGTGGGTTGCAAGAGGGAAATCCCGAGGAATTGCCCAAAGAGCAAACATCCCAAGGCAATCAGTCAGAAAATATAAGGTTTTATATGACCTCAACTTAGAAGCCATGTGATATCAACTCACCGCACGCTATCAACACTAAGCCATTATGGCAGTGTTTCTCAAGCATCTAATTAGAAAGCCTGTTAATACACAGATTGCTGGACGCCATCTCTACTCTCACAAGCCTGCTCAGAATCAAGGGGAAGGTACATAGACTCCAACTCTTGATGGAAGGAGAGTCAAAGAATTGAAACCATGTTTGAAATTTGCCCCAAATAACTGCTTAATAATTATAATCATAATTAAATATTAACAGTAACACCTCACATTTCACATTGGATTCCTGTGAAAAATTTGGAGTCACTTAATTTCCATTTTTCTATGCAGTGAAATAAGTAGAAATAAACCCCTCAAATCTTTAAAATATAACTTTATAGTATGATTTAAAGAGAAAATTTTATTCAAACCTAGTTACCAAAACTTCCAAATGCTATACATGTAATATGCTTTCTAAAAATGCAAGTCACGATTGGATTCATAATTGGCCTAACAAATGTGTATATACGCACCCACATTCATACACTTTTGTTCTTTTTTCTACTAGATTTAGGGAAGCTATGAGTCCCCCTACCCTCTTCTCAAGAGTGGACTATTAAGCATATCATCAGATATGCTTAATATCTGATCTTAATATTCTTTCTTTTTTTCTGTTTTACCTTAGCTTTTACCCCCATCCCCATCAAATGGGTACACACACACACACACACACACACAATTTTAAATATTTAATAAGTTTCAAATGTTTCTTGGAACAAAATATTGTATTTTTTAAAGGAAAACTTTATTGAATGTAGGTAAATAGAATGTCACCAAAATAAATTTTCTTTTTATGGTCAGCTTTTAACCACAGCTTGAAATACCTGAAAGTACTAACAGGTCAGGTAATCACAATTAATGTTGACAACAAATATTGCTTGAAATGCTTCAAAATTCCCACACACAGTAAATAATGTATGTCAAAGAAGAGATTTATTTTGCCTAATAAATTTACCCTAAAAGGTTTCAAGGTCTCATTTGGAATTTTATTTTAAAATCATATTTGAAAAAAAAAGGTTTCAGCCTACACAATATTTTTGGTACTTATAAAGTATAAAAGGGAAATTTCAATAATACGTATTCATGTTATCATGAAATAATGAAAATACTGGCTTAGGTTTTAAGTTAACCCCTCATAACTTATGTGCAAACTCAGTTAAGTTTTCCATGCACATAAAAGCCAAAATTCAAAAGTGTCACATCACAAACTTTATGAAAATTAGGATCAATGACCATAGAAACTTTTTCAGAGAGATAAATTTCCCATTTAAAAATGTAAAGAAATAGCGCCTGTGTGGCTCAGTCGGTTAAGCGTCCAACTTTGACTCAGGTCATGATCTTAGGGTTCGTAGGTTTGAGACTTGCGTTGGGCTCTGTGCTGACACCTCAGAGCCTAGAGCCTACTTTGGATTCTGTGTCTCCGTCTCTCTCTCTGTCCCCCTCCACACCCCCGCTCACTCTCAGAAATAAATATTAAAAAAATAAAAATAAATAAAAATAAGCTTTTATTTTTATTTATTTTTAATTTTTATTTATTTTTTTCTTTTTTTCTTTTTTGGCAATGTACATTTATTTATTTATATATATATAATTTATTGTCAAATTGGTTTCCATACAACACCCACTGCTCATCCCAACAGTGCTCATACAACAGTGCTCCTCAATACCCATCACCCACTTTCCCCTCTCCCCCACCCCCATCAACCCTCAGTTTGTTCTCAGTATTTAAGAGAACATCTCTTATGCTTTGCCTCCTTCCCTCTCTGTAACTTTTTTCCCCCTTCCCCTCCCTCTGGTCTTCTGTTAAGTTTCTCAGGATCCACATATGAGTGAAAACATATGGTATCTGTCTTTCTCTGCATGACTTATTTCACTTAGCATAATACTCTCCAGTTCCATCCACGTTGCTACAAAAGGCCATATTTCATTCTTTCTCATTGCCAAGTAGTATTCCATTGCATATATAAACCACATCTTCTTTATCCATTTGTCAGTTGATGGACATTTAGGCTCTTTCCATCATTTGGCTATTGTTGAAAGCGCTGCTATAAACATTGGGGTACGAGTGCCCCTGTGAATCAGCACTCCTGTATCCCTTGGGTAAATTCCTAGCAGTGCTATTGCTGGGTCATAGGGTAGATCTATTTTTAAGTTTTTGAGGAACCTCCACACTGTTTTCCAGAGCAACTCCACCAGTTTGCATTCCCACCAACAGTGCAAGAGGGTTCCCATTTCTCCACATCCTCGCCAGCATCTATAGTCTCCTGATTTGTTCATTTTAGCCACTCTGACTGGCATGAGGTGATATCTTAGCGGGGTTTTGATTTGTATTTCCCTGATGAGGAGTGACGTTGAGCATCTTTTCATGTGCCTGTTGGCCATCTGGATGTCTTCTTTAGAAAAGTGTCTATCCATGTCTTCTGTCCATTTCTTCACTGGATTTTTTGTTTTTTGGGTATGGAGTTTGGGGAGTTCTTTATAGATTTTGGATATTAGCCCTTTATCTGATATGTCATTTGCAAATATCTTTCCCCATTCCATCAGTTGCCTTTTAGTTTTATTGATTGTTTCCTTTGCAGCACAGAAACTTTTTATCTTGAAGAGGTCCAAATAGTTCATTTTTGCTTTTAATTCCCTTGACTTTGTAGATATGTTGAGTAAGAAATAGCTGTGACTGAAGTCAGAGAGGTTTTTTCCTGCTTTCTCCTCTAGGGTTTTCATGGTTTCCTGTCTCACATTCAGGTCCTTCATCCATTTTGAGTCTATCTTTGTAAATGGTGTAAGAAAGTGGTCTAGTTTTATTCTTCTGCATGATGCTGTCCATTTCTCCCAGCACCATTTGTTAGAGACTGTCTTTTTTCCATTGGATATTCTTTCCTGCTTTGTAGAAGATTAGCTGGCCATACCTTTGTAGGTCTAGTTCTGGAGTCTCTATTCTATTCCATTGGTCTCTGTTTCTGTTTTTGTGCCAATACCGTACTGTCTTGATGCTTACAGCTTTGTAATAGAGGCTAAAGTCTCGGATTGTGATGCCTCCCACTATGGTTTTTGTCTTCAATATTACTTTGGCTATTCGGGCTCTTTTGTGGTTCCATACAAATTTTAGGATTGCTCGTTCTAGCTTCGAGAAGAATGCTGGTGCAATTTTGAGTAGGATTGCATTGAATGTGTAGATTCCTTTGGGTAGTATTGACATTTTAACAATATTTATTCTTCCAATCCATGAGCATGGAATGCTTTTCCATTTCTTTGTATCTTCTTCAATTTCCTTCATAAGCTTTCTATAGTTTTCAGCATACATATCTTTTACATGTTTGGTTAGGTTTATTCCTAGGTATTTTATGATTCCTGGTGCAATTGTGAATGGGATCAGTTTCTTTATTTGTCTTTCTGTTGCTTGATTATTGGTGTATAAAAATGCAACTGATTTCTGATTTGTCACATTAGGCTCTGTGCTGACAGCTCAGAGCCTACAGCCTCCTTTGGATTCTGTGTCTCCGTCTCTCTCTGTCCCTCAGAAATAAACATTAAAAAAATTAAAAATAAATAAAAATAAAAATTTAAACAAAATTTTAAATGGCATTTTCTGCTCAGAGCTACTCACAAATTGTTTTATTTTTTTTTTATTTTTTAACGTTTATTTATTTTTGAGACAGAGACAGAGCATGAACGGGGGAGGATCAGAGAGAGAGAGGGAGACACAGAATCTGAAAGAGACTCCAGGCTCTGAAATGTCAGCACAGAGCCTGACATGGGGCTCGAACTCACGAACCACAAGATCATGACCTGAGCCGAAGTCTGACGCTTAACCGACTAAGCCACCCAGGCGCCCCTCACAAATTGTTTTAAAAAGAAGTCTTACCAGATTGTTTTAAAAAGGGCTACACGTGAAAGTCACAATATTATTCTTTAAAGTAAAAATGAGTCCTATGCATTTAGAGCTAACATTAGTTGTATATGTAATCATATATCTGCATGGACTCTTTCTACAACATTGATGCATTTGTTAGATATGTAGTCATCTGTCCTATCATTTGCATACTTAGCGATTAGAAAATATAATACACGTGAAAATTGCTATTGTTTGTGGGAACATTTGCCTACTTTAACTTACTATATGATTATATTTATACTATCTGCTTCTGCTGTTCAAGTTTGTTTTCTCTTTCAATTTTCATCAGATTTCGTATGACAGTAGCTCTGAAACATTCACTTGGAGAGTCTGTTTATTTATAGAGTGTGGGGTTCCACCCGCAGAGTTTCTGATTCAGTATGACTGGAGCAGGGCCCCAGTATTCGCCTTTTTAACAGTTTCACTGATAATGCTGTTGCTGAAAGTCCCCGGACCAACATTGAGTAGAATAGGACGACGGTATACTTTTTATTTAGCTATTTGGTGTTCTCAGATATTCTCAATTCTTTGAGTTGATATCATTCAGGAGTTTTGGCAAAGTCTGTGCAATTATGTTGTCAAATATTTCTTCTGCCCCATTCTCTTACCTCTCCTTTGCGATTCCAATAACATATGCGGCACAGACCTTCCCATGTTCTGTTCTTCTACCTCTTCGTTTCTATTTTCCATTTCTTATTTAGATGTTGAAGTGGGCACATTGTCTATTGATCGGTCTTCCATTGAATGATCTTGTGATCCGATTGGTCAGATCATTTCCTTAACTTAATCTTTTGAATTCATAATGTCCAATGTTATTATTTCCCTAGCTAAAAAAAAAAAAAATGCACCTAATTTCATGTTTCATTTAAAACTTTAATTTAAAAAACTGTAATTATCTGCTGAAATTCTCCATCTCTTCAATTGTGTCCTTATTTTTTCTAAGTTGGGAGATATTTATCCGTATTATCTCCAGGTGTCTTCATCTAACTTCAATACCGTTATAACACTGGTTTGTGACTATAGTACATGTTTATGTATACGTTTTCCTTTTTGTCTTCAGTTGTATCTTTCGGTGTGCCTCCATCAAAACAGAGTAGGACAGAGGACCACTTCTGTGGCAATCCTGCCAAATATGCACAATCTGAATAGAATTATAGGCAAACTTGAGGCTAACACATATTGTTGGCCAATCTACAAATTAATTGGCTTCTACCATTCATGTTGAGGTAACTAAAGTGTTTCCAATTAATGAGATAAAGAAACATGATAACAAGAAGCAATGAATTACTTATGCAAATCGGAGTTGTTATGTCACATTCTCTAATAACACGTGTTGGGTTTTGATTTTGACTTCATTCAATCTACAAATGTATCTTAAGAAATTTTTGAGAGGCACCTGGGTGGCTCAGTCGGTTAAGCATCCAACTCTTGATTTCAGCTCAGGTCATGATCTCAGGGTCATGGGACTGAGCCCCATGTTGATCTCTGCACTGAACATGGAGCCTGCTTAACATTCTCCCTCTTTCTCCCTATGCCCCACTCCCCACTCTCTTTCTCTAAAATTAAAGAAAAAAAAGAAAGATTTTATATTTAGCACAATAAATTACCTCATTAGAACATATAGGATACATATATAGGCATACTGTTTTGTGCTTGTGTTCTGTTTTTTCTTAATCCTTTTCTTCATATATTTCTTTATGTTATTTTTATTTCAAAGTATTTTATAGTTTTTATTGCTTTTATGAATGGAATTCCATTTCCACTAGAATTGCTAATCGAATATTAATATGTATATAGAAGCCACTGATTTACTTTTTTAAAATAGGGTTCAGTGTTTTTTTTTTAAGTTTATTTATTCATTTTAAGAGAGAGAGAGTGAGAAAGGGGTAGAGAAAGGATCCCAAGCAGACTCAGCACTGTCAGTACAGAGCCTGACACGGGGCTCAAATCCACAAACCATGAGATCATGACCTGAGCCAAGATCAAGTCAGACACTTAATAGACTGAGCCATACAGGTGCCCCTTTTTCTTTTTTTAATAAAACCAATTTCACAGGAAAATAAATAAGTAAAATCATTCATTTTTTCATCTCAATCTTTGAACTGAAATAAGTAATTATTGTCATACATTTTATAGTGTGGCACTCTAGAAACACTGCAGTATGTCTGAATTCACAAATATCACACAATATGAATGGAACTTAAATAATTTTCATGTGCACAAATTGGAAGATATCACTTAAAATAGAATATTAGTGGTAGAAAATTTACTCCTAAAATGTTTTTCTGCTTTATTTTTATACCTGTATTATATAAAAGTTCTTAATTTTATAGAGCATATACATGAAGTGATTTAATATTTCTTCTAACCACTACCTTTCATCCTTCTCTGTTCTAAACAATAGCTGGGCAGTTTCCTAAATCTGTTGTTACATTTAGTTATTAATATAGAAACCATTTTATTTTCAAATCCTGTTCTCATATTTCTGAAAGATCTTCAAACTTCCTCTTCCAAAGAAGCCTAAAACAATGTCAGTGCCTTACTGGGGTGTGTGCGTGTTGGGGCGGGGGGGTGTATAAACAAGCAAAAGGATATGCCTGGCACTAGGATATCTCTTCTTCTGTTATTTTCAAGGCTCACATTGTGCCTTTCAGTATTAGGGGGCAGAAACATGAAGAGGAAATAGAAATAAGGATCTTCATTTTTTCTCAATCTGACTTGGTTTGGAGTTACTATCCACTGTGACAGTTTCTGTGGCTCTGAGATCCAGAGGTCTCTTCAAGATGGTTTAACAGGTCTGTGAAGTATTGCTCAGCATCGCCCTCTACCCCTCTATTATAAAGGACACAGCAGCAGCCAACTCTTCCATTCTAGGTAGGAGGTTTCTTTGTTTGATAGCCGTCCTCACAGCTCCTGTCCCTTCTTTTGCTTCTAACCTCATTTTCCAATCTCATTCTTCTCCAGTGAGAGCCAGAAGAGCCAATGATCACCTAGTTTGCACCATCTAATAATTTCAGAGAACTAGGACGTGGTCGCCCTCCATTATCTTTATTCCAGACATGCTATTTATAATCCCTTTTTGCCACATTGCTATCAATTACTCCATAAACCATGCTATTTTCATGAAGCTTTAAATGGCACTTTAGTACAGAGGATATTAGCCTTGTTCTTCCAGTGTCTGTCACTGAAGAATCGCTTAGTAAGAATGGCAGAATAAGAGCCTAAATAAATTATTCATCCCCAAAAGCATGGAGAAAAGTGACAAATATTCTAAAAATCAACTTTTGATACAACTCTGAGTTTTACCCAAAGGCTTGCAACAATCCAAGAAGGACTTATGTAAGAAATTGGCTGAATCTTGGTTTTTTAAAAAAAAGAGATTTGTGATATTTTGCTTGCTCTATTCCCACTGCCCTCTCCTTAGCTGTCTGACAGCCTTGAAATGAGCAGCCTCACAACCATGGTAGGTGTGAAAAACAGCAACCTAAGAGCCACCGGAGGGCAGAAGAATTGGCTCGAAGCTCCCCTAAAGGCCCCATCCTCTGAGAATCGTCACTATTTGATCTGTTTAGCAGCTTCCTGGCAAAGCCTCCTTCCCAATGGTTTTTTGTTACTCAACCTAAGTCAGAACTCACTTAGTGAGAACAACCAGTTCCCACAGTACATTTATGAAAAAAAAAAAAAAAGCAGTAGTTATTTAACACTGCAGCTATTCAAGGCTGCAACACCAGCTGAGGAAACAAGAGGGTCACCAAAAAACTTAAGGAAATATTGGAAATGAGATGTCCGTATAGGGCTTTAGAAACCTCTGACATGTTTCTGGCGACCTAGAACATCATATGCATGTGCAGGTGAGGTGCATACTCAGGATAATCATGAGAAGGGTCTAATCTTTTGCCTCTTTTTTTGAGACCCTGTGAAAGTAGGAAGGAAAGGCTAACACAGAACTGTAAACTGCCAGAGCAATGAAGGTGTGCTCCAACATACAAACAAAACTCTTCAACAGAGGATGGCACAATGTATTAAAGGAAATCTCTCCACAATCTTTAGCTTACCACTAACCTAACTGAGCAGAAACTCCAGTGGCCACATATAAGATAGAGACTTCATAGAAGTAATGCAGGAAAGTTACTAAACAAACACGATAATAACAATAACCAACAACAACAAACCAAAGAACAGACTGATTTTAAGAGTCCCCATGCTATCTTATTTTAAATGTTTAGATTTCAATGAAAATAGTTATAAGAGGGGCACCTGGGAAGCTTAGTCAGTTAAGTGTCCAACTCTTGGGTTCAGCTGAGGTCATGATCTCACAGTTTGTGGGATCGAGCCCCACGATCCTCTGGTGGGATTGGGATTCTCTCTCTCCCTCTTTCTCTCTTCCTCCATGTGCTCTCTTTTTCTTTCAAAATACATAAAATTTAAAAAAGGAAAGTAGGGGGCACCTGGGTGGCTCAGTCGGTTAAGCGTCTGACTTCAGCTCAGGTCGTGATCTCGTGGTCCGTGAGTTCAAGCCCCGTGCTGGGCTCTGGGCTGATGGCTCAGAGCCTGGAGCCTGTTTCCGATTCTGTGTCTCCCTCTCTCTCTGCCCCTCCCCCGTTCATGCTCTGTCTCTCTCTGTCTCAAAAATAAATAAATGTTAAAAAAAATTAAAAAAAAAAGGAAAGTAGTTATAAGACAAAGAAACAGTAATAAATGGCCCATCAACAGAAAAAAACAAAGCAGTCAATAGAAACTGTCCATGATAAAGTCAATATGTTGCTTATTAGACAAAGATCGTAAATCAGGTAGTTTATTTATTAATTTTTAAATGTCTATTTATTTATTCTGAGAGAGAGAGAAAGTAGGGGAGAGGTAGAGAGGAAGCGATGGAGACAGAGGATTCCAAGTAGGCTCCACACTCTCAGCACAGAGCCTAATGTGAGACTCAATCCCACAAACCATGAGATCATGACCTGAGATGAAATCAAGAGTCATAAACTTGACTGACTGAGCAACCCAGGCACCCCTCAGCCAGTTTAAATATGTTCAAACAACTAAAGGCTATTATGTCTAATAAGCTGAAGGCAAGTATGAAAATGACATTGCACCAAATATGCAATGCAAAAAATAAATAAATAAATAATAAATGAGGGAGAGAGAAATTAATAAACTGCAGAAATAGGAATTCTGGAGTCAGCAAAAAAAATAACTGAAAAAAAATTCATTAGATGGCTGAAAGAAAAAAATCATTAGATGGGCTCAACAGCAGACTTGATAGAACAATGAACAAGTAAATTCAAAGATAGGTTGAGATTTTTCCAGTCTGAGGAAAAGAATAAAAAAAAATAGGGAAAAATAAATAGATCATCAGAGATCTGAGGTAAACCATCAAACTAATCAATATATGCATAACAGAAGATCTAGAAGAGAGAAGAGTAACAAAGAAGCGGAAAAAATATTTTTAGAAATTAAGACTAAACCCTTCCCAAATTTGATTTTTAAAAATTCACCTATATATCTAAGAGGTTTAATGAATTCCACATAGAATAAGTTCAGAAACTTCATAATCAAACCCCCGAAAGACATAAACCAACAAAAAGTTTCAAAAGCAGGAAAAACTATCATCATAGTCCACAGGACCCTTCAATAAGACTTACAGCTGACTTCTTGTCAGAAATCATGAGTCCAGAAAGCACTTTATCCAAAGTGCTGAAAGAAAAATACTACTTAAGAATTCTATGTCCAGAAAAGCTATCCTTCAAACATGAAAGAGAAATTAAGACATTCCCAAATAAACAAAATGGAGATAATTTGTCACTAGCAGAGAAACCATACCAAAAAAAAAAACAAAAAACAAAAAACAAAAACAAAAACCAACAATAAGGGATCCCTGAGAGATGAAAAGACTGTAGATAGTACCTCATGATTTTTGAAGAAATAAAAAAAAAAAAACACTGGTAAAGGTAATTACATAGGTAAGTATATTTTTTGTGTATTTTTTCTGACTCTTGTTCTCTTATTTGACTTAAAAGACAGTTTTAATAAGCAAAAATTATAAAAACATGTTAATGGGCTTATAATATATAAAGATATGATGTGTATTAAAATAATACTACAAAGGTGTAAAGGTAGAGAATGAAGGTGTATTGGTAAAAAGCGTTTATAAACTATTGAAATTAAATTAGTGTTAATATAAATCTAAAACTTTTAACTTAAGAAACCCAAAGGCAACCATTAATAAAATTAATTTAAAAATTATAGTGAAAGAAGCAAGGGAAATAAAATGGCATGACAGAAAATATCTATTTAATCTAACAAGTTTTTCTATATTTACCTTCATGGCAACACCAGCAATCAACTAGCAGGGTAGCATAGGTCAGGTTTCTCTTTTGAAAGATACGATCAACTTCTCAGAGTGATAGATTCTCCTTAGCATTCTGCTTCCTTTTGCTTACAAGGAACACTAATCAACCCCTCCCTTGCCATTCTCCCATTCTGACCAGGAATGTGGGAAAGCATCTAATTAGATATACTAGTCTCATAAAGCTAAGAAATCAAAGGATGTCTCTTTGTTTTTCTTTACCAGTAGTTTCCTCAACTCTCCTCATCTACAGTGTGACAGAAAATTAGAGTATCGTAGGAGTGAGCCTAATTGTGGCCCTTAATCGACACTAAGGGAAAAGTATATAGTCCTAGCCATTAATGACTCACCCTAGGAAATGAGGTACTCAATACCTCTTGTTTCCAATTGTAGAATCTACTCAAACTTTGAAGACAGACACCTTAAATTCTACTACTTGTTATAAAAATATGTTCTTTCTATTGTAGAAAAGTACCACATGCTTTGAGTAATATATACAAAAGAAAGGAAATTAGATAAGAAAAACTGATCAACTAAAGACTTGCCACTAAGAGAAAATTATTCATAATATTTAACTCTCTTAGTGGCCAGTCAGCTTTATGAACACTATTAATATATTTATATAAGATTAATAAATATAATAAATTTATATAAGATTTCACAAATTTGCAGACCACACTCAGATTATGTTTATTTTACTTTATCTAGCTGCTTTGGGGGAGGCCGTGATTTCATATTCTTATTTAATGTAGCTTAAAATCTTGCTTAATACTGCCATATAAACATCTTTAAAGTAACCATACAATGAGAAAGTGATAATAGTTCTGTATTTTGTTTGGGTCAACTTTTACTTGTCTTTATTTACTAATTTGTTGGTAAAACATAAAATAATGCTATTGACCAAAAGCTTAAATTGTTAATAATAAGGAATGTTTTCTTTATATAATACATGCTAACTACTTTATAAAAACATACATCACTTCACAAATCATTGATATGTAAAGTCTGAGGTAGTTATTATTTATTTTACTATTACTATTACATAATTATTGAAACCGTAAATTGACTCTAGAGAAGGGTTAGTAAGGTTAAATAATTTGGTAGAGGACATAAAATATCAAGAGAAAGAACAGGTATTTATGTCTATAAGTAATCATTTATAGGATTCTCAATTCTGTGTTAAGAAATTTATCATTCTAGGGACACCTGGGTGGCTCAGTCGGTTAAGCGTCCGACTTCGGCTCAGGTCATGATCTCCTGGTCCGTGAGTTCGAGCCCTGCGTCGGGCTCTGTGCTGACAGCTCCGAGTTGGAGCCTGTTTCAGATTCTATGTCTCCTTCTCTCTCTGACCCTCCCCTGTTCATGCTCTCTCTCTGTCTCAAAAATAAATAAATAAATGTTAAAAAAAAAAAAAGAAATTTATCATTCTAGTATTTCTGGAATAAATATTTTTGGGTAGCATCTTTCTAAATTTCTGGAATGTATTTACTGTTGTATATTTACATTTGAGTTAACTATGCTTACAATTGAGATACGTACTGATAATTTCTTCACTTTGTTTTTGTTTTGTGTTTGAATTCTTTGAGGGTATTTATTTTCATTTGTGAGATTTGAATTAGACTTAAATTTTACTGTAATTTACTTATGGGTAGTATTTGATTTGTCTAATTGAATATTCTTTTTCTAAAAGAAAATTATGTTCAGAGGGAAAATTCTTTCCTGATGAAACATCTACCAAAAAAATACATAGAAAGTATCATATTACATTTTGAAACTTAAGATGTATTTCCCTTCAATTGGGAAGGATACAGATTCTCATTAGTCACTAATATAAGATTAGCACTAGTCACTATTTCTGTGTATCAATCTGTCCAAGATCTAAGTAAGAAGAGTAAGAAAAGGAAAAATATACATATATTGTTTGGGAGTAAATAGATTGTCATTATTCATAGAGCATATGATAAGGAATTCATTAAAATCTGTAGACAGGGGAGCGGCTGGGCAGTTCAGTCTCTGACGGTGCAGAGCCTGCTTGGCATTCTCTCTCTCCCTCTCTCTCTGCCCCGCCCCCACTAACGATCTTTGTCTCTCTCTCTCAAAATAAATTAAAAAACTTTTTAAAAAAAGAAAAAAACTCTACAGACAAATCACGAAAATAAAACAAGTTTGCAGGATGTAACATAAACATAATGCAAGTATGTTCTATGTAACATAAGTAGACCTTCTAATTCAGAATACAACATACATTATAACACAGCTAAAGATAACTAAAAATATAGCTAATAAATATGTACAACAACTTTTTGGGAATAAAAATTGTATTAATAAAAATAAAAAATAAAATTGTATTAATAGATGAAAATAATAATTTAAGAAATAGATATACTGGTTTAAGGACAGGGAGACTCATTATATAAATTTGAGATTAAGAAGCAGTGGGAAAGGAATAAAGCTAAGGCTTTGGGTTATTTGTAAAGAAAAACATATGCAAACCCACCCTGACTATGACATCAAAGACTTTAAAATACTTTAAAGAAAATTTAGGAAAGTAGTCTTACAAATTTAAGGATAGAGAATTTGCTATATAAACTTAAAATTAAAAAATAAAACACCAACACATGATTAACTGAAAAAATTATCAACAAAAATACTTATGACACATAAACCAAATAAAGAATAAGTACTCAGAATGTTAACAACTCTATAAATCAGTAAGAAGAGATAATAACTCAATCAAAGTTTAATCAGGAAAATGACACTATCTATGTATTTTAAGCATAACATATTTAAAACAGGAAATTAGGTCATCTTTTTCTCTTACATCTTTCTGGCAAAATGTAATCTAGAAACCTATTGAACAAGTCTTCAAGAATGAATTATCGGTATGATGCCTATAGATGGAGAACATAGTAAGATATAGAAACAGGTGATCTGGCACAATAACCAAAATAAAATTGGGCAAAAGTGTGACTAAAAAATTTACAGATGAGGAAATCAAAATGACCTATATATATATATATATATATATATATATATATATAAAGGTAAGATACTAAACCTCACTTTTAATAATGGATATACAAATTAAAGTGACATATATATATATATATATAGTATATATATATATATACACAATGAATGACCCATATATTAAATGACATATATATATATATATATATATATATATATATGAAGCTAAGATACTAAACCTCACGTTTATTCATGGATATACAAATTAAAGTAACCAGAGAACACCATCTTATACCCCCAGACTGGCAAAAGGTAAACATCCTGAAAATACAGAGCATTATTGTAGATGTAGATCTTAGGACCTCTTTACCTAGTCTACAGGAAGGGCCATTTAGTGATACTAAGAAACTTCTACTGATTCCTTTCAGAAAAAAATCTATATGTGCATATAGAGTTGTACAATATTTACATTATATTTTATATTGGCCCAAAATGGAAACAACTTAAATATTCTACATTGGAGAGTAATGATAAATACACGTGGGGGTATACTCAAACAATAAAAACTATACAAAAATGAAAATCAACCATCTGAAGCTAAATACACAGATGTGTAAACAAACTTGGAAATTCTGAAGTATCAGTTTAAGCCAAAATTATATTTGTAGAAGAACAGAAATAATACACAGGTACTTATTTCAAATTTTAAAATTTGAAACAAATACTATAAATAGTTGAGAAATCCATACATGAATATAAAAAAAAAAAATGCATGACATAAAATTTACCAAAAGAAGGAGAGCTGAATGCTGGATAAAAAATTTTGGTTATACTTCTTTATTGAAATATAACATCCTTTAAAAATTCACTAAGAAAAGGGGCACCTAGGTGACTCAGTCGGTTAAGACTCTTAATATCAGCTTAAGTCATGATCTCACAATTCGTGGGATTGAGCCCCAAATTGGACTCTATGCTATAATGCAGAGTCAGTTTGGGATTCTCTCTGCCCCTCCCCTGCTCATGCTCACTCTCTCAAGATAAATAACCTTAAAAAAAACAACAACATAGAATTCACTAAAAAATATACTTTATGCCAGATAGCTACTCTATTCAAAAGTAAAAACATTCAAACTAAAGAAATAATGTGGAAAATGAAGCAATTGTTAATATATATCAGCAATTTCTACTATATATTTATGGAAACAGAAGCTAGATATCAACAAAGGTTATTTAAAATCATTATAAATTTAATTTAAATCCTAATGATTTAATTAAAAAATAAGTATTTACACGGTAACAAGGTCCTAGAACTTTTTTCAGTTTTAATTAAACCCAACCTTTGATCACATCCCTGCAGGGGTGCATGTCAAGGTATGGGTAAAGGGCTAGGGATTTTAACTAACTTCACATATGCAATGGGGTCACCACTCCTTCTGGCCACCATGATTCATTTTATCTAAATGAAATAACATATATCTTGAGTCCTTCAAAATATTGCCTGAGATTTTCAATTTGAAATTACAATGACAGGTTTCTGATTTCCAGTTCTATATTTAAGCAATTTAAAAGAAAATCTTAACAACAAGAAAAAAGCTGAATAGACTAAGAAATTAAGAACTTTTCTGGGATGAATAAGAAAAGTGAGGACACAAACCTCTGGCCCCAAGATTAGAGAGTCCAGGAGCATACAAACATTCTATACTTACCAAAGCTGAGACTCACTAGCAGAAACTTCCATGGAAACCAGTACCAGGATAGGAAAACCTGAACTGTAATTGACAATTTGCTGGAGCCTCAGTGTGAAAAACTCTTGAGAGTTAAAAACTCCAAGGGGAACCTACAGTTTTGTGAGATTTACCTCTAGAGTTCCACAAGGCTCTCACAGTAAGCATCAGAGACAAATCCCCAGTACTTCCCCCAGTGGGAGGGGAAAGGAAACCAATCTGGAATACAAAATGCAACATACTTAACAAGGCCTGCCCTCAGGAGAAACTAGTTAAACGTAACCTAGCCTCCTGAGGTATCATCAGAGGCTAACTGACCTGGGGGTGGGGAAATTCTCAAGTCCATCCCACTCTAGCCATTCTGTCCTTCCTAAGTGCGAGGGGAATGAGAAACACCTATGAAGTTCACAAGCCACGGATAGGCTCCTATAAAAGACTGAGATCTAACCATGGGACTTTAGAATGATTCCCATCTCCGTACACCTTACCACCAAATTATTAAAGACTTATTCATAGCAGATCCTTTAACCTGGTACATCATATCTCACTATCAAGAAAAAAGTACAAAGTATATCAAAAGACAAAAAACACAAAGAAAACAAAGACTAGGGGGTGTGGGGGGGTGGAGAACAGAATATCCAAAGATGGTGAGACAACTACAAAAGGTATAACACACATGTAATAGGAACACCAGAAGTAAAAGAAAGAGAGAAACGAGAAGAAATATTGAAAATAATGACTGAGAGTTTCTCCAAATTAACGTCAGGCACCAAACTGCAGTCTTGTATACCTCAGAGAACACCAAGCAACATAAATGCCAAAATCATTACACCTAGGGATACATTTTCAAACTACAGAAAATCAAAAGTAAAGAAAAATTCCTGAAAGAAACCGAAAGAAAAAAAATACCTTACATATACAGGAACAAAGATAACAATTATATTTTACCTCTCCTTAGAAACCATACAGGCAAGAAAGGAGTGGAAAGACATCTTTCAAATGTTGAGAGAACAAAAGAATCTAGACTTTTGTATACAGAATTATCTTTCAAAATTGAAGAAGAGATAGACTTTATCAAACAAACATTGAGAGAATTTATTGCCAGAAGACCCACCTCTCAAGAAATGTTTAGAGACAAGGAAAATAGGCTAGAAACTCATTTTTACAGAAGCAAAGGAAAGAGTATTGAAAAGGAATAAATGAAGGTAAAATAACTAATTTTCCTTACCCTTAATTGAACTTACAGATAACAGTTTGTTCAAAATAATAGCAACACTGTATTCAATTATGTATGCTTGTGTACATATCTTATGTGTGTGTATATATATATGTATATATATATACATGTATATATATATATTTATGTATGCTTCTATATAATGAAATGAATGACAGCAATGATACAAAGGGCGTGAGAGAACAATTAGGATTATATTGTTATTATAATGTTCCCATACTACCCATAAGCAGTATAGTGTTATTTGAAAGTGTGCTTAGATTAGTTATGAATGCACAGTGCAAACTTTAAGGCAACCTATATATCTGATGCTAGGAAAGGAGAGAAAATGGAATCATAGTGTCAATTAAAACCAGAAGTTCGGGGAAAATATTGGAAGACAAAAATAGGAATGTAGAACAGATAGAAAAGAGTAATATATATCAACCCAACTATATCAATAATCACATTGAATGTCAATGGTTTTTATGCACCAATTAAAAGAGATTGTCAGGGTGGATCAAAAACACAACTGAACTATGTTTGTCTGCAAGAAACTCATTTTAAATATAAAGAAACATATAGATCAACAGGAAATGGATGGAGAAAAATATGCCATGCTAACATTAATGAAATGAAAAGAGTAGCTGTATTAATTTCTAACAGAGTAGTAGACTTCACAGCAAGTAAAGATATCAGGCATGACCAAGAGCACTACATAACGATAAAGGGGTCTGTTTTCCAAAAAAAGAGTAACAATTCTTAACATGCATACGCCTAGTGACAGAGCATCAAATTACGTGACACAAAACCTGGTAGAACTGCAAAGAAAAATAGATTAATGCTCTGGCATAGTTGGAGACATCAACACCCCAGAAATGGACAGATCCAGCAGACAGATAATCAGTAAGGACATAGTTAAACTCAATCAGCAGGATAAAATTGACATCCATGCATTACTTAATCCAACAACAGCAGAATACACCGTCTTCTCAAGTTCACATGAGACACTCATCAAAATAGACTCTTTGGGGCCATAGGCCAACACTTCCACAAATTTAAAATAATAGAAATCATACAACATATGTTTTTAGACAGCAATGGAATTTGAAGAAATATCAACAATAGAAAATCCTAAAATCCCTGGATATTAAAAAACAGTGTTAAATAGCACATGGGTGAAAGACGAAATCTCAAGAGAAATTTTAAAATACTTTGAAATAAGTGAAAATAAAAACAAATAATTAAAATGTGTGGGATGTGGCAAAAAAAAGTGCCTAGGGGAAGCTTATAACATTGAATGCATATATTAAAAAAGGATAAAGATCTAAAATGAATAATCTAAGTTTCCACTTCAGGAAACTAGAAATAGAAGAGCTAATTAAATCCAGAGTAAGCAGAAAAATAAGAAATAATAATTAGAGCAGAAATCAATGAAATAAAAAGTAGTAGAACACAAGAGAAAAAATGTTAAAACCACAAACCGTTTGAAAAGATCAATAAAGTCAATAAGGTTCTGGCAAGGTAACTAAAGAAAAAAGAGAAAGGACACAAATTACTAATACCAGAAATGAACAAAAAAAAGGAATACCAATAAAGATCCCATGGGCTTTAAAGGATAATAAAGGAATACTATGAACAACTCTATGCCTTAGTAACCTTGATAAAATGGATCAATTCCTTGAAAGATACAATGTGCCCTATTTCACACAAGAAGAAATAGATCACCTGAGTCAGTGTGTATCTATTAAAGAAATTAAATCTATTGAAGTCAATTGTTTTACTATATACCAGCAACGAACAAGTAGAATTTAAAATTTAAAACACAATATCATGTATATCACCGCTCAAAAAAGTAAAATACTTAGGTGTAAGCCTAATAAAATATGTGCAAGATTTATATGTGGAAAACTATAAACCTCTGATGAATTAAATAAAAAAAAAACTAAAATGAAAATATTCATGGAGGAAAAACGTATTGTCAGGATATCAGTTCTTCCCAACTCGTTCTGTAGATTCAATGGAATCCAATTAAAATTCCAGCAAGTAGGGTTTTGATTGGACATTGACAAACAGATTCTGAAGTTTATATACAGAGGCAGAAGACAGAATAACCAACACAATAATGCAGGAGAGCAGCAAAGTTGGGAGACTGACACTACCTGCCTTCACGTCTTACTACAAAAGCTACAATAATCAAGACATTGTGGTATTGGAAAAAAAAAAAAAAGACAGATAAATGGAATGGAATAGAAAGTCCAAAAATAGACCCTTTTAACTTAGTAAACTAATCTCTTACAAAAAAGCAAAGGCAATAAATGGTGCTGGAACAACTGGATATCCACACGCAAATAATAATAATAATAATACCTCTAGACACAGATCTTACACACTTCACAAAAAAATAACTCCAAATGAATCATGGACCTAAATGTAAAATGGAAAGCTATACAACTTCTGCAAGATAACATAGGAGAAAACCTAGATGGTCTTGGGTATTGTAATGTCTTTTTAAACACAGCACCAAAGATGCAACCCATGTAAGAAAGAATGATAAGCTGGACCTCATTAAAATTGAAAACAAATGCTCTTCAAAAGACAATGCCAAGAGAATGAGAAAACAAGCCACTGACTGGAAGAAAATATTTGCAAAGACACATCTGATGAAGGTTCATGACCCAAAATATACAAAAAAAGCAAAAAAAAACAAAAACAAAACAAAACAAAAGACAAAAACCTCTTAAAATTTAATAATAAGAAAACAACCCAATTAATAATGGGTCAAAGTCTTTAACAAACACTTTACCAGACAGATATCCAGATGGCAAACATGAAAATATGCTCCCTCAAAGGTCAAATTAAAACAAAGATGAGATTCCACAGCAGGCCTATTAGAAGGGCCTAAATTCAGAACAGTTGCAGCAACAAATGCCAGTGAGAAGTCGGAGCGACAGGGACTCTCGCTCATTGCTGCTGAGAGCACAACATAATAAACACATTTTGAAAGACCACTTGATGATCTCCTATAAAACTAAGCATACTCTTACCATATGATCCAGCAGTTATGCTTCTTGGTATTTATCCAAAGAGCTTGAAACTTAGGCCCACCCTAAAACCTGCGCACAGTTGTTTATAGCAATTTCATTTACAATTGTAAAGAGTGGGAAGCCATAAGGATGTCCCTCAATAGGTGGATGAATAAACTGTGGTACATCCAGGCAATGGAATATTATTCAGCACAAAGAGAGAGAGACAGAGACAGGGAGGGAAAGCTATCAAGCCATAATCAGACATAAAGAAAACTTAATGTTTCCAATTAGTAAGTGAAAAGGGCAATGGTGCATATTTTTTAAAAGAAAGAAGCCAGTCTGAGAAGGCTACATACTATAAGATTCCACCTATATGACACTCTAGAAAAAATAAAACCATGAAGTCAGCAAAGAAATTAGTTGACAGAAGGTGGGGGTGTAGGAAGGGATGAATAGGTGGAGGATAGAGAATCTTTAAGGCAGTGCAGATATTCTGCAGGACACCATAATGGTGGATGCATGTCATCATATACGTGTCGAAACCCATAGAATGTACAACACCAAGAGTGAACCATAATTATAAGACAGGCTTGGATGTCAATGCAGGTTCACCCACTACAACAAATGTAATGCTCTGTTTGGGATATTAATAATGAAAATCATTATGCATGTGTGGAGGCAGGGGATATATGATGAATCTCTGTACCTTCTTCTCAATTTTGCTATTGACCTAAATCTGCTTTTAACAATTAAGGTTTTTTTGAATTGCTGTAATAAAAGTAAAAACTTAAAGAAAGGTACATTTCTGAACTGAGTGGTTCAAATTTGGTCTCGCAGAGTCTGAAAATAGCTGCTTTGAAATTAAAGTGTGCCTTAGTTTTTATTAGATCAAATTAAAATGATATATGGAAGAAATTTAAAGTATAAGGTCCTAAAATATTTCTGACTTTTATTAGAGATAAGAATATAGGTTAGCCATGACTTACAACATATATCTGGATACGTATGATAGTCAGCATTTTAGGTCATGATCTTAAATTTTGCAAACAACTCTTGAGAATGTTTTGTGGCTCATGTTAAGATTTTTATTTTCACAATTTCACTCCAAAAGAGGTTAATGTTCACATATTCTTAGGATCTTATCTTTCTATATGATCCTTCTTTTCTAATTATTTTGTGAAATGCAGTGTCTGAATTTTTCACGTGCCTATATACATTTATCTCCACATTAAAATTTTAAAAGAACTGAATAATAAAAAAAATCCCTCCTGATTAAAAATTTAAAAATTTTAAACATGCATTTTTGTCTGCATTTTTAATCTACTTTCTTTTATATTACTCCCTATGTTCTTCAAAGAATTTATTTTTTTCCTTCTCTGGAAAGTAATTGTGATGACAGTCATTTTGGAAAGAGTACCATGAATATCTAGGTTTTTGGTGGCTAGGGAGTAAATGAAGGATTTTGTCTGTTCTTTTAATTATAGTATAGTAACAATTACAGTGAGTCCAATTCACTTTCCAGGAAACTTAAGCAAAGGTTAATTTTAATGGGAATCTAAATCTTGCCCAATTTTTTAAATTCCCTTGTTCGACTTATGTGTCTCTGCTTAAATTCCTAAGGAAATACTGCCTTTTAACTACTTTATAATACCTTTAAGACTGTTTCTTGAGAAGGTTGCCTGGATTCTAATTTTATGGTTAATTTATTTCTAATATAAACTTCAAAGTTTAGAATATAAGGGTCCATTTTCTCCTGATTTGTGTGTTTACTCCTATTAATGATAATAGAAATCTTAATTGGTACTCTGTGATTATATGCACTTGGTCCTGAATTCATTAACAAGTATTTTTTAACATGAATTAGACCAAAAAGATACAAGGATGACAGAGCTTTTCAAATTATTCAAATGTTTGCAGCACAATTTTGAAGTTGAAAAAAAATGAAACTGTAATTCCAGATTATAATAATGTTCAATATTATGTTGGTCATTTACCTTTTTATTTTAGTTCTCTAAAATCAGATTTGAAGTATCGTCTTATAAAAAAGAATGTGCATAAGTGTATTTCATAATTCCATCCAATGTAGGATGTGACAATATGAAGCAGTAATTCTATTTTTCAAGTTGTGTGCACATATTCTTAAAACTATTCCAAAAGCACCTATTATGTTGTCATTGGTATAATTAATTTACTTAAAATACATTTAAGTCACACATATCCCAACAAGTAGATTCCTAAACCAATATATCTTGTTCATTGAATTTAGGTGCACTATTAACTGCTGCAAAGAATGTTTTATATATTTTAATTTTGTATATGTGATGCCATTTAAGACTGAAAAATAAAAGATTGTAATTTTACCTTCATTTATTTCTTCTCCAACACGCTTTACTTTTTATGTAGCTTCCAGTTTCTTCTGCCTAAAAACTTCTTCTAAGATTTCTTGCAGGACAATGACGATCAAGCTAGAATGTATTATGCAGAGTGAAATAAGTCAATCAGGGAAAGACAAATGCCATATGATTTCACTCATATATGGAATCAAGAAACAAAACAGAGGAACATATGGAAAAGTGGAGAGAGAAGAGAGGGAAACAAACCACAAGAGACTTTTAATGATAGAGAACAAACTGTGGGTTGTCAGAGGGAGGTGGGTGGGAGATGGGCTAGATGAGTGATGGGTACTAAGGAGAGCACTTGTGATGAGCACTGGGTGTTGATGAATCACTGAATTCTACTCCTGAAAACCATATTGCAGGGTATGTTAACTAACTAAAATTTAAATAAAATTTAAATTAAAAAAAAGATTTCTTTTAGAACATGTCTTTGGGCAATGAACTCCCTTAGATTTTGTTTGCCTCCGACAGTATTCTCTTTCCTTTCTGAGGTGTAATTCCACTGAATATAGAATTCTACATTAATGTTTATTTTTTTTCTTTTGATGCTTAAATATTTCACTCCACTCTCTTTTTTGCTTAGATCATTTATAATAAGGCCACTGTGATTCTTATTCGTGATGTTTTATAGATTCATTTTTTTCTTCAGTTTCTTTCAAGAGTTCCTCTTTTTATTTTTGGTTTTGAAGTTTGAGTATGATATTTCTATGTTTGGGGTTTTGTTTGCTTTGTCGATGCTAAGATTCATCATGTTTCCTCTTCACTTTTGAACACAGTGAAGGTATTGGGTTCTGGGCTGGGTTCTGGTCAGAGGGGGCGGATGGTGCACTTGCCAAGGAAAGCAGGAAGGACTCCAGTGGAGCTTTCTAGATGCACTCTGCTGCTTCAAGTGTGTAGTGGGGAGTCAACCGAGGACCTGCTACAGGGGCAGCAAGTCGAGAGGGGCCCCAGACAGAGGCATAAATTGCCTGAGTCTTAGCCCACCACACTTTCAAAACAAAGCCCCATCTCATGGGATCAGGAATGAGCTGGCTGGGGCGGTCCTGAGAAGAGAGGCAAGTAGGGGCACCTGGGTGGCTCCATCGGTTAAGCATCCAACTCTTGGTTTGGGCTCTGGTCATGATCTCACGGGTTCCATGTAGGGCTCGTCTCTGCCGGCACCAAACCTGCTTGGGATTCTCTTTCTCCTTCTTCCTCTGCCCCACCCCTGCTTGTGCACGTGCTCTGTCTCTGTCTGTCTCTCTATCTCTCTCAAAAATAAATAAATAAACATTAAAAAAAGAAGAAGGAAACAGGCAACTGGGAGTCCTATTGCCAGAGAGGACGAGTCTGGTACCAATACACACAGCGGGGACAAATGGGATCTGGCTCTCATGTCTTTACCAGCATCTCATCGGGAGTGCAGCGTGGGATCCCACTATGCCCCAGGAGGAAGGCCAGGTGGATGGAGGAAGGCCAGATGAGCAGCCGGGGCCAGGCTCCACAGGCCTGAAGGGCACGGACTTGGACAGGCCTGTGTGGCAGATGCAAACTATAGGCACCGCGTGATTCTAACAGCCAGGGTGCAATTGGCCCGTCCTGGGGCTGTACTGTTTAGTTAGAGACCAGATCACTAGCAGGGATCCTGGGGGCCACAGTGCCTCTGTACTCTCCAACACAAAGACACCTGTTCCTCTTCCTGTGAAGCCAGCTCTTGGGTGATGTCAGCGGTCTTGCCACCCGCAGGGCCCCTTCGAAAGACAGAAAACTGACAGCTCTGATGGTCAGAGAGGCCCCTGAGATCCTTACAACAGTAGGGGTCTGACTCTTGCGACCTTGACAGGCCCTGAGAAAATATTTTGTCCCAGAGGAATCAAGCTATCTGTTAAAAATATGTTTTCTACATGTTAAAATAGAAAAACTGGCTTAAAGGACATTCTATATAACATAACTGTGAGCTGTTTTCTTCACAGAAAGGAAAACAAAAGTATGTCTGAGTACCAAACCATTTTTAATAATAGTCCTAAGGACATTTATATATATATATATATATATATATATATATATATATATATATATAAACTGTTCTTGCCTTTGGCAAATGGGCACAAATGCAGGGACACTCTACATATAGTGTGAAAGCAGGTGCTAATGATTTCACAATGGTTCACCAACCATCTGGAACCCCCAAAGATTTATTTCTCTCAAAACTCCATTGAATAAAGTTTATTAAACCTGGTAAACCTGCCTGTCTCTAGAGTGCTTTTATAAGATGCTTGAAAAATTCTTTAATTGTATTTTAAAACTGTATTTGAAGAATGAAGAAAACAAGCTAGTAAAATATGAAAATGGGTAACCCGCTCTGAGGGCTTAGGAGCGTAATAAGAACAAAACCTGAGCCACCATTGACCTAAGGGATTAAAAGCACAGTTGCAGTTCAGGAAATAAATATTCTATACTTGTAATGGTTTAAGGGCTCTTTAATAATTATGATTTGAATCAAAGATGTAACAATCAACAAATCAATCCACTCACAATATTTAAAGTTCCTATAACCCATTAGTGAAAGATTTATGTACACACAGGCACACATGTACAGTGGAATCTATAACCAGTTCAGAGTATAAAGAGAAAAATGTTATAAATATTAGATCTGACTAGAAACTATCCTTAATTCCTCTGGTTCCATTTAGAAATATGATCAAATGTGCAAAAAGAAAAATGAGGGAAATTTACTTGACTGAATTTTATCCTCAACACGAAGCAGATGTTTAAGTTGGATATTGTCTGGCTTTTTTTTTTCCTGTGACAAATGAGAGAACAGCTCTTGTGGGAAATCCATTTCCAAAATGCATTCATGAGGGCTTTACCCAAGTGCAAGTAAAGAAGATGAAGTGACAAGTCAATTTCAATATAATATAGGTTTGAAAGGATTTTTTCACCTTGAGTAATTATGAGACTAATTTCCAATGCTCAATCTATTTCTTGGCCTAGAACACCTTGTGATTACATGTTAAAATTAAAGAAAATATTTTTAGGAGTACAATATTTGAAGACCTGATTTTGAATGAGTAACTTAAGGATATTCATGCTCAAAGTCAAAACCTGACTTATACTGAGAGAGAGGCAGATAGAAAGAACATATTTACATTTCACTGTAGGTAGGCAAATCGCTTCAAGTTCACTATTTTCAACAAAAACTAGCTAAACTGTATTTAGAAAATGATTTAATTCTACCAGCCTTTTCTGCATATATGTAAGTAGAATTGTTAATGCTTAGCTGGTTTAGTTGACGTGATTAGTAATGGAAGTGCTGGTAGAGACTTAGCACCTTTCTAAAAAGGATTTTGTCCTTTTTTGTACTGTCACTTAACAGTATGGCCATGTCCCATTCTCAAAGAAAAAATCTCTACCTCTATGATTCTCAAAGGCTATCATTTCTCTCTCCAAACACAAAATTCCGTCCTTTCTCTCCGTGTCTTTTATTACCATTGTAGTTGTCCTTTGGTGCTTGCTTTATTTGATCTCAGTTCGCAAAACAGTGTTAAACATCAATTAGTAAGTGTCAGTCACTGGGCAGGCAGGCGTTGACAAACATCAAACATAAAAGAAAAGTGAAAGAACTCAGTGCCGGAATTAGATGAGCTCACAGTTCCCTTAAATATAAGCAATTATTGTGTGTCCGCTATACTAGAATAAGAAATAATAATCATAAGCAAGTTAAATAACTTGTAAGGAGAATATAATATAAAAATGTGTTCAATTATATTTTTTATCTCCCCACTTTTATACCCACAGAAACACCTGGTGATATACACACAAGCCAACCGATTTCCTAGTATCTCAAATTATTGCCGTCTTGCCTTCCAAAGCAGCCTTCAGTATCCTTGAAGCATCTCATTTCCTCACCTCTTTCTAGTCATGTAGTTTACCCCAGATTATTTTATTCTTTATGACCATTCACTTTTTTTTAATTTTTTTAACATTTATTTATTTTTGAGACAGAGAGAGACAGACCATGAATGGGGGAGGGTCAGAGAGAGAGGAAGACACAGAATCTGAAACAGGCTCCAGGCTCTGAGCCAACAGCACAGAGCCTGACGCGGGGCTTGAACTCAGGACCCGAGAGATCATGATCTGAGCCGAACTCGGATGCTTAACCAACTGAGCCACCTAGGTGCCCCTATGACCATTCACTTTAATGACACTTTGATTACAAACGTCAATCCCTTCATCCTTCTGGATGAGACTTGGTGTTTAAAATGATATTTATACCATTCAGTAGATGGGTAATTTACTTTCCAAGTATTATATGACCATAAAGTAGGGAATGGATATAAAACATGTGGCATATAGTCAGATTTCGGTATTATTATTATTAATGTTAGTATTAAAACTATCTAGGTATTTCAATCATAGGGGCAGCACAATCATTCTGAAATATATATGCTAATAAAAACACAATAAGATCATGTTTTCCTTTTATATTAAATGTTTATTGTCCACTTGTTCATCTACTTTTTTCTTATCTCTCAGTAAATCATTACAGACGTGACCATGTATGTGGTCTACTTACCTAACATTTTAACACTATTGTACATTTTCCACAAGGACAATTTCTAGAAAGAAAATGTAAAGTT
Source organism: Acinonyx jubatus (assembly GCF_027475565.1). Lineage (NCBI taxonomy): Eukaryota > Metazoa > Chordata > Mammalia > Carnivora > Felidae > Acinonyx > Acinonyx jubatus. The sequence continues at coordinate 176,364,887 of NC_069381.1, read as the reverse complement.
GCAGGAATACTAATGTTCTGGGGGTTTGGCACCTCTCCCAGAAGTGCTGCAAATAAACACCTGAATACTTTCTCCTTCAGAACCAGTAGGTTTAAATAGAATTCGGTTTAGGTTTTTGAATTGTGACATATGTTACTCCCAATGAGAGTCTCTGCATGAAAGGAATGTTAGCAGAATTTCAACATGTATTATCAAGGTAACTTGCCACTTTGCAATAAATCTGCTATAAACATTCTGACCATTGGGAGTTTAAACCGATAGAAAAGCATTCAACAAACTATAGTGTAATGATCTGAGAGCAACTGTAATGCATTAAGGGGTCAATAACACCAAACATATTTTCATAATTCACATTCAGATATGATATTATATATAATATGATGATTACATAATAAAATTTTTATATTGAAACATCTTCATTTACCAGTACTCTTTATCTGCAAGTTGTATCAAATAATAAAATTTATTTGCAAATTATTGTAGTTTAAAATGCATTTGAAATTAAAATTTTGATGAATGTTCAGTAAAGCTTTCTGTATCCTTATCAAGTGTTGGCAATCAGTTTTTATATTTGTTAAATACATTTTAAATATAGAGAGTGATAGAAGGCTATTTTGGGCCACTCAAGTGCTCCTTGAGAGATATTGTAATTGAGTAGTGAACGCTCAAGAATAAGTTATCAACTATCCATAATGGTAACCTCAGTAAAGCCTGTCTTAAAATCACACCTCAGGAAGGCTAATCCACTTTGCAAAAAGGAACCAGTGAAAACTTTTACTTACATTTATCTATTTAAGTTAACATATGTAGCATTGCTTCCATTTCAATGAAATTTCATCTCTTAGGGTCTCAATATTTAACAGTCATACCGATACTTTAATGTGCAGAGAACTAACAAGAAAGCCTAAACATCTATCTCTGTCTTAATGCACAGGATAGGGGTGGCTTAGGTTCAAAGCTTTAGTCCTCTCTGGTTCTCCCCTCAAACAAAAGGGGCAGGGGAGGAAGTAGGGAGAAATAGGAGGAAGGGAGAAAATAAAGGGAGAGAAGAAAGACAAAATCTGAGAGAAAACCTGGTCAATTTTGGGAGGTGTGTTGCCTTTCCCTGGCCCCAGATTTAAATAAATACACAGACACAATCACAAACACTGATCTCTTAAAACTAATGATGATCTGCCATGATCAAGACACTGTGTTTGATGTTACTGTTATTCTTTCTTTCCAATAGGAGAGCTCCTAATTGGAACTTTCATGGAGGAGAAGCAGTTACTAGACATGTGTCTCTTTCCTCCCTCCCCGGAGTCCACAGGAGTATGAGTCAGATGCCATAGCTTTTTTAAGCCAGACGAGGTGGTAATTTAAATGAGATCCCTTTGATATCACTATTATAACTTGTCCAAAGTTACAAAATAACATTACGAAGTAATTTGTATAACTTGTGTGGTTTCCATTTTATGGTGGTGGGGGGGGGGGGAGAAATTAACATACACGGCAAAGGATGCAATGATATGTATGCTAATTTAAATAAATAAATGTTAGTTAAAGTTTTCACTGGTTGCTTTTTGCAAAGTGGATTAGCCTTCCAGGGGTGTGATTTTAAGACAGGCATTACTGGGGTTACCAGTAAGGGTAGTAGATAACTTATTCTTGAGCTTTCGATACTGCACAATTAAAATATCTTTCAAGGAGCACCTGGGTGGCTCAGTGAGTTAAGCGTCTAACTCGATTTTGGTTCAGGTCATGATCTCACAGTTTGTGGTATTAAGCCCCATGTCGGGTTCTGCATCGACGGCGCTAACCTGTTTGAGATTCTCTCTTTCCCTCTCTCTCTATCCCTCCCCTCCTCACGCTCTCTCTCAAAATAAATGAACGTTTTTTTTAATTAAGAAATAAAATAAAATAAATATTTTTTTCAAATTAGGTACTTTAACAAGGAAGAAGGTTATCATAAATTGGAGATGGCACAAGACACTATTCCAAGATGGGATGTTTTTTAACCTTTCAGTAACCCTAGGAATTAGTTACAAGCATTGTCTCCATTTCAACATAAGGAAATGGAAGCAAAAAAAAAAAAAAATTAGAAATTATCCTTATTCTAAGGACTAAGGAGGCAACATGGATAAAGTATCCCTTTGAAAAACAACCAGATGAAGGAAAAGATCTCAAGTTTCATCATATTTATTATTATTAACATTATTATTATTATTATTATTATTATTATTATTATTATTATTTATAGCTCTTTTCCGTGAAATTTTTATGAGGAGCAGTGGACTCTCCAAGTTTTGCAACTCTTATCTACAAAGTCTTTTTTTTATAGTTAATAGAAATAATTCTGTAATAAATGCAATTCAGGCAAAATGTACCTACAAGGAAATTTGAACTTATTTAACTGAAATTATAAAATTGTTCTTAAATGAAACTGAGCTTATTTATCTAAGTCATAAAATGAATTCACTCACTTCAGACATGGAAAATAAAAGTGTTCTTTTATCTCGAGTCACAATGCAAATATATACCTACCCATATATCCATAATGGGTATATGGGTATACCCATATATATATATGTATATATATAATATACCCATATATATATATGAATATATATCCATAATATATATTCGTGAATATATTCATAAAATATAGCCATATTCATAAAATATAGCCATATTCATAAATACATTCATAAAATATATCCATCCATATGCTTACATTTATGTTACAAATATTTCCAACATAATCCACATTCAAAGTTCTTTATTTTAGTATCCAGGGAGTAAAACACGTGGGCCAAACCCCATCCTGCTCATTTACGCAGGAGGGAATCTGCTCCTGAAAAATTGTCCAACTTCATCCCCTGCACCACTCTCACCAGGGGTTATGGGTCATCCAAAGTCTTGCGTGTGCTCCTAGAAAGATGAATTCTCCCTTTGCCTCAACCCGGTCCCTTACAGATGGAAGAGATGATCCCTGGGAAGACTACCACCGTGTACCACCCCACCCCAAACTCCCTGCCTGGACACTCCAAAGCGTTTTTGCAAATTTTTGACACAGAAGCCTACTAGATGAATAAAAGAGTATGAATAGCCAAATCACAGAAGATGAAATTAAAGGTTTTAACTATTGACACATAATCAGCATTTTTCTTATATTTATTTTCATTTTCCTCACTGATTGTTCCCCTTAACCTTTGTAATTTAGTTTCTCTTTTCAGTATGCTACCCAAAATGTTGTATTGAAGGTCACTGAAAACCTTCTGAACATTAAATTCTAACTTTTCCTGGATCTCTTGATCTTCTCTAAATTTAACGTTATGGTTATACCTCTGTAATTTTTCCTCTCTGGACATTTGTTACACAGTATTATCCTATTGCTAGTAAATTATCTCTCTCTCTCTCTTTTTTTATCCTCTACCCTCTTACTCAGGAATCTGATTTATTTTGCCAATTTTACCAATCTATCTATACTAATTTATTACATACCATTATCTCTAGAACTGAACTCTTTCGAAAAGGTCAATCACAAATGAAATTCCAACTCTCTTCTGGTGTCAGTATGCAAATATCCTAGTCATTTCACTCTTAACAAATGAAAAGAGAGAGAGAGAGAGAGAGAGAGAGAGAGACAAAAGTCATTCTGTATATAGTGTGTGTAGTATAAATAGCTGATGAATTTGGATGATGGCTATATTGAAGTGCCCTGTACTATTCTTGCAATTTGTCTATGAATTCAAAATGATATCAATATAAAAATTTACCAAAACAAGCAACTATCTCTCACATATTAGTAATTTTCCATACTTCTCACAGTCTGGATTTGAAGTTACATTTGTTAAGAGCCAAGGGTCTAACATTAGATTCTTTTAAATCCTGGTTGTTCCATTTACAACTAATGTGATTTTTGACTGTCTGTTAAACCTCTTTAAATTGTATTCTGTCTGCAAGATAGGAGCAATGTTTATTTTGTAGGATTATTGTGATGATTAAGGAAAACAACCCATATAAAATGGCCAGTAGTAAGAACAGAAGCACCAGCTTATACAGTTATTAGTATTGCTATTTCTCCTTGTACCTTCATAACGAAACAATTGCCACACTTATGAATTCTATCTCAGCAACACCATGTTCCTTCCCTTGATCTATTTCACATTGCACGGTTTTACTTTGTGATTATTATTGCAGATTTTTATCATGCCCTACTTCTGGACCAGGTTATTTATAGCTGCTAGATTAATAGGCATATGCTACAATTCAAATTGTGCATTTTCTTTGGCTGTTGAGCCTTTATTATGAGCCCCATTACTTCCCAAATTATGGCAAGGGCCTCGGCTTGACACCTGAAGTCTTCTAAAATATGGCCCCAATATACATACTTTCTTCTATTATTATCTTCCATTACTCCCTACAACTGTCTAAGAGTACATTCAGACTACTTGAGATTCTACATATATGCCTTGTACTCCCCTGCTTCTGCACCATTGTTATGTTGTGCTGGACCCATCTTTTGTCTTAACTCCTCTCCCCACTTAGGTGTCCTCTGTCCGAACCTTTCTTACAGATGTTAAATAGGGTCACATTAAGGCAATTGCTGTACAAGAAAAAAGACACAAAATGTCAGTAGTTTAACACAATAGTTTATTCATCTTCATGGTAAACCTCCCAAGAGGTGCCCCAGGTTGGAAGGCAGCTCTCCTATACAAGGAATTCAGGGACCCAGTCTCCTTTTAGTCGTATGGTTCTGCCATTTTCAATTCATGACTTCCAGGGTTACCATCCTCATCTGTATCAAGTCAGTGGAGAGGAAAGGAATGTGAAGGTTTTATGGACCAGACCTGGAGTTGTACCTTATCATTTTTTTTCCTCTCATTTCATTGTCAACAACTCAGTTACATGGTTACACTTGGTTTCAATGGAGACTGACTGACAGTATAACCTGGCCACGTACCTACCAAGAGGAACAACAAGTCTTAGTAAATACTCTTTGCCACACTAAATTCTGGGTACATTTCAAATATTCCCTCTTCTGTGAAGTTCTTCCTATACCTCCCAAGCAGATGGCAGGTATGATACACAATATATAGGTAGGAGCATAGCAATAAATTTACATTTCTAAGTTTGAAATTAGTTATTACAAGATGTTACTGGTGAAATTTTTGCATTAAATTGTTGTTAAAGGAGATTGTAAAACAAGACCATGCATGCTCCTTATGTTTTTTTTTTTTTAATGGAACAGAATATGTATTCACCTGTATGGAACAGAATATGCACCAGATGGCAAAAGGATGAGTTAATCAATCTCTTAAAGTCCCTCATGACCTTCTAATTCTAATGATTTAAATGCTTTTGAAAAGATATTTCCAAGTGTCAGTTATTTTCTATTGTGACAACGTACACAACTTGTGTCAGGTTTTTAAGCTTTCCAAATGTCAATGCAAATGGAATTTCTATAGACTAGATGTCTGTAACCAATGTTCACGTCGTTTGACTGAATTTAAAGGAATTAAATAAAATTGAAGAGCATGCTTACTCTCTGTGTATCTTCTCATGGAGAAGTAAACTCTATTGCAATTTAATAATCAAAGTCTTATTACCCAGATTTTGAAATTATGCAATGAAAGCCATCTGTATTACAAACTCATTCAGAAAATGTAGGATATAATGGGCCTTACCAGACAATGCTGCACTTGGTGTTTTTACTAGCTCCACAGACAGCTTTCTCCAGATGTTGCCAGGCAACAACAGCTCATATAAAGAGATTTCTTGTTCATCAACGAAACCTCGTTGGTAATATAATGAGACTCGAGATTTTTACCACTTGTACAGGTGGAATTACAAGTAAAATAACTTTACTTATAATCTCAAAGGAAAGAATCAATGCATAGATTTTTATTAAAAAAAAAAAAACAGTTACCCTACTAGAGAGGTCTGTAATCAAAATGATAGCCATCGCATTAATCAGATGCATGCGTCTGCACCAGGGGACAAAATGGGAGACTTCCAGAAGAATTGTTTAAATTGTATAAATAATACATCATATGAATAGGAAATTAATAGGAGACAAATTGATGTAGCGGCCCTAGCGAAGAATGATCAGACTTACAGTTACAATTTAATAAGAGTAGTCTATGCTAAAGGATGCATGTCCTGACAGGATTTTGCATTTGGGCGGAGTAAAGACAGGTGAAATTTGGAGTACAGATAAAGGAAATACAATATAAAATATAGAAAAAGCAATCTGTACTTCTTCATAGTTGGGGCAATGGCAGCAGTGAATACAATCATTTCTTAAATGATCTCTAGCAAAAATTAAAATAATAAACCTTTCCTATTCTTTGTCTCTGTCCGTCTGTCTGTCTGTCTCTCTGTGTAGGTGTATGTGCATATTTTGCTTACATGGACGTTTGCTCATAGGAAAACTGGGAATACTTTATTTTGTATATTTCTAGTTATAGGAAAATGTAACATCTCCTTGTTAGATAAAGAACCACAGAAGGAAATAGGTCATTTGGGAGGAGAAAATCGGGATGTTTTGAGTGTGGGCCCAATACAAATATAACATGTTGAATAGGACTCTAAATTAAAAAAAATAAAATAAAATATTTATCATAACTACCGTGTATTTACATTTTTTAATTTTTTGATATGTTTAAGCACTTTCCGAATATTTTATTATCCAGATGCCAGTTCATTCATATCCTGCCTTTCATCTCTTCCTATGCACGCAATTTCAAATGCAACTATCTTCACCCCACATCCGCCTATAAACTTATTTTTCTCAATTATAATCAATTCTCTGTTATCTGGCTTAGCAGGGAACTGTCATGTTCTCATGATTTATATTTTCTGGTTCTAAATCTACATCATACATGGATTACTAATTTTCAAAGTGCAGGACTATAAAAATTACTATTAAAATGGTGCTAAGATAAATTACACTTTTTATAGTGTATAGAATTTTCCAGTTTACCTAATTGAATAATCACTTATTAAAAACCTCAGTTGTATATGGCAATAATTTAGCGTGTTTAGAGTTCCTGCCTTTTTCCCCAGGAAGCACATAATACATTGATTTTATATCATAAAATTCAAAATAGAGCAAGAATTACAAATACAAAAAGTATATGTACTCAGTGTAGAAAAAGACCCGTTTTCCGAAAAGATTTGTCACAATGGCGACCTTTACATGGTTGCAAAATCAAATCCTGTTATCAATCTTTCGTGTGGAAGACTCCATAATATTTTATGGTATCCTTTGTGTTTTGTTGTTTCTTAGTTTTATTTCCACCTATTCACAAACGTCTTTTGAAGACAATGAGTAGCCAGATTTTTTTTTTCTTTTGAGAGAGAAAGAGAGAGAGCAGAGGAGGGGCAAGGAGAGAGGGAGACAGAGGACCCGAAGCGCACTCCATGCTGACAGCAGAGAGCCTGATGCCGGGTTTGAACTCATGAATCATGATATCATGACCGGAGCTCAAGTTCCACCAATTGATCCACCCAGGTGCCCCTAGATATTTTTTTTTAATCTTACTGAAGTATGTATTTTACTTTTCCAAACTTCAAAACAGGTGTGTTACTTCACTAGAGAGCCTAACTTCAAAACTGACCTCTCAACATGTATCTCTCCGTGCTGCATGGTTGTTACAGCTTAATACCTGAATCCATATAATCCACAGTGTCACCTAGCAAAGTATTTATTTTTATCCTGATTTGGTAGCTGAAGGGGGAGACTTATATTACAAAGATTATGGGATGAATTATTTGTGCATTTTCAGTCTATTTGAGACATCCCCTCCCAATAGGAAGAAGTAGCTAGTATTTGACAAACCTTCTGATGAGAACATGTAAAGAGGTACATAAAGTACAGGGAGAGGGAGAGAGAGAAAGAGAATGAGATTGAGAGATAGGAAGAAAAGCAGGACTTGAGGCACCAAGATCCTGGAGACAGTATGTATGTATTTCCTACTGCCGTTGTAACAAACTAGCACAAATCTAGTCGCTTAAAATAACACAGATGTGCTATCTTCCTGTTCTGGCAAGAAGTCTAAAATGGGTCTTATGCAGTTAAAATCAAGGTGTTGGCCAAGCTGCATTCCTTCTGGAAGCTCTGGGGGAAAATCCATTTCCTTGCCTTTTCCAGCTTTCAGAGGCCATTCACATTCCTTGAGTAGTGATGTCTTTCAGCAATCACATCACTTGACCTCTGATTCTATCTTCACATCCCCTTCTCTCACTGACACCCCTGCCCTCCTTCTCTTGAGATCACGTGTGATTCCATTGAGCCCAACCAGATAGTCTAAAATCATCTCTCCATCTCAGGATCCTTAATTTGTTCATATTTGCAAGTCTTTTTTGCCAAATGAGGAAACATATTCACAGATGTCAGGAAGTAAGAAATGGACATCTTTGGGTAACCATTATCTTTATTTGCCAAATGTGTATTTTCTTTGGCATGGTGTCTCTGGAGATCGTTTTCCTATAATTCAATTGGGTAATTTGGTTTCTTACTGTTGAATACATTTGTATTATTTAGGCTGCTAAGCCTGTGGTAACTTTCACGCAACAATGGAAAACTAATATAAAAACATAAGCAGAGAGTGAAACACTCTCAGGGTGTTGTAGAAAAAAATAGTTTTGAAAAGAGTGAGCCTTGGAATAAATCAAGGATGACACCAGAAAATTATCCCCTAGAAGTAAGAGTGAACCCTAAGTAGACCAGCATTTACTAGATCGGGATTATGAGTGAATAAATTATCTGACTACAATAAGAAAACTAAATCTTTCTGGAAGAAAATAACATTATAAGAATCTCTAGAATTTCTATATGCAATATCCATCATTCAACTAGGAAGATGTTGAAAATTAGACCAATCTCATCAATATTTACACTTTTGATGTGTATCTTTCAACAATTTTACATAGGCTCATTTAATCATATGCAAATTTATATAGACAGTGTATAGGATTAGCTTTTCTATGTTTAAAAACAAGAAATATAATAACTTGTTTTAGTTTTTTAGCACAGATGAATTGCTGCTCATGTACATATAGATGCAGCAGTCCAGGGTTACATCTAATATAATTAAGCTGCCATGTTGTGAGCTGACTTATGGAGATATCCATGTGGCAAGTAAGGGAGTGTAGACTCCAGCCAAAATTAGTAGGGAACTGAGATGCTCAGTCCAAAGGCTTAAAGAATCTGAATCCTCCGAGGAGCCCCACACAAGCTTGGAAGCAGATTTTCCCCCCAGTGAGCCTTGAGTTCACCTCAGTCTGGCTGATAACTTGTGAGAGATGCTGAGCTGTAAATCTCAACAATGCTGCACTCAGACTCCTGACCCACAAAAACTGTGGAATAATAGATATTATTGTTTTAAAGCACTAAGTTTAGAAGTAATCATTACTCTGCAATAGTAATTAATATTCAAATCAGGGGAAAAACATGCCATTTTGTTTTTAAATAAAATATGGATCGTTCTAGCTGCCTTCATTTAATTGTCTATAAACTCCTACTCAAAGGATGAAACCCGACTCCTACAGTCTTCCATCCATTTACTTAATTGTTCATTTTCAGTATACACATAAAAGAGTATCAGAATTTTTCACCTACATCTCTGTCAGGTACAACTCTGTCAATTAGATTTTTTATGGTGCTTATGTATAGTTTCTTTGGTCTTTAGTTTTACAAATTCCAGTCAATTTCAAAGTTACTTTGATCAGCAAATTCCCCCCTCATCTTGTTCAATGAGATTATTTCACGTATTTGTGGTGTATTCTGCATTTCATTCTTGGACTCCCCCAACTCCCTAAATGATTATTGTATTTTTTAAAAAATTTTTAAGGTTTATTTATTTTTGAAAGAGAGAATGCACCAGTGGGGGAAGAAGGCAGAGAGACAGAGAGGGAGAAAGAGGGAGAGAGAATCCCAAGCAGGCTCCACACTGTCAGCGCAGAGTCTGATGTGGGGCTTGAACCCACAAACCATGAAATCATGACCTAGGCCAAAACCAAGTTGGACGCTAACCCATTGAGCCACCCAGGAACCCCTAAATGATCGTTTTAAATGTATGCATCACTTAAGTTTACTCTTTGTGCTATAAAGCTCAATGATTTCTGACAAATATGTCACATACATTAGAGGATTGTTTCACATTCTAAATATCTCCTGTGTTTCACCTACTCAAGCTTCCCTCCATTCCACTGATCATCTGACAATGGTTGACATTTTTATAGTTGGTATTAGTTTTGCCTTTTTAAGAATGTCATATTATTGAATCACTGATCATTTATCAGACTAATATTTCACTTAACGCTATGCATTGAGGCTCATCCATGTCTTTCTGCAGCTTAAGCATTTCTTTTTATCACTGAATAATACTCTTGTGTGGATGAATCACAATGTGTTTATCCATTCGCCTATTGAAAGACATCTTGGTTACTTTAAGTTTTGGGTCATGATGAATAAAGCTGCTATACATATTTCTGTGCAGATATTTGTCCGGGCATAAACTTTCAAATACATCGGATAAACAACTAAAAGTGGGATTGCTGAATCATATGGTAAGATTACCTTCAACATTGCATGAAACTGCCAAACTATGTTCCAAAATGACTACAATTTTGCATGGCCACCAGCAATGGTTGGAGGTTCCTTTTGTGCTACATCCTTACCAACATTTTGTAATATCACATTTGGGATTAGAGCCATTGTATTGTGGTAGTATCTCATCGTCTTAACTTGTATTTCCTAATGAGGGATGGTGTTTAGCATCCTTTCATATGCTTATCTGCCATCTGTATATCTTCCTAGCTGAAGTGCCTTTTCTGGTCTTTTTGCACAAGTTTTTATTTTGAGCTGTTGGTGTTTTATTCTTGAGTTTTAAGAGTTCTTTTTATATTTTGGATAGAAGCCCTTTATCAGATATGTGTTCTGAAATATTTTCTACTTGTCTGTGGCTTATCTTCCTTCTTTTATCAGAATCTTTCAAGGAATAGAAGATTTAATTTTAATAAAGTCCAACATATCAACTATTTCTTTCATCAATCATGCTTTTAGTCCCGCATTTTACATTTAAGTCTATCATCCATTTTGGGATAGTATTGACGAAAGATATAATATCTGTTTCTAGGCTTTTTTTTTCATGTGGACATCTAATTGTTTCAGGGCTATTTATTGAAAAGGCTATACTTCCACCACTTCATTTGCTCATTTGTCAAAAATTAATTGATTATCTTTTTGTAAGTCTGTTTCTGAGCTCTCTAGTATGTTCTTTTGATCTGCGTGTCTACAATTTTGCCAGTACCATACTCTCTTCATTAGGCAGCTGGCTAATTGTGTAACGGAGTCCTCCAACTTCATTCTCCTTCTTCAGTATTGCATTGGCTATTCTAGGTTTTTTCACCCATAAACTTTAGAAACAGTTTATTGATATCTACATAATTTCTTGCTAGGATTTTGGTTGGAACTGTGTAACATCTATATACAAAATTTGAAAAAAAATGGTATTTTAACAATACTGAATCTTCTATTCCATGAATATGGAACCTCTCTCCATTTATTCAAATGTTTGTTGGTTTCTCCCATCAGAATTTTCAAGTTTCCCACATGCACAAATTACTTTTTAGATTTCAGTTTTTGTGTGAGTGCTGCCATATGTGGTCTGTAGATAGATGATAGATAGATAGATGATAGATAGATAGATAGATACATAGATTTCAAAATCCAGTTGTTCATTGCTAGTTTGGGGACCCTTCCACTATAACGCAAGAAGTGTCACATTTTCAAATTTCATCATATCTCATTTCTCAGACTGACCCTCCTGCCTCCTTCTTATATGATCCTTTGTGATTGCATTGGGCCCAGCCAGATAATCCAGGGTCATTTTCTCATCTTAAAATCCTTAATTTAACCACATCTTCAATGATTTTTTGAATTTATTTTTTTTTATCAAACAAAGTAAAGCAATTGGTAGCAGGGACTAGGATGTAGACAGCACTAAGCAACCATTATTCTATAAAATCTTGCTTCCTGTGACCTTGCTATATTTGTTTATTAGTTCTTAGAGGTTTTTGCCAATCCTTTGTAATTTTGTGCATAGACATCATGTTATAGATAAAGGAAGACTAGAGGGTGTTGGACAGAACAGGTACAGATGCATGTATATAAGCACATCTGATAATCCAACAGATGTAGATAAACATAAGGAAAAGTGGACTTTTCGATAATGGTTCTGGAGTATTAGGTATCTATGAGTTTTCTACAGCTGCCATAATGAATGACCAAAGACTTATAGCTTAATACAGAAGAAATGTATTCTCTTACAGAAGAGGTTGGCAGGGCCACACTCACTCTAAAGGCTCTAAGAGACGATCCTTTTCTCCTCCAGTTTCTGCTGGTTCCAGGTGTTCTTTGGTTACGGCAACACAACTCCAGTCTCTGTCTTTGTCTTCACATGGTTTTCCCCTTTGTGTGTCTTCTCTTTTCTCTTCTCCTATAAAGACACATCATTAAATTTAAGGATCAGACTTATTCAGAATAATCTCCTCTCTAGATCCTTAACTTAATTACATGTGCACAGACCCTTTTTTCTAAATAAGGTAACATTCATAGATTCTAGGGGTTAGGACTTGCATCTATAGTGGGGAGGCGATGAGTCACACAATTCAACTCAGTACACTATCTGTGTAGAAAAGAAAATAATCGCTTATCTTGCACTATGCTCCAGGTAGATGAATTACTTAGGTGAAAATTACTTTAAAACTTCAGATATGATTTCTTAAATAATATTCAAAAAAGTATAAAAATAATAAATAATAAATAAAACATTGAAAATTATTTAAATTAATAATCACATGCCTTAAAGGACAACATAAAAAAGTGAAAAAATAACCTCTTTACCCATAATATGTTGAAAAATACAACACATCAATAGGAAAAAGTTAAGCCACTAAAATATTAATCCACAAAATTTAAAATGGATTTCTGAAACAGAAACATATACAAATGGACCATAAACATATTAAATATGTTCAAATTTATTAGTAACCAGCAAGGTAAAAATTAATGCCACAATGCAGTATCATGTGTGCTCATTATATTTGCAAAATAAAAATTCTGAAAATGTCAAGTATTGTTAGACTACAGGACAGTGTAAATAATTTGCAAGTATTGTTAGTAGGTGTGGAAATTTATGCGCTCTCTTTGGAGAAAATTCTGGCATCACCGACAAATGAGGTAAGGTATCTTTATATTTATTTATATTTTCCTTTACATATGCAGTAGTGGTAAAAGTTGCCATGGGAAAGAAATACCTAAAAGGAAATCAACTGTCAACAGTATAGTTGCACCCTGATAGGAAAAAAGAAGAAGGCAGCTCTGTTTCTGCATATTAAACTGCAGAGATGTTTCAAAACCTAAGGCATCCCATTATGAGAATAGTATTTTTGCGTATATTTATACCCAAAATTTAGTTTGTAGGTGAACTCAGCCCAGGTGTGACATATACAGCATGTCCTAAGAACATATACATTAAATTTTGTAACGAAGGTTGTGCACATCTATCACTAAATTCCATTCCGTTTCTTCCCCAAGTTCTTCTACTTCCATATCTACCAGTAGTTCAGATTATTAAAAAAAAAACTGAGACAATGTGCGTTTTTCAATTTTTATCTCTGGGTTGAAGAGAAGAGAAAAGGTAACTTCATATTCAGTAAAACAAAATCAAATCCTCCGGATCAAATCAGAGTACATATAATGTCAATAACAAAGCCATTGGAGCATGAACAAAATAAAAATAGCCGGTAAATAACTATGAACAGGTACTAAACACCTATTTGCAATCAATGTGCAAAAGGTAAAGTTAAGAATCCAGAAAAAGTATGTTATGAAATAGGTTTTTAATGATTTATTGATGTAGAATAATTAATAAATATTAAGTTCAATACACAAGAGGTATAAAAAATGAAAGGAGAGCTTGAAGATCCAACCAATTGAATAGACCAATAAGTATCATCAACAAATAAATTAAAACCAGGAATGAATAGAGTAGGCACTACCAAAAAGCAAGCTATTTTTAAAGAAAAATAACTTAGATAATCATAATTAATATGCTGGCTAGAGATAGCAGTGGGTGTGATGGGTGAAATGGGTGAAGGGCATTAAGGAGGGCATTTGTTGGGATAAGCACCAGGTGTCCTTTGTACATGATGAATCACTAAATACTACTCCTGAAACCAATATTACTCTGTATGTTAACTAACTGGAATTAAGATAAAAACTTGAAACTAAAGGAAAAAAAGATAAAGATTAGAGCAATTATAAGGGTCCTTAAAATGTGAGATAAAAAGCCATGTAGCATATAGAAAGTTTGATGGCTCTAAACTTGAGAATAATAAAAGTTAATAAAACTCAGAAAATTGAGAATATGTAAATTTAATTCTAGAAGATTTTAGCTGGAAAAAAATAGATATTTCAGAAAATTTTGATTTAGAAAATTCTTAAATGAGTCACATAATTTCATTACTCTATTGGGCTTTAAAATTAAAGACATTAATTCTTCAATCATCATGACCAAAAAAGTCAGTGACTTAATAAGGAAAAAGTAAACAGGACCTCAAAATGACCAACAACATTATTAATGCCAGAAGACAGTGGAGGAATCTTCAAAGTTCAGAGAAAAATCCTGTCCCAAATACAATACAACAAGCCAGATTTGTTGGCAGATATAAAGGCAACAAACAAATAGAAATTTCCAAACATGAAAGAATTAGTATAATAAAAACTCTCGACATGATGTGATATCTTTAAACGTATGTGTTATCTGATGATGAAAAATAAAGAAATGAGAAATGGAAAAGCAGGTAACTGGTCAATGGTGATTACTAATTCATTTTGAAAAGAGCATGGATGTTAAACATCTATGAGAATTATGGAAGACAAAATACAAATATAAGAACCTTAGACAATATATAACAACCTACAGAATCAGCAAGCAAAGAATTAAGGCTAATGTTACAGGAGAAAAGGAAATGACTTTAAAAGTCCTCAGATTTCATAGCATAGAGTTACTTAATTCTCCTTTAAAGTATTTACTCTTATTTTAAGGTCATCTCTATATTTTCTACTTACATTTTCCTCTTCCTCTCCATCATGCATCCTACAATGAATGCATCATACATAGACAAATAAAGATTTCTGCAAACATGCTTATCCAATATTAATGGTGCTCATGTGTGAAAAGCAGTCTTTGTATTATGTTTTTAAATATACTCTGCTGACTTTTTTGAAAACTTCATTATTGGAATGTATATTTAAAAAAAAGAGATTGTTTAAAAAATAAAGATAAAAGGCAAAGGCTAGTAAAAATATATTGATAATGGCTAAGTCCATCTAGTGGCAATAAATGGTTATTTTCCTTTTTTCTTGAATTTATGTCTCTATGTGAATAATAATAATAATAATAGTAATAATAAATGTAAAAGGAAAAACTAAACAATACTATGTTCTCCCGTTTTTAAAAACTCTGTTTTTGGGGCGCCTGGGTGGCGCAGTCGGTTAAGCGTCCGACTTCAGTCAGGTTACCATCTCGCGGTCCGTGAGTTCGAGCCCCGCGTCGGGCTATGGGCTGATGGCTCGGAGCCTGGAGCCTGTTTCCGATTCTGTGTCTCCCTCTCTCTCTGCCCCCCCCAAAAAAAATAAATAAACATTGAAAAAAAAATATTTAAAAAAAAAAACTCTGTTTTTTGCGAATCTCAGGTGATTATATTAAAATCCATTGTTGGCGTCCCATGCAGAATCCATACATTTTAAGAGGAATTAGAATATCACTTCATTCAGTGCAAATAAGACAGTCCAGTGAGGCTGTAATTTGGGAGCTGGCATGTCCTTTCGTAAGTCTTACAAGAGACTTCATAGATCACTATGTAAACATAAAGATGAGTTTTATCTCTCATGTGCTTTCTGCAACACTGCTTCTTAATATGAAGGAAAGTAATCTCTTGTTATGTGTATTTATATATTTCCTCCTTGTATGATATTCCCAGGAATCAGTTTTGCTTTAATTTTATACCACAAAATATTTAAATATTTATTTGAATAAAATTACTTTCAATTTTTATGAACACATCAAGGTGGAAAATGTAATTCAGAGTAAGAGAAGAAATACTCTCTACTATCCTATTTTATTAATTGATTAAATGCTGAGGGGTTTGTTTTGTTTGTATTTCTGTGAATACAGGAACTCTGCAGGAAACACAAGACCAGGAATGGGATATCCCTATGCCATATAAAAAATTCATTGTGAATTAGAACTTTAGAAAGATTTAAAATTATTTTACATAGTGAACATTGACATTCTGAGCTACCTCATTCTTTTTTAATCCAGATTCTTAACAGCCTGTAGCAGCATTTCAGAAGCACTACAATTTCTGCCAATAACCTTTCACCAAAAAATAATTTCAGTCAGCATTATCACTCAATGTAACCAACAGAAACCAGAAATCCACTTGAAATGTCCTTCAAATAGCTAGAAGATGAATTCAAGGGGATATGAAATGTAAAACTCAGAAGATGAGGCCTGACTTTGATACTTACTTGGTCTGATAAAGTAATTTTGTCTCCATATAGATCTCACTGTATAAGAAAAAGGAGGGGGTAAGGAAGCTGTAATGTGTCACCTTATCTAAATAAGGTACCTGTCATTTCTGGAATTCTGTTTAAACGATGATAGATGTTCTTATCAACAAAACCTCTTTTCTCCCTAGAAAACAGGACTTCTAAAGGTAAAATAGTACAGGTAAACTATATTTTCTTGCTGGAGATGCTATGAACAACGGAAACAAGGCCCTTGGCTAAAGATAGAGGGAAAGGTAACAACTCCCCACCGTGAGCCCAACAAGGGGACATTTTCCTTTAATGTGAGAGTCACACAGATTTATCATTTTTTTTTTACCCTCATATGTTGTGTTATCTTTAACATTTTTCACTATTTTCTTTTTTGATACATTCGGTCTATGTGATTCTGTCATTTGTGATTCGAAATATATATTTTGTCTTCATCCTCCTTTCTGGCACAGAGCTTCTAAAACACGTGGTATTTCCTAAGTGATAAAAGCAGTAAAGATGTTTTTGTTATCTTAATGAGGTGACTTTCAGGAAAACACCTAAGGGTCTGGCTGATTGCCAAGCTTACCCATGTGTTTAGAGAGTTGGAACTCCCAGTTCCGCAACCCCTCACCTCCAGGGAAGGGAGATGGTGTGGAGATTAAGAATCATCACCAATGGCCAGTGATTAAATCAGTTGTGCTTTTGTAATGAAGCTTCTATAACACTGAAAAAGACTGGGTGTGGGGAGCTTCCCGGACATGAACACGTGGAGGTACTGGGAGAGCGGGCGCTCTGGGAGACACGGTAGAAGCTCCCTGCCATTTCCTCCTATCTCTCTCTATGCCTCGGTTCCATCTGGCTATTCCTGAGTTATACTCTTTTATAATAAACAGGTGCACTAGTAAGTGAATTGTTTCTCAGTTCTAAGAGCCACTCCAGGAAATTTCTTCCCAAGGAAGGAGAGGGTTGTGGAAATCTCTGTTTTACAGCTACTTGCTCAGAAGGACAGGTAACAACCTGGACTAGAAGCTGGTGTCTGAACTGGTGGGACCGCCATCTTGTACGACTGAGCCCTCAACCTGTGGAGTCTGATACTGTCTCTGGGTCGATAGTGTCAGAATGGAGTTAATTCCCAATTACACCCTACTTGTTTCCAAGGATTAGTTGGTGTTGTTTGGGAAGCCCCCTACAATATACACCTGTTGGAATTGGATCCAGGAACCCAAAGAGTCTACTTTTTCTGCTCTCCCAGAATTTGGAGTGTTTATTTTATTTCGGAAAAATATGCTAGGCAAGTTATAAAATTAGTATTCTTTCACCTGGCTAAAGCTGGACAGAAATGGAGGAAGTTTTGTAAAGCAACAGTTAAACATACTGGGAGACCTGTTTTGTCCTGTTTTATTTTGTTTCTTCTCCAGCTACCTCTTTTTCTGGTAACATAATCCTAGACAAATTCTGAGTTCGAGATCCACTTCTCCAGCCACATTCTCTCTCTCTCTCTCTCCCCTTCTTTTCTTTTGCCTTTTTAAGTTTTTATTCTAATTGTAGTCCATCACATTCTTTTATAGTGATAATCAAAGTATGGGCAAGTGATCCCCGTTTGCCAATCTTAATTCCTCACCTTCTTGACTCTATCATGTTTGAAGGCTCATATACAAGACAAGCCAGGCCAGATAGCTGCCCCTTCTGGATTTTTCAAAATTGGAACATAGATCAGGGGCCGGGGAAGTCGGCCCCTAATATAAGCCCATAGTTGTTGGTGGCCACAATTGTATTAAAATATAAATCCTGCCTGAACAAGTGGAAGACAGATTTTGGTTGCTTGCAACTAGGTGACTCAAGATTAACACATGTATAAAGAAAATTAGATTGCTGATGCCTCCCTTTGGGTGAGTAGGTGGAGCAAAGGCAGGCAAATATACTTGGTAAAGTAAAACATGGAGACTATTTTTTTTTCCTATGTAAAACAGCCATGTGAATGGAGTAAATATAGAGATACCAGCTTCATAGATGTAAAATATTTTAACAATGTGAGATAATATCTACCTTATTTTTCCATATGTAAAAATGACCTTTGAAGTGTATTTATTTCCATTTCTTTTGAAGTATGTAACATTAAAATCATTGCCTTTGTCCGCATAGTTTAATGATTAATTAGTAATGTGGAATAGGATAGATTTACTTAGTGTTCTTAATAAGAGGCATAACAGTGGACACTGATATATTGAAAACAGCAAAAAGGGCAATAAATTAGTGTAACCATATGCTAAGTATCTAGAATGCATTTACACATTTGGGATTCTAATGTGATTTAAATTTTAGTATTTAAATGCTTTCTCACTTCAGCTACAGCCTTTAAAGTATGTGTGTGTGTGTGTGTGTGTGTGTGTATCACATGACATGGCACAAAAACTTACATGTAAAAATAATGTTCAATGAAACCTCTTCTTTCATGCTATGCAGATTACTTATGATAAATTTGCATTTCTTTTTCAATGACAAAACTAGATATGTAAGTTACATCTTAAATATGCCATGAGTGTTTTAGAGAGATTCAAGAATACAATCTCATACCTATTTCTGCTGTAACTAGCCTAATTATATTATTATTATTTTTCCTTCTTTTCTCACTTTTTCTCATTAGCTATGTTGTCTTTTATTTCTTCTTTTTCCTCTTCTTCCACTTTTCCCTCTTCCTCCTTCCTTCTCCTATTTTTCTTCTCCACTGCCTCCTCCCTCTCCATCATTTTCCTCTTCTCTTTCTCTTTTTCTTCCTTCTCCTTCTTCTCCTTCTTCTTCTCTTCTTCTTCTTCTTCTTCTTCTTCTTCTTCTTCTTCTTCTTCCTCTCCCTCACTCTCACATTGAATTTATATTTTTTTCAGTTTTTACTTAAATTCAGTTAGTCAACATACAGTGTAATATTAGTTTTAGGTGTACAATAGAGTGATTCAATGCTGCACACAACACCCAGTGCTCATAACAAGCACCCTCTTTAATCCCCAGCACCTATCCCCTCTGGTTACCATCAGTTTGTAAATTTATAATTTTTAAATTTCTGCTTGAATTTCCATTTTCCTAACATAGTGGGCGTTTCTCTCTTACTTACACCATCAGTTTTCTTAGAACTTTATTCAAATAATTACCTTCAGAGAAATCTAGCTAAAAGATTTATGAATTTTGGGTTGATCTTTGTAACAGAACAAATGGCCCCTTACCTTTCATTAACACATTAATGTCTAATATTCCATAATTCAACTCACTGGAGATGAAACACACTGAAATGATTAGTTGTGGCATTATTATTATTTGCATTACTCATTTGAGAAATGATGGGAAGTGATAATCACGTTTAAAAGAGCTGCAGAAATCATGTGATGCAAAGTTACCTATAATAGCATTTCAGTACAAATTTCACACAAATGAAATATAATTAAAAAATGTTAAGACCTTATTCAAAAAGGTAAAAATGATAAGTTAAATTTAATTAAAGAATGTATTTTATTGATACAATATGTCTAAAGTAATTTCTACCTAAAATGAGTGTTAACAATAGCTAAAAAAGATTTGTGTGTGTGTATGGCTACAAAACAGCTAAGCAGTAATCTAAATAATTTGTAAATATGAATTCATAAATATACTTCTAGTAAAAATCATGATAAATAAAAACCTTACACGGCTCATACTTGTCATATTTGACCAATTACATATTGAGAGGTGGTACAGCCTAATGATTAAGAACTTGGTGTCTAACGCTAAATTTCCTGCACTCAAATCCCACCTCCTGGGTTTTACTAGCTGTTTGGTCCACATAGGTAGGCATTAATTTTCTTTCTTTGAAATCAAAATTATTAAAAGCACTCAATTCATGGGTCATTATTATAGATACATAGAAACATATCTCTTTTCCTCTTGTTTATTCTTTCCTCTCAGATTAATATATGTTGTACAAACAGTCTGCTTTGTCTGCCCTACCAGGTACAGAAGATTCTAACAGGTCCTTGAAAGTTCAAAGAAATAATTTGGTCAAATCTTGTTTGTACTCTGGCTCTGGGAAAGAAAGGTATTGTCAATTCTATGGACAGTTTGTTCAGCTACTTTCTGTGCTAGAATAAAACATAGCTGGTGTTTGTGTTTAATGAGATGGTTTGTCTTATTTCAAAGCCCATGCGCTGTAACTTTAAAACTATATTCAAAGCCTTCTTGGGCTACCAAAGAGAAGAGATGGATGAGAGTGAGGAGAAAATTTCCTTATCTCTGTTGTTGACATTTTAAGTATTCTGCATGTGGTAGCTTTTAGAATATGACATTTTGATGTTCATTTAGCTATTTGAAATGTCAATTTGGAAATCGGAAGTTGTAGCAAATCATGTTATTTAACTTTAATTATAATCCTCACTCTCTCAACTGATAACGTCTTAGACTAGAATATTCCTTAAAATATAAAGAGGGAAATATTTTTTATTCTAATCCGCTCTTCGAATTCCCAACTCGTCAATCTTTGGGAAGTGGAATGATTTGTAAGAGTGTCACCTAAGTTAGGAACAGAAAAAGACTAAGAAAATTACATTTGGGGTACATGACAACTAAGATGAGCATTCCTAGAAGAATCATCTTAAATATTACTTCTCACAAAGTAATTGTGTAGGTAAAACATTACTTCTCCACAGGAAGATTAATTCTGTTCCTATTTGTAATCCAGATTTATTCTAAAATATAAGGCCAACGGCCACCATTCAGGACAAAAATCGGAGATAAAGAGGCTGACAGTGGTGTTAGTAGTTTAAAAAACTCCTTTAAAAATGACAGTATATCCAAGAAAAAGGCAAAAAAAAAAAAGATCAAAGATTATTCTTGGTCAAATTTCACTGGGCTCTTTGATATCCCTTGCCCTAGCGTTAAAGGATAATCTACTCCAAAGACTTTCAGAACATTTTTAAGAAACTGAAAACCATCTTCTGAAGCAACAATGAATCTTAGACTGGCAAAGGGTTATTTCATTATTGGAAGTATGTCTACTTCATGTGAGTGAAACCTCATCCCATTCATTTATTTAATTTGTAAAGGAGATATCACAAATATAGATTTTTAAATGTATTTTCAGAACAGCTTGTGAATAGCTCTTAAAATCTGGGATCCTATCTACTCTTTGTTATATAAAGTGACAATAATTAATATGTATCAACAGAAAGGAAAAATCAATGGAAGGGAAAAGTGCTGATTATGTAAAGCAATGGGAAGCCAAATAAAATAATATTTTTATTTCCACACAGTTTGCATAAAAGACTAGTTCCAGTTCTTTGAAAAATTATGGGCTACTTTTGATTTTCCCTCCAGAGAAATTCACCTCAGCTTAGGCATCTAAAATTTATATAAAATTTCAAGGCACTCACAGTTCATCTATGGGCTGTAGGATAAAAATACTTGCTCTATTAAAATGAGGTAAAGAAAGGTGTGTTTGTAACTTCACTAGGGAAGATGAATGAGCCCAATTCTTTGAAGACCAAATGTTGTGACTATATAAAGCTAAATTCATTGTAGTCTGTACTTTGTAACATTTCAGTTGATATATAATAGAGCAATTAATACATCAAACTTCTAAGACCTTTTGTGAGAGAGAAAATGTTTAGACTCATCATAAAACTGCGGTTGCTAACATTTGCTATAATTTGCCTTCATTTAGTGGGAATCAGGACAAAACTGCCATGTGACAGATTTTTAATGGACAGATTCCTTTCAGATGGACATATACATTCTTTTTATTTTAATCCTCTTATATAAAATTATCTGGCATATCATTTGAGGGTAATGCTATTGTTAATACAAGGCCTCCTGCCCAGAAATGTATAAATTTTTATAGAGAACCATAAGTTTCTTTTTTCTTTGTATTATAGTGTGGCAATATGAGAATGTTGTGCTAATAGAAAGTAATACATTTACTTGGTCTTCGATAGTCATCAGAAATTTTATTAAGTGTATCATAATAAAAAGTGTATCTTTAAAAAAAATTTTTTAACGTTTATTCATTCTTGAGAGACAGATACAGAGCACGAGTGGGGGAGAGGCAGAGAGAGAGAGAGAGAGAGACAGATTGTGAGCAGGGGAGGGGCAGAGAGAGAGTGAGACACAGAATCCTAAGCAAGCTTCAGGCTCTGAGCTGTCAGCACAGAGCCCCATGCGGGGCTTGAACTCACAGACCGTGAGATCATGACCTGAGCCGAAGTCGGACGCTTACCTGAATGAGCCACCCAGACGCCCCTAAAAAGTGTAGCTTTAAAATCAGTTATGGTAATTTTTAATGCAGCCCCATCAGATATTTAATGTCCAATGTTGATTTTTTCCTCTCAACCCAGGATTCTAGCAGTATAATAGCCTGTGTTCTATGCCCTTAAGTAAAAATATAACTTGGCAAATTCACAGAGATTACATCAGTGACACCTATCACATTGGACCAGAGCTAAAAGTTTATCTTCGAAACCCTCTTACTCTGTGTTTCTCAACCTTCTTCGGACACCAATGCCATCAATTTCTACCTGGATGAACAAGTAAATGTTACATCAACTCTTTGAGAATCAGTCTGCTCTGTTACAAACTGAGTAAAGTAATGCCTGGTTATTATGAAGATAAGATGAGACCATGTAAGGGAAAGAGTGACTCCAATATACCCATGGCTAGAATTATGTTTTTGTTGGAAGAAATTGTCAGTTAATAAAATATAAAGATTAGAACTCCTACAGGATTCTTTACTTTTGAACAGAAGCCCAAGACCAAAGGGATGAAGCTTCAGGAAGAAATCATTGTAGTACTGAGGTGTTGCTATAAGCTCCCTTTTGTGTCTTTCAAACTCTATCCCTGTTTGGTCCACTTTTCCAAAGGCTTATTTCAGAGTTGGGTCTAAGTAAATACTGGATAAAGTGTTTATAAGAATAGCTTAATAAAACAGATTGATTTGAGGAACTTTTTCTCAGGTTCAAAATACTTCTTGGTCTACCCATTGACAACGCTTAAAACTGCGTCATTTGAGGAAAGGAGAAAACCATATTTTAGAAAAATCTCAACTTACAAAAAGCACAAAAAGTGAAACATATTTAACATATTGCATTAAGTTTACAAAACAGTTTCAAAGAAGTAAAGGAGAGGTAATTTAATAAATGTATTAAAAATATCTAGCCATTCATAAATTTCACACCATTGTAACAGTGGACAACTATTGTGCTCATTGGCCATGGCTGGGTAAACTTTGCTTTCCAAAAATCTAATTCCTACTTTTTAAAATAATCCTAATAAATGTACTGGTTGTTCCAAGTAACTCTGGAAGATATGTGTGTATATATATATATATATATATATATATATATATATATATTCAGGTAACATACGGAAAGATGCATGTGAAATTAGATACAATCTGTAAATAACAGATTAAAGAATATCAGCAAGCCATGAAAAAGATCTCAGATTTTCAGTGGAATCTTACCTATAAAACTTCAACTAAGTGGTTTAGTATTTTAAATTTGTCAAGGCATTAAATCTTGCAACGCTAGGTCATAGATGGTAGTATTCACTTTAGCCTATCCTATAATAAAAATGATGTAAAAAGATTCAAGAGAGGTATATTAAAACAAAAATATATATTTGGTACATATATATATTCACCTGTGCAATCTCATTTCTAACACCTTTTCAGTAACTCTGTGAAACAGAAAAGGCAACAGCTCGTGAGGCATATTTTCAATCATCTTGAAATGCCCTTTACCCTAGTAATTTGCTTTCTAGCTCTGCATGCATTTTAAATGACTACTTTGCTAATATGTGAAAGATGTTAAAAAGTAAAATGAACATATCATGCACTAAAGAAGAATGTGATGAGAAATTGAGGTCATTCAAATTATTTGTAAGAGGCTTATAACTCATGATGATGATCATGGCAATGAAAAGATGGCAAGGAAACTGGCAAGCAACCGTGAGCAAGTTGATTGTCGAAGAATGATGTCATCTCCTTGATTGGGCAGCATAGACCCTGCAGAAGCACTTGTCACTGCTATAAGTGACATTTCCCAATGTCAAGTCACAACATAAACCGATCATAAATCATTGTAACAGCAAGTGGCCAGTAATGGCAAATTGAGAAATATGAATAAGGTTCTTATTGTTCCCAGATTTTTTCTCAATCCATCCTTTTTGGTCTTTAAGTACACAATTCACATTTTCAGAATATTATAATTGTCAATTATATTCCTGTACTTTTCAGATGAAATCTAATTTAACATCTCTACTTTAAATTATAGTGGAATTTCTCCTCCTCCCCCCACTAAGTTTTGCTATTTTTACATTTTCCCCAGTAGACCGATACGGCTTAATATTTATCACAGTGGTATTTGAGCTTGAAAGTTCCCTCTGCTGTTATTGTGGAAAATAAATAATAAAAAAATATTGCAGGACACATTGCAAATAAGGATATTTTATTAACTTTGGTTAGAACAATTCTCACTGGAGTTCAAGTTACGGCATCAAAGAACTACCCAAAAACATCTGTCTGAGATAAAATAACTCCAATAACTGTCATTGTACAGACTAGGAAAATGAGGCTGAGAATGTTAAGTAGTTTTCCTAGGTCTTAGAATAAAACTCCAATAAAATCAGAAGCACATAGATAGAGGAGGTATGAAGAACTTTCTTTCTGGACTTTTCTGACTTCACCATTATTTTATTTCTCTCTTCTGATGAATAGGCTTGCCTTGTCTGACTACATCATATAAACTGGCATTTCGGGAGTATTGTTTTGGATCCCAGAAAGCTCAGAGGTAGATTGAATGCTTAGTTACAACAATTATATTAACTGAGATTTCTCAGTGCACCATGTTCTGATATTATGTTTTTAATTCATTTGGTTTTAATTTATATGTGTGCTATAGAATGTAATTGCAAATATTTTGGGAACCAACCTGTGGAGATAAATATACCAAATGGCAGCATTTATCCAACTTATTTTGTGGTATAATCAAAAATAAAAAGCAATTGTTATTATCATCATCATCACCTACCCCAAGTTTAGAATTTTAAATATATGGTCTTTCTGGCCATCTTTTGGGAACAGTAACTATATCTCATTACATTTTATTTTCTATTTACTTTCCTGTATATGGAGAAAAATTGCTTAATTTTTAATATAATATGGATTGAAATTTTCAAAGTTCTGAGTGCAGAAATAAATATCAAAACCTTTTAAAAAAAATTTTAATGTTTATTTTTGAGAGAGAGAGAGAGCATGGCATGGGAGGGGCAGAGAGAGAGGGAGACACAGAATCTGAAGCAGGATCTAGTCTCTGAGTTGTCAGCACAGAGCCCCACGCAGGTCTTAAACTCAGGAACCCCAAGATCAAGACCTGAGTTGAAGTTGGATGCTTAACTGACTAAACCACCCATGTGCCCCAAAACCTTTTTAAAAAGTATTCTTGTGCCTTTTGTGAGTTTAGAGATAGCCATTCTGTTTTCATCTACATACCTTTAGCCAAGATAACTGAATTTACATCCATTAACCCTTCTTTATAATTTAGTACCTCATTCCTCAGTATTACTGGAGAATTTTTCCATAACTTCCTCCACTTTATCTGTTCCTGAATCCACATTTGAAATCAACATCAAAATCATGTAGAATCATGTAAAAATCCAGGACAATTTTTCCATTTGTTGGATTGTTGGGGTTTTGTTTGTTTGTTTGTGTTTGTTTTGTTTTGTTTTTCATTGCCTTTAAAAAGTCTAATGTACTGTCCACTGTATTTGCTTAGGTTCTTACAGGATATTTCTATTTACTATCTATCTGTGTTTCCAAAAAGAAGATTTTATCTCTGTCCTAAGCCTAGCAATTTTAACTGCACTTTATATTGCTGCTTACTTTTTACTTTAGTAGTATTACAGATTTTTTACTCTGATTGTTCTTCCTAGTTTCTCTGCTCCTAAAGTGGAATGCAATTTTTAAAATTCTATGCATACTACTTTTTTAAATCAATTGGAAATTTTTTCTCAAAATATATTGTGATTTTTTCCTAGGATTCTTTTAAGTACTATTGCTGAGAAATAGGATTCAAATTGTTCAGGCATGGTTAAGAGGGAAGGAATTCCTGAAGAAAAGTAAAAATACTGGGTGACTTTCCACTAAGTTCGTTGGTCCTCTGATTCTTACTAAATTCACTTCAATACAGATAAAAGAAAGAGGGGGAAAAAGGCTACCATCAATATCAGTTAGTTTTTGCTGCAGAGCATACAACCCCAGAAATGGTAGTTCTAAACATTAAACATTTATTAGATCGTGGTCCTGTGGGAGGGAAATTTGATCTGGGCTCAGCTGGGCATTTGTTTGCTGCTCTTGTCTGCTGGTAGATAAGCTGGCAGTTGACTTGGGCATTGGGGCAACTGGGCCACATATATCCAGCATCTAACTGCCTACTGTAGATTTGTCCACATCACAGTTGTGTTCCAAAAGCAACAAAAAAAAAAAATGGTGTGCGCCAATGGCTGTGTTCCAGAAGCAACAAGAAAAGCCATGCGCCAATAAGCAAGCATTTCCCAAGTTTCTTCATGTGTCACATTCACGAATGTTTCACTAGGCAAAGCAAGTCACATGATCAAGCCCAGATTCCAGAGAAGAGTTAGGCCCCACTTCTTGATAGAAGAGTGACAAAGTCATATCGCAAAGGGCTACGTCATAAGAAACCATAATCTATTAAACTCTCTTTGCTCCTAGCTTTCTCTTTTCTGCCTCCTTTTATTCATCCCTTTCCATTTAAGGGATACTCTTCATTAATGTTTCAGTGGAATTCTTTCTGAGACTTCTCTTTGAACATAAAATGTTTGCCAAATTTCCACGAAGCTAACGAAATTCCTTAATTGGTACACTCCAATTGCTACCAATTAAGGAATTCTTTGCTTACACCAAAAGTGCTCTGCATGCAAAGATCATCTGAAACTGAGGCCCCAAAAATGTTTTAAATATTTAATTTGTAGTATCCCAATAGGATTGCCAATTCGAAGCACTGCTTTCTATTTTCATCACAAAAAGACTAAAATGCAGTGATGCCCTTTATCATTTAAATGTGACTCTGACTTTCACAATTATTATACTATTCTTATATGTCTAGTTATTTGGAACTGATCACAATTATATCAAAATCCAAAGAGAAGAAATAAAGAATGGCTGTCCGCCTTGGAAGTTCCTGCCAAATATTTAAATTATAAACTGACACAACATGTGAGAGAGTGGGAGTAAGGGGTATAGCACAGGAGCAGAAAGTCTGGAGGAAACCAGGCGTCTAGATTAGGGAGTCCCCAGAAAGTCATATGGCTTTAAAATAAAAGGAAATGTCATTCTTCTTAGAAAAGTGACTATATGGGATGCCTTTATCATATTTTTTTAGAGTTTAATTTATTTTGAAAGAGAGAGAGAGAGAGAGAGCGAGCACATGTGCACAAGGGAGCATACAAGGGGAGAGGGAAGAGCAGAGAAACAGAATCCTAAGAAGGCTTTACAATGAGAAGGCAGAGCCTGAGCCGAAATCAGGTGCTTAGCTGACTGAGCAACCCAGGCACCCAGCCTTTATCATATATTTAAATAAGCACATAAGGGAAAAATTCTAAAGTAAAATAAATATTAAAATAATTATTAGATTAGGCTGTGACACTTCCATTTAGTGAAAATCATTTCATTGACTTGTGATAATAAATATGCAGTAGTTTTTCCTTAAAGTATGTAAATATATACACAAAAAGTATACAATAGATAATCATATAACTATAGGTATAATTATTTGAAATATTTTTCATATGCTTTTATGAAAAATTGTTCTCATATTGTTGTTCTCACCATTTACTATCAACTCAGGAAACAGAGAAAGAATATGTTTACATCTTGACAGTATTTACCTCATGTATTAGTCAAGGTTCTCCAGATAAACAGAGCCAACACATAGAAGAAGAGGCTTATTTTAGGGATTTGGCTCCTGCGATTATGGAAACTGAGATGACTCACTCATCTCCATCCACAAACTGAGACCCAGGAGAGCCAACTGATAAAATTTAGTTCAAATTTGAAAGTCTGAAAACCAGAGGAGACGATGGTGTATATTTCAGTCTGGATCTGATGTCCCGAGAACGGGAACGTGGAGGGCAAGCAAAGATCCATGCCCCAGTTCAGGCAATCAGGCAGGAAGGGTCAATTTTTCTTTTTCTCGGCCTCTTTGTTCTATTTGGGCGCTCTACAGATTGGATCATGCCCACACACATTGGGGAGGGCAAATGGCTCTATGGAATCTACCAGTTAAAACGCTAATTTCATCTGAAAACACCCTCACATGCTCATCCAGAAATAATATTTAGCCAAACACTTGGACACCCTTTGATCCAGAAAACTGACACATAAAATTAACCATCACAACTCATTTTCCCAAAGATATCTTGGCAAGAAACCAAGAAGTAAGATAGATGTACTATGCAATTATTCATTTGTTAACATGTTTTTCAGATCTCTGTGATCTAATTTCCAGAAAACCGTTTCTGATATTGTGTAATACAATACATTTCTTCAATTTAATTAATATCATGACAATACAAATGTAAGGTACCCTTGGCATTTTTCCCTATGATATAAAAATATTTTACATTAGCATGGATATAAAATGTTTGTGTAACCCCCCCTATAAAGTACCACTCTTATCTCTATAATTAAGTACATATATAATTCTAGTATCTTTAAGAAAAATACAAAGCAGTGTACCCATTTTCAGAATGTTTTCAACAACATATATTTCTTAATCTAAATATTTTTACAGTCTAGAATACTGAGAAGATAATTGGAATATCACTCATCTTTAGTTGCTGGACAAGTTACAAATTTTTTTCTCAAAGTTTATCAATAGTCACACTCCTAAAAGTATATGAATACACTATTCTAAGTATGCAAGGCACCTTATATGTATAACTCATAAATTAAAATCCATCCATACACAATTATATAAGAATGGAAATTCATATCAACGGTAAATCAGGAAACATGAGTTTTTTTCTTGGAATACCGTAAACTCCTACTCTGGAAAGCCCTAGACAGACAATAGTGGAAGTAAAACTCTCTCAGAAGTGAAAAATAGGATTACTTTTGATGTGATAGAGGCTTTAACAGGAATTCAAAATGATGTTTACCATGGAGTCTTTATATCCTTAAGTACTCCCATCTCTCTATGCATCTCATTAAAAATGTATTTCATATGACCAGAAGCAATTCTAAATGACCCCACAAGGCTAAGGTTGTGTGGTTCAGTGGCATAATTTTAATTGCTTTAATTCAGAGATAAGTCCTATTTCCCGGGAGGGTACTTGCTTCTACTACTTGATAAAAATAATAAATCTATTCTATTAATTTGTATGATTACAAACTGATTTTATCAGATGATGTATCAACATATTTATATGCTGTGCAACAAAATCCTCAAGGCAAAACAGAGCGAAACCTTTATGTAGGGGATGTTGTTCTTGCACTGACTTTTACATGAATAGGCAACCTAAATAATTTTTTTCATCACCAAAACCCTTTGGCAAGACAGTAACTAAATCTGAGTTCTTCCCAAAGAAGGTTTTAGTCATCATATGTAAAGAAAATAAGAATGAAATCAGAATAATATATTTGAAATATGGAACTCTTGGCAGTGAAAGGAGATTCTTAGTAACATTAAGTTTTGGGGATTGTTAAAAGCTACATGTGAATCTCAGGACATTGGGAAGAATGTTCTATAAAATTCTGTTTGAATCTTGTCTGTATAAAAGAGAAAGTATGTCAATAAACCTCAAACTTCAAAACAGCGGATCAACATTTTGTCTGAAAAGTAAAGAACACTGGAAAATGTGAACATTCAGATATGAAGACATTCGTTATCTAAATTCTTGGTGACATCCTATGACTTTCCTAAGTGACAGCTGTACCCCAAATGCCTGAAACATCAAAAAAAAGGAATTAAGAATGAATCCAACCATTTCTCAAATAATGCACGTGGTAATAGACTGGGATTCAACACAACAGGGTTATGTGGAAACAAACTGGAAAATAACGTTCTAACTAAACAGAGGCAATTGTTATATTACAAAAATATGTGCTCATTGTAAGCATGTCTTCTGATTTGCCAAGGAAACTTTGAAATCTAGATTTTTATGTAAAATACAGGTTTACATTAAATTCCTAAGTGTTCAAATGTTGGTAAGAAATTACTCTCTCTATCAATAAAAAACAAACCTGATGGTGCACAGTCTTGACTTCTAAAGTACATACTAAAAGTGGTCTGGGGATGATTATATCATTTACTATGAGGGTTCCAAGAATTTATTCTGACAAGTTTTGTATAGCATACTGTCTGAAAGCTAGCCAACTCTTGTCTATAAGAAAAAGTTTTTGTTCAATTAAAGTAGCAATGTTAAGTCCTTTGGGAGTTACCAAGTAAACTTAATTAATTAGTCTGTGTGTGTGTGTGTGTGTGTGTGTGTGTGTGTGTAGAAAAGGTAGAAAAGAGCAAAAAATAGTTTTGAGATGTTATGTATCTCTCTTGTAAGTGCTTATCTTGTGAATTTCTGCTGATATACGAAGGATTCTGAATTTTTTTCTGTAAGACAGTCACCAATAGACAAAAACATCACAATTTCTAGGAAATATTAATAAGCAACACACTTATTACCCAGTCTCACAAAACAGAGAAAATTGTACTTAAAACGGGTGACTGAGGACAAGGTGATGATGTTGTCTTTTTGCTTCCTGGCATTAATATTCTAGAAAACTTCATTCTGTTTGAAAAACAAGAAAATATAATTTCCTATAAGGAAATGTACCATGTTCTTTATAATCCATAAGACTCAAACATGGTTGGACCCCCTCGGGAAGGTTTTTATTACTATTACTTGGAGGTTTGCCCTAGGCCAAGTCAATATTCAAATGGCATTTGTGCAAGGGTAAGCATACGTGTTAGATGGTATTCACTAAATTTGCTGCTCCATCAGAACAGAGATCTTCTCTGTCGAGCCATAGCCATCGCTCTCGCATCCTGACAGAAATGCGGAATCCTCCTATAGTTGTGTCGTAATGACACCTCAATTATGCTTCTTAATGGAAATAAAATTGACACTTATAGTGGGTCCTAAATGGCACCAACTAATGAAATTGTAGTACTGTATTTAACAGGAGCTAACAAAATAGTTACAAATGTTTGTGCTACCCTTACCAGAGGACACAAAGATCTTGCCAACAGGATATGTTTTATTCATGTTTGTTCTAGCATTATCTACCAGCACAGTGGCTGCAAGGTTGTGTGTGTTCAGATGCAAGTAGAGGGAACAAGGGAATGAACGCGAGGGAAGGAATAAGTCAGCACAATACAGGATATACAGGTGCTCGGTATCTTCAACTCACTTCAGACACTCTTATCCTTTAGCAGGCTATAGGGTGTTATAGCCTGATGCTGCTTTGAGATTCTGCAGGAAAAGACCGTTAAGCAGCATAAAATGTTCAGGATGTGTTCCAGGTTTTGTCTGTCATGGCAGTTCCCGTTTCCCTTGAAGAGTCTGTTGCTTTTTGTTTGTTTTTATTTTTATTCTTGTTTTGTCATCATCCAGGGAAGCTCGGAAATTGAGGTATCGTTAGTGAGGGCCTCAAAGCTATATGAGTAATGAGTGTCCTCTCACAGATCAGAGAGCTTGAAATTTCCTAATTCTTCTCTCATTGACATCACTGGGCCATGACGACGTGAGTATTTGGGTGGCTGGGGAGGGGGAGAAAACACAAAATCAAAAATGAAAACGGAATTAAATAGCACGAACAACAGCAAAGATAAATAAGACACCTGAGAAGCTATTGGAAAAGTGAACATTATTACACGTCAATTATAAACACCATGTCATTTTCAAAAGTGTCTTAGTGGGAGGAGTTATATTTGTCATTCAGTACAAAAACAAATGATATTTGGGGGCAAAGTTGTTTATGCCATGAATTTAAAAAGCAGAATTATAGAGGTGCAATTTTCTATCAATGGTTGGCTAAGCAATTTCACTCCAATTTTTGCTCCTATGGTTTATCAACCAGAAGATAGTCATTGCGAAGCCACTATCCAACTGGCTTCATGCATTTAACTCATGACTCAAGGTGTCGGAAGGCTGGTGTAAAGAACTTTTTTACCCAATTATTAAAATATTTTCCTTTGACCTGGGGCTTTATTCTTACAGAATTTCCCGCAAGTGGGTATTATTGTTGTTATTTTTATTAGTTTCCTTTTTTCTGTAACTGCCATTCTGGACCTCCTTGTCTAAAACCTGGCAGGACTGTAGGTTTGTTATGTTAATTTCTAATGATAATCGCTACTTTACCACTTATTGAGGAGCTAGGAACAACTTCTGACATTTCATAGTATTTATCAATCGGTCATCAGCCTTTGAGTCCATTGGCAAAAACTACATGTAGAAAAGTGCTTCTGATGATACCTACGGATTCTTATCACAAGATCACATAATACCTGGATGCTTCAGATGGAATCTCAACAGAGAAAACATTTATATGCCCTTAAGTAGGATAAGAGTGTTTTGGTTTTAACTGAAAAATCAGTAACTCTACGGGGATTTGTGATGAGTAGGGTACAGGCAAGTCCTACATTCTTTTGACCCTCACCCCTGGATGAACACTAGTAAAACAGGTTATCGAGTGAATAGGTATCTAGAGAACATTGAATTTTTCCCTTAAGATCTATAATTACACTATTCTGATGTTTAAAATTCCCCAAACTAAAGCTTATATTTTTTTTGAGTTTGATGGTGAAGAGTCTGGACAAAGTGCCTGTGTAAGCATTTGAGCAGATTAAGTGATGTTACTTGCGAAAGAGATGGTCCTGCATCTAAAAATTCTTCTAGCTTACCCCAGTAGAGAAGTACATGGGCCACATATTTATGTTAGATTTTTTGAATTCTAAAACAAAGTGCCAAGCTGCCAACAACCTTCTTAATATTTAGGTATTTCCATAAATAATACAGAATTCTACTTGTATTTCAGGACCAAACCATAATAGCTTCATTTGGAATTATTGGTCTTCCTGTTCCTACCCAAAGAAATAATGACACAATTGAAAATTGAAGACAAACATGCTAACGGTTAGCTTCCTATGCTTCCAACACCAACCCTTAACCTCTTAAAGTTAAACTGGAAAAAAAAAAGGCGGGGGGGGGGGCCTGGGTGGCTCAGTCGGTTAAGCATCTGACTTTGGCTCAGGTCATGATCTCATGGTTTGTAGGTTCCAGCCCCACACCTGGCTCTGTGCTGACAGCTCAGAGCCTGGTGCTGACTTCAGATTCTGTGTCTCACTCTCTCTGCCCTTCCCCTGCTTGTGCTCTGTCTCTCTGCCTCTCAAAAATGAATAAATGTTAAAATTTTTTTTTAAAAAACTATAAAAAAAAGTCATCTGAAAGTTACATGGATTACATGTATTTATTACACTTAGAACTGTTTTCACAAAACAAAATATACAATGTTATGTCTTTGCCTTTTATTATGATGATACTTTGGAGGGGGACTTATTTTAGATAATGAAATTATTGAATAATGATATATCTGAATATTTAAAGAGGAGATATAAGTAATTGGCAGAGTATTTGGGGTTGGTTTGCTAAAAAAAATACATGGAGAATTAAGGAAACAAAAAAGCATGATTATTAATTTTAAATGAAACAAAAAGATTGCAAGAAATAAAAAGTAATTATAATATATCACACAGATCAACTGTGATAGCATCAGTACAATAAATGCATATTGTTCTAACTCAAATTGGGATCTAATTATCCTAAGAAGATGGGGAAGGGGAAAAGAGGCTTTTGATGGGGTACTTTAAATAGCAATATAAATGGTTCTTATCATTTCTAAATTTTGTATTGAAGTTTCTTTCCAATAAACTGTCTAATATCCCATATATAAGGATTCATCAAGTAAAACCGCATGCAGTTTATATTAGAAAACATTGCATTGTATTTGCCTAATCCACTTCCATAAATTAATAATGAGATGACAGAGCACATTGTATTCCCTTATATGCCTCAGCAACTAGGAGGTGCAAACCTTTGATTTATATTCAAACCAGTAGTTAGTCTCAGCTTATTTTCTGATTAATACCTAGTTCTTCTTCTTCCTTGTTTTAATGGTATATAATGCATCTGTGGCTTTTGGGGTTATCTGCTTTCAGTTGTTAAATGCAAAAAAGTTAAAACTAACAAGTAAACAAGGCTAACGCGTCCCCAAATGAACATGGTTTTAAGATAAATGTGAGCACTAGACGTGGGTGTGTCACCGTAAGGTAAAACCGCATCCCAAAATATTTCATGAAAACTAATTATGAATTGTCTTGAGTGAATCAAAATTTAAAAGTCATTTCCTGAATTTATTGTGTGGAAATTCCCGTGTAGGACCGTCTGTTAAAGAGTCCAGAATCAGAAGTCAGGAAAAGTAGTTTCTATTCTGACCTCCCCAGCTTTTTGGCTTTGGAGAAACAAATTCTCTGAGTCTTGAGTTTATTGGTGTTCCAAGCTGGGCCCTAAACTGCTTCTCAGTTAAAAAAAAGTTCATCATTGATTTTCAGGCATATTTTTGTAAGGTTATAAAGATAATCAGGACATATATACTAACCACTATTATGTGAAGTAATAGTTAAATTTTAGTTCTTAAAATTTTAAATAATAAAAGATACGGGCATACAAAGTCCTTTTCCTAATATTGGCTCAGAAGTTTCCAGGGTAGAAATTATAAGTCAATAAAACAGAAATCTTAAATGGAAAGCTTCTGCAGAGCAAAAGAAATCATCCACAAAAAAAAAAAAAGGCAACCTACTGAATGGGAGAAAATATTTGTAAATCATATATCTGATAATAGGTTAATAGCCAAAATGTATAAAGGACTCCTATAGCTCAATAGGAAAACATCAAGCAATCCAACTTGAAAAATGGACAGAGAATCTCAATAGACACTTTTCCAAAGAAGACACACAGATTGCCATGAAGAAATATTTAACCACACTAATGAGCAGGGAAATGCAAATCAAAACCTCAAAGATATCAGT
The DNA here is from genome assembly GCF_027475565.1 of Acinonyx jubatus. Taxonomy (NCBI): domain Eukaryota; kingdom Metazoa; phylum Chordata; class Mammalia; order Carnivora; family Felidae; genus Acinonyx; species Acinonyx jubatus. Next base: position 176,329,175 of record NC_069381.1, on the reverse strand, counting down.
ACCTCACACCTGTTAGAATGGCTATTACCAAAAGGCCAATGCCAAGTGTTGGTGAGAATATGAAGAAAAGAGAACCCTCTCTCTGACTAATTTCTGACTGCAAAAGCCTTAGTTTTGTAGTATGGCCAGTTAAGCAAAATCTTTTCAGAGGAAAGGAAGACGGAAAACCCTAACCACCCACTCTACCATTTTATCAATTAACATTTAAAAATCACTTCAAAAATGCGGTGGCCTAAAAGGCCAAGTTGGTCAACTGGCAGCTCTTTTGTGGTCCAGGCATAGCCGGTCTCAATTTTGCTTGTTCATGAACGCTACGCTGCCATTTGTATCAAGAAAGAGGTTTGCTGATCTTGGCTGAGTTCGCTCACATCTCTGGGACCTATATTGTCCACAATCTCTCAATCTATAGCAAGCTAATCTGGGATTGTCCACATGACAATTGAGCAGAGTCAACAGGCCATTCAGAAGGCCAGCCTGACTGCCCCAGATGGGAAAGGAGACTCCACCCCTTGATGGGAAGAGCTGCAAAGTAACACTGCCATGTATATTAAGGTAGGGTGGCATTTTTGCTATCTGGCAAGAGCAATGGATCATATTTCTATTTTATCTAAGTATCCCTATTAATTCTTAGGGACAATAAACATTTTTAAGATTTTTATTTTATTCAATTACCATGATTAATGTCCTGCATGTTGCAGGCCTCTTTTTTAAGAAGTACAATACAATAAACAGTCAACACATTTCCCTTTTGAAAGAAAGAGTAGGAACCGTTTCGACTATTATACAAACCACAAGCACGTATTGCGTATCCCCTTTATAGGATCCTCTAGGGATGATCACAGATATAACTAGCCCATAATTTCCACTTCTCAGCATAGAGTTAGAGACATTATCCGTGAGGAAGATATACAGTAGTAGCATATCATCAAAGAGTCCAGAGTTTCACTCATTCAGTTTGGGTAACTCCACCAATGGCAATTACTTTCACAAATGTGCCTTAAGATATTCTGTTAATGGCTTTCTCCTTCTCCTGTCTTCTAATTCTCCTATTTGCTATAATCAATGTAACTACTTGCTTCTCTGTAACTCCTTTTTCTATCGCTCTGTTCTTTGAATTGATGTTATCTTTCCTATATCCCGTTGATTTATTTTCCTTTTCTTAATTCATTTTATCAAGTCATGTCTAATTGTTTTACGAATAAAAAGTGAAATATCTGTAGGGAGTAGAAAAATGTTATGTTTGGAAATTAAACTACACACACTAAAAACGGGTGATATAAACCCTTCAAGATCTTAGAAATATACATATTCAGAAGCTCCGGAAAGTATCCAGCCAACTCTCCAATCTCTTATCCTGACGCCTGCTCTCCCTCAGAAAGAGAATCAGAGCCAATTAACATTTATAATTCAATTTCTCTTAAATGAATACAAATATTATAGCATATTTCCCCATTTTGCATAGGGATTAAATATGAATTTTTGGAAAGCTTGGTGAACAATTATTTATAACATTGTTTCTAAAAGATTAATGTATTCACATTTTCAATCATGATATCTACAGCTGAACATTTAATCTACAACTGGGTTTTTAATTTGGGGGCTTACAATAGCAAATATATCTCTCATTCTAAGTGTTATTAAGTTTTCCTTGGTATTGCAATCTAGAGCATTCAGAGGTTAAATAATCACAGCCAAGGGACATTGGACAAATGAGAAGGCAAAAATCTTTTTCCCTGACATTTAGACATAACAAGCAAAATTCAGTTTGAGTAATCGTGATCCATTTAGTACCATATTTAGAAGATTGATACTTAGTGTTTTGTCAACTGGCATTTGCAAACAGACCAGAAGTTTTCTTTCCTTATTTTAGATGCAGGTCGAAGACATCAAATGTAATTAAGATAAAACAATAGAAGTGTAAAATAGAAAAATAATTTACTGATATTTGAGAAAGATGTATTTCCATGGGTTAATTTGCATATTTGCTACATTATATATGTTGTCTTAATAGAAATCCTTGAAAATTTTTCAGACAAAATATATGGTATTTTACTTGGTACAATATTTATTATGACATTTGTTGTTGTTATTCAATTCTACTGAATAGGGAAAGATAATAGAAGAATAGTAAAATACTAGTTCTAACTCTGACATCAAATGGCTAGGTGCTTTTAGCTCAGAGTTTAGAGAAATTCTTATCACATAATAATGTTCTGAATCACATGGGAAAATACCTACTACAGATGACGAACACTCAAGGTATGACAAAAATAAGATATTAGGTTAACATCTCAGTGCCCATCACTGCCGATTAGTTTTCCCCTTTTTCATAATTTTAGGTCCTCTTTTTAAGTCTAGTCAATTGCCTCATATATGTCTTCGGCGATTACAGAGTAAAGACAAGAAATGATAGACTTTAAGGAAATCTGTCAACGTTACAGGACAAATAGAAAGGGAGAAATATAAAAGGATTTTGTATTAATAACTTCATATTTATATAACTGTGTGTTTTTTCTTTTGGCCTGTACATAATTTATAATATATTTACAATTACAAATCCTGAAAGTACATAATTCTTGAATATAATTAAATCCCTTAGCTCTCTGAATGCATTTGTAGTCAACTTTGATCTGATGACAGCTCTACATTTGAAGGCAATATTACCAAGGGCATTATTATCTCTTAGTCATAAAATTTTTCTAAAACCTTTCCATGAGACAACTAGAATGTCACATCTGTTTTCTGCTATTACTTTCCAATGTTACACAGTTGTCTCCTTTTTCTTTACATGTGAAATTCTCGCTCTGGCAAAGATTGATGGGAGCATTTTACTAAATACAAAAAAATGGAGATTCTCAGAAAGAAAATTGGGATTTTTTTGTAATTCAATTCAATTGAGGGCATGGATTTAGAAACAGCAAGAAAAAATTAGTCTTTTTAATGGCCAGTTGATAAGAGAAAAAGAGCTCAGAAATCACAGTCCCTACTACTCTGCCGTGGAGCCACTGAGGGAAAAATGCAATCAAAACTTTTATTATCAGTGAGTTTTATGCAAGCTATATAAATGGGTATATAACAGCCTTAAAATTTGCACTTATAATGTTACCTTATATATTTAATTCAAATTATTTCTAATATATTCACTTCAGCGAACATTAACTGAGGGATTTTTTTTTCCTTAAATCCGAGTTAGTTAACATATAGTGCAATAATGATTTCAGGACTAGAATTTAGTGATTCATCACTTACATGTAACACCCAGTGCTCATCCCAACAAGTGCCCTCCTGCATGCCCTTCTCCCATTTAGCCCATCCCCCCACCGAACACCTCACCCGCAACCCTCAGTTTGTTCTCGTATTTGTCTCTTATGATTTGCCTCCTTCTCTGTTTTTATCTTGGTTTTGCTTCCCTTCCCCTATGATCATCTGTTTTGTTTCTTAAATTCCACATGAGTGAAATCATATATTTGTCTCTCTCTGACTTATTTCGCTTAACATAACATACTCTAGTTCCCCCACGTTGTTGCTAATGGCAAGATTTTGTTCTTTTGGATCGCTGAGTAATATTCCATTGTATATAAATTCCACATCTTTAACCATTCATTGATCGAAGGACATTTGGGCTCTTTCCATATTTTGGCTACTGTCGATAATGATGCTATAAACATCAGGGTGCATGTGCCACTTTGAATCAGCATTTTTGTGTCCTTTGGATAAAAACCTAGTAGTGCAATTGCTGGGTCGTAGGGTAGTTCTATTTTTTTATTTTTTTGAGGATCCTCCATACTGTTTTCCAGAGTGGCTGCACCAGTTTGTATTCCCACCAACAATTCAAAAAGAGTTCCCCTTTCTCCGCATCCTTGCTAACATCTGTTGTTGCCTGAGTTACTGATTTTAGCCATTCCAACAGGTGTGAGGTGGTATCTCATTGTGGTTTTGATCTGTATTTCCCTGATGATGAGTGACGTTGAGCATCTTTTCATGTGTCTGTTAGACATTAACTGAGGGATTATAAACTTCCACTCACTGATTGGAGGATTTTAAGTTAAAAAATAATTTTTTGCTGCTACTCTCAGAAGCCTTCCATCACTTTCGGCGCACTAGATTCCAGAGCAAACACAACAAAGTTATAAAAAGAATAAAAGTCACATTTTAACTGAACAGGTGGATATCATAGGAAGTATATTTCAGACAGAAAGTGGCATTAACAAAGGCAGAGAGGTGTGAGGTCCATGGCTTATTGAGAGAATAGTAAATAGTCAGGAGGGCCAGAGTATTGCAAACAATTGATAGAGGAAAGACTAACTGAAACCTGTGTCTGGAAATATAGGGTGATATATGTTGAAAATGGTGTTGTACATCACGGTTAAGGTTTAATTTGTATTTAATGGAAAAATGTAAAAGTCCTTTTTAAAGGGGGAATTTTAACCACAACTGACCTTAGAAAAAGTGTATAAGGGTCACGCTGATACTATATAGAAAAATGGATTTTAGTGAGAGATAAAAGAATGCCACTCAGGAGGCTATTGAAATCGCCCAGATAAGATATGGCTAGATTAGGGCCTCAGTAGGTTTCATCCAAAAGATGGCTGTAAAGCCAATATGCTCATCGGATTCTGAGGAATTCTAGAAAAGGGATCTACAAACTTCTGTAAAGGGGAACTAGTAAGTATGTTTGACTTTGTGGTCTCTCTTGCAAACCTCTCACTTTGCCTTCAGGTAAAGCCACAGAACAACATGCGACCAAGTGGATATGGTTAGATTCCATTAAAACTTTATTTACAAAAACAAGAAGGATGCCATATTTGGCCCGTGGACTGTAGTTTTTATACCTTTATTCTAGAGCAGAGAAGGTTGAAAGATCTTTTAGCTAATTAACGTAAGGTTAAATAGTGCTCACTATGATTGTTAAAGAGGACGTGCTATTCAAAGTATTTACGGAAGGTGGAAAGCAGGTGCTAAATTAAGCAGTTAATATGGGTTAATAGAAAACAAGAGTGGAAATAGAATATCACAACTATATTTAACCGTTTCAACAGAGAAGAAGCTGAAAAGATAAGTGATAAAGTAGAGCCAAGTGGAAGCCAATTCTGGCAAACCATCACCTAGGGGTATTTGAGCTTTAAGGAAAAATGTGTTACTTGTTTTGGATGTGTTTTGGGAATGAAGACAAGGAGGTGAAGGAATCGTTCTATTTTTGTAATTTTTGTAATTTTTGTATTATTTTTGTAATTCAGTGTGAGTTCTAATAGCATGAAGGAGTTTGGAATGGAGATTTGCAAATGTGGGGAAAAGGCCAATGAGGGGAAGAGCACCCTACGTTGAATGAAATAAGAGAGAAAAGGGTGAGGGACAACTGGGTGGCTCAGTCGGTCGAGCATCCAACTTCAACTCAGGTCATGATCTCACAGTCTGTGAGTTCGAGCCCCGCGTCAGGCTCTGTGCTGACAGCTCAGAGCCTGCTTTGGATTCTGTGTCTCCCTCTCTCTCTGCTCCTCCCCCACTCACACTCTCTCTCTCAAAAATAAATAAACATTAAAATTTTTTTTAAAAATTCTGGGGCTAAAGCATCAGGGATTGAGAAGACAGGAGTGATTGGATATTGCCAGAAAATTATGAATAGAATAATATATTTGATGTTGGTTTTCTTTAAGGCATTCGTTGACATTAGATTTCACTCAGTGTTGTAATTCCTGAATAGATAATCTGAGCAAAATTATGGAAAGTGTTCTTCCATACTTATGAAAAGTATTCTATTTTGGTAGCAAAATGATAGTATCTACATGAGAGAATAATCCAAGCAGAGCAAATCTGAATTTAATTTAGAAATTGTATATATCTAAACTACTTCAATTAAAAGGGCATTAATATTTTGAGGGGACTGACTGAGAACTTGGCACAGTACTGACAAAATCTGACAATAGGAAACCAACTTATTTAGACTGTTTCTTAAAGGATTAAATCTCAAAATGAAATAGTTTATCCTACATTTGATGAATTTTATTTTTAATATAATGATATTCATTTTGCATTATGTACAGTTTTGTGATTTCATGAATGTTGTACTTTTATTGTGTAAGCACAACTTTTGAAATATTTATTTTATAGGTTTTGCTTCCCAGACTAGACTATTCATTGGCTGCTAGTATTTCACTACAGCTTTCAGTTACCTGACATATACCAATACTAGATAACAAAGTCATTGTTTTCTTCTGAGAACTTAAATATTTATTTAAGAGCTACCTTAAATCTTCAAATTGTTATGATAGATATCTCTTCAACATATGGTATTGGAAAAAACTGGACAGCTACATACAAATGAATGAAACTGGACCACTTTTTTACACTATATACAAAAATGAACTCAAAATGGATTAAAGACCTAAATGTGAAAGGCAAAAGATTTATATGATCTGAAGAGAAACCAGAGTATGATACAAAGGGCTAGTATCCAAAATCTATAAAGAGCTCACCAAACTCCACACCCGAAAAACAAATAATCCAGTGAAGAAATGGGCAGTAAACATGAATAGATACTTCTCTAAAGAAGACATCCAGATGGCCAACAGCCACATGAAAAGATGCTCAACGTCACTCCTCATCAGGGAAATACAAATCAAAACCACACTGAGATATCACCTCACGCCAGAGTGGCTAAAATGAACAAATTAGGAGACTATAGATGCTGGTGAGGATGTGGAGAAACGGGAATCCTCTTGCACTGTTGGTGGGAATGCAAACTGGTGCAGCCACTCTGGAAAACAGTGTGGAGGTTCCTCAAAAAATTAAAAAATAGATCTACCCTATGACCCAGCAATAGCACTGCTAGGAATTTACCCAAGGGATACAGGAGTGCTGATGCATAGGGGCACTTGTACCCTAATGTTTATAGCAGCACTCTCAACAATAGCCAAATGATGGAAAGAGCCTAAATGTCCATCAACTGATGAATGGCTAAAGAAATTGTGGTTTATATACACAACGGAATACTACTTGGCAATGAGAAAGAATGAAATATGGCGTTTTGTAGCAACATGGATGGAACTGGAGAGTGTGATGCTAAGTGAAATAAGTCATACAGAGAAAGACAGATACCATATGTTTTCACGTTTATGTGGATCCTGAGAAACTTAACAGAAGACCATGGTGGAGGGGAAGGAAAAAAAAAGTTGGAGAGGGAAGGAGGCAAACCATAAGAGACCCTTAAAAACTGAGAATAAACTGAGGGTTGATGGGGGGGGAGGGAAGGGAGGTTGGGTGATGGGCATTGAGGAGGGCACCTGTTGGGATGAGCACTGGGTGTTGTATGGAAACCAAGTTGACAATAAATTTCATATTAATAAAAAAATAAAGGGTAAAAAAAAAGATCTAAATGTGAGACCTGAAACCATAAAAATCCTAGAAGATAGCACAGGCAGTCATTTATCTGACATTAGCCATAGCAGCGTTTTTCTGGGTACGTCTCTGAGGCAAGGGAAACAAAAGAAAAAATAAATTATTGGGACAGAATCAAAATTGAAAGCTTTTGCACAGCAGTGAAAAACATCAAGAAAACAAGATGACCTAATGAATGGGAGAAGATATTTGCAAATGGCAATCCAATGAAGGATTCATATAAAAAATATATACAGAACTTCTACGAGTCAACACTAAAAAACCTTACAAATAATCCAATTAAAAAATGGACAGTAGGCATTTACAGACATTTTTTTCAACGACATATAGATGGCCAACAGACACATGAAAAGATGCTCAACTTCACTCATCATCAGGGAAATGAAAATCAAAACCACCTCACACCAGTGAGAATGGCTAAAATCAAAAACACAAGAAATGACAAGTGTTGGCGAAGATATGAAAAATAAAGGAACACTCCTGCATAGTTGGTGGGAATATAAACTGGTGCAGCCACTATGGAAAATAACATGGAGGTTCCTCAAAAATGTAAGAATAGAATTACCATATGATCCAGTAATTGCACTACTGGGTATTGACCCAAAGAATGCTAAAACAGTAATTCCAAAAGATACGCGCACCCCTATGTTTATTGCAGCATTATTTTCAACAGTCAAATGGTGGGAACGACCTAAGTGTCCATCAGTAGACGAGTGGATAAAGAATATTTTTTAGCCATGAAAAAGCATGAAATCTTGCCATAACAAGGAAGGATCTAGAGGTTCACATTCTAAATGAAATAAGTCAGTCAGAGAAAGACAAATACCATATAATTTCATGAATACATGGAATTTCAAAACTAAAACAAACAAAGAAAGAAGAGACAAACAAGAAAAAAGACTTTTAAATATAGAGAAAAAACTGAGTATTGCTAGGGGGTAGATGGGCAGGAAGAAAGGAGAAACAGGAGAAAGGTATGAAGACTACATTTGTCATATGAGTCATATATAAGATTGTTGAATCACTATATTGTACATCTAAAACTAATATAACACTATATGTTAATTATACTGGAGTCAAACTTTTAAAAAGATGTGTAAAAAAACCACCTCTATCACCCCAGATAACTTTTCTGCACTTTATTGTCAGAATAATCTATTGCTTTGGAGCAAAAGTATAACCCCATATGGCTCTTTTTATCATCTTGCGTTTTTAATCATTATTTTGTATGAATAATAAAGTACACTTCAGTTCACTTGTTTGTCATCGTATTTGGAATATATCTAAGCATGAAAAATATGATAGTACCAGATAAATTACTTTCAAGTACATATATGAGAGTATGTTTATATAAGAATCATACTTGTGTTTTTGTTTTTATTCATCCTAACCCAAAAAAAGGAATCAGTAGGGCTGATATTTTACTTTTGCTTCAGCTGTGTCGATCGGCAATGATCAATTTCATTTTGATAAGTCCTTTTTAACATAGACTATATTATTTGAATCGGCTATCAATCACTCAATTTCATTATGTTCCATTGGCAATCCATCACCGAAAAGCTTAGGAATGGAAATAAGAAAGGCATAAGCTTGCTTACATATTCCAACTGTTTTCTCTCCTTCTTTATTTGTTCCCTTTATTTTTTCTCGCTTTCTTCTTTTTGGTTGAAAAATCAGCAATAAAGCCATGGTACAGTATTGTAACAATAATTTTCATAGAAATCAATTATGGGCCCAGGCACATGGAAAGTAACAGAAAACGTGAGTTTGCTCTTTTGTCAGGGTAGCTAAGTCGAGTTAAAGCAACGTTTATTTGTCTACCATAAATTATCATTGCTCTCAGGAAAGCCAGAAATATAATTAATTTAAGATATGGAAAGCTGTGTTTCCAGAGACTAGAAGAAAAGCTCTCCTAATACCCTGAATATTGAAAATATACACATTCATCCATATCAGAAGATTTCCACCTCTCTGCTTATTAGTGTACTAATAAGCTACTGTGTTATTGAGAATTTTACTGTCGCATTGCAAAGGTCATGTATGTAGAATGAGTAAGCCCCAAATTGCTATAATATCCCTAGTCATCTAAGCAGCTAGATATAGCTTCTGTTAGTATTTTCTAATCCTTGTTTTACCTATTCAAAATTTACTTTGGCATTAGCATTCTGGATCTTGAGGAAAAGGGAGGAGGACACAAATACTGGCTCAGAAGTATTTCGGCTATTAGAGAAGTCTAAATCTCTAAAAACTAAAAACAGAAAAAAAAATTTCCTGAAGAGTAATTCATGATTTTATTATAAAAAAAAAATGCAGGACCCATGTCAATGTTTTCATCTTCTTGATAGGACAGAAATAAATAATTAAGCATCATATTTAAATATTTTATGATGTGTTATTGGTAGATTTTGGCATATTTTGCATAACAACAACATGTACATCCAATATGCCTGGATGGGTATAAGAAAAGAAGCTACCAATAGTTCCACTGCCTGATTGAAAAATTATAGAACAAAAGTCAAGTAGAAGACAAGGGGAAAAAATATGATCATCTGAAATGAGAGATAAAGGGGTGGCACAGCTGGTTAAGCATCCAACTTCAGCTCAGGTCATGATCTCACAGTTTGTGGGCTCAAGCCCCACGTCAAACTCTGTGCAGACAGCTCAGAGCCTGGAACCTGCTTCTGATTCTGTGTCTCCCTCCCTCTCTGACACCCCGTCTCAAAAATAAATAAACATTAAAAAACTAAGTAAACATTACAAAAATAAGCAAACACGAAAAATATTTAAATAAATAAAATATTTTTAAAAGATAAATAAAATAAATAAAAATTTATAAATAAATTAAATAACTAACTAACTAACTAACTAAATAAATAAATAAATAAAATATTTGTTCCATGCTTTTCTCACTACTTCCTCCCTCTCTCCCTTCTAGTCCCTCTTTCTCCCGCTAAATGGTTAGGCCCATGTCTTTGCTGGCAGAAGGAGAGGGGATGAATTGAGTGTGCTAGATTAAAATGAGTTATAAAACAGCCAACACAGGCAGGAAAAACACATGAGAGGTATAGATTCTAGGTGGGAAGAAGGCACCACATCATGAAGAATGACAGAACCGGCCTCAAGAATGATGCACAAAGGCCGTTGAAGCTCAGGAATGTTTCCTAGCTCTTTCCGATAGTTCCCACACGCTCTCAATCTTCCTAGACTATAGCTTCTTTCCTCAACTAAAATTTGACTATCTCCTAAAGACAGTATATCCCTAGTATGTTCTCCAGGGGAGGTGTCTGATTCTCAAACGCTCAGGATTGAGCAGTAAATTGATTCTGTTCCCTGCACACACTCCAATATGTGTAATAAAGGTGCAATGTTTATAGTGGTACATTGCGTGCACTACCATATATGTATTCCAATAGATGCAACTTCTATTCCAAAGTTCTACCCCTCTCATTTATAAAATGAGGTGAAAAAACAATTTTCCTTTCAGGTTTGTGCAATCTGATCTCATTACCTTCTATCATTTTATTTCCACAGTGAATCTGTTTCTGACCATGACCAATCTTGAGAAAAGCCTCCCTCATTTATTAATAACTTTAGCAAAAGGATTCTGTGTCTCTGAAATGACCATGTCATTCACAATGTACCGACCACCCCACGGATGATCCATCCCTCTCCATGATTGATCAGTTGCTCAGACTTCTTATTTTCATTTACTTTTCTTAAACTATTCTGTAGCCAAACCTGGAATTAGTCACTAGTGAAAACTATACCATCTATGGAATCATAGTTCCAAACGTCTACCTGACTACCACTGACTTTCTTTGTAGTTCATTGGCTTACTTAATTTAATTGATGGTCCTTGAATTTACTTGCCACTTTTAATGTAATTTATTTTCATTTTTTTTAATGTTTATTTACTTTTGAGACAGAGGGAGACAGAGCATGAGTGTGTGGGTGGTGGTGACAGAGAGAGAGACACACAAAATCTGAAACAGGCTCCAGGCTCTGAGCTGTCAGCACAGAGCCTGATGAGGGGCTCCAACCCACGAACTGTGAGATCATGACCTGAGCCGAAGTCAGACGCTCAATTGGCTGAGCCACTCAGGCGCCCCAACTTACCACTTTTATACTCCGCATCAGTCACTTCCTGAATTTACTTTCCTCTTTGAATCCCTTGATTTTTGTGTTGTATCATAACCCCTTTGCAAATTCTTTCAATTCCTGACTGCCTCTCCTTCCATTTTGCTCACACTAATTGGAACGCATTATGTACTTCTATACTCACATAAGTGCAGTTAAACTTCGCTAGAGAAAATCATAAACAAATATGTTTAATTTCATTTTTCTAAGTCAAGTTTACTGAGCTACAACTTACATAAAATATAATTCGTTCTATTTAGGCGTACTAGTTTATGATTTTAACAATTACATATATGTGGCAACTACCAGCACAAAGATATGGGAAATTCCCTCCCTCCCCTTTGTAGTCAACATCTTTCCCCACGTCCAGCCCATGGCAAGCACTTGAGAAACAGAATATACAAATAACAGCCACACAATATATAAAATTCTGCCCCATAATCTGCAACAAACAGGTCAGGAAGCCAAACCACAACCTTTGTAGCAGTCAGTCCAGAACAGCCAGAACTTGATTAGTAACTACAAACTTCCCCAGTTTTTCCTCTGCTTTTAACTTTGGGCCAACTAGAGAAAGCCGGATAGGCTCCCTTAACCCATGACATAAGATTCTAGCTACTAGTTAGCTGACCTTGCAGCTTCTGAATACCAAAGTCTGCAATCGGAGCATACCCTAAATTTCTTTTTTTTTTCTTACTACACAGATCTGCAACTTTCCTGCCTGACTCCTCTCCATTTCCTGATGGCTGACTCCTTTGCCACAGCAAGGTCTGAACTAAGAGGCTTCACTTGTTCTCATTTGGCTGGCCTCATTTATTTCCAGAGTTTTCCTGGAGGGCCTATCAAAACACTGTGGCATTAGACCACACCCTTCGACCAGGTAGGGTACGTACAGAGGCCTTGTGTCTTGCTATTTGCGGCTCATTGAGTCCATGCTGACATTGCAAGGTAGTACCGAGTTTTCTTTGCTTTGAGTTCCTTGGCTATTTATTCTCAGTTTGATATCTGGGTTTTGTTATTGCTTTCCATTTGCTTGGCATCTTTGGTGGAAGTGGGCCTTTGCTTTTCATCTTTTTTATTTTTGTGGCATCTTTTGTGTTACTGTTTTATGTTGTCTGGTCTAAAGTGTTGTTTGTCAGGAGATGGAAATCATAAAACAGAACTCACGCAAAGACCATACAAGTCTTATCATTCAAGTTGGCCTCATAGACCAATGAGTTTGCAGTTCTCACCAAACTAAAATCCACTTGCACAAGTTTTTCTTTGGGTCACCAATTAGACCAGAAACGTTTTCCTTCTTCTAGACTTTGTGTCCCAGAGCTCAACTTTGAGCCACAGAGAGCAATCTTTCTGGTTTTCCACCTGCCAAAAGGCACAGACTTTCAGGTTTGCATACAGAGGAGGCCAATTGTGTTTGGGGGCTTGAGAAGCACACAAGAATATTTCTACTGGTCACTCCCAGCTTGCGGGGTCATCTGAGCCTAAAACCTTTCTCTTCCAGGAAGAAAAAAAAAAAAAAACAACTCTGCTTCTGATATATATGCTCATCACAATCCTAGTTCTTATGCCCGTCTTCCTAAATGGCATAAATTCACCAAAAATTATTTGGGCTTTCAGTGGCAAATCTGAGGAACATTTGAACAACATGGCTCATTTCAGACGCCTTAGAAAAAAAAGAATATTTCTTAAGCTCTTTCTGATATCTCTTCTTCTGATCCTTTGTTGTCTCCTTCCTTTTCTCTTTTTCAGACTCCTTACCTTTTTCCCCCAAACCCCAAAATAACCAGTGCCGCCAAAGAACCATCCCTCTCATGAGCACAATATGCAGGCAACTATTGAATTTAAATCTCCCCTAAAGGACTTGAGTTGAATTATGAGTTATAATTTAAGATGCCCCTAAACCCAAACAAGACCAGCAAAATTCATAGAAAATTTCTGAATTTGGAGAGATTCCTATGACACAAGTTTTCATGACTTATATCACCTCATACACATATGGGTCAGAACTTCAGAGACTAATTGTTGGATGGCAAAAGCTGATGGAACTGATGCAAAAAAGGGGTCTTGGGGATCCCTGTGTCCACACACACAACAGAAGGCTTGCAAATTAAGGCAAAGGTCTTAAAAGCCATACCATTTCTAATAAAAAATTCATTGGGCATAATTCAAATGACCTAATTGATTCAAAAATTTGATTAAAGTAGTTGATAACAGAGACAAGATGAAACTACAGGAAATATGGGAGATTAACTGGAAAATACTTTTTGACGACATTTGAGAGTTAAGGAAAGAGCTGATGTGGCAGCAGCTCTTTATCTCATTTTGTCAATGGAATTATTCCCCAAATGGAACACTTCCTTGAGAAACAGAAATTAGAAGGGGAAATAGCTTCTTTATCTTGACTGAAACACTTACAGAACATTTTGAAAGGGCATTAGAGAAAAACGAGAAGTGTCTTCAAATAAACTGTGGCCCTACTGATCAAACAGCTATATGGCCCACTTTACAACCAACCATCCACTGACAAGAACACTGGTAAATATTATAAATATGAGACACCAGAGATAAAATGTCCAATTCTTACAAAAGAATAACAAAGACAAAGAAAAACCCTTCAATTCAAATCAGCAAGGATATGCCAGAAAGGAAAACTCACCCAATAGCTTGCTTTCGTCTTATACATTAAAAGTGAATTCACTATAAATCTAGACTGTTATCCTCACCAATTCTTGGTAGACACAGGTGCTCTTCTTTCTACACTAAACACTACAAAATCTGCTCAAACTCTGTCTCAGAATAAACATACTAGAGAGATGGTAGGTATAGCAAATAACCCATAGCTTTTCACTACCTTCTAGCCCTTAACTCTAATCCTTGGGCTCTTGGCTGGAAACTGTCCGCTCCTGTTTTGTGATACCACCCCTGCAAATTCAATAGAGAGATATTTACTTTGCAAATGGAATTGAATATTAAATGCACACTGGAGGAACTGTTACTTGAGTTTCCATAGGACTCCTTTGTTCATGATCAAGTAGGTCCGCTTTGAATATACCATTGCCTACTTCATTGTATTTGATACATACCCCCAGATAAGGATACTAACCATATACCTGACATTCCATGGGCCAAAAATTCCCCTGACATAGAAAAGATCATTTAAAACCTATAAAATTTTAGAGTTACCCTACTCAAACTTCCCCAATATCTCTCGAAACAGAAGAAAACAAAGGGCTAGAGCATGTAGTTTAAAGTCCTAACCAAAGGTCTTCTAATATCCTGCAATAGCCTTTGTTTTCCTGTCGGGAAAAAAAAAATGAATGAGGACACTGATTTGTTCAAGACCTTAGGGTCATAAACTAAAATATTATCCCGCATTTTCTGGTAGTATCTAACCCAAATACCATGCTGTCATCAATTCATCCTGAATTCACTTGTTTTCCTATAGTAGATCTTTGTTCTACCTCATTAAGTGTGTCTGTAGATCAAGAGACTACGTACCTTTTACCTTCACCTTGAGGACAACAATGTACCTAGATAGTTGTATCCCATAGGTTCACTGAAACCTCCTTCTATATTCTTCAGGCCTTCCACAAGACCTAAAAGATCTAAATGTCCCTTGTGGTCCAGTTGTGATGTTTTATGTAGATGGTCTCCTACTTTGTTTAGAGAACAAGGGAGCTTATACAGAGTTCCCATTTATTTGTTCTCAGTCTAGTATAAAAGCACCAGAAAGTTTCAAAAGGTAAATTACAATTTTTCCAAGTCACAAACCATTATATAGGGCAAGGCCTATCCACTGAGGGAGAAACATTCTTTCCTAATAAAGAGTACCCAGGGGCGCCTGGGTGGCTCAGTCGGTTGAGCGTCCGACTTCAGCTCAGGTCACGATCTCACGGTTCGTGAGTTCGAGCCCCGGGTCAGGCTCTGGGCTGATGGCTCAGAGCCTGGAGCCTGCTTCCGATTTTGTGTCTCCCTCTCTCTCTGCCCCTCCCCCATTCATGCTCTGTCTCTCTCTGTTTCAAAAATAAATAAACATTAAAAAAAAAGAGTACCCAGATTTATCCTAGATCCCTCACAAAATGCAAGTTGAGAGTATTTATAGCTTTAAGTGAATCTGATAAACAATAGTGACAAAGATTTCTAAGATTGCAATGCCTTTTTATGAATTGACTAAGTCCTCAGTAAAAGAACCTCCACTTGGGGAGCTCAAGCAGACCTTTTGTAATTTGAAGAAGTCTCTTCAGTAGCCTCTTTCGTATGAAATCCTAAGTACAAGAAACCATTTCACCAATTTGTTCATGAGTGATCTAGATAGGACCTTGGGGTTTAACTCAATTTCATGGAACCACCAAAAACCCTTTGCTTTCTGTAGCCTCAGCCTCGACCTGGTTGCCAAGGTGTAGCCCTTGTTTTCTGGCAATGGTTGCTACTGCAAAACTTGTTGATGCTCCTGCTGAGTTAGTTTCAGGCTCCACACTTGACCTCATGGTTTCTCATGAGGTACAAACATTACTACTCGCTGGGAACACACAATACTTTCAGACAATTAATCACCTTCTTATGAGATTGTCTTCCTCTCCCCCTTTCACATTACTATTCAGCACTGCAACATTCTGAATCTTGAAGGAGGAATATTATAATTGTCTTACTTCAGTTAGGAAACTTTCCATACCTCATTCGGATTTATTAGGGACTCCCATTAAGACCCCCAACCCAATACTATCTGTTGATGAATCACGTCTCAAAACTGAAAGTGGCTTTTATCAAGAATTTTATCAAGCAAGCATTGACAGAACTATTAGTAATCTAAGATCTCTTTAGAAATATAGTCCTCTATATAAATAAAATTAACTCATTGTAGCTTTTAATCATAGCATCTTTCTCTTAGCATAATATGCTTGAAATTCATGCAAGGGTTTACATGTATCAGGAATTAATTTGTTTTTATCACTAGGTAGTATTCTATTGCATGAACATAAAACAATAATTTTATCCATTTACCAATGAACATTAGGTTATTTTTAGTTTAGAGTAATAATGAAAGATTCCTATAAAAATCCGCTTATACATTTTTCTTGGACTTATGTTTTCACTCACTAAGTAAATACACAGGTATAAGATCACTTTTATTGTATTGTAAATATGTGCTTAACTTTATTAGAACCTGACACACTTTCTTTCAAAACGGCTACACTACCAATAATGTATGAGTCCCACTTCTGTGTTCTCATCAGCACTTGGTATTATTACATTTTAAGTGCTTATTTGTTTCTTATTCCTTCTAATATATATGTAATTATATCTAATTATGGTTTTGTTTTGTATTCCCCTAATGAGTAACCATGTAGAACATATGGCCATATTTTTATACAATGATTCTATTTTTAGTGAGATGTCTATTCACATTTTTTTGCCCATTTCTTTTATATTGAGCTATGGAAATTCTTTCTACATTCTAGATACCAGTCCTTTATCAGATAAATATTTTGCAACTATTTTATCCTTGTATTTGATTTGTCTTTTCATTTTCTCATCTGTGTCTTAAGAAGAACAGAAGTTTTTGAATTTTTATGGCTTTTAAATTATTATTTTTTTCTTTTAAAGTCTTCCTTTTGTGTCTTAAGATACCTTTGCCTAATCCAAAGTCATAAAGATGTCTCCCTATGGGTTCTTCTAGGAGTTTTAGAGCTTTAGATTTAATATTTAGGTTTATAATTCAGTTCAAGTAATTCTTATAGACGGTGTATGTCGTGAGTCATGTTTCATTTGTTTGAAAATGGAAGCCCAGTATTTCCAGTACAATTTCTTGAAAAAGATTGCCCATTCTCCCTTGAATTTTTGCCCATAAAAATTAGTTGCCCATACGCATTTGCATTTACTTTTCAATTTTGCATTATGTTTCTCAATATGTGTGCCTGTCCTTTCTCTAATACTACACTATCTTGATTATGGTAACGTTATAAGATAGTAAGACTATAGTAACTTTAGAAGTCAAGTACTCCCCCAACTTTGTTCTTTCTCAAAATCATTTTGGCTATTCTACTTTCTTCACCTCTCCAAAAAATGTTAGAGTCGGTTCATCAGTTACCTAAAAAAGCACAAACAAACAGAAACTACTAGGATTTTAATGCAGAGTGCATGAATCTATATCAATTGGGCGAGAACTGATGTCTTAACAATATTGACTCTTCCGATCAACACCTTAGTTCTACCCTAATTGATATGTTTTGATTCCTACCAAAATTCCAGTGGAAATCTATCTAGATATAGGTAAGAAGTGTCTAAAATTATATGAGAGGGCAAGGAAATTAGGGTAACCAAAACAATGTTGAAAAAGAATCAAGTTGCAGGTCTCCTGCTGCCTGATTTTTATATTTATGTAGCTCTAGTAATCAAGCTTGTGTGTTGTTGTTGTTGAGTGGGTAAATAGATCAATGAAGCGAACAGAGAATCCAGAAGTAGATACATACAATCATAGATAACTGATTTTTGACAAAGGTACAATAGCAATCCAGTGGATTGAAAAGATAGAGTTTTAAATAAATGAAAATGGAACAACACTGGACAAAAAAAAAAAAAAAAAAAACTTCATGGGGAAAAAATAAAGGAATAAAACTGAATCTACACCTCATACTGTGTACAAACTTAACTCAAAATGGATTCTAGAACTAATGTAACACATGAAACTAAAACTTTATTTATTTTTAAAACACCATTTTTTTTAAATTTCTTGAGGGAGGGAGAGAGAGAGAGAAAGGGAGAAAGCATGAGTGGGGAGGGACAGAGAGAAAGGAAGACACAGAATCTGAAGTAGGCTCCAGGCTCTGAGCTGTCAGCACAGAGTCTGACACGGGGCTCAAACTCACAAACTGTGAGATCATGACGGAAGCCAAAGTTGGAGGCTTAACCCACTGAGCCACCCAGGCGCCCCAAAACTAAAACTTTTAAAAGAAAACACAGGAGAAAATCCTTGTAACCTAGGGTCAGAAGAAGAGTTCTTTGACATGAAAGGCAAATTTCATAAAAGAAAAAATAAAAGATAAATTAGATTTCATTAAAATTAAGACCCTGTCAAAGAATGAAAAAAATCCACATTGGGAGAAAATATTTACAAATCACTTATCTGACAAAGAACTTGTATCCAGAATACATTTTAGAAACTCTCTAAATTCAACAGTAAAAAAACAAACACCCTGATTATTTATTTTTCTTTATCAAGATTTTTTTATTAATATGGTTAAATATAATATTATTTATTTTATTTTGTATTCTATCCATCAGAATGCCAAACTTCCTCGTTCTTTATTGTCTTTATCTTTATTCGGTTTTCTCCTATTATTTTATTTTTCTGTAATCTTTCCTTTGCTTATCAAAAATCTTACCAAAAAAAACAAAAAAACAAATCTTTCCTTTCTGTAAGTATTTGCTTATGTTCTGTACCTCACTGCTTCTGATTTATTTACTAATTCTGAAACGGCATAAATTCGGTCTTCAATATGTTTCTGTAAGTTGGAAATGTCTCACTCCTATTGTGAGGTCCTTTTTGATTGTATTCATGTCTATATCATGCAATTTAATTTAGCATAAATGAACTTAAAGAAATTTCTTTTTGTCTGTTCAGTTATATTCCCAATTTGTATGGAATGCTTTATACTGGTTAAAAGTAACATTAAGAGTTTTTTCATAGGCCCAACACATCTATCAACATCTTTGGTAGACACCGTGTCTAGACCTTCTTCCAAGGAAGATTTTGCTGCCTGGCTTCACCAGGCAGCTTCTACTTGTCAGTTGTATCAGGCTGTGAGTCAGCTGCAGAGACCTGCTTCCTTAGAGAACACACCTCCCTGTGAAGGCCACAACCAATGGTTAAGAGAAGACTGCAAATGGGTTGCCATTTGTACTATAAGTGAGACAGACAATCCTAATGAACATATGTGCTTCAGATATCCCCACTGGGTTGAGTCAGTCTTTGTGAGACTGCATCACGGTCGGATGTTTCCTTTCTCCCAGTCCTAATTTCTCCATCTTTTCACATCTTATTCCTAAACACTATCTTGATGTCTACTTCCAAGTCATCTGTGAAATAATTTTGTTTGTTTGTTTTTAATTTACTTCTAATTTACCAATGTGGTTATACACTATTTGGGTTATTTCAATATTTCTTGCTTATATAATTTTAATTATGAAATGCACTCATGAGCCATATAGGATAGTAAAATTATATGGTTTGCTTCATCATACTCATGGTCCCTCATTTTTACTTGTTTGGTTTTCTATGTGCTACTCACTAAATCACCCCCAGAAATTACAGAATAACTATCCATCGCTATTAAATATGTTCAAATATAGGAGGTAATGATGATTTTCCAAATCTATCATCTATCCTTATATTTGAGTAGTTTAACTATAGGATGCTAGGTAGGAAATCATGTATTTCAGAATCATGTATTTCAGAATCATGTATTTCTTATTTTCTTTTAACTTTTGATGTTACGGTTGAGAAAGCAATCCCATTCAGGACCTAAATCCTGTACATATTCCTATTCATTTTTCTTTCTGCAAGAATTTAGCATTTTAATCTGTATTGTCTGATTTTTTAATAATGATGTACTTGAGTAGATGAGTTTATGGTTTTTTTTAATCATTGTGTAGGGATGCAAAAAATGTTTTTTATGTTTTAAACAATTGTATTAGTTCTTTAATACTTTTCTTCTAGTACCTCTTTAGTAAACTTCTATTATTCATCTCCAGGACCCATCCTTTAATTTTTTGTCTACTTTTAGCCATTTTGAATCTTATATTTTCTTCAAGCTTCTATTGAATTTACCATGTAACCTGCTGAAGTACTTTTTATTCCTCCTGTCATATTTTAGAATCTCAAAAGCATTTTCATATCTGAATGTTATATTTGTACCACCATAAATTCACAATTCATTGCTGCCTCCCATCTCCTAGGAGATATTGATTATAGTGGTGGTTATTTTGAGATTTCTCTCCTACTTTCTGTGTTGTTTTTGTTTTTCCTGAAATAATTTCCATTTTATGGTTTTGGTTTCTATATTTCATAAAAACTTTTCTTAAAAGTTTTTTGCTCTTATTTTTTCATTTACATTTAAGAAGGAGGAACTACAAGTTAATTTAAAGTTCAGTTCTTGGATGGAGTATATTGGAAGTCAGGCTTTAAAACAAATCAATAAGACAGTGAACCAGGTTTCTCAATGAGCAGCAGACCACTTTCTCCACACATGGATACAATAATCTCCCGCATGGGGGGAGGACTGGGCATGAATCTCCATGCCAGCATTATGGGATCTACTGAGGTGCAGAGGTAGTCTCATTGGTGAACATGTAGACCTTCTTATTCTGAAGCTGTGTTTACACTGGCATCTCACAAGCATTGTCAGCGTGCACACCTTAGAAAATACACTTCTAGCTTCTATTAGAAGGTCAGCACTCTGTCCATTTGGAAGGACATTTGTTCATTTAACACATACTCATTTGATTCTGATTACATGCCAAACACTGTTATAAGTAATTGAGATATATCAATAAAAATAACAAAGATCCCTACCCTAATGCTGCTTACATTCTAGAGATGAATCAAAATTTGAACCGGTCTTTACGGTTTTGGCCTTACCCCAAAGCCCACTTTTGGAGCCTTTTTCCCAAGTCATGATCCTTTAGGGAGGTTCTACATTGTAAATCCATTAACTTTCCTCCCTGCAGGCTTAAGTGTCCGCTTGCTTTCTCTTGTCAGCCAAGATAGGTCACATTCCCTATCTATTTTCGCCTTCATGATTTTGCTGAAATTCTTGTTAATATCATCTATAAAAACTTCAATGCTGTTTTATTTTTTAATTAAAATATTATTTAAACTAACAATATATATACAGTCTAACATTTGTACATGTACATTCCATGAATCTTTGTTTATATCCTTTAAAAATTGTTAATGTTTTTTTAAATTTATTTTTGAGAGAGAGAGAGAAAGAGACAAAGTACGAGTAGGGGAAGGGCAGAGAGAGAAGGAGATACAGAATACAAAGCAGAATCCAGGCTCTGAGCTGTTAGCACAGAGACCAATGTGGGGTTCTAACTCATGAACCAGAGATCATGACCTGAGCTAAAGTCAGATGCTTAGCCAACTGAGTCACCCAGGCACCCTTATTTATACACTTTAAACATTATATGTAATTTCAGTTTTCACAAGGATGATAGATAATTGTTCCATAGTTAAGTAATGACTTTTTCAAAGGACTAATTGCAAATTTTCTAGATAGTCCATGCTGATAATTTTAAGAACCAAGTTTTAATTTCAGTATATGATTATATAATGGAACTTCTCAGTAGAAAGATAAATCCTAAGCAAGATTGATTTGAATTAGTTTTCAAAAGAAAAGGGTGGAGGCAATCTTACACTGTGATCTCATTTAGATTACAAATTCAGAGTTCATTTTCAGATTGATGATACCCGTTGCAACATTAATAAGTTCACAAATTGGGTAACATAGATTTCTCTGTCCATGAATGGTTTTGTCAGTAGTTGTTTTATTTTTTCTAAAATGCATTTTCACTGTAATATATTCTTCAGAATGAACAATTTTGGCTTAATAAAAGGAATGGTGACATTTCTGCCCTCTCAGGACTAAAGTAACCATCTCATCTTAAAGAAAATACTTTTTACACTGTATCCAGATGCTCTGAATTGCTAGCATAGTAAATAGATAGTTATTATCATAAAATATTCTCCAACTTTTGCAGTCATTTATAAACAGTAAATCCTTAATAGAAATTATATTATGATCAATATATAACATTAATAAAATTATAAGGAAAATATTCGCTAAGGTAGGCAGGAGATTAGACACTTGTTCAAAAATTTCCTCCCTCCTCTCTCATTTCCAGGAAATGAGTATACTTGCCCGTTCTTTGACTTTGGATTAACAATGTGACCTGTCTAGGCCAACTGGATATTAGAATATGTCAAGCAAGCATTTGGAATTCGTTGGTGCAATTTACTTCCCCTGTAGTATGTCTGTCATTGTCATGAGGAGATATTGCCCTAGGTGTCTGCTGATGCCTCGGTCTACACCCTACAATGAAAATGTGTAGGGCGCATTCTTCAGTGTCAAACATTGTCGATGCGGTATCACATCTTGAAGAATTATACCAGTACCAATAGGCCCACAGTCTTCGGTATAAACAAATCCTTGCATTTCATCCTACTAAGACTTTAAGGTATTTGTTATCAGCTTGAAACAAAGATGGGGTGCTGCTATAACAAAAATTAAATATATGGCACTGGTTTTGAGATTGACCAGTGAGTGATAAGGACACTTCCGTGTGAAGCAGGATAACATGACAAGGAAATTGTTAAGAACAATTACGACCTGAATTGTAATATAGTGGTGAAATATTTGGCAAACCACAGCCTGCTGCACCTTCTGAGATGGTACCTTTTGAACTTGTAGACTTGGACATGATGATTTATAGACAGAACATTGGAAAGAATGTGTACTGGCTCTTATTATCTGTATTTTGATACGGTATTACCTAAAATACTGACAGCAGAATTAAGTGTAAATACAGTAAGTACCTACATTCTAGAATTTTTTTAGTTGGGAATAGAAGATTCTAATCTCTTATATCTTAAACCAGTAAAAGATTCTCAAAATAAAGGCAAAGGGACAAAATCTTAGGACAGACTATATTCAGGATGCTATCAATAAAGCATGGCCTCAAAGTTAAAAAAAAAATTCAAAGCGTGGCTCTGATATCCTTTATGAAGATCTAAAAGTAAAAAGCTGGTATCTAGTGGACTCTTTCTGCTATGGAAAAAGACTCCTATAAAGAAGTATCAATAAAAGAAAGGGGCATATTATGTCTCAAAAATAATTGATAACGTAAGGTATGGCACATAGACTTGGTGGGAATACCTATATTGAAGACCCACATAACTTTGACAAAGCTGCATTAGAAAAAGTTTCATTAGCCTGGAATAAATCAGAATGACATGTATTTGCTATAGGGAAAGGTTTCTAGGCCTAGAACATTCTATGGGAAAGAAACAGGCTTAGAAAGCTGCTCGGCGTCATAAATAAAAGGTAAATATTTAAATACTTTTTTAGAAATGGCCAAGGAGGAAGATGAAAAAGAAAAGACTTGTCAGAGGTCAAAGCAAGAGCCATGGAGAATAATGGGCTGTTGGGTCACTTCCACAAACCAAACCAGGATAGAAGGACCTAGCAACATATGCTCAATGTGACTTCAGAATTGCCACAGATCATTCTTTTCTTTGTATTTCCCACTTTTCTAATGTTCTCATATTTCTCTTATTCTATGCAGGTATTACCGGTTTATATTGAGTTTGTGGGAGAGCCCATATAACAGATAACTTTTTTTGAGGATCAGAGGTCTCCACATCAAAAAGCTACTCTTAGAATTGATGGAAATACAAGACTCTAGAATTCAAGTCATAGCCAGCATTGGCTGAGATTTGGGGCATCTTGGGATTGGGGTGGTATGATTTTCACATTAAATGGACATGAGTATTTATGAAGGTTGTTAAATTACATTATCGTTGAAAACTGTTCATTCTCTCCCATCTCCTTAACTTCATGGGAGGACGATGTTTCCCTTTCCTTTGAATTTGAACTCAGCATATGCCTCGATTAGCAGAAAAGAAAGGGTTGAAGGTTTGAAATACACCTTACAGTTGAGATTTCTTGTCTTATGTGACTGCCATTATCATGAGAACTTCTGGAGACAGGATGCCACCTCAGCTGGGGTCCTGGGAACAAACACTTCCAGAATAGAATTCCCAGCCACGAATCCTCAGACACTTTGAGTATCCATGAGCAAAATAAATGCCTCTGGCATTCCATTAAGATGCTATAAATGTTGGCCATATGGCAATAGTTTAAAAAATGCAAGGCAACAGGAGTGAATGACATCAGCGAGGTGTCAGTATAGAAGTTTCCAGTGCTCATTCTCTCACAGAAATATCAGTTGGAACAACTACCCATGCATGAAAATGCCTTCACAAGATGTAAGGATTCCCTGTAAGAAATTACAGCACCTGAGTGGAGCAAAAAAATAAGAAAAGACATAAGAAAAAACATAGTGAGGAAGGTAGGAAAGACACTTTAACATTGCACCATACACCCTTCACCCAAGTCCAGGCCGCAAAGCACAAGGAAACACCCTCACCTACAGGGAAGTGAAGTGAGCGACCTACGTCACACTGGACCTCAGCACCAGGCCTCCACACAGAGCTAGGCCAGTCCCCACAGACCCAGCCTCCAGGCCAGCTCCCATGGTTCCAGGAACCTCATGTTTTATACCTTAATTATACATAATTTCTATTTAAAAATATGTCAATAAATAAAAAATTACTGGCTGTATGTCAAAATACTCATGATGCCCACATTTAGGTATGAGAGCACGAGTGATTTTTGTTTCCTTAATATATTTTTACATATTTTTTTACGCAGTATTTAGTGTTTCCGTAACGTTTAAAGTCTAAGAATTCTTGCTGTGCCTGGGTGGCTCAGTCAATAAGTGTCCGAGGTTGATTTTGGCTCAGTTCATGATCTCATGCTTCATGGGATCCAGCCAGGCCTCGGGCAGGCTCTGCTCTGACAGTGCATAGGCTTCTTGGGATTCTCTCTCTCTCTCTCTCTCTCTCTCTCTCAAAATAAATAAATAAACTTAATATGTATATATAAGAATGCTCATGCAAATCATCTTATTTCTTGTATATGTGCTCAAATATCCAACAGGTACATTTAATTGGTGATGTATCTTTTAAAATAGATCACATACTATGACTAAGATGAATCAATGTTGTTTCACACTTTTAATGATTTCATGAGGTAAACATTCATTTACTGATCTTCTGAAAAATTACTAAAACATAAGATATATAGATATCAGTGATCATAAAATCCTATGATCTGACCATTTTTATTTCCTTAATGCTATTCTCTAAAGTAATCTGCTGCCCGTTATAGTCTCAGATTTTTTTTTAATTTTATTGTGGCTATAGACTCCAAAATACATTAATTTAAAATATTTTTGAGAATGTTTTAAACATTCAAATGAAGCATGCTCTGAGCAGTGTAAAAAATGTGATTATGCTAAGAAAAGGAGTCCCCCCGGGGTGCCTGGGTGGCTCAGTTGGATAAGCAACCGACTTCAGCTCAGGTCATGATCTCGCAGTTTGTGAGCTCGAGCCCCATGTCAGGCTCTGTGCTGATAGCTCAGAACCTGGAGCCTGCTTGGGGTTCGGTGTCTCCCTCTCTCTCTCTCTGCCCCTCCCCTGCTAATGCTTGCACTCTCTTTCTCTCTCTCTCTCTCTCTCTCTCTCTCTATCTCTCTCTCTCTTTCAAAAGTAAACAAACATTACAAAAATTAAAAAAAGAAAAGGAGTCCCCCTGAAATCACAAACCAGGTAATGTGTTAAACACTGATGCTTCTCACAGAGTAGTTTGGGAAATCTATCTTCCAGATATATAATGAGATTTCACTTTAGACTCCCCGAAATTGGGTGGAGCCATGCAAATAGTTGTAGCTGGAGAGTTTTAAGCTCAGTGAGATGTATCATTACTGGGAAGATCAATGTGTGCCCTACATGCATGTATGTTCTACATACATGCTAGTCTGTTATGATGGCATAACTTAGCTTGCTCTGATTTATACCCCCTTTTTTGCTGACAAAAAATTGGTAAGAAGGAAACTAGCAGATGTCCAAATTTATGGAGTAATATAAAATACAGCACACCTACAAAGAAATAACAAGTTTGAAAGCACCGTTCAGTTAAACACAGTAAAATTAACTGGTCTACCCATTTTTAGCTTTTAAATCCCAGCTGTTACATCTGTTCCTCAGAGAAAGGTTTTCTGACAGCCCAGACCCATTCAGACCAAGTTATTCCTCACCTTTCCCATCATGATAATGTTCACACTCCATTATAAGTTCCATTTTATTATTTTTCTTTTATACCATAATATCTACAGGGACCAGAACCAATTCTGTTTATTCACACATGTATCCCAAGTGCCTGTAAATTACTAGCACGTAATACATTATTTATTTATTTATTTATTTATTCATATTTATATAAGTACTAAAATTAGTAAGTTAGTACTAAACTGTTGAATGATTTTTAGCCAGAATTTTATTGGAACACAGGTCTATTAATTGCGTTCCATATCATCGATGGTTGCTTTCACCTTACAAATACAGCATTGAGTAGTTGTGACAGAGACTGTATGGCTTTGAAAAGCCTAAAACATTTCTTAAATCTGGCTCTTTACAGAAAAGTTTAGCTGAGCTCTGCTCTAAACAAGCTGCAATATGTAAAGTCAGAAGGATGAGCTAAGTCAAATTCACGGGGGAAGATTGAGAGTAAAAACCTGAGAGACCAAGTTAAAGCAGCATTTGAAAAAGTCTTAACAAATGGATGTTAATCTGTAATTTAGGAAAAGATACAGATAGTGACAAACATGGTCAGAATAAAGAAGACACAAAACTAGCGCAATATAATTGCCCTAACAGACTTTGGAAAAGTGAATTTATGGTGCATAGATAAGAAAGACTGATTTAAAGGGCAGAAGTGATGTGGAAATAATAGTATATTTGTCTCTGGCTTTGGATGAAAATAATTTTTTAAACAGCCTTACGTATTGATGATCCTTGTAGTATCTAAAATACATACCTCCTGTCTCTTAACCTCAATACCTCTGATCTTCATTATTTCCTCTTTTGTTCTACCAAACATGTGGAGTGTGCGTGTGTTAGAGAGAGAGGGAGATATGTTATATTCACATACAGTGTTGTTTTTGTTTTAATATTGACAGTGTCTCGTGTTTGCTTTCATAAATTAACCCTTCCACGTATAACTACTCATTTGACAGGAGCCACAGGTAACAATACCAATATGAAAAGAGAAGGTGGAAACCAATATGTGCTGACAAGATTTATAATTCATCCAGATACGCATATTCTCTTCTACTTTAGAAGATATGCTAAGACCACCTGTCTGAATCCTGCAAGTTAACAGCTTTCCATAAATACAGTTTTACAAATGCTATGGGACATTTTCCTAGTCCTTTTGTGCTGATGAACTGGAAATCTAAGGTATGTTTTCTTCTTTTTCCAGATAAGCAACAGACTTTTGGGGGGGGGGGTGTGAATTTGTTAACTGGAAGGTTTTGCTAAATTCCATCACACTAAGAAACATCTATTATACACATCAAGGACTTCACTGTTAACGTTGGAAACAGACATGGAAATAAATACAAGTAACGTATCTGGTGATAGTGCAAGTAATAAGGCACAGAAAAGAGACGGAAAAGAGACTGAGTGAGCTCTTTTAAAAGAGCCAGTAGAGCTAGGATTGAAGAAAGAGTGTAGAAGGTTAGGTCAGCCTTCTGAAAAGAGGTACAAATCCAACTTCTGGGACTAGTCAACACGTAGTCAATCTTGAATTCTCCTGAGGGCTTAGAGTTGATTTCTAAATTATATATTCAGAATTTCTTTTCATAAATGTACTATGTGCTTCCACTCCAAGTTGGGTATAAACAAACCTAATAATCCCACATCATTGAAGGTTTTGAGTTTATATTCAGTTTTTCAAACTCAAAGGTGAGAGGAGATGCCTCTATTCACCTGGGTTTCAAATCACTGTTCTCTGAAGCAAGATTGACTAAGGGTTCAATTGATCTTCTTGACATCTCCCAAAGACATAGTTTAAAGATTTTATAATATGAGATATATTAACAACATAAAATAATCATTATCAAGTTATTTTACATGTTTATTTTCAACTCTCAAATCAGGATGTTAGGAAGGAGAAAATATACTTTACTTCTTTCTCAAAATTAGGAAACGTTTCGCTTTTAATCAATCCAAACTTTTTCATTTTTGCTAGAAATGCTTCAAAAGGAAAGGAAAGGTCTTGGGGAATACAGCTAAACTAAGTATTATATCATGTTTTCTCAATACAGGGATGGCTAGGAATGCTTTAATCAATTTGCAATTTCAGGCAATATGAATTTGTTTCAAATACCCTGAATAATGTCAGGCTGGTTAGGTTGAAAGACAGTCAGACTCTGAAGACTTTCTCTAATGATTTTATCAGAAAACATAAGCTGGTTTAATTGTGTTTTAAATGCGATGACTGCTAATGGGACCTTGGGGACTCCCTCCAGGGGAAAAATTTCATTCAAAATACATATGTAATTTGGAAATGCTGTTTATATTATTTCTTCATTTAAAAGTTAAAGAAATATTGAATTCAGATAAGTGACAGGATGTGTTTTTTGAAATGTATCTAATTTTAAGCGTGCTTAATAACTATTGCAGAATTATCAAGTATGATGTTTTAGTGTATAAAACTTATTCTCTGTTCCTATAAGTGAAATTGTAGAAAATGTGAAGGGCAGGTAAAATCAAAATTTATTTCCTATTGGATAAATAATGACCCAATTGAAAATTTTAAATATTTGCATTACCTTATTGTTGCTGGGAGAAAAAAGGAAAATGCATTTAAGAGAAGTGAGAACAGAAGATGTGAATGGCAGACCTATAGTGATGTTTTTAAGTCCAACCTTCAAAAAAAAATTGAATGCAGTAAAAACAAAAAGGCTATGTCCAAAACAGCTCAGTTATTGACTGAATCCTACCCAGCAGGAAGGGCTCGTGCAGCATAGGAAAGTGATGGGTCCAAGCCCTATGTCTTGGTAGATATATTTTTGTGGGGTTTCTCATAAGAATTATCCTATGGAGAGTGCTTATAAAGCTTTGAGCTTTCGGGGCCCCTGGGTGGCTCAGTCGGTTGAGCGTCCGACTTCAGCTCAGGTCACGATCTCGCGGTCCGCGAGTTCGAGCCCCGCGTCAGGCTCTGGGCTGATGGCTCAGAGCCTGGAGCCTGCTTCCCATTCTGTGTCTCCCTCTCTCTCTGCCCCTTCCCCATTCATACTGTGTCTCTCTCTGTCTAAAAATAAATAAATGTTAAAAAAAAATTTTTTTTAAAAAGCTTTGAGCTTTCACTTGAACTTTATAATGTTGCAGCCCAGGGAGAAGAAAGGAAGAATTCTCTATACACATGAAGATTATTTCATTTGCTAAGGTATTTATTTATTTTTAAAATTTTTTAATGTCTATTTTTTTTTTGAGAGAGAGAGAGAGAGAGAGAGAGACCGTGAGCGAGGGAGGGCAGAGAGAAGGAGACACAGAATCCAAAGTAGGCTCCAGGCTCTGAGCCGTCTGCATCAAGCCTGATGTGAGGCTCGAATTCACAAACCATGAGATTATGACCGCAGTCAAAGTCTGATGCTTAACCAGCTGAGTCACCCAGACACCCCCATTTGCTAAGATATTTAAAGCCAAGGTTACACAAAGTGTTTTTTTTTTAATTTTTAATGTTTCTATTTTTGTTCCTATTGTCCATCAGAAGCTTCTGATGAAAGATAGGGTCAAACTCTTTAGATCTCATATATGATATTATGATTCAGTCTGAATTATGCTTTCATTTATATCGTCAATATTAACTGAAGCCAATTATGTGTCAGGTTCCATATATAATGATAGAAAGAAGAATTAAAACAATGATCGTATTTAAGAAGTTTCTAGTCTACCATATTGAGTTGTATGTCTACCAATCGTTCATTTTTAAATTTACCTCAGTCTTCTTATTCCTAAGATATGTAGTTTGGAATAATAAATTTAAAGCACTCATCCAAACATTAAACTTAATTATTTGAATGCAACTGAAAATTCCCTCATTCTCATCTTGAAGAGGAAAAGGATTAAAAAAAAAAAAAAAAGAACACTTGCCCCCTTTAAAGAGAAAATATGGCACAAGCATATACAAATTATGACTCTAAATGATGTAGTTTTATAAATCTTTATTACTATGTAGTAGCAATGGAATTTTAATGGACTTTTCACACATGAAATATGAACATGGAAAAAAATCAGAAGGCTGATTTCCATGACAATTTGCTCGCAGGCAGAACTGGAAATATTTATTAAGAAAGGCTCTATATACAAATATCAAATCATTATGTTGTACATTTGAAACTAACATAGTGTTATATATCAATTACACTTCAATGAAATTTTTTAAAACACCGCTAAACAATACTGCCCTTGCTAATGTATAATGACAGTTATATTGAAGTCACCACACTTATCAAGAGTGTATTTATAGTTTATAGAACCCATTTACACTAGCAGTTAGCTCGCAGACTTATCCATGTATAAAATATCCCGTAAGTGATTAAATCAATTAGGTGTATGGACAAATGGATTAGAAAAATACGTTTTATATAGAGTAAAATATATGATTAAAAGCAACATTTTATAGCTTCATTTGGAAATCTCTAGAGGCATTTTTTCCCTTACTAAGTAAATTTGAACTGTTAGGAAGTCCAGAGCTAGAGACATGTGTTATGTTTTTTAAATGGCCTCTGTAAGATGACAAATTCTTTGTGCCTCTGTATCTGTTCAAAAACCCTTAAGATTTTCTAGGAAATAGTTTGAAAAATAAGCTGAAAGTGTGTAGTTTAAAATTAAAACATTGCCTGCTTCATTTTCTCACCTCAAGCCTAAAACATGTTGTATATGACATTGTATTGTTTCCCAGAGGAAGGGGGATCATTGTATATCCAAATGTACAATGTTACATTTTAATTTGCTGGAGATCGTGACATGAAAATCTTTAAGTGTATGCAGAGTATGTTGCCAAGGAGGTTGTGTCTTGAAGACGTTTTTTCTCTTGTCATTCTAAACTCATACAGTAGCTGTGTTAGGTAGCACTGATGAGACAAGAGTCTAAAATTGGGCCAGCCACTGAAAGATTTATAATGTGAAGTTCTGAACACTTGGGGGTCACAAATTAATTGCTTTTCTAAAGACAACTTAATCATAAACAAAGTGGAACATTGTAATTTATCCTTCTGGATGACTGAGAGATTTAGGAGACACAAAAATTAGTAAAGATATTAGAGATTAAAAAAAAACACATTTAGAAAGTTGAACTCCCATTTGGATCCTTCTATGGGGCAGCTGAAGATGCATTAACGTTTCCTTCTTCTTCTTTTCATCTTTCACAGGAAAGATTTTACTACATGCGCATCAGGTATAACTTACCACATAAAACATTGGCAAGATAATTATTTTCTGTGACATCAAAGTGTCATGATAAATAACAGCTACCAAGCAGTTTTCAATCTCCAAGTAAGTTTTGTAGAATTAATTCTTCAAAGTCAAACCGCTTTACTAAGTTGAGGATTTCCTTTTTATTTTAAATTTCAGCACTAAGAAGTCTCCAGTACCTTTTCTGGTCTTCTACCTTCACAGTACACCTGAAAGCCCTACCAATAATTGATTTTCATTCTCATTCAAATGTAAGCATCAGGCTTCAGAAGTTGGATATGTACATATTTTACCCAGTTTCAGGATTTAAATACAGTATAGGAATTTCAAAATATATTTCATACTTCACATCATTGTGTCCTTTGCTAAGTTGTAAATAGAATTTACTCAGATAAAGCTTAATTTTATAAATTATACTAATACAAAGAAGATATTTATTTAGCTCTGATGATTTATGATAATGGATTCCCATTTTCATTTATCTTTCTCATAAATGTGATACTGAAAGTATTTGTTTGCTGCTTGCCTGCATCCATCTCAATTCTTTCTAATAAAAAAGTTTCTTATAAAACTCTTTTTATGGGATTATTCATCCTCCTACATGCGAAATAGACTGATTGATAAATAGACATATATTTATTCCAATTGTTTCCGCATAAATTCTGCATATATCTATATGATTAGATATAACATGCATCAATTTATCAAGCTCAAAATTATCTTTTGTGATGAGTATGTGATGAGTATATTCCATTCAATATGGCCCATGTGGTCAAGAGCCTTTTTATATTATGTTTTACTACAGAGGACGGAAGTGGGGTCAAATAACGTTATATGGATTTTAGCTCATTATTAAATAAGTGCTCTTTAATAGTAAAACTCTCCCACAAAGCGGTGAACTGCTTCACAAAATAAATGAAAGCCCACACACTGGAAATATTCAAGTAGAGGCCAAATTGGCTCATGTAATAGGTTTTGCCAAAAAAAAGAGAAAAAAAAACAAAAACAAAAACAAAAACAAAATCCATTACTGAATATGTGGTATCTTCCAAAATTAAGCTGATAAGAACAGATACTACACTTATTCTTAGCCAAAAGGCAGAGAAGCGATATACCTTCCAAAATTAGTATCATGACACGTAGACCCTTCCCTACCGACATCTGTATCCCTTACCTCTCCTCTGCTAACCACTTGGCAAAATCCACTATGATTTTTATTACCTACTACAGTAAATAAATGTCAATAGAACAAAACCAATAGTTGAGACCCAGGAATTCTGCTTCCAGCTCTGACTCACTATGTTTTTATAAAGTTAATTACTATTAATGTCATTTTTCTCGCTTGAGAAATGAAGGCATCTCAAAGGTCAGACATATGTTATTACCTCAACATGCTTTGAAAACCTGATCTCTTCAGGTACTGGTCTTAGATCTAGGTACAAAGCAGTGAACAAAATAACTATGAACCTTACCCTCACTGGAATTAAATTATATTGGGAAAAGAATTGCATAAATACACACGCACGCACGCAATAATGTGTATCTTTCAAA
This sequence comes from Acinonyx jubatus, assembly GCF_027475565.1. Lineage (NCBI taxonomy): Eukaryota > Metazoa > Chordata > Mammalia > Carnivora > Felidae > Acinonyx > Acinonyx jubatus. The sequence continues at coordinate 176,295,931 of NC_069381.1, read as the reverse complement.
CTTCAGCCCAAATTGAAATAAGGGCTATGGAGTAGAATAACAAAAGGGATAGAAATAAGTTTGGTGGGTGAACAGTGACTGCTTTTTTGAAGAATTGAATTTTAAGTTGAGATGTAAAACTGAGAAGAAATCGGTCAGGGAAAAAAAGAGAAGGAAAATGCCAAGCAGAGAAAATAGCATGTGTAAAGGTCCTGGGACAGAAACAAACCTGGGTTTTCTGAATAGCAGAAAGAAGACCAGAGTGTCTTAATCATGTGAGTAAGAGGAAGAGTGGGACAGGTAATATTGGTAAGGTTGACAGGGCAAAGTTATAGGCCATGATAAGGCATTCAGATTTTATTCTAAGAGGGGTAGAGGCCATTGAAGAGATTTATTGTGAGAACTGACACGTTCAAGTTGATGTATATTATTATTTTTTAATTTCCTGCTCTGTATAGAGAATGGATAGGAGGATTGGCAAGAGGCCAAATAAGGAGATTAACTGGGAAACTATTGCTGTGACCACTCAAGATATTATTCTGGTTTGAACTACATACAGTCCTAGAAGTATAAAGGGAGAAAACTAGGGAGGTATATTTTGGACGTTTCATGAAAAGAATTAGGATAATTATTTTTCTGGAGTGAGGTTGAGGTAAGTTTCAAGAAAACTGCTAAGTTTTCACTTGAGCGAGAGTTCCTCCAACTAAATGGGGCGAAGACTGAAAAGTTCAGTGTTAGGCAAGTTACATTTGAGATATCTGCAAATTTGACCAAGATGTGTAAATTGGCGTCCTAACTCCTCTAACTCCCCGTAATCAACACCTTACCCCACATCACCTATTCTCACATACTTCTTTTTGGCCTTCACAGGCTCTCGAAGATCATCACGCTTTTAACTGTTCCTTGTAAATACCAAGCATCTCTACTCCTTTCAGGTTTTTACTTCTGTCATATCTATGTGGAATACTCTGGGTACTTCTCTTCCTCATCCAGATTCTCACATGGATATTCTTTCCACTGTACAGATACTCTTTGAATCAAAAAGACTTATCGTTGGGGCACCTGCGTGGCTCAGTCAGTTGAGCTTCCGACTTCAGCTCAGGTCGAGATCTCATGGTTCTTCCTGAGTTCCAGCCCCATGTCAGACCAGCTGCTGTCAGCACAGAGCCTGCCTCAGATCCTCTGTCCCGTGCGTCCTGCCCCTCCCCCACTCATGCACTCTTCCTCAAAATAAATAAACAAACAAACATTAAAAAAGATTTATCTGTTCAGACAGCTGTGGGTTGAAGATTCAACTCTACTCATGTCATCAGCCAGTCACCGGCCATTGCATTGTATGGTTTGAGAAAGGTACTCCCTCTCCCACCGTGGTGATCACTTCAGCCTAACAGTTGGGTGGGAACTGGATGGTTTCTATATTAACGGTTACTCTCCAGGCCTTCAAAATTTGGTTTCTATTTGATGATCAGCATAGCTCAGAGATAACATTAATTCACAGATAGCCTACTTCTAGCTGAGAGCAGCTTTTCTGTTGAATTATTTTGTACAGTAGGTTGCCAAGAGTTACACATGTGAAGATTCTTCATAAATGCTTTTGATGATGAAAAGATCTAAACTCTATTTCAGGCAATGCCGAAATGTGTGCCATTTTCACAATAAGCTTGGTATTCAGCATTGGGGGAAAAAAAAGTTCAAGCAAAGCAATTTTCTCACTTTACACTAGTTTTAAAACGGCCATGTCTAAGCTTTGGGAAATAAGCCTCTGTTGATGTCAGTGTATATTGAGCATACATTTTCTAGCCATGCGATGAGTTAAAGATTAAACAAACATGATAATTACGGCCCCCCAAAGCTTGGCATGACTTTTGCCTGTGTACAAAAAAGGGAGGGTGGGAATTTTTCTAATGAAAGAGTAGGTCTGGATTACATCAGTTGTTTCATATCGTATGGCCATTAGCAGAGGTAACTTGCAATTTACTTTTCAGGTACTTTCTACATTCACCTCTATAGGAGTCAACAGCTGTTTATTGAGAAATGAATATCAGTAAATCTTTCTGTTATTATGGTAATATCAGCTCAAGTTAATTCCCTGCTGAGATGGAAAAATATGATTCAGACAATGAAAAACATATGTTTTGGAGAGACAGTGTGCCATCAAATTACATCAACAATATAAATGATTAAAATGTTTCTATAAACATCCTTTTCCTTGTCAGTAATGGATGAAACACACTTGCTCCCCTTTGTTTTATTTATTGTTTTTACGAACAGCTGTTAATGTCATGAAGGAAACTTATTTTTACAATGTTATAATTAAAACCATATATTATTACCTCTTTTGCCACATATGTTGAAGGAAACTCAATTATTTTGGTAGCTCAGCTTTTGAATGAGATCCTCTTAATAGACAAGTAGATCAGAATATAGGCTGTTGTTCAGATACCTGTATTATCTGCTTATTTTGACTGAATACTGTAAGAAATCCTTTGAACCCTGATAGAATAAAAAAAAATTCAGAGCAGTGTCCTTCTGGCAGGTGAATTATAAAAAAATAAAGTGTAAATAATCAGATCCTGTCTAGTTACACTGATTACTGATTATGCCCATACAAATTTCTCTTCAAGTACAAAGACATTAAAGTTGTGTGTAATGCCTCCGCAATTCTCATCTTAATCAATATCTTCAAGGTAGTGCTCCTTTGAACTATTCTTACAGAATGAATTACTGGTAGTTTAAATGTTACATTTACATTTATTATTCTCTGACATAACACGCAGAGCCACTGAAGATTAAAGTCGTAGTATTTAAAACTAGGTTTTTGGAAAGAAAGTCTGCACTACAAAAAGGAGTTTCTCAAAAGTGAAAAAAAAAGAGAAGAGTTAAATTTTATCTATTTATAGGCTATATATCCCATGATTTAGCAGGTACCGTAGGCTTTTGTTTGTTAAACTACACTTTTCCATATTAATTGTAGTCAGTTTCTTGGTCATGAGAAAAAGAGAATGAAATGTTAACACTATATTTCAACAAAAAGTAACATGCAACAAGAAAAAAAAGTCTTTGGTAATCATTATCTCTGAGTTCTGTAGTCTTTCTTTGCCTGTAATTCTCCATCTCTGGCAAAACCAAAAATGTCTCAACCATTTAATGACTTGACTGAGAACTGAACTTTTTTATAAAATCCATACGTTTTGGAACAACTCCATTTCCCAAGATTTTGGTGCATCTGTATGCATTTGTTCAGTATAGCTCAGATAGGGTTCAGCAGTCATGAGAACTTATTCACGGAGACTAAATTAAAATCAATGAAAAAAATCATAAGTTAGAGTAGGGTCAACCCTGATGAATTACATTTGCATTGTAAGAAAATGGATTTAATCAAAGGCATAAGTACTGTGAGCTAACCATGAAACAACTGCAGAGATTAATATTGAGACTATTTTCATGAAAAATGTGGTAGTTTATGATATTGGGTAACCAAAAATAGATCCCATTTGTTCTGCTTGATTATTTTTCCATTTATAATGAAATAGGCTTGGTCTCCATTATGATCCATTAATGATGGAAAAGCTGGATGTTGACTAGAAGATTAGTATTTCTCATCACATCAAGAACATATAGTTTGAATTGCATATAGTTTCCAACATTACATTCAAGTCAAATATTGGCTGGAAAATCATATGCTTTGTGTCCTGCTATTAGAACTTTTGCAAAACCAGATCTTCCACACATCCAGAAGTCTATATTTAAGTCTATTTTTCTGTAAAGAAACAACGGTACCTAGGTAAAAATACAGATATGGTCATATGCTATTTGCATGGCGTTGACTAAATTATTAGCTTCATTTAGCCTTTTCTCATTCACAAAATGACAATAACAAAACAGATATATTAGTTTTGTTTAGGAGCTAGATGTTACAATATATATAAAGTCTCTAAAATACTTCATGTCAAAATTAACATTTTATAAATGATAGATATTTTGTCATCAGTCTAAATCTTAAGTAAATCACATACAATTCCATAGGGTCACTTGATTGATCAAAATAATACTTTTCAATGTAAGGCAATAAATATAAATTGAACACTTACTATGTATACAGCAATTTTTATATGCTGTGGAGATGACTTAGACAATTAGTAAAATGTCACTCATATCCTTACAAAAATTTGAGAATAATGCAAATTTTGTAGTTGCCTTTCCAGAATGCATTTCACTTAAGAAAGTTAAAAAGCAGCTTCATTCACTTCCATTACCAGAGGAAAAAAATTAAGATACCAATCTCTGAAATGTCCTTGCTTTATGTCAGTACTCAATCCAGAGGAAACGCCTACTGTTTTGATATCTTATCAGATTCACCAAGCACAATCACATCTCCTACAATATTTTCTTCCCCATACTCGTTTACCATGACATCTCACAGTTCTTCATGGTGAATTACCTCCCTTGTGGCAGTCAGAAATACGCAGATTAATTTGAACTATGGGAATGAGTCAGCAATAAATGATGATTATGACTCCAAGATTGTATGCCTGAATGACCAAGAAGTTTGTGGCTCCTTTGTTTAACATAGAAGACATAGGGGCACCTGGGTCGCTCAGTCAGTTTAGTGTTCGACTCTTGATTTCAGCTCAGGTCATGATCTCACAGTTCATGAGTTTGAGCCCCTCGTTGGGCTTTGCATTTGGCTACACATGTGTCCCTGGAGATCTTTGGCTTGTGGGCCTCAAGACGCCTTTATTTATTTGTATAGTATTGGAAAGATGGATAAAAATTTTCCATACCCAGATAAAGATTTGAAAGTTTGTCTAGGATAGGTAAAACTTTGATAAATTCAAATTTGAATAGAAGTGATACGTAACCCAGTTCTTCGCCAATCAGTGTGTTACGTTTACCTTGAGACAGTGACTTGTTCAAAGATTTATACATGACTTAAACTAGTCTAATTGGAATGAAAAACAATCCCCTGATGGAGTCACTGTGAAAACCAGAGTTTTTCACCTTCTGAGTATTATGGATTGTGTATATGACACTGGAATCTCTGTAACCATTTTCCTGCCTTAGAAGAAGCCAGCTGGAATGAAAACAAGACAAGGAAACAAAACCCCAAAACAAAACCCCAAAAAGAACAAGTTTACAACAGAAGGAACAACCGAGAGAATCACAGAGCAATGTAGCAAGAACTTTGATCTCACTCCTCCTAATATCTTCCCTACCTCTGAAAGCTGGAAATACCTCTGCCAATAAATCATTTTTATTTTTAAACCAGTTTGGGCTGATTTTTCTATTATTTGAAATTAAAACTCTTCTAACTGGCATACGTGTATTACAATCTATAGAATGTTGATATGCATTACAGAGGTAATATCTTCTGGGATTAATTTGAACTATGGGAATGAGTCAACAATAAATGATGATTATGACTCCAAGACTGTATGCCTGAAAGACTAAGAAGTTTGTGGCTCCTTTGTTTAACATAGAAGACATCGGGGCATCTGGGTAGTTCAGTGAGTTTAGTGTTCGACTCTTGATTTCAGCTCAGGTCATGATCTCACAGTTCATGAGTTTGAGCCCCTTCATTGGGCTTTGCACTGACAGTGTAGAGGCTGCTTGGGACTCTCTCTCTCTCCCTCTCTCTTTCTCTCTCACTCTCTCTCTCTCTGTCCCTCTCTCTGCCACACACCCTCCACATGTGCACACTATCTCAAAGTAAAAAAATAAACTAAAAAATAAAATAAAATAAAACAGAAGGCATAAACTTTCTATATCAATAGATAAATAAAGAAAAGAAAATGTGAGTAATTAAGAGATACCTACCTATTGATGTTACATCTTTAGCTCAGAAGTGTGAGAAAGGCTAAGAACATTTTTTTTAATGCAGAATGCCTGGACCTATACTAAGAGAATTTCTTTTGGTATTTGGGGGATAAGTCCCACGTATCAAAATGTATTTAAAAGAAAAATAATAGAAAAGAAAGTTGCAAAAAATATGAAAAATGATTCTGATATAGATCAAGATCTGTCAGAATATGGAAAAGATGGGCAGTTTAAAGATATAACAATTAGTGACTATTGTTTTCAAGGACTGGGCTCAAGGTTCATAACATGTTATTTATCTTAATACATCAAACTCTAATGTAATTAGCTATAGTCTCCCTTTTCAGATGGGCATGAAAATGCATGACCTTTACATATCTTAATTTGTCCTAGCATATTCTGGAGCCATATTAGCATATGGATGCAAATAATGTTCAAATAAATCTACTTAAAATGATCCATTTCTTCAGATTCAGTTATTATATTAAGGCCAGACAAGTAAAAGAGTAAACTATTTGCACCAGAGTCAAGTTTCCAACATACCGTATTTATGATCAGGTCTCATGGTGGAGCAGAACTTTCTGGAGCTTCACCACCTGATAACAAACATGGATATGATCCAGAAACATGCTTTGTTGAGTCTCTTGAACACTTGTGTGCTCCCCTTCAGGTTTTGCCTGACAGCTTTGAGCTGTCTATGGAAGCAAATCCCTGCTGCTATATATATATATATATATATATATATATATTTCCATCACTTCAAGAGCAAAGGAGGGGGTGGTGGATGCGTGTGGACATAACAGCTGCCAGCTGTTCCCCTTTCCTGCCTCCTGGTTCTTAGTGTTCCCGGGCTGGAAGCCCAATCTTCATGTTGGCCTGGTAACAGTTTGTGATGCCAATACTTTCTGCATGAATCCCCCCTAGGCATGAACCAGGCACTGTAAGGAATGGACTGTGGTGTACTTGACTGCCCTATTGGGGGAGTTTTTTAATCCAGAGCATAAGGAAGGCCGTGTCCCTCAACAGTTGTGACACCACAAATGAGGCTTCAGTTTGTTACAGTCGGAATCTGCTTCTGTTATTCAATTCGTCAGTCCATTGGCCAAGTCAGATGTTTCCAGAAGCCTCAGGCTTCCAAAGATAATTATATCATTTTTGATTGTGTTATCTACCAACATCTTATCTTACTTTGTTGGACACAGGATATCCTTATTAATTTGTACCAGAAAGTATATTTTAAATCTGTTTTTTTTTTAATTCTGAGGGACTAACCATGAATGATTTACCAGGCCTACTTCATGGTAGACACTCAATAACTGTTATATGGTATTATCATTTTTATGAAAGAGTACATCTGGAATAAGGGTAGAGGCCATACTCAAAGCAAGCTAATAACTCCCCCTGATTCTATTTTCCAGAGTTTCCACATTTTTTTGTCTCAAGCATTATGTCTATACAGACATAAGTGTATATGGCCAGTAGTAAGACTCTTAAAATAATCTTTAGAATATAAAAGCATTCATAACATTAATATTTTATCATCTGGGCTTTCTAGATTTGCTGAGTCTCTGATTACAATATAAAATAATATAAGTATATAATATAATAATAATTTTATAAATAATATAAAAGATATTGCATTTTCTGACTTTTCACTTCTAGTGAATATAGAACACTACTCACCCCATGCTAGCTTTTCAAATTCTATAACCTTCCTCTTGAAATGAAGGCAGATGCCTGGATCCTAGTTCATTCATTAGCCTTGAGCCCTGACTGTGTCTTCACATTTCCAAGGGACTCCTGGGTTTCCTTAATTAAGCTGTTCTTGTCCACCCTCTTGACACTTTTTGGTTAGTCAATTCCACTACAAAATCTTCTAATAACCTTACAGACACTACATACTGGATTGACAGCGAACAAAAAAGATCTTTTGCTTTGTTTTGTTATAAGTCAGTAAGTCTAAGAGCTTAGAAACATTAAAGGGTAACAAACAGTAGAAGGTAGAAACTTGGTGGCCACTTGCATAGATTTTGTGGTTATTGTCACAAAGAGATTTGAAGAAGGGAAGAAAGAATGAATGAGTGGTGGGGAGCCAAGATGGCGGAAGAGCATGGAAGTTTTTTGTGTGTCTCGCACCCATGAAATAGAGCCAGACCAACACTAAACCATCCTACACACCTAGAAAACTGATTGGAGGATTAACACAACAATCTGCACAACCTGAACCACAGATTTCAGCAGGTGCATGGCAAGAAGAGGTGAACTTCTTGCAGGGACCCACTTTTGCGGGCAGAGAGAGGACGGTGATGGGGGTGGGGGGAGAATACGGGAAAAGCACCCCTCCCCAAAAGCAGCTGGAGAGAAAGTGGAAAATTGGAAACAGCTTCAGGGACTAAACTAAAAAGGGAGAAAGGAGAAAGGAGAGGGTGTAAACTCCGTTAAGACTGTAAACAAGGGGAGTGCAGAGACTGCAACTCCACAGTTCGATACCTGGCAGTGCTCTGGTGGGAAGGGCGACCAGGAGCAGAGTGGGATCTTGGAGGTTCTCGGGCCACACGGGGAGAAGCGGTTCCACTGCTGGAAGGACATTTGGTAGAGGCTGTGAGGCAACCTGAGCCCAGCAGACCCCAGAGAACTGCCACATTCTCTGGTGCTGGAGCAAGGTCGTTAAGGGTGAAGCCTGGTGCCAAATGTGTGTTGTGATTTTCCATAATCCCTGAAATGCTGCTGCTACACTATCTCGCAAAGTTTCTCAGGGCAGCCTGGCACCTGGCCACAGTCTCAGGGCACTGGCAGCAGCAGGGTCCAGCAAGCATTTCTGGGTGCAGCCAACATTCAGCCATTGCTCAGTGAGACCCTCCCACAGAGGTGCGGAATAGGTCAAAGCCACAGTTCTTCAGAAGTAAGGGGTCAGGGAAAACAGCCACATCTGAGGCAAAACTCGGGAGAGAGGTACTGCCTGGGGCTTGGTCACGGACAGTGAAAAAGCAGGGAGTGAACAAAAGCTGAAGATAGAGGACAGGTGCGCGATTGCTGATCGGGGAGAACAGAGTTCCAATACTAGAGACTGGGTAGCAGGGTAACGCCATCTTCACCGCTCCCACGCATGCTCATATGCACCTACGAGCACCATAACAATCCACCTCAGTAGGTTAGCAGCGCCATCTAGTGGAGAACAGAGCCATTACACTAAGCCCCACCTAACTAGGCCAACCTCCCTCTTCAAGAACACAAGTCTCACCGCCTGCTTAGTTTATGGACTATAAAGCGCTACATAGTCTGACTCCTAGTGGAAAACGAAGTAATTTCACTCCAACTTCAATTGGTTCATCTATTCAATTTTCTTTTTTTCCCTTTTTTCTCTTTTTCACTTCTTTTCTTTTTCTTGAATACAGAAAGAGAAAAATTCATTTTATTTTCAATTTTTATTAAAAATATTTTTCCTTAATTTTTTACTACATTTTTACTTTTATGTAATTTTTCCAAATTCTATTTTTCTTCAAGCATTTTATTTTATAGTCTACTACAGTGTATTCACTTTTTCAAATTTTCAAATAATTTCTTTTTTTTTCTCTTTTTTGTTTCTTTTCTTTTTCTTGAATACAGAAAGAGAAAAATTCATTTTTATTTTCAAATTTGATTAAAAATATTTTCCATTAGTTTTTTTCCACTATATTATTTACTTTTGTGAAAATTTTTTCAAATTCTATTTTACTTCCATCATTTCATTTTAGTCTACATCATTGTATTCATTTTTTCAAATTCTCAAATGATTTCCCTTTTTTCCCCCTTTTCCTCTAATCTATCAACTACTTTCAACACCCAGACCAAAATACACCTAGGATCTAGCATCATTATTCAATTTTGTGTGTGTGTGTGTGTGTGTGTGTGTGTTTAATTTTTTACTTTTAATATTTTTTTTAACTTTAGTTTTTTAATTTTAGTTTTTCTACCTCATTAATTCCTTTTATCCCTTCAAAATGACAAAACGAAGGAATTCACCCCAAAAGAAAGAGCACGAAGAAATGACAGCCGGGATTTAACTAACACAGATACAAGCAATATGTCTGAACCAGAATTTAGAATCACGATAGTAAGAATACTAGCTGGAGTCGAAAATCGACTAGAATTCCCTTCTGTGAAGATAAAAGCAGTAAAAACTAGTCAAAATGAAATAAAAAATGCTATAACTGAGCTGTAATCACGGATGGATGCCGCAGTGACAAGGATGGATGAGGCAGAACAGAGAATCAGCTACATAGAGGACAAACTTGTGGAGAATAATGAAGCAGAAAAAAAGGGGGGACATTAAGGCAAAAGAGCATGACTTAAGGATTGGAGAAATCAGTGACTCATTAAAAAGGAACAACATCAGAATCATAGGGGTCCCAGAAGAGGAAGAGAGAGAAATAGGAGTAGAAGGGTTATGTGAGCAAATCATAGCAGAAAAATTTTCTAACCTGGGGAAAGACAAAGACATCAAAATCCAGGAAGCAGAGGACCCCCATTAGATTCAACAAAAAACGACTATCAACAAGGCATATCATAGTCAAATTCACAAAATACTCAGGCAAGGAGAGAATCATGAAAGCAGCAAGGGAAAAAAAAGTCCCTAACATACCAGGGAAGACAGATAAGTTTTGTAGCAGACCTGCAGGCCAGAAATGAGTGGCAGGATATACTCAATGTGCTAAATTAGAAAAATATACAGGCAAGAATTCTTTATCCAGCAAAGATGTCATTCAAAATAGAAGAAGAAATAAAAAGGTTCCCAGACAAACAAAAATTAAAGGAGCTTGTGACCATTAAAACAGCCCTGCAAGAAATTTTAAGGGGGACTCTCTGAGGGGAGAAAAGTTGAAAATATCAATAAATAAATAAATAAATAAATAAACAAACAAAGACCAAAAGCAACAAAGATTAGAAAGAACCAGAGAACACCACCAGAATCTCCAATTCTACAAGCATCATAATGGCAATAAATTCATATCTTTCAGTACTCACTCTAAATGTCAATGAACTCTATGTTCCAATCAAGACATAGGGTAACAGAATGGATAAGAAAATAAGATCCATCTATATGCTGTTTACAAGAGACCCACTTTAGACCTAAAGATACCTTCAGATTGAAAGTAAGGGGATAGAGAACCATCTATCATGCTAACAGTCAACAAAAGAAAGCCAGAGTAGCCATACTTATATCAGACAATCTAGACTTTAAAATAAAGACTGTATCAAGAGATGCAGAAGGCATTACATCATAATCAATGGGTCTATCCACCAAGAAGACCTAACAATTGTAAACATTTATGTGCCAAATGTGGGGCATCCAAAATATAAATCAATTGATCACAAATTTAAAGAAACTCATCAATAATAATAATACCATAATAGTAGGCGACTTCAACACCCCACTCACAGCAATGGACAGATCATCTAATCAAAAAATCAACGAGGAAACAATGGCTTCGAATAACACACTAGACCAGATGGACTTAACAGATATATTCAGAACATTTCATCCTAAAGCAGCAGAATATACATTCTTCTCCAGTGCACATGGAACGTTCTCCAGAATAGACTACATACTGGGACACAAATCAGCCCTCAGCAAGTACAAAATGATCGAGATCATACCATGCATATTTTCAGACCACAACACTATGAAACTCAGAATCAACCACAAGAAAGAATTTGGAAAATGTTACAAATACTTGGAGACTGAAGAACATTCTACTAAAGAATGAATGGGCCAACCAAGAAGTTAAAGAGGAAATTAAAAAGTATATGGAAGTCAATGAAAATGATAACACCACAACCCAAAACCTCTAGGATGCAGCAAAGGTGGTCATAAGAGGAAAGTATATAGCAATCCAGGCCTTCCTAAAGAAGGAAGAAAGGTCTCAGATACACAACTTAACCTTACACCTTAAGGAACTGGAAAAAGAACAGCAAATAAAACCCAAAAGTGGCAGAAGACAGCAAATAATAAAGATTAGAGCAGAAATTAATGCTATCGAAACCCAAAAAAAAAGTAGAACAGATCAATGAAACCAGAAGCTGGTTCTTTGAAAGAATTAACAAAAGTGATAAACCACTAGCCAGTTTGATCAAAAAGAAAAGGAGAGGACCCTAATACATAAAATCAAGAATGAAAGAGGAGAGATCACAACCAACACAGCAGAAATAAAAAACAATAGTAAGAGAATATTATGAGCAACTATATGCCAATAAGACAGGCAATCTGGAAGAAATGGACAAATTCCTAGAAACATATACACTACCAAAACTGAAACAGGAAGAAACAGAAAATTTGAACAGACCCATAGCCAGTAAGGAAATCGAATTTGTAATCAAAAATCTCCCAAACAAGCAAGAATCCAGGACCAGATGGCTTTCCAGGGGAATTCTACCAAACATTTAAGGAAGAGTTAACACCTATTCTCTTGAAGCTGTTCCAAAAAATAGAAATGGAAGGGAAACTTCCAAACTCTTTCTATGAAGCCAGCATTACCTTGATTCCAAAACCAGAGACCCCACTAAAAAGGGGAACTATAGACCAATTTCCCTGATGAACATGAATGCAAAAATCCTCAACAAGATATTAGCCCACCATGTCCAACAATACATTCAAAAAATTATTCACCATAACGAAGTGGGATTTATACCTGGGATACAGGGCTGGTTCAATATCCACAAAACAACTAATGTGATTCATCACATCAATACAAGAAAGGAAAAGAACCATATGATCCTCTCAATAGATGCAGAGAAAGCATTTGACAAAATACAGCATCCTTTCTTGATAAAAACCCTCAAGAAAGTAGAGATAGAAGGAGCATACCTCGAGATCATAAAAGCCATATATGAACGACCCTACACTAAGATCATCCTCAATGGGGAAAAACTGAGAGATTTCCCCCTAAGGTCAGGAACAAGACAGGATGTCCACTCTCGCCACTGTTATTCAACAAATATTGGAAGTCTTAGCCTCTGAAATCAGACAACACAAAGAAATAAAAGGCATCCAAATCAGCCAGAAGGAGGTCAAACTTTCACTCTTTGCAGATGACATGATACTCTATATGGAACATCCAAAAGATTCCACCAAAAAACTTTTAGAACTGATTCATGATTTCAGCAAAGTTGCAGAATAGAAAATCAATGCACAGAAATTGGTTGCAACAATGAAGCAACAGAAAGAGAAATCAAGGAATTGATCCCATTTACAATTGCACCAAAAACCATAAAATACCTAGGAATAAATCTAACCAAAGAGGTGGAAAATCTACTCACTGAAAACTATAGAAAGCTTATGAAAGAAATTGAAGAAGACACACACAAAAAAAAAAAAATGGAAAAAGATTCCATGCTCCTGCATAGGAAGAACAAATATTGTTAAAATGTCGATACTACCCAAAGCAATCTACATGTTCAATGCAATCCCTACCAAAATAACACCAGCATTCTTCACAGAGCTATAACAAATAATCTCAAATTTGAATGTAACCAGAAAAGACCCCGAATAGCCAAAGCGATCTTGAAAAAGAAAACCAAAGCAGGAGGCATCACAATCCTGAAAGAACTTCAAGCTATACTACAAAGCTATAGTCATCAAGGCAGTATGGTACTGGCACAAGAACAGACACTCAGATCAATGGAACAGAATAGAGAACCCAGAAATGGACCCACAAATGTTCGGCCAACTAATCTTTGACAAAGCAGGAAAGAATATCCAATGGAATAAAGACAGTCTCTTCAGCAAGTGGAGCTGGGAAAACTGGACAGTGATGTACAGAAGAATGAACCTGGGTCACTTTCTTACACCATACACAAAAATAAACTCAAAATGGATGAAAGACCTCAATGTAAGACAGGAAGCCATCAAAATCCTTGAGGAGAAAGCAGGCAAAAACCTCTTTGAACTTGGCTGCAGCAACTTCTTACTCAACACGTCTCCAGAGGCAAGGGAAACAAAAGCAAAAATGAACTACTGGGACCTCATCAAAATAAACAGCTTCTGCACTGCGAAGGAAACAATCAGCAAAATTAAAGGGCAACCGACAGAATGGGAGAAGATATTTGCAAACAACATACCAGATAAAAGGTTACTATCCAAAATCTATAAAGAACTTATTAAACTCAACACCCATAAAACAAAGAATATAGTGAAGAAATGGGCAAAAGACATGAATAGACACTTGTCCAAAGAAGACATCCAGATGGCCAACCGACACATGAAAAAATGTTCAACTTCACTCATCAGGGAAATACAAATCAAAACCACAATGAGATACCACCTTACACCTGTCAGAATGGCTAAGATTAACAACTCAGGCAACAACAGATGTTGGCGAGGATGTGGAGAAAGAGGATCTTTTTTGCATTGTTGGGAATGCAAGCTGATGCAGCCACTCTGGAAAACAGTATAGAGGTTCCTCAAAAAACTAAAAACAACACTACCCTATGACCCAGCAATTGCAGTACTAGGTATTTATCCAAGGGATACAGGTGTGCTGTTTTGAAGGGACACATGCACCCCCATGTTTATAGCAACACTATCAACAATAGCCAAAGTATGGAAAAGAACCCAAATGTCCATCAATGGATGAATGGATAGAAGATGTGGTATACACACACACACACACACACACACACACACACACACACACAATGGAGTATTACTCGCCAATCAAAAAGAATGAAATCTTGCCATTTGCAACTACATGGATGGAACTGGAGGGTATTATGCTAAGTGAAATTAGTCAGTCAGAGAAAGACAAATATCATATGACTTCACTCATATGAGGACTTTAAGACACAAAACAGATGAACATAAGGGAAGGGAAACAACTATAAATTAAAAACAGGGAGGGGGACAAAACAGAAGAGACTCATAACTATGGAGAAGAAACTGAGGGTTACTGGAGGGGTTATGGGAGGGGGGGATGGGCTAAATGGGTAAGAGGCACTAAGGAATCTACTCCTGAAATCATTGTTGCACTATATGCTAACTAATTTGGATGTAAATTTAAAAAAATATTTAAATGAAATTCTCATAAAAAAACTGTACAAGTTATTTATATGGTATGTTGGTACTCCAAATATGTGTCTAATGTCCACCTCCATGCCGGTTTGTTGAGGTATTTTCTGCTGCAGTAGGGATAGTCATTGCTATTGCTACAGTCCCACCCCTAGCCACTTGTTCATCCAGATATGCAGCATAGGAATATGTTAGCATTCCATTTTGTGACCAACCAAGCTTTGCTGGGTTTTAGGAAATTAATCCTAGAAGTTGAGGTGGTCAGTCTAAAGTCATGTGCTACTGGGGTGCCTGAGTGGCTCAGTCAGTTCAGCACCTGGTTCTTGATTTCAGCTCAGATCATGATCTCATGGTTTGTGATACTGAGCCCCACGTCAGGCTCTATGCTGATAGCATAGAGCCTGCTTGGGATTCTCTCTCTCTCTCTCTCTCTCTCTCTCTCTCTCTGCCCCTCCTCTGCTAGCTTGTGCATGCTAATGTGCTCTCTCTCTCTCTCTCTCTCTCTTTATCTCAAATACATAAATAAATAAAGCTATGGACCTCTCTCTGGAAAAAAAAAAGAATGAATGATTGGCATTGGAAAAAATACCACCAAAAAAGTGTGAAAGATAAAATAGTGACAAAAGGTGAAAACTTGTCTCTCGCACCTTCTCTCTTCCCAAATACTTTTCTGCATTCCATGTCAGCACTGTCTCTTGGATGCCTGCTTTAGCTACCCTAATTAATTCATACAAATTATTAAATATCTGTGGCTGATTAAAATAAGTGATTATTTTTCAGCTATACCCTTCTATGGGCTTATTCAGGATCACAGAATCCTTCTACCTGTAGCTTCCCTCTCTTCCGTATCTTTGAAACCTCATCCATTCAGTTGGGAGATGGTTAAAAGGTCTGACATTGCACATTGTAGATTTATAAAGCCAGTCCTGCTAGAGGTATGCACCACCCTCACTCACAATTGGCGTCAGAATTCACCACAGGATCCCAGCAGATTACAAGGGGGGATGCTAGAACCTGTAGCCTAGTTGTATAACCAGGAAGGAGAATCATTCAGATATACATGAATATTAAGAGTCTTTGCCACAAATCTGTTCACCATGTGATTCTTTCTGGCTATTCTGCTTTTATACTGTCTTTCTGAAATATTCAAGGATTGGGGATGAAATCCAGTGACTGACTTCACACAGGCACTTTAAAAGAATGGATCTCTTTCCATGTTTCAGTTATTGGTGCGTAAGAAAGCGAAGGAATTGCCAGTTGAGATGGAAAGGTGTGTGTATATACATATACACATGTGTAGACACATATGTGTATATATATGACTGTGTGTATCTGTATATAATAAGTTTTGAAGATAGTAAGGAAATTTCAGGTCATGATTGTTTAGAATAGCTTTCTTTATTTTAAAAATATGGTTAGTAATAAGAGTAACCAAGACCTATGTGATTAGAATTGAAATTACAAATGTGGAATAGAAATGATATCACATAATGCTTGTTTCATCTTAGCTAAATAAATCAATTTCTCTTTCAAATTCCAAACCTGAAAAATGAGAATCCAAATGCCTAAGATGAAAAGCATCCCTGATTTCCCACTCCACCTGCACCTCAGAAAAAAAATTTAATGTTTATTTGTTATTTTTGAGAGAGAGAAAGAGAGAGAGAGCATGAGTGTGGGAGGGACAGAGAGAGAGGGAGACAGAGGATCTGAAGCAGGCTCTGTGCTGACAGCAGAGAGCCTGATGTGGGGCCCGAACTCATGAACCACGAGATCATGACCTGAGGCGAAGTTGGACGATTAACTGAGCCACCCAGGTGCCCCACACCTCAGAAAAACTTTTATCTTTGCTGCTCAGATTCTTCCTTGTTCTTCCTCCCTTGCCCAAGCCAATGAAATATCATCAGTCATCAGAACATAGCTTATGGAGCTGAATGAAAAGACTGGATTCAGAGCGCATGAACAGGAGGCAAAGGATAGATAGGAAAGCACACCCCCACAATAAAATCTGAGGGGTGAGGGCAGAGGCTCCAGAAGTGGGGAAGGAAACACCAGGGAAGACAGGAACCACATTTTTATTAAGCAATATTATGGACTATGACATGAATTTTTTTTCTAAAGTTTTTATAGAGATCAAAGTAAAACCTTTAGAAAGTGTTAAAATGACTTTTCATTCTGCACTGTGATTCGCTACATAGGCGGACAGTTGATTTTGTGAGTTCCCAAATTCTAAGGTGGATTAAGTCACTTAAAGCGCTGTCGCATAGGAATTCACTTTAAACATTATTTCTAAGTTATAAAGATCATAAACAAGCGAGGTGCTATTATTCCCAATACTCAGCTATATACAGCCTTAGATTAAACAAATAAAGTGAAATGGCATTTGCTTTAACTAGCCATAGTATCAGTGAAGTGTATAATACTCAGGAAATATTGGTTTGAAGGTCACAGTGAATATTTTAAGTGAATATCAACAAAATGTATATAGAAGAAAGGCACATCTATACAAACACAAGCATTCTTACACCAGCCTGAACATCTCAATTCAGGTTTCTCATAATAAGTGTGCTTGCTTTGCATACTGACTCATTAGAATTGTATTAACGTCCCTATACTAACAGTGAAGATTTGGGTTAACTGTCATTTTTTTAAGAATTATTTACTAGTACCAATACCAGAAGGAAGTCAAGTAAGAATTTTACTGGTATCACAATTGCAGTCTTAGATTTTTTTAGCCAATGCCCAGCCTCAAGCAATATTTTCTCAGTCCTTTCCACAAGAATTAAGTTACACATTAATAAATCATTTATTATTGAACTAGAACCTTAAATAGTATTTTAATTAGGGTACTGGGTGAATAGATCTTTTCTATATATCCAAATTTGGCACCAAAATCCAAACATGACCTTAGCTATGATGAATTAGATTTCTAGGTCATTTTAAAGCCATTGACAGATATTCAGAGACTACCTAATGAAGGAAATATTAAAGAAATCCACATCATCACTGAAACCTGTGAATGAACTTTTGACTTTAAAAATATAATTCAATTCATATGATTTTCAGAAATCATCGGATCTACAAAACTTGATGTATTAATTCAGGAAAGATTACTTTTCTCCCTTCATCTATTCTCTTAAACTGTACTCACATTTTGTTTTCTAAAAATAAATTACTATATGTGACAAAATGACTTCACTGATTGCAGAGAATTGAAGTCAGAAGACTTTCATAATAAATGATTTCACAACAAACACAGTAAATGGGTTTCCCATTTAAAAATTTCACACAGTTAAGAAATTCTGACATAAAATATAATATGCAGAGATATTGAGGATACCGAGGTTATAAACATCAGTGTAAAAGGGCCAGTTCTAACTCTGTAATTTTTCCCACTTTCTAATAATTGCATATTTTTTTTAATTTCTTGCTCTTAAGAAAAATCACTGAAAGCTAGATCTAAACAGTTGAAAAAACTGTTTATGTAAGTTTTACTCAATATAGTGACAGAACTGATAAAGATGAGAAAGTTTCCTGAAATTCGTAAATACATACTTTATCTGGGGGCATTCAAATCACTACTCATTCAAGAAATGACTGTATATGTCAGATTTGGGTAAATGTGCTAGTGTCCAAAAGACAACAGGTCATGGTTCTGTTTCCTTAGTCAATAAACGATAAAGGAAGAAGTGCAAGTTCCCACCTGTTTGATCCTGCATGTACCTCCACTCTCGTGCTCCAGCAATATTTCTTCATTTGTCTCATAGCACACAGCCCTCGGATACTTTTTCCTACATCCAGTCTACTGAATCCCTTCTAGATTTACTTCCCTATGTACCTCGCGTTATCTCAAATGTAGATTTTAAATACGTTCTCACCAACTCCTTCAAATTTGTCAGCCCTTGAAACTTTAACACCATCACTTTAGAAATCCTCTAACCCTAAAATACCATCTCCGTGCAATTTAATTATTATAATAACTAGAGGGTGTTGATGAAACAATTGATTTCAAGCTATCTTTGTGTCCATTAATGCCCGTGTCAATTGGGCCTTCAGAACTGCTCACCTACCTTTCATGAGCCAGGGGGAGGCTCTCATTCCAATCCAAGTAGAACTTTTTCAAGTCCTAGGCTAGTCACAGGCCCTCACGACACCCCATCCTTCTCTCTGTCTGATGGTGGCCTAAAATAATAAGGTTGAAGGCTTTGGTAGGAAATAGAGGTCTTTGCTCACACAATTTAGCTCTCCTTACTCTCCAAATAACATTTCATCTCTATCTTCATTGGTTGTCATCTTTTGTCTTTATTTTAAAGGGAAAAAATAATTTTTCCATTGAAGTTTAACCTTTAACTTGTGCCTTTGCTTTGGACTACATTTTTCTGCTTCCTCCATGATCATGCTTTATCAGGTATCTTAAATTCCTTCTATATTATTGGCTCTTTTAACTTATCCTAGAAACTTATTCAACTCTTTAGACTTCAAAGATTAAAGCAAAAACAAAAGAGGACAAAAAACAAAGCACGAGTTAGGAAAACAATACAAAAATTCCCTTTACTCTTTACTTAGAAACTTCTTGGAATAGTTCATGCTCATGGACTTTCTTCTTACAGTTCTCATGTAACAAATGAAATTATCTTGTCAAAGTAAATGTCATGTTTTCTATCTTCCATCTCTTGGTAATTACTCAAGCATTTGACCTAAAGCTATACTCTTTTCCTAAATTCAAAAAAAGATATCAGTTATCAAATTGATTTTTTTTACATAATAATGACACATGTTCATTGGAGAAACTACAATGTGCAAAGCATCCATTATAATGAAAAGCATCTCAAATGTACCATTTAGAGACAACTGTCAGAATTTTGACAGTTTCTTAAAATTTTCTATCTAGGAATATATTTCACCATCATAGCAGAATATGTTGTTTATATGAAGTTCATTCATAATTTATTCCTACAACGTATCACAACATGTCACTACATTACACAATTACTCATAAAACATAATTTTTAATTGGCTGCATGATTTTCCATCATTTGTATGTATCTCAGTGTGGTTTCAAACAGTCCCTTATTCTGGCAAATAAGACTGTTTCCATTGTTTCAATGTTATAAATTATGCTGTGAAACCATCTCTATGTAACTTCTGTCTTTGTTTCTTATTAATCAGTCAAAAGGTGTGAACATATTTAACTCTAATATATAAAAATAGTTTTCATAAAGATTTAACAACATATACTCTCACTAGGAAATGATCTATCTCATTAGACTCACTAATAAATGAATATATTCACTTTTAAGATCGTTGCTCATCAGGCAGGCAAAATGAAATCTTGATACTAGAGAAAATGTAGACTTAATTACTCATGAAACAGAAAGTCATATATTTATGAAACTGTTCTCTTTCTTTTACTTTGACTTACATGTCACATCTATTATCTGCTTTGTCTTTGTATCATTGACCTTTCTCTTATTGATTCATAACCTATCTTTATATTTACCTATCATATGTTGTCAAATAGTTTCCAAAATTTTCCAATGTTTGCATAATTTATTCTTGTTATGATTTCTGACATAGAGAAACTTAAATGGTGTTTTCTCTTTTATTGCTTCTGTCACTTTGCTCTTTTTGATTCTTTTTGATTTATAGAAATTTTTAAATTGCATCTTTTTAATCTTTTTTGTCACATTCATTTTAAAAGGCTTTCCTGTCAAGAAATTTGAAAACGCTTGTTACCGTTTTCTTCTAATTTTATGCCTGTCTTTTTTCTGCCATATAATCCCATAATATGTTTTGTGTGGGATTTAGGAATTTGAGTGGATTGTTTCCAAATACCCATGCCTGGATCTTTTGAGACACGTTTTATCATATTTGCAATTCTTGTATCTATCATGATACAGGAGGGTTTTATTGTCTTCTGTTCCCCCATGAGGGAGGGAGGGATTCTCACTCTAGAGTTGCGGGGTTGGTCAGACACAGGACAGCCAACAGCAGACAGAATAGACTGCGAGCTGCAGTTTACTAGTCACATGTGCTCACAGGTCAGGGAAGGAGGACACTGCGTGCCATAGAGGGCCGCACAGAGGTTACACTTGGAAACAGTGAAAAACCAGAGGCTGTTGGAGGCAGGCTTTGTAGTATCGAGAGGTTAGACTGCCCTTGGCTCCCGTGGGGAGATATCATTGACTTGTTTGAAGAATTTTGCCAGTTGGCAGTGAACTGAAATAAATGGGAACTGTCCTGGATCTGTCTGATAAGGGACACTAATCGGCCAGGGAATCTTTTCCACGGAAACCAAGTGGGAAGAACTTGCAGTTAAGCCATTGTTGGCCTTCAGACTTGCACCTTCTGTCAAGGTGGTACAGAATATTGGAATGAGTTTGCAAGTGCCTACCTCAAAATTCTTCTTTTAACTGCACACACTTTCCCTCTCTCTGTCTCTCTTCATGTCCCTCTCTTTTTTAGTATATGATCACTTAAATATTTATAAAAATAAGTGGTGTTGAAAGAATAGAGATGAAGTTGTTTCACTTAGCAATTTAAGTGAAACTCTGGATTAGGTATCTTCCAAATAAAAGATGCGCGCGTGTGTGTGTGTGTGTGTGTGTGTGTGTGCCGCGCACGCGTGTGCACAGGTATTATTGTTGCTCTTGTTGCTGAAGAGATGGAAAACAAGTGCTAATTAGTCATTTACAGATCAAGCAAATGGATTTTGCTTGAGAGAGAGCATGTCTGGGCCCAGCTGTGAGGGGACATCCAGGAATCCCTAGGGGAAAGTGCCTCAGCACCAGAAGAAATTCTTATCTCACAAACACTGCTTTAGGAAATTTCTTATTTTAGCAAATGACTCCTCATCTTTCATTATCTTTAAGCTCGTATGTCAAAATCCAACCTACAAAAAGAGGCCCAAATTTTAAATCAATATGCACTGTTCAGTTACTCCATTCACAATTCCAAAGGAGTGATTTATGAAGTGGGGAACAGCTTGTGCGAGTTTCTATAACAGCTTAAGCCACATTGTTTAATTTATAACTTACTAGAATTTTACATTTATTACAATTTCTAATTCAAAACACAATTATACTGATGAGAATGTAATGTGTTCATCTTTTTCGCAAACCAAAGTGCCACATCTTACACATTTTATATCATCAGTTAATTCAATAACCTACATATAAAATAAGTTATGGGTAACATATTTTTAAGTCTGAAGCATGTCATATTTTTGTGTTAGTGTCAATATCTAGTTAGTGTAAAACAGTTCTGTATTACGAGAGTGTTCTAGTGAATATACTGTAGTTCACTTAATTGCCTCTTTCTGGCGGTTCTGTGTCCTTGCTTCCCTTTTGCTTGCCTTATGCTTTCTCACTACTATATTCACTGTGCTTAGAAAAGTGGCAGGCACATAGTAGGAACTCAGGAAACATTTTTTGAATGAATGAATGTTTTGAACCGTTGAGATCCTCATTAACAGGATAAGTCAAAGAGCTCTACAAGGTGCCATGTTACTAACTGCAATGATGCTCATGCTCAACATGTTGGAGTATTCAGCACATATTTCATAAAGAATACACCTGTTGCTCAAATTGATTGGCCCACAAACCGTACACACTGATGCATCAGATAATGTATCTAAAAATCTTCAAAAATATATGCCCGGTAGCTAAACTGTTTTGCTATATTTGAGCAAGAAGGAAAAAAATGAAAGAACATCTAAGGAAAATTATTTGTCACGTTTTGCCTCAGTTGATTCTACCAACACATTTAATTAACATGAGCAGAGACAGAAACATTTCTATGAGGCCCCTTCGCATTAAGGTGATAAGTTTCTCCTGCTCTCTTGTGTACTTTCTTCACACCTACCACGATCAGGATGGTAATAATTAAGCAATAAGCGTAGACTTTTTTTCCAAGACATTTCCATAATATTATGGGACTTCTTGGCTAAAGGCCCAGTGTATATAAAAACAAAGTTAAGGGGAGAATAGAGAATAATATAACCTCTCATATTGTTATAATTAATTATTCAAATAGTCTATCCATATCGATACAAATATTGAGTTAAATGTATAATCTTTACCTTTTGCAAGTAACTACGAACCTAACATTAAATCCCAGTTTGTTTAAACATACCTTACTAGCATATTTAATTTTAAAAACAGTTGCCTCTCTGTGCTGTGAATTGGGATGTACAAAATTGTCCCCTTGTCTAAAGATACCTTAAGAAACCTATAAGATGTCTGAATATTCACCAAAGCCATTCACTTATGGTTAGGTAAGGCAAGCCTCTGTTTAAAAAGCACACGTTTTCTGACAAAGTTAATACATCATTGTGCTATTCATTGATAACAACCAAAAGAGTTAATATTTTTCATATGCCTACAATATGCAGTAGGCTTTGTGTGTTACTCTGAAATAGAGCCAGTCTTTCCACACAGTATCATTTATATGGAGAAGAAAACTATGAAATTGTACAACGTCCAAATGTGGAAAGGAAAGAATGTTGAGTTAACTGATTATGAAACAAGACCATCTCAAGTTCCAACCTCAAACAATGGTGTTAAAATGGGGGCTGCTTTTCATTCTTGCCCTAGAAGTCACACATTCTATCCAGTGACTGAAAAAAGAAAGTCAAGATATTAAGGCTTTCTTGTTTTATATTAACATACATATTAGTTTCTGGAAATAGGTCATCAAATAGATATATGTGGAGATGTAACTAAGGGCATATGAAGAGTGGAGCCTGCCCTAAATATGCCAAGACTCTGTCAAGAGAAAGATCTCTTCCACCCAGGGAATAGCTTAAGAATACCATGGGCTAGACTCAGGTTATGATGAGAATAAACCAGAGAAAGACATGAAAGACAGAAGTTAAAGCCAGCCTTGCATAAATATATCCACTTTTCTAAAGAATTAACACCAACTTTGTATTCCATTTTGTAGCGTGGCCAAAAAAAAATTTGCATTTGACATTTACTCTAATCAGCTGAACTGCAATAAGGTGAACTTGTGTGAAAGCTACAGACAATGAATCCTGAAACTTTCGTGCTGAACCAACTAAGTGTGTGGACTTTGGTTCTTGACATCAGGCCGTCTGAGAGAAGGGAGGAAAAAAGAAAGATACTTTGAAGAAGGCTATGTATCTGATATTTGGAAGTCACAGATGTTTAAGGTTACGTAACCAAAGTGTCTTATGGTCTTCATAGCCTATATTTCTAATGCTGACTTTTATTTGTATAAATAATTCTGCCTGAGCTTTTTCTGAAATACTATGAATAAAATGCATGCTTAGTAAAGAAGAACGTCCCACTTCACAAATCTATGCCACTCAAAATCTGCAAACAAATTGGTGACTGTTGACATAAATTCTTTCGAGGTGGTTTCAAGATGTTACATTTTTAGGTTTCAGATTCAGAACAATTCTCCCACTCAACTTCAAATCACACCCATTTCTCTTATATCTTTAAGAAGTCAGACCTCTGGATCCCTTTGTTGAGAAGGAAGATATAAGAGTGAATGGATGGGCAGATGAGATTTTCAAGTAGTTAAACTACAAAAAAGAATGAATTCTAGAAGCCAACAAAGACAACTATCCTATTAAGGGAAAGGTGTTAGGGGTGCCTGCGTGGCTCAGTCAGTTAAGTATCCAACTTCGGCTCAGGTCATGCTCTCATGGTTCGTGGGTTCGAGCCACATGTCAGGCTCTGTCTGCGCTGACAGCTCAGAGCCTGGAGCCTGTTTCTGATTCTGTGTCTCCCTCTTTCTCTGTCCTCCCCCACTTATACTCTGTGTCTCTTTGTCTCTCTCAAAAATAAATAAACATTAAAAAATGTTTAAAAAGAAATGTGATAAACTGTTAATTAACAACATACTAAAGTTTATTTTCACTTAGTAAGACATAATTCTTTGGGCAGGAAATTTACAGAGACTACTCCATTTTATATGAAATTAGCCACAAGTAATTTTTAAAATTCTAACATACACAGCATACAAGGAACCTGCCATACAAAGCAAATTAAGTAGAAAATTTCTGGCCTCTATGATTTTACATTTTAATGGGCAATAAATTAATGAAAAAGCATGGGTCAATGAATATGTGCTCCCTGTATCCATTCCTGTGTTGACCAGAACTCAAAGGATTCAGGAGAGGGTAGGATAAGTCCACATTACTCCAGTTATCACTCAAGGGAAAGCAAGTGTGAGAATCTTAATCAGCACGTCTGGCTAGCCCGATGGTTGAACAGGAGACATATATTGTAAATTCGTATTAAGAAAGCATTCCAAGAATTGGGACATCCCTAATGGAAACAAGTCAATATATTTAGCTTGAAGCATTGTGATTTTTGTTTTGTTTTGTTTTGTTTTGTTTTGTTTTTCAAACGGATCTTTTTCTCCAAGAGATTCTGCACATCTGGTCTGTGCTATGTTCAGTTGGTTGAAGCTAAGGTCATCAGACATCCTTTGTCTTAATAAGATCTCAAACTTCAAAAGAATACTCTCATGAGATGAACATCCTCAAATAAAGTCTCGGATAATATTAGATAACCAGGGTATGTTCAGGTGGAAAGAATGCCCCAGAAGGGAAAAGGCAGGTTTAAGCTAATTGTCACTCCTGTCGCAAAGCATTTTTCTTCAGTCGGGAAAGGGGATTGGGAGCCTATAGAGATTTCTTACTGTGTGTTAGCTTCTCAGTCACAACAGGCTGCCAACACTGACTAAAGCTTCAAAGATTAACAATGCACACTGTACTTGACCCCCACCCAGTAGTAAAAGAAGGATAAACTGTGATTTCAGAAGAAAACTTAACTGTTGTAGGAAGGAAGCTTATTGTTCTTAATGAAAAGACACAGGCATTTTATTTGCTAGAAGGAACCGCAGTAAGCTGAAAGACATAAACAGAATTTGTTTAAACTACAGAAAGAGTTAATTTAATTAGTTTGGAAACAGGAAATTTTGATGATTCTGATAAAATGTACTCTTTCCTGTTCTACAGGGCATCATTCAGCCTGCAATGCTTTCCCTCATTACACGTATCAGCTGCAATCCCCTTATACAGCTGACCCTCATTAATTAATAATCATATGTCATGGGTAAGATGAGTCTCTAAGTCAGACTCTTTGTCGGGCAGATTTAAGATCCATTAAGGTATATTTAACCCTGAGTGGGGAAGAGAAATAATTAGTATCGATGAGCTGGACATCAAGCATCTTGGAGCAGTCAGGTTTGCAGTTGTCTGGGAAAAGTAAGCTGGGCTGCATTTGAGATGCACAGACATTCCTCCTTGTTATAGAGGGAAAAAAAGTTAACCTCTGTATATACCAGGGGCATCAATTTTTAATATCGATTTATATTCAGCATTTTCACTGTGTCTTGCATGTAACTACATCATTCTTTTGAGGAGTAAGCAGACTGGTAGATAAAACTACATATTCAATTATGTATAACTTGGTTTCTTTTGTATTTGCTGTTGCAAGCCCACTTGTTACTAAATGATATATTTTTAATTAGCTTTGTCTGCTTGGCACTCAGAAGGTTGAGTTGGGCTCTCTCTAGAGTCCTGTTAGCCAAATGACCTGTTTCAGGTTACGGACCTTCTCCTGCCCTAGGCAGGACAAATGACATGCGTTTTATTCACACACTGGTCTTCAAGGATCTCTATCAGTTGTATTTATTGCCTCCCCCTTCACCAGCCCCCCTCACCCAGCTCCTCCCAGACAGGTCCTTTGCCATTGTTCTACCTGCCCTTCTACTTCTTTGGACTAATTTGCTTGCTCATCTCCACACTCATTATGCCCTTTCTTTTCACTAGGTTTTCTACCAAGCTGCCTCACAAGTCTGAAAGATCTCTTTCAACCCTGTCTTCTAAATCTCATATTTAAGAGACTACAGGGAACCGAAATGCCATTTGACTAGGCATTTATGCTTTCACTTATATGCATAGATAACCAGTTTGTATGCAATATATATTAAAAGTAGATCAGAATAGAAATTTTATTTCTTTTTTAATTTATAAAATTTTGTTAATGTTTATTATTTTGGGGAGACAGAGAGACAGAGTGCAAGCAGGGGAGGGGCAGAGAGAGAGAGGAAGACACAAAATCGGAAGCAGGCTCCAGGCTCTGAGCTGTCAGCACAGAGCCCCACACGGGTCTCAAACCCATGAAGCACGGGATCATGACCTGGGCCGAAGTTGGATGCTTAACCGACTGAGCCACCCAGGCGCCCCTAGAAAATTTATTTCTTAATGATAAAATGCAGCTGTATTTTTTTTAATGTTTATTTATTTATTTTGAGAGAGACAGAGAGAAAGAGCAGTAGAGGGGCAGAGAGAGAAGAGGAAGAGAATCCCAAGCAGGCTCCATGCTGTCAGCACAGAGCCCAATGTGGGGCTTGATCTCACAAACTGTGAAATCACGACCTTAGCTGAAACCAAGAGTCAGAAGCTTAACCGGCTGACCCACCCAGGCACCCTGTAAGATGCAACTTTAGATCAGCATTAGATTCTATAAATGTTCATTGATTTACCATTTCTTTAGAGTCATATCACCAAAACAAAGTTATATGCAACATACTCAAGATTCCCTGTGTATACCAGTGTTTCCAAGGAATCAGGTAATACCAAAGATGTTGATCTATTAGGGAACTTAGATTATAGCGAACGTTCTTTGAGAAGTTGTAAGAACTTGATATCTTTATTAAAATCAGATATAACTTAGCTAACATTACTTGTTTAGATTCACCCATCTGAAAGTATGTAACAGAGATTTAAGATAATCAGGTGGCAACTGAACTGTGACCTTTGGAAAGCCAAAGGTAAAAGAAGGGGAAAAAAATGGAGATTGTTAATGGCATTGTATGGCTTGGTCTGTAAAGTGATGGGTGATTTTATTCAGGTTGAGTGACTTTGTCCTTTTACACAGCACACAGAAAGACTAAGAAGATTAGTGATAGTAAATAATTGGATAAGCAAATAAATAAACATCTTATAGCAGATATTTTCAAGGAAATCCATATGGTTCCATGAGACTCTGAATACGATAACTTACCAGTACCACTAGAATAAACAAAATTTTTTTCCCCTTTAGCTGTATTTTTATTCCCACCATTAGAGACAATCATCTATTTATAAATCAAAGCAGTACACTACCTGCTGAATGTCACTTTTTAAAATGTGAACTTCAGTGGAAGGACCCTGAACAAGATGCTTTGCCTTAAACATCTCCTACTAGTAAGTTAGTATAGATTTGTTCATCAAATTAAACAATTTTGACCTTAAAAGTCCCTAACTTTACACCAGAAAGAGGAAGACAGCTAATCCTTCGATACCAAGAAAGCAACAGACCTGTGAGTCAAGCCTTACTTAGAAAAGCATCAACTTGAGAATGTGGACATTGAGTGTGAACATTGGGGGCATTGGGGAAAGGTACTAATTCCATCAGTTGGGATATGCAGAAAAAGCTTTCTTATCACCCCATCATCATGAATCATATTTCCATTTTCTCTAGATTTTCCTTTCCTCTTCTTCTCCCCAGGTTATGCTTTAATTGTTGTTATAATGCCCAGTTTTTCCTTTATACATCGAAAATACACAACAGAAAATTATAAGGAAAAAAAGAAACACTGCATCATCATTCTACTCAATGAAAATAATAAGAATGTATTTCCCATTTTCACCAAATTTTCGATAGCTCAAGATATCTTTTCTGGAAGAACAGATTATTAAAGTAAACCCATATATGAGGTTAGAGTAGGTAACTTAGCTATGATAAATTTTATGTATTAGTGTCTTTTATAAATAGTGTGTTTTAAAAATACTACATTTGTATTGAAGGCTGATCTTCATTAAATCCTACATCCAAAAATATTTATCAGGAACCTGCATAATGAAAGAACTCACCTGGGGGTTGTGAGTAAAGAAAACAAAACAAATAAGCATCCTGTTGTCATGGAACTGAAATTCCACTGGGGTAGACAGAAAATAAGTGAAAAATTGAATAAATTATTTCAAGAAGTGACACATATTCTGAAGAAATTAAACAGAGTACTGTCTGGTGAGAGTGAACTTTTCGATAGTGAAAGCATAAAAGAGATTGATATGTGGGAGCCAGCTTCAGGATGATCTAGGGATGCTGGGGGTATGGTGTTCTCAACAGAAGTGACAGCCTTGAGGAGGAAACAGGATAGAGTTTGTTCAAGGAAACAAAAGGGGCTTTTGTGCTGGGTAAGGAAAGGGTGACAAGAAAAGTGACAGGAAATGTCCAGCTACACCCAGAGGGCCTTGCAGTTCATAGTAAGGAATTTGGATTCTATTCTAAATTTAAAAAGAAGCCATTAGGGATCTTTGTATAGTTTATATACCTTTTTGGTACCATTAAGTGGCATTACTCCTACCTTATGTTTATTTGAGGTAAAATATAGAATGATGAACTCAAAATAAAAGACGGTATTTTGATAGCCATTCGTCAAGTGTCAAGGCTTTGAACTACATAACTCTCTTCTTCTTCTTCTTCTTCTTCTTTTTTTTTTTTTTTTGAGTTTCTAGTTCTGTGTATTTTCGTTTTCTGAGCCCAAAGCAACGATGAGAAGTTTAGAGGAAAAGATTCTTTGGAGAAACAGGAAAGTTGGAATCAAATTATTGGCATTGGGATAAAGGTTTTGATTTGGATTTCTTCCCTGACTTTTTCTTTTTAAATCCAATGGGGAAAATGGAAGAGTGTGAGCTCATCTGTAAAAGGGCCAAGTCTGATTTGTTTTCCCTATAAATCCCACATAACTACAATCAAGACTTATGTCATTCTTACATTTTTTTTTTTCTGGTTGTCTGAACAAAGAGTGAATCAATTTTGGATAGAAAGTAACTTTTAGAGGGAAAGTGAAAATGAAGGTGTAGAAAGAAAAGTAAGGAAGAGGAGAGGATTTAGGAATAAAAAGGAAATAGCAAAAATGTGTGCAAAATTATTGCATTTAAGTAATAATCTGTTCATTAATCAATATTGAGTGTAATGAAAGACTCTGCACAGTGAAAGAGGGTTGAGGAATGTGTTTGCAATTTTGATGTTAAGAATGTTCTTTTTCCTAAAAAAAATAAATGATTAGATAGACAAATAGATAGATGATAGATTAAGATGATAGATGGATAGATAGATTTATAGGTAGATGATAGATAGATAGATAGATAACAGATAGATACATAGATTTATAGATAGATGATAGATGATAGATAGATAGATAGATAGATAGATAGATATAGATAGATAAATAGATGATAGATAGTAGATGATAGATAAAGGATATGGAGAAAGAGTGTGAGAAAAAGAGTAAAGAAAACAGCTCTGCGAAGGTAAAAAGTTTGATGTACCTAAAGCAGATATACAGTCAAAGGCTCATAGATTTTCCTTATTGGATCTTATTGGTTGCCCAAACCACACTGTTGTAAATGTCTTAAGCAGTTTGTTAATAGAATCCTTATATTTGGTAGTTATCTTCTTAGTTCTTAGTTCTATTAGTTATGTTCTTGTATGTTTTTTTCTTGACTGCTTACATAAACTTCTTTCCTTGTGCTATGAAATCAGACAGCTAGTCAACATCTGTGAAAAAGAACTGTTAGGATTTTTATTAGAATTCCAGTAAACTCATAAATTAATGACCGAGATGAATTATCTACAATGCTGGGCTTTCCGATCTATAAAGATCCTTTGTTTATATGGATCTTTACAACAGGGATTTTTGAAAATACCAAGGTTGGGGGGAAGATTTTATTTTTTCTTGGGGTGGAGAGTTCATGACCATCAGTGACAGGTATCACAAAAGGCATTCCAGGACTGAGAAGTAGAAAATTGAATTCCATGACATTTACAGTCCCTTCTAATTTTAAAGTTCTGTATATTAAAACGAGTTATGCAAACTAACGTTTGAATGTTATTTCTGGCCCTTTCTAACTGGAAAACTTTGAGAAAATTGCTGAACTTTCCTGAGCAACTTTTATTATCTTGAACTGGGTTTGGTCATACTTCAAAGTATGACTGGAAGGATTAACCAAACACTTAACACAGTATCTGTTTCTCAGCCGATCAAAACATGTATTTCCCTTTTCTATCTCTATAATAATTTGCAATGTCCTAAGGGATGAAGGTGCTCTGTATAAAGTAATAATGATCACAAAATTATTAATTATAACCTTAAACCAATGTTATGAATAATCAGAATCATATTTCAAACATTGCTTTAAAATACATATGATTTCTGAAATCTCAAGACCAGATTCATTTAAATTATTGCACAAGCATGTTTTTTGAGGGTTGAGGAGACTTATTTCCAAGAAGTCCATTTTAGATCAGAAATTACATTCAAACATTAGTTTGCACAACTAGTTTTACTACCCAGAACTTTAAAATTAGAAGGACTTTGAAGGTTATGCAATTCAACTTTCCACACAAAGATAAATTCAAAATGGATGAAGGACCTAAATATGAGACATGGAACTATAAAAATCCTGGAAGAGAGCACAGGCAGCGATATCTCTGACATCAGACATAGCAACTTTCTAGATATGTCTCCTAAAACAAAGGAAACAAGAGCAAAGATAAACTATTGGGACTACATCAAAATAAAAAACTTCCGCACAGTGAAAGAAACAATCAAAGCGACCTCAAAGGCGACCTACGGAATAGGAGAAGGTATTTGCAAATCACATCTGGTAAAGGGTTAGTATCCAAAATATATAAAGAACTTAGACAATGCAACAGCGAAAAAAACATATAATCCAATTTTTAAAATGGATTGAAGACATGAATAGACATTTCTTCAAAGAAGACATACAGATGGCCAACAGACATATGAAAAAGTATGCAACTTCACTCATCATCAGGAAACTACAAATCAAAACTACGATGACATGTCACCCCACACCTGCCAGAATGGTAAAACACACACACACACACACACACACACACACACACACACAACAGGTGTTGGTGAGAATGTGGAGAAATAGGAACCCTTGTGCACTGTTGGAGGGAGTGCAAACTGGTGCCACCACTTGGGCAAAGAGTACAGAGATTCCTCAAAAAAGTTAAAAACAGAACCACCCTACATTCCAGTAATTGCACTACTAAATACTGGGTATTTACCCCCCAAAATACAGAAACACTAATTCAAAGGAATAAATGCACCCCTCTGTTTCTTGCAGCATTATTTGCAATAGCCAAATTAGGAAAGCAGCCCAAGTGTCCATCGATAGATGAATGGATAAAGAAGAAGGGGTGTATAGAATATTATTCGGCCACAAAAAAGGATTAAATTGTGTTGTTTGCAACAACATGAATGAATCAAGGCAGTATAATACTAACTGCAATAAGCCAGAGAAAGGCAAATACCATACGACTTCCTGCATGTGTGGAATTTAAGAAATAAAGGAGCAAAAGAATACAAAAAGGAGAGAGAGACAGACCAAGAAACAAACTCCTAACTGCAGAGAACAAACCAATGGTTATCAGAGGGGAGGTGGGTGGAGGGATGGGTGAAATAGGTAGAGGATTAAAAAATACACCTATCAGGGGCACCTGAGCAGCCCAGTGGGTTAAGCACCTGACCTCAGCTCAGGTCATGATCTCTATGCTGGTGGGTTCAAGCCCCGACTAGGGCTCTGTGCTGACAGCTCGGAGCCTGAAGCCTGTGTCAGATTCCGCGCCTCCCTCCCTCTCTGCTCCTCCCCAACCCACACTCTGTCTCTCCCTCCCTCAAGAATAAATAAACGTTAAAAAAAATTTTTAAGCATACTTATAAGATGAGCACTGAATAATGTAGAGAATTGTTGAATCACTATATTGTACACCTGAAACTAACCTAACACTGCATGTTCACTATGCTGGAATTAAAAAAAAAAAATTAAAAATAACATGAAAAGTAAAAACCATAAAGAAAAAAAACAACTTATATAGAATGAAAACACTATGTGAAGCTTGAAAAGATTTTTAAAAGTGAAAAAAATCAGGGGTGCCTGGGGTGGCTTGGTCGGTTGGGCGTCTGACTTCAGCTCAGGTCATGATCTCACGGTCCGTGAGTTCGAGTCCCACATCGGGCTCTGTGCTGACAGCTCAGAGCCTGGAGCCTGTTTCAGATTCTGTGTCTCCCTCTCTCTCTGTCCCTCCCCTGTTCATGCTCTGTCTCTCTCTGTCTCAAAAATAAATAAATGTTAAAAAATAATTTTAAAAAAAGTGAAAAAAATCATATTGAAGAAATTTGCGTTCATACAAATAATAAAAGATAAGTATCCAGAACATGGATGTGTATGTGAATTTATGTAGATAGCTGGATAAAGAGGTACATAGATGATAGATGAAAGACAGAGGCATACAGTTTCATTTATACATTACCATTCAAGAAACCGCACCAAAACAAAATGATTTTTTTAAGTTTATGTATTTTGAGAGAGAGAAAGAGAGCAGGAGCAGGGGAGGGGCAGGGAGAGAGGGAGAGAGAGAATCCTAAGCAGGCTCCGCACTGTCAGTGTAGAGCCCAACACAGGGCTCGAACTCACAAACTGCGAGATCATGACCTGAGCCGAAACCAAGGATGAGATGCTCAACTGGCTGAGCCACCCAGGTGACCCCCAAACAAAATGATGTAAAGCCACAAAGTTTATTCATTTTGCCGACTAATTCCCACTACACGTAGTGTCTGACAGGGGTGATTTGTTTCTGCTCCATGTTCCGTGCGCATTTTTCTTCATGTAATTTCAGGATCTCCCCGTGTAGACTCTCTACATGCTGGTTCTTGCATGACAGTCTCAGCGTAGTCCAATACTTGCATGGCAGGTCAGGGCTCCAAGAGGTGTGCACCAAAAAGTGTGACAGATGGAAAAAACAAACAAACACACAAACACATCTTATCATGAGGACCAGCTCTTGTCTTATCTTCTTATCTGACAATTTAGTGTAGAAGACTACACAAGAGTGTAAATATTGGAAGATATGGATCATTGTAGGGGCTGTTTGAATGTATATATAATATATATAAAATTTGATCTATCTGTTCATAAACATGAATATATATTCATGCATATGAATGTATATTCAAATATATATATATATATATATATATATATATATATATATATAATCTATCTATCTATCTAAAATCAGTTTTAAAAAGCCAAAGCCTGATTTTAAAAATAGAGTAAAGAATATGAACAGAAAAGCAACTCAGTAATGCCTAGAAATTTGAAGGGTCCCTACCCTTGGCAAAGCACTTACACTCCTGCATATCCACCTTGGAGAAACTCCATAACACTGGGGTTAAGGAAATGTGTGCAAAAGAGGTTCATGGCAGCATTGTCTGTCATAGTGGGAAAAAGAAATAAGTACATTACTTAACTGTTTCTAAGTCTGAAAATTGACCAAAAAATGACAGCTTTTAAAGTCATGTGATATGGCAGTTAAAATGAACACACTACATCTAAATATATCAACACTAAGGAATGTCAGAAAAACACATATGGAATAAAACAAGTTAGCTAATAGAGAATTAGTACAATGTTAATGCATTATTTAAGCTCTTTTAAACACAATGCTACATAATCGAAGAACCAAATACATACACCAAAATTTACAAATTTATGAAAATATTGCAATCTAATTTAGACTGCCTCCATGAGGACTTTTTTTTCTAAAGGCAAAGAAAATTACAAAACCAGAAGGAAGAAAGGGAGGGAGGGAGGAAAGGAAGGTGCAAAAGGAAAGAGTGAAAAAGCGTTCTAAGGAGTGCTTACATCATCCAAAGAGCATTCCCAGTTATTCTTGCCTGGCCAACAAAAGTTGGAGAAACCTATCTCCTCTCCCATCGAATTGCAAAACCAGTAAAAACAAACAAAAATCCCTGCTCTTTCTTAAGAGATGTTCCAGTCCCATGTCGCTAGTGAAAGCATAGCACTGTGACGCTACCTGGTGGATTCCTGAGGACAAAACCTCTATGACTCTTGTATGGCTGCTACCAGTCCTGCTGGGACTGATTCCTTAATGGAGACGCAGGAACTCTTCACGAGCAAGGGATGATACTTCTCTCCATGTGCTTATTATAACACTAATGTCAGTACCACAACATAGTCATTCCCCAAAGATAACTCCTGCAGGGTCAGGAAGCTCAGGTCATGAGGAACTTGGGTCTCAGGGGGTACTGCAGACCGAGGACTATAGCTTCATTTTGACCCCAGTCTTTGGTGAAGGCATTCCTTCTGTTCTCTTGTTGAATTCTCTTTCAGCAGTTTCATGACCTTTTCTTGGCACCTGGCTCTGACAGAGGCTATCAGCCATCTGACGTGCTTTAACAACTTTGAAACTATAACTCAACTGGCCAGCATTTCCATCGCCACCCTCCAGGAGGACCTTCTGCTCACGCGCAAAATATGTACATTAGCCCAACTCTTTCTGAATTATGCCCATCTCCACTAGATAGATAGATAGACAGATAGATATATATACATAGAGCCCCTGAGTCAGTTAAAATCTCCTGTTTCATAAACAAAAAGTACAATTAAGAGCAAATATATTCATAAAGTGAAGCACAAACCGAATCAGAAAGACAACACATAAATGTCCTTAAAAGCATAAATTCTTGTGGTGCCTGGGTGGCTCGGTGGGTTAAGCATACGACTCTTTTTTTTTTTTTAACATTTATTTATTTTTGAGACAGAGAGAGACAGAGCATGAACTGGGGGAGGGCCAGAGAGAGAGGGAGACACAGAATCTGAAGCAGGCTCCAGGCTCTGAGCTGTCAGCACAGAGCCTGATGCGGGGCTCGAACTCGCGGACCGTGAGATCGTGACCTGAGCGAAGTCGGACGCTCAACCGACTGAGCCACCCAGGCGCCCCTAAGCATACGACTCTTGATTTCAGCTCAGGTCATGATCTCATGGTTGTGAGATTGAGTCCCACTTCCGGCTCTGCGCTGACAGTGAGAAGCCTGCTTGGAATTCTCTATCTCCTTCTTTCTCTGCCCCTCCCCTATTCATGCTGTCTCTGTCTATCAAAATAAATAAATAAACTTTATATACATACACACACACACACACACACACACACATATGTATATGTGTATATATATAATGAATACATATAATGAATATATAATATGAATGTGTGTATATACATATATAAATATAAATATATTTACAAATTCTTAACATTAGCACTGTTGTGTGGGAGACATGGCTTAGTTAAAATATCATTGCTTTACATGGAAAATTATTGAATGATTATTGATGTGATTACTGCATGTGAAAACATAATTTTCAAATAATCCAATGACAGAAGCAAAACCATAAAGAACAAAGACACAGAAATATCAGAAGTTCGGGAGTATATACTAAAAAAGCACTCAGGGTTATTTGAGGGTGACTCATCACAAATTACAGAAAACAAGAAAACATGGGAAAAGCTTGTCAGAATCATTATAAACTTATGTTCATAAACAAAAAGAGTATTTGTTTTAGAAAATGTGGTGCAAGAGGGAGTCAATACATGTGAAAAAGTCACTAGGAAGGGAATTAGTATTCACTGTTGATTTTTAAACTTAGTAGTCTGTGAAATAGATAAAATAACACTGAATTATGATTTTATATATCATCTCTTTTTACATTTTAATAATAATTTTTAAAACATTTGGGATATATGATTCAGGTTAATGAGAAAACTGAAGTAGGTTACAATGCATGCTAAAAAAGATTTTATATTTATTAACTAATAAAACTTTTTCTGGATTATTATGTGAGCAGGCTCTGGGACCTGGGTTTTATTAAAAATATTTCAAATGGACTATTTCAATCGAACACCCTGTGCTGAAATTAGGTGATTTTTAAGTTCACCGGGCAAATTTGTATGTAATCGATTTGCACACTTCAGGCCTTTTAGCTAAGCCTACTTCTGTTAGGTCTATGCATGGGTCGACGTGTGAGGGCTTCCACATTTTCCAGTGAGTGCCTTTGTTTTTTACAGAACTGATAAACCCTTTGCCACTCTGCCAGTTCTGGCTGAAATTAGCCTCTGGGATCAAAAGTTATTAGTTGAAAAGGATAGGGCAGACTGACATAGTGATTTTATAATTCTATTGTCCTAGGAAAGTAGGCTAATGAGGGTTGACTGGTGCAAATAAAAATGATCATGAAATGCTCCAGGCACCACACCTCTATAAATAGTGAAGAGAAACAGCCTATAAAACCTCTCCTGCTGCCACTGATGCTGAGCTGATAAGGTGAACCCAGCCCAGGAAGAAAGGAGAATGAGATAATCCTCTCCCCCTGTTATCTGTCCTCTTAATCCCTTTGACACCGTGATGATCTTCACCACTTTTTTCAAAACAAAGGACAGTGCTCTATGCCCAAATCAGGTCCTCTTTCTGTTGTTCTCCTGAATAATTCAATAGATTCACTTACCTTGTTTATGAATATACGTGACTGTAAAAACAACTCCGAAATGAAGCTGCTTGAGTGACTCCCCTCTAGTGGAGGCAGTGTTGAAAGGTGCCGAGGGTGCAGACGATGTCCTCTGACAAGTAATTTTAAACTTATGTGAATGACACACATAAATTGGGCTTTGGCCCACCCAGACTCCTGAATGTGTAGCATACAACTACTCAGAGGTGTTTTTGTTCAAGTTCCCTGCCATCTTTGAATTGTATTAGCAAACTGAATATAGCTTGCAGAAACATATTTGCAGTACACTACATCTTTCCTGGGAAGACAAAGAGAATTCCAGTGGAAGAAAACAAAATGGTCAGAGGAAGTAAAGAGCTCACTTCCGTGGCTTTTTAGGACCTTCATCTATACTAGCGGGGGCAACACAAATCCATGGGGAATAATGGATGGTTGAATTGGGTAGTGTTGTGGAAATTGGTTCACTATTGAGAGAAAAAACAAAAGTAAATTCTCATTTAATATTACATGCAAAATTGGATTCGACACGAGTTACAGATTTAATATGCCTTAACATAAGATTTTTACACGTATAACTAAAATTATAAGATTAAAATGTAGGTAAAATATAAACATTTTATATCCAAGATACAAAAAATGTAGGAAAACATTAATTAGAAGTGTGAAAACACTTCAAAAGCACTAATAAAAAATCTTGATGAATTTAATTGTATGTGAAAATTCAGTGTTTGTGATCATTTTCTTGACAGGGGGCTCTCATCTGGGGTTCTCCAATTTTATGACATGTTTTAATGACTTTGGACCGCTAACACAACTGGTCAGCATCTCTGTCAAATCCCCCCTAGGAGGACCTATTTTTCGTATATAAACTATCCCCATTTCTCCCTAAAAGTTTAGTCATCACGTATGAACACATACATTCGGGGAATGAGATGTATACAACAGCCAGATTTAAAAGATAAAGATACATCGGGAGAAGAGATGTGAAATGTCTAAAGTCAATA
Source organism: Acinonyx jubatus (assembly GCF_027475565.1). NCBI lineage: Eukaryota > Metazoa > Chordata > Mammalia > Carnivora > Felidae > Acinonyx > Acinonyx jubatus. The sequence goes on along the minus strand of NC_069381.1, from coordinate 176,257,665 downwards.
AAAGACTAATGACTAGTAAAGACACAGCACATTCGCAAATCAACAGGCGGAATTTTTAAAAATGAAACTCAAAAGACGAGCCTAGATATGTTCAAATTTATTAAGAGTTACACAGATTAGGCAGATTACGCAGCGCTCAGGCTGGCCATAAATAGAAAGTTGCATCAAGTCAAGACTTCCTGGAGACATGCACGTGCAAATCCTCACACCCCATTAGTGGGATGTGTGCAGCCAAGACGAGGAAGCGGGGTTGGGGACATGCTGTCCAGCAGCGACTCTGCTTTGGCTTTATGCCCCAAACGAATCCCCCCACCACCCTCCCCCCCGCCCCCCACCAGTGTGTAAGGCGCATGCACGATGGTGCTCAATGAAGCGCTGTTCGTGGTGCTACAGAGCTGGAAACGACCCGGGTGTCCGTCTCCGGAGAAGTGGGTGGACGAGAGTAGTGCATGCACACTGTGCTGAGTGAAAGGATACCGGGCCGGATACATACATAACCCTATGTAGATCTAAAAACAGGGTCTCGTGTAAGATAATGATGATTAATATTAATAAATAGAATGATGTGGAACACAATACCGCTTAAGGATGTGGATTACGCATTGGAACAAAATAATACATATTTTTACAAGATCACATCCAACATCGGATGTCAGTATCTATAATGGTGTGGTGGCCTAGGAGGTAAGAAGGGAATGGTAATAAAGGAAAAAAAAAAAAAAAAAACCGAGATCAATCTGTTAAGTATTTGAGACAAGATCCTTGTCTAAAACAATGAAAACAATTTGATTAACTAAATCAAGTGCTTCCAGCCTTAACAACAAACACAAAAACAAAGAGGTATTGTCTCCATATTCCTGACCCTTTATGAGAATCTCTGACTGCGAAACTTTCACGGTTTTTCGCAGAATAGGTGACGAAATGATTGCCCATGTGGACAAATGCAAAGAATAATTTTTGCGGTGCTGTTTTCCATTTCAGCTGTGACGTGATCAGGTTCATTTTGATTTTCTCATTACTGCATTCCTCTGTGAAGCCCACCTTTCCCACTCTATTTATTATTTACTTGGAGAGTCTCTCTTTTCCTCTCTCTGTCTCTCTGTGTCTCTCTCTCTTCCTCCCTGCCTCTGCCTCCCTTCCTCCCTGCGCCTCCTTCCTTCTCTCTTCATCTTGGCCTCGACCACTGTAAAGAGAACAGAAGTAATAAACAAGTTCTGTTCTGTGGGTACAAAATTCTATGTCATTAGGGAAAGCAAATACTGAATCTGTTCAAAAGAGTCTGATTGCCAGGGCCTGCTGGTAAGAGCAGCCACAATGCACTTCACAGGCACAATAGCCAACTGCTTACAGTATAGTAAGCACCACTAAATGTTCTTTATAGTGGAAGGATTTGGCATTAACAAATCATTAAGCAGGCACATGTGTTAATTCTTACAGAGAATGAGAAATTATCTCCGGAAATCTGGCTCAAAATATAACTTTTTCACTTTGACCTTGGTTGAATCACGAATCAGAGGACTCAAGCCCTATTCACCATTCAAAATTTACGAGCTGTGCGAGTTTGAAAGACATTTTCACATTTCTGTGCTTTGTTTTGTCTTCTTTAAATAGGTATTTTATAACAACTGATTGCCTAAAGTAGGGGATTTGAACATGTGATCCCCGGATCCTTGAAACGAACTGAATGGACCAAAATGATTATATGGTCTACATTCAGTCCTCTTCTTACAGAGATGGATTAGCATTACACAATTGCAGACTTACAAAGAAACACATCTGAACTGCTACTGGAGGGTGTATTAAAAAAAATTCACTAGATCCAATTTTCTCAATAGGACAGAAATAAGGAGAGTCAACATCAGGAAGCTCAGTGTCGTTCCAAGATCTCACAGGTGCACAGTGCTGGAGCTGAGAATAGAAGCCAAGTCTTTTGATTCCCAGATGAATATTTCACTTCTGCACTTGACTCCATAATTATATGGTTGGTCAACTATGCTACCTGATCTGAGAAGCTCAGAAAAATTCTCCTCATCCGTAAAAACCCCAGCATTTGAGTAATAAAGTATTTGGTGGAAGAAAAATAGAGTACTGTTTCCGTAGGGAACCATTAAAGTACATGTTATCATCGTGGGCATATTTTGCTGGTGGGCACTAGCAGAAATTAGTTTATCAGTTTAGCAAAGAGATATCTTGGGTTTTACAGAAATGAATTGTCAGGTAGATACCTATCTGTGAGGGGCAGTATGGCATTAGCGGTCCTAGGGGACAACATTTGGAGGGTTGGGAATAGGATGACGTTGCTACAAACGCCTGAGATGATGGATCTCCTGGCCAAGACTAGTCTGGGATGAGGGGAAGGACAAAAGAACCGATATCAAAACAGAAATGTCAAGGAAAATAAGGTTCATCCAAAGTTTCAATTTAGCCAGTAGCTGGTGGCCCATTTGAGCTTTCTTTGCTCCGGGTTACCCTGTATAGAGTCAGCCCAATAATTAACTTAAATAACACTTTTGTGTAATATGAAATCGTGTGCAATGCATTTTGACATCTGTGTAGCAAGGAGCTCTTGAAGTCAAGAAGCCATATTCAAAAGGAAAAAATAAAAGCTTGTGTTACTGAATGCGCTTTCTTTGGCTGACTGCTGCCTCCAGAAGAGAAAATCCTTTAAACGTGTCCTGAAAACCACCTCTAATTCTAAATGTGTGTACAAGCAGTGTTCTTAATCTGTTAAGGCTTGCACACGTGCCTGCTCAAACACAAAAATCAAATGTCTATGGGGCGCCTGGGTGGCTCAGTTGGTTAGGTGTTAAGCGTCAGGACTCTTGGATTCTGCTTAGGTCATGATCTTACGGTTCAAGAGATCAGCCCGGTGTCTCAAGTTCTGTGCTGACAGGGTGGAGCCTGCTTGAGATTCTCCCTCTTCCTCTCTCTCTGTCTCTCTGTCTCTTCCTAAATAAATAAATAAATAAATATTTTTTTAAAAAACACAAAAAAGGATTTATGTAAATTGGTAATGTTTCAAAACATTTCTTGTTCCTTTGCATTGCTGCAAAAACAACTTTTGTGTCTTTATTCTATTTTTAAGACTTGGACTTCATTAGCGTTTTAAGCAAAGAAAACGATCGTTGGAGTTTTTGATATCTTACCTATTTCTGATAATGTTACCACAGCACGCTTGAATTCGCAATATCAGCTTTACATTCATGCAATGCAGATATGGTGAACAAAGACACCGCCGCCTCGTTTCTGATACTTTAGATAAAGTGCCAAGGATTTCACAGGCGATGTAAACGAAGGGAGCGCAGCTGTGTACACAGTCCTCCACACCGCTTTTGGCCAAAATTAAAACACACTTACTTAGCGGTTTATTAATTAGTTAAGTATAAATACACAATGTGGAACTCAAAGTGGGATTTAAAGAGACACAAATCCTACAGAAAGTTAAAAATCGGTGCCCTGCCAAAATGTAAACAGTCTAATCAAATTTAAACATTACCGACATTGCGCTGGCACACGAAGGAACAGAAGCTCAGGCGGGGTCTTCGCTCAGGGTCAAGTGCTGTAGGGCATCTCCCGTAAACTGGGTCTATTTTCCAGGACCTCAGAATTGCTCTGGAAAGCATAGCTCTCAGCTTTAATCAGGGCCACCGGGAGACTGCATAAAGTAAAGAGAAAATAGCCATCATCGTTTCTTTTCACAACTTAACAAACACAACATGGATTGAATTTTAGTTGCCACTAGTCCCCTGGGCTGGAAACCCTTGTGCACCGAAACTACCGCAACCATAAGCGAAGGAAAGTCCTGCCTTAATCTATTTACTAACGGGGGAAGTAGTCAAAAGCTGTTAATTCTGTTAATTCGCTACCTTGTCATTCTCAGGCAGTCAAGAAACTTGTAATTGTGCTATTCTTTTCCACAGGAGGCTGTGCTAGGAAAAATGTTCACTTTCATAGTCATAATATATGCAGTTTGCTTGAGAAAAATCAGAGAAAAAACATGGAGAATGATTGCAGAAAATCATTCACGTAATCAGGGACTACCTCTTCTGTGAATCTGTAAACTCCAGCCTATGTCTGTTGGAAGGAAAATGTTTGCAAGGCGCTTTCTTGGTTCCTTATCTTTTCCTCCATGCTACTGAATTGGTGTCCCCATTCAGAGACCACTCACGAAGATTGTTGAGTAATAGTATTTATAAGTGCAGCCAGCTTAGAAACCACTCAGCTTTTTCAAAACCTATGTCTGGGATGATTTGGTCTTTGTTTGTTTCTCCCCAAACAAACAAGCAAACGCTGCACAAAAACAAAACTCACAGACACAGTTTTAAAAGCGATTTGAAAAGAACAGGGATTTCATTTTAGTTGCCTTAACCCAAAGGGACACTCGATGTATAAGGTATGAGTGGGTAACAGCCTCAGTTTCCACTCTTCTGTTCTCTCTTGTTTTCCCTCCTTTCTCGTGAGGCTAAAAATATAAGCATGAATGTTCTGACGCATTTGCTGTTGAAGATGCTGACACTTCAACAGCAAAGAACTGGTCCTAACTGTTTTTGAATAGTGTGCTGGGTTAGGAGAGGATTTGCATCCAGAGCAAATTAATTCCGTCTTTTAAGGAAAAAAAAAACTGCTTTCTCATTTCAAAGGAACCGCAATAAAGTTTCACGGGTGTTTTAAGCAATACTGTAATTAAAGCTCCTTATTTGTGCTTCGCAGAAGCCCCTGCATTCGGTTAGTCTGCAGAACACGGCCAAATGTAGACAGCAATCCACTGTGCTCTGAGTGTTGGTTGCTCTGGTTTCTGTCAAAGTAATTAAATAAGGGATATTTGTGTCGGTCTACAGTGATACTAAGTACACTCAGCCACCTGGCTTTTGTTCTGGTACGCCATGAGCTCCATAAACTGGTGGATTAGTTAATTGTGTTCTTCCAGCAAGTGCTAAATGATGTACCGATTCTCACGAGCACTTCGGCACAAATACATGGCATTCAAATAGAGTTGGAGACGAGAGTCCTGACCCATACGTGCACGTCTACGGTGACAGTCCGAACCACAGAGCGCCACACCCTTCTCCTCTGAACTTAAGACTGTCTCCTCTTCTCTTAACTGACTAGCCTCCTTCTGCAGTTGTACAAATCAACTTTTTCTCCACACTATAGCTAGAGTAAGGACGAACCGGGAGCGGCGTAGATGATTGGGAGATCTATTTAGAAAGTAGAGTATGGGGGGGCCGGAAACTGAATATGAGGATGTCTGTGCAAAATACTGCTTGCGGAAAAGTTTTTAAACTGTGCAGAGAAGGTATAAACGTCATAGTATGGTATGGGAGATCATGACATGAGTGCAGAAACGTTCTGGAGAAACACACTGGCAGAAACCTAGACGCGTTGTCTGCTGGGATCTGATGTATTTGAACAGGAGCACCCGCAAAAGAAAGACTTGGAAATAGATTTGAATAGGAGTGGGGAGAGCCAACGAAAATAGAAGGAAGAAGCTGAAGAAGTCCCTAAGGTTTTTGAATGCATACATCAATGAAATAGTGAATGGCAGTGCTTGTGATATTGGGAGAACCCCAGGGCCAGACTGGATCCTGACACAAGGTCTTAAAGGGTCTTATAAAACTAATTAATTAATTAATTAATTAATTACATCATGACTCTCATACAAATACAAAATGAGCAGGTGTCAAACAGTGTATTGAACTCATTAATTAATGAGGGGACCCGTAAGATGTCAAGCCGGTTCAAATGAGTGCCCCAAAAAAGCAGACACATGTAGCAGTCATTAGGACTGCGGAAATGAGCCTGCTTAGTAGATGCATAGCATGCACCTTCTAAAGAAAAATCAATTGTGCTTGATAAGATGAAATTCATTTGCATGTCTAGCAACAAGAATAATTTGCATTTCTACCATGAATTCACATCTTACCAAATGGTAAAGCACAGGGACAATGAAAAGTATAGAGACACTTAAAGAATCAGAAAGATGTATTACCCAATACCTAATTTTCCCCTGAAGATAGCCAGTAGCCTTTTTTATCCTTTTTAAAGTATTTAATATTTTTCCACACAAAATTAACTTAGGACAACCACATGGAGATATCAAGTAACCACCTAGATGCGAGTCTACTTCCTTCTCATGTAGCGCCTCCTCGAGGATTGACTAAAACTTCTCTACAGAGAAGGTATAAACGGGACCCTCTTTTTAATTCTAATCTCAAACAATTGGTAAGCCACTTGCTACATTTTCATTAAAAGGGAACCACTTCTATGAGCTTTCTCCTTTAGAAAACAAAGACAAAATTATTCCTGATGAAAACAGAAAGAAAATATCACACCATCCTGCACCTTCATATTTTGCTTTTCCAGGCCCAACCAAAGCTTGTATCTGGTCCAACTATCTTTCAAAAGATGGAGCATGCGTCTTTCTGAATTGTTTACTCTGAAATGAAACAAAGCGAAAAAGTACTGTGGCGAGAAACATTCATCAATTGGAAAGGACTTGAGGTTCAGAAAAGGGACAACGCTGGATGAAAGATTTGAGAGATGGTTTGTAGTATTTGATTTGTGTTAGAGGCAATTCCCATTTAGATGGCCTCAAATACTGAACCCGGTATATATTTGTTCTTTATTTGTTTTAAAACCTATCCTTTGTTTTTTGGGTTTTTTTTTTTCTCTACTGTGGGCAGAAAGGAATGTATCGAGTAGATTAACTTTGGGGATGTGGGGTGCTAATTTTGCAACACACACGTTTTCTTGGAATAGAAGCAGTGTTGGAAACTACTCAGAGGGGTCAATACCACTTCCACACACTAGACTCTTAGACATCCTTATAGCTACCAAGTCATACTATCCTAAAGGGACCAAATTCAACATAGCATTGGCAACATAAAGACAAATTCTAGTGTCTTTCTTGGTACTGGAAAATATTTCCAAACTACTGAAGTGGTTTGGTCTTCACTGTCCCATTTTCAAATGGGAGAAAACACGCCTACTTCAGCTTAACACATTTTATCATTTCAAGTGGGTCATCATTTACACTGCGTTGGGATGCACCTGATTGAATAAATTAAAGACAGGTTAAGTACAGCGGCTTGCATTGATCAGTTCTCTCAGAGCAAGTGAGAGTCTGTTGATTTATGGCAGCTCTCTTGTTTCACTTTCCTTACCTCTTTTCTTTTCTTACTTTCTTGTTTCACTTTCTGATATAGATATAGATAAGTGTGGGTATAGGTATTGATATAGATACCAAGATACAGATATAGATACCAGACTTAACATCCATTTACCATTAAGTGACTAGATCAGCTTTGCAGATATTTTGGAGATATTTGGAGATACGTCTGGAGAAATAATATGGCTGTCTTTGATTTTTCTGTAGGTAGAAGTTTCTTTTTTTTTTTTCTTTTTTTAACGTTTTTTATTTATTTTTGAGACAGAGAGAGTCAGAGCATGAACGGGGCAGCGGCAGAGAGAGAGGGAGACACAGAATCGGAAGCAGGCTCCAGGCTCTGAGCCATCAGCCCAGAGCCCGACGCGGGGCTCGAACTCACGGACGGCAAGATGGTGACCTGAGCTGATGCCGGACGCTCAACCGACTGAGCCACCCAGGCGCCCCAGAAGTTTCATTTCTCAGATTAAATTGACACTAAGTTTTGGGCCACAATCTGACACGTGCCTCAGGATGGTGGTGACAACATTCTCCCGCCCAAATTGCAAGCTGTTCTTTTGATGTACACTTCTCCAAGTTTCTAAATGGATTCTCTATTTTCAATTAGCCCATCTAAAATTCCCAAAAGATTTATTTTACTTCTTCCATTCTTTTTGGAAGGCCGATGCTGTAAATTCGTGTTTTGGCCTAAATCTAGATACAAATGGCACATGTACGCACAATGTATTCTCTTTGCTCATTTGAGGGAACTGCCACTCTGGCTAGCCACACCTGTACATTCGTACCTGGATACGCCCCCTAGAGGTTGTCAGTTAAGCACACCTATAAAAGTGCAGTGGTTGTGAGGAGGAGTTTTTTGTTTTGGGGGTTTTTTTCCTTATGAGATTTCTTTATCTGGCAGACATAAAACCAATTAAAGATACAGTGTCTTCATGTCCTAAACTAAGCTTTTGTTATATGAGAGGGGTAAAATACAATAGGAGGTTATTTATTTGTTTATCTTCTAAGATGAAAACATCGACACATAAATTAGAGTTCACAAGGCATAAAGAGTTAGAAAGCCATGGGATGAACACACCCAAGTTTGGGTAAACAAGATTAGGTAAACAGGACAAAGGCCCCCGTATAGGACAAAGGCATAGGAATAGGGAAGCTCAGGATGAAAGCATCCAAGATTAGGTAAACAAGATTAGGTATTCAGGGCAGAAGAGCCCCCAACTTAGTACAATAGCAGAAAGCTGCTTTCACAGGAAGGAAGGACCAAAATAGGTAAACAGGTAAACAGGGCTGTCTACTGCAGCAGGGCGAAGTTGCCCAAAACGGAGCTAATTAGCAAAAGTAAGGTGCCTTGTTGATTCTGAGGTAGCATGCTCTGTCTCGTCCCCTAGGCCAGTAGGTAAACAGAGGTGGCGCCTCATGCCTGCCTTAAACAACCATCTGCCCTGCTCCAGGATTTTGTTTTGTATTGACCCAAACCCCTAACACCGCATATCTTCAAAACCCCTTTTCCCCCACGCCCATGAGTTAATGTTCACGGTTTCATTGTCTCTTTGTGCATGTCCATCACGCTTGCAAGCCTTATGATCCTAATAAAAACAGAGCAAGGACCCTTACTCAGGGCACTCATGCCCTCCCAGACATTAACCTCTCTTGCATTTCAATCCTGCATCCACTCTCTTGCTAGACAAGAGAGAATTCCAGACCCAGAGTCTACAACAGTTTTGTCATCCGTTAAGAGTTTTTCACTTTCTTCTATATGTGTGTATACATAGAAATATTTTTGCCATTTCTAACTCCTATCTCCTTTCTCTCCATTACACCTAAAGTACATTTTTGTAGTTCTGAGAGGCATTCCAAAGACACAAGATATATTTTGACTAAGAGAGAGTCTGATATTAGAAGAGTCCTGACCTGGGGATGCCTGACTGGCTCAGTTGGTTAAGCCTCTGACTTCCACTCTCAGGTCATGATCTCACAGTCTGTGCGTTTGAGCCCTAGGTTGGGCTCTGTGCTGACAGCTCAGAGCTTGGAGCCTGCTTCAGATTCTGTGTCTCCCTCTCTCTCTCTCTCTCTGTCCCTCCCCACTCATGCTCTGTCTCTCCCTCTCTCCAAAATAATAAATAAACATTTAAAGAGAAGGAGTGTTGACCTGTTGTGGCTACCCCACAGAGGTGAATGGAGAACCTGCCACCCCAGTTGTTTTGGCTTGTTGAGGCAGATCATGCCACAAATGCATGAAGATTTATTATACGTATGAGGAAGCTTTCTGAGGAGACAAGGACTGGCTTCTAAGCAGGTCAGAGAATGTCTTAGCCATGAGGAGATAAACTTTAGTGTGTGTGTGTGTGTGCGCGTGGTTAGGCATTGGTATTGAGGTGAGGATTCCCATGTGCGGACTAGGACTTATGAAGTTTGAAATTCCTACTATTGCCAAAAGGGGGAGGTCCTGGGCTTTCTGATTGGCTTGTCCAGAAGTGGGGCAAGACGACTGGAGACAGAAGTGGAGATTGAAAGCCATTGACTGAAAGATCCAAAAGGAAAGTTAGATTCTTTATTATGTATGCCAACTTTCTACGATACTGGTCAAATATATGATAACTCACCTCTGAAACCAAGGATCATCTACATTAAAACAAGCAAAGAAACTATTTTGACAATTTAATTCTAATGGGAACTTTGAGTTATTCTCAAAAACCTAGTAAAGTCTTTAAAAATGTTTTATATATACCAGCCCTTGTTCTTAAGGTCAAAGTATGTCATGCTTCTAGAATTAAACATTATATAAAGGGATGCATGGCTGGGTCAGTCAGTAAAGTGTGCAACTCTTGATCTTGGGGTCGTGAGTTCAAGCCCCATGTAGAGCTTACTTAAAAATAATAATAATAAAAGATTGAATATTATATGAATTCTCATTTGTGGACAATGCAAGAAGGTGTGAGAGGATGCAACCTCACAATAAATTCAACTTAAAAACTTCTGATTTGAGTATGCCAATTTAAGTATATTACTCCTCAAATATAAGTATCAGCCAGATGTAATAGAAATAATACTACATTTAGAATAGATTTTAAAACTTTGTTGCATGCGTAACAGGTGAGTGAAACTGAGGAAGATCGTTTCCATTCCCCTGATTGTGAAAAAGTTACTGTCAATTCAGTTATAACAGGACATATGTGTTCCTAAAAATCACTGCGCTATACAAAATTGGCCAATAAAAACCACAGGTTTTATGGCGAAAATGGAACACATATTCAAAAATTTCATCAGTAAGGCACTTAAAAATTGGCATAAAAATCATAAAAAAATACAGCACAATTTTACACTCACTAAATAGTTAAAAAATACATATATGCCTTAATGTATATGGCACTTCACCTTGAAAAAGACCTGAAGTTTGCTTGTGGTGGTTGTCATTGGAAGGGTTGCAGCTTGTTAGTTATTCTGTAATGGTGGAGGAAGGAGGGTTATCTGAAATTGGAAGGAAAATTTAAACCATCAGAGGTAAATGATAGATGTTTGAGGTTTGTGCAGAATGCAGTGCATGTACCCCTAAGCGGCAGGGTTCTGCATTTACTTACTGTTTCTCCATTGAAATCCTACACAAACAAACAAATTTGCATCATGCCCAAATCGTTCCCTTTGTTGCATTGAAACAAATTCACATTTTGAACCTAAGCATATTGCAAATCTGATTACACTAACATCTGCCCAATCTTGGTTTTTGATGGTTGAGAACACAGGTCTTATACCCAGACCAACAGGGTCCAGACTTCTATTCTCACTTCTGTGCTGTATGATCTGGGACACAATATGGAAGATCTAAGTGTCAGACTCCTCATCTGTAAAATGGAGCTAATATTCTTTCTAGCAAATAATTGTTTTGTATGGATTAAATGCTAAATGCATGGAGACGATTCTGCACTGGCTAAGAGTTCAAAAAACTTACTTACCTAAATTATCTTTGATAAATGAGGAAATGCCTTGATAAAAATATTTTGTGAACTGAAAGGCCATGTATACTTGGAATAATTTGTTTCTGTACTAAGTTGAACAATGTATGTGGATTGCCAACATTTGGTCATTTTTCTTCATCAAACATAGTGATTTCATGAGTCCATCCTAATATTTCTGGTGTGTTTTGCTAATACAATACTTACCTATAAGTGATGACAACTTTAGAATTATATAACATTAGCTGAAAATTAAAGAAGTGAAAAATGTGTTTAATATGATATGTAGAACAAACCAGTAACTTTAATTCATGGTTCAGTCAACTAAATCTGGATTACATAAACCACTTTCAAAACTCACATTCTGATCTTGCATTTGAACTTCTTCCAGTACTAAGGCGTTGAGAATATGGATTAACATGGAAATTTTCTCCATAAAGGACAGTGTGAAGTGTTCTATTGAAAAATGTACAAGAAGGTAAATTAAAGATTAATGGTAGTTTTCCTCCCTTTGGAGAAATTGAATTGGCTGCAAACAAAGACTCAGTGAGGCCTTTGGCACAAAGTGATCTTGGAAACCTGGGAGGCATATTGTTAGTTGGGACTTTTGAGGTTTGAATACAGATGTTGTTTCATATTTTATTGTCGTTTTTCACCCTCTTCGGTTAATCAGTTTTTTTAAAGCTTAGTCAATTAAATTATTCAGCATTTTATGGATAGAAGCCCAATTTGTGTAGCTCCAGTGAGCTGCATTCGGTGTAGCGTTATGGAAATCTGAATATGGTAGAAACATTTTTAGCCTCAACCAGAAAATTGTCCAGGAACATTGATCCTCAATTTTGTATTTTGATTAATAGCAGAGGAGCTGGGTCAGATTGTTAACATTGTTTGCTGTCTTTATTTTTCCTCCTTGCAATAAAATACCTGAGCGATGGAAAAGAAGGAATTAGCATACTTCAAAGACACCAAAACAAGAACAAATTTCAGTGGGTTCCCAAAGCTTACCGTGCTTTCTAAAAGGAAGTATTCAAACTGTTATTCTTATAAACTAGATAGAGTCTGCTATTATACCATTGACTTTTAAATGACAGTATTATTTACAAAGCAGATATTTAATCCTTGTGCTATTTTGTGGTATATTTAAAGAGAAAGTTTATTTATAAGAACTATAAAGCTGATAAAATACTATATTAACACTATTGTGATATTAATTTTAATAGTCATACGCAGATAGTTATATGTTACGGCTGGTGAAAGTAGTTCAGAAGACATACCCATTATAATAAAGCCCCTGAAGCCATCATTTTGAAATTATAAAAGTAGAAAATTGTTGTGAAACATTTAAAAAGTGTTAAAAATTTTTTTAATTAAGATTGAAAAAATTAAAAATTGAAACAAATGTCTAACAATGTTAAACTACACTTTATAGATTGCTAGGCTGCATTCATTTTAAGGTGTTTGATAATGACCCATGGCTTTCTGATAAGTTTTATTGTAAGCAAGTTTGTTATGCACGAAAATTAATCAGAATTAAATCAATATGTTGAGCTAACAGATTTTAACTCCAAGAGAGGTCATATTCTTTGCATCTGTCAATTCCCTGAAACAGGACAACTATATTTCGAATAGACAGCAATCCAAACCAAACCTCAATACTTTTGTTTTCAGGCAAAAACTAACCAAGCAAACAAAAACACAAACGTGTAAAACACATAAAGTTCTTAATGCTTACACTTATGAAAAAAATATGATAGTTTAGATTTTATTTAACAGTATAAATGGCCATAAAATTTTTCAGTGAATAAAATTATAGTTGAAATCCTAAGCATCTACTTGATTCTTCTGAGTAGATTACAATGGGGGCAGGTGGGGGAGAAAGAGAGAAAGAATGAATGGGGGAAGCAAGGAAAAGAAACCACTCTAAGCTTCTTGCGGGTATTGGGGAACCGTCTCTGTGATGAGTGACAGAGGGTACCAATTTTCACACCTTCCTTCTCCTAGGGAAATGGAAAACTGTTTTGCTGCCGTTTCCCAAGGTAACCCAAAGGGAAATTTCAGGCTCACTGGTATATTTCTGGTGGCAGATAGTTGCCCCAAGGGCACTCTGAATTATCTTCTATTGTGTTACATAAGATGCAGGACCTTTAGGGTGCTGGGCAGGATGAGAAATGACTCCCTGGCGTTGTGACATAGATACTAGAGAGAAAGTAGGGACAAGGATCCATTTCTACTGCCATTCTGAGACCTTGTATTAATAATATATCTTCTGAACAGCAGGATAGTATACTTCTGTACATCTGGCATTTATTGAGTATATAGTGAAACTGAGATTAAGTTCTTGTGAATCTATTATAATTTAATAATGTATAATATAACATAATGTATTTTATATATGTTAATATAACATAAAGACTATATATATATATATATATATATGTATATATATATATATATATATATATAGGCACTCAACAGAAAGAGAACGTGAAAAGAAGGCACTATTCCTTGGTAAAGAAGGAATTCTCATTTCAATTTTGAAAGTGACAAATATTATTCCTGCTATACAGATGATAAAACTGAATTTCAGGATAATTTGTTTTGTTATTTTTTATTTATTTTCATCACAATTTTCCTTAAGCTAGGTAATTTGCTCAGACAAGGAAACTTCCTCTGAGAGCATTATGAAACAAGTGTGTCTGAGCAAAACGTGTACCATTCCTCATCTATGAACTTAAAGTACCCAGAAAATATTTCGAGTCCCAAATCATAAAAAAGCAAAGGTTAGAACATGTCAGTATCACATTAATTTCATAGCACCCAATTTCCTATAAAGCTCAATCTTTATTCATTGTTCTAAAACCTTAATTCTCACTGAAAAAAATTCAATGCTTTTGAGACAAATAACTTCACGTTCCTGGAAATGAAGGGATTATACTTATACCTACATGATAATTTTGTGCAGAATCGTATGTCCACCAATATATATAGACACTAAAAATTAAAATGGACACAAATTCAGATAGCAAAGCATATTTAATTCTTTAAGAGCACAAAACCACTATTTGGCCTTTAGCTGGTGGTGATTGAGTTATAACAACTGCTTCAATTAACACAAAAGAAAATCTAATTAATTCACTTGAATGCATGGACAACAGGATGAGATTCATCTGCTTTTGATCCCTAGCAACTCACAAGTTACTAATATAGAAATAATTTATACATATCCTGAAAGGAAAACTTTAAAGGCTCTGAGGAAACCAAGAACAGATTTTTACTAAGATTCTGTTTGATAAATTATTCACTAGAGTAATATCAGTACAAACCCAACAGAGGATTGCAGAGTTCATTTCCAACATCTGGGTCTAAAATACATGTACACACATACCCAATCATTTGCAAACATAAAGCAGACCATGTCAAATACTTGGCCAAATGAAACAAATTTGGAGAATAAAAGAGAGAATGAGAGAAAAAGGAAAGTGTGGATTTAAAAGTTGTTGGCGATGCGTAAGTTGACTAGCCTGAATTACAAGTACGGTGAAAAACTACACCGTGTGACTGTCTTCGTCATTACTGAACGATCTTTTTGCTCAAGAAAGGAGTGGCTTTTGCAAACATTTTTGTTTCTTCTGAGGCTTACTACAAATATAGTGATTCCAGTAGTTCCGGTCTTCTGCTAGAGCCCACGACCTTATACAGGAGCACGTCAATGCCATCCGTTTGCTACATATGCCTATTTTCTCCCCCAACAAATGCCTCAGTACAGAATGGTAGTAGCTAGATAGCAAACGTTACCCTGGTCCCCGGAGAACCAAACAACTGATGTGATAGTTTTAGGACGGACACCTCTGACCTTTTTCTATAATATATGAAGAACCAGAAGTCAGAGAAAGCAAAACTCCTGTACTCTATGAATTACTAATCTTTTGTGTTCAGCTCTCCAACTGATTGTCTATCAAGCATAACATCAGCTTCAGCTGTAAAACTGGATGTCATTTCCTTCTGAATCCTTATCTCATTCTTCACCTTACCTCACCCACCTATCTCTATGTGCAAAAGTCCAAGGTGACTTCCAGAGACCTAAAGTCTTCAAATGCCAACTCAAGATTTTTTTAACTTAATTATCCATCCAAGAAAAAGGAAAATCAAACTTACTTCATATAATTTTCAATCTACTTTTCTCTTCCGGTTTTTTTTTTCCTTTTCTTTTTTTTCTTTCTCTTTAGGCCATATGATTTAAATATTTTTCCTTAAAAAAAAAATAGCCTAATGTCAAAATCTCCCCAGTTTGCAAACTGCCCAAAAGGAAAACAAAATAGAACTACCTAAAACTTTTTTAGCTCTATATCTTTTCCAACTTGTTTCTATTCATCATCACAGAGCTAGTAAAGTTTGTGAGTATATATGAGAGAATCAGCATAAATTGAACCCTAGCGTAATTCTATTTTGTTTCTATTCAGCAAACTTTCCTTCAGTACGTACTTTATGCAAGCATATTGCCAAGATATAGGGATGATTCTTGCTCCTCAGGATTTCAGAAGCTAATGTGAGAAAGTGGCACATGAAATAGAACCTCAAAACAAAATGTCACATACTTTATTTGAAATTTTCAGAAAATGTCTGTATGTCTGTGGATTCCGATAGTAAGAAATATTGATCTTTGTGGTTCTTCCTGTTGAATAACATGTTACAGAAGACAGACACACTCCCCAGGTTCATAGACACTTACAATCTTAATTTTCTAGGAAATGTGAAAAGTCTGAAAATGCCTTTTGTTATCAATATTATTGATCTTCCAATAAACTGATTTAACTGAATTCAGTGGTAATGCATTAAAGTTGATACATTTCTGTACTTTAAAACTGAGTCATCAATGAACCTTTTTTTATTCTCTCATGAAGAACCTTCGTTATTCACTCAATAACCATGAAAATGGAGTGGTCTCACGGACAGGTGTGACTTGTTTGTTTTTATATTATTCTAGATGCCTTCTCAATATGATCCACTCTAATAACATTGACTTCTTTCCTAAGTTCCACATTACATGATTGAGATGAAAGCAGACATATGCTTATTTCCCTAAACATGAACTATCACTTGTATCGATTCATAGTTATTCAATGGTAATGCAGAATATCATGATATTTTAGAGCATCTAAAACACACATTTAGCTTTTTTTTTCCAGTAGGAAAGGTACAGAGGTCCAAGCAGAAAATATGGGTGAAATAAATTAAATGTATTGTGTACTGCATGTTATAAACATACTTAATATATTTATAATACTTAAATATTAAGCATATCTATAATAATTGTTTTAAATATACAAAATATAATGAAAATATATTATATATTTTACTACAAATATTTTAATATCTACCATCATGATTTTACAATTTAAAAATAGTACCAGAGTCAAATTTTTTACAGGATAACTTATATGCGATGCTAAACAACTTTCTAGTAAATCTTTTTTTTCTAGTATTTCCAACTTTATGATAAAAATGCATAAATATAAATCTGATAGAAAAATATGTTCACTTATGTAACACTGAGGTCTTCCCTAAAATTAAGTAAAATAATCAGAGTGATGGGTCACTATTTATTTTTTTTTAAATATTTTTTTATGTTTATTTATTTTTGAGAGAGACAGAGCATGAGTGGAGGAAGGGCAGGGAGAGGGAGATACAGAATCCGAAGCAGGCTCCAAGCTGTCAACACAGAGCCCGATGTGGGGCTTGAACTCACAAACTGTGAGATCATGACCTGAGCCGAAACTGGAGGCTCAACCGACTGAGCCACCCAGGCACCCCTGATGGGTCACTATTTAGAAAGCAACATTCCCATTCTAGTTTTTGTGAAATTATGCATACATAAATTTGTGACCATCTTCCTCTTAATATTTGACCACAACGGCCACATAACAATATCTAAAGGTTACTTTTTACATAAATGGATTTTAATAGATTTTCCAAACCAAAATAGTCTCTATGTGTCAGAGCTACAGTAAATTAATTACGCCTTGAAAGTAAGCAGCAGGAAGAAAATGACAAGTGTTTGCTGAATTTGATAGCTGTGCTTCCCTGAGCATGCTCAACCATGAATTAGAGTAAGAGAAAAATTAAATAAAATTGATAAGGGGTTCAGACAGAAAATATTGGAAAATATAGGAAAGAGATTACTATAGGATGATTGAAAATATGGTCAAGAAATGGAATTTGACTCCTCCTGTAACAGAAACAAGTAAATCCAATAGAGGAAAAAAAATCAAAACACGTTTATTTATATTTGAGAGAGAGAGAATACAAGCCGGGGGGAAGGGCAGAGAGAAAGGGGGATGGGCCGGAGGATATAAGGCGGGCTCTGCGTTGACAGCAGAGAGCCCTGTGTGATGCAAACCTTGAACTCACCAACCATGAGTTCATGACCAGAGCGAAGTCAGATGCTTAAATGACTGAGCCACCCAGGCGCCCCAAAACAGATTTCTTTCAATATGCAGGAGCCCAAGTTTAGAAAAGCAAGTCAAGAAGGAAAAAAAGAAACGAATGGGATAGCTAGTAATATCAAACGCAGAGACAAAAAATAACACCCAAATGTATGCCCCAAATCAAAACTTTTGCTCTATTTCCTCATCTATCTTATTTGTATTCCCTGAACTACCTCACCAATTTTGTTCAGGTATTCCCCAAGTGTTTTTCTGTCCTGTTTGGTCCAATAATTCCTGATGTATGTTCTTGTAGTAGGTCTTGAAAGCAAGAGAGGGCAATCCTGATCACGTAAGCCATGTGTAAAGATACCATGCACTGTCTTGTCACATTCCATAGCCTCAGCAAATCACGTACTAATTCCAAAGTCAATGAGTCAAAGAAGTGTACTTTACCCCAAGGTGGAGAGGGACAGGATGATAAATTGTTGAACAATAATAGAATGTATCACCTTAGGAATTATTGTTCCAGTTTTACAGATAATTGAACCAAGACTTGGAAAGATTAAGCAGTTTGGTTAATGTTTCACAATTAGAAAACAACAAAGCTAGGATTCAAGCACATTGCTCTCTGATTCCAGCACTTAGAGTCTTAATTATAGGGTAATTATGATACTCCGATCCTCTTTCGATTGTATGAATATAACACAAAAAAGAAACACACACACACACACACACACACACACCCATAGTCTCTAGTTTTTATTGAATAGTATTGTCTCATAATTCCAGCCAATGGTATTCAATGTTTCCAGCACCATCTGTGAACTGCTGCTTGTTTTGAAATAAATGTAAACTATAACCAACAGAAACTTACTATTATGGGGGCGCCTGGGTGGTTCAGTCACTTAAGCATCTGACTTCTGCTCAGGTTATGATCTAGCAGTCCATGAGTTCCAGCCCCATGTCGGGCTCTGTGCTGACAGCTTAGAGCCTGGAGCCTGCTTCGATTCAATGTGTGTGTCTCCCTCTCCCCCTTCCCTGCTCACACCCTGTATCTCTCTCTCCATAAAAAATAAATAAACATTAAAAAATTTTTAAAAAGAAACTTACTATTATGTGTCATTACTATTTTTTAATTCCCTAGAAGAGAATATTGCCCTAAACATTGTCAGCCTGAAATTACCAGTAGAGCCCTTAACGTACATATTTTTCGAGGAACCTGCCTTTTTGGATTTTGTGTCCTAAGACCACATAGAGACAAAATTTTCACATTTATTGAAAAGACATAGTATGCACAAGATAAAAATTGAGAATATAATTTAAAACAATTCAGTAACTGTATAAAAGGAGGAGTTAAAATTTACTATGTAATAATAGCACTTAGTTAATGAAAAACTGAAGGATAAAACAGACAACAGATAGCTTAAGGACAGCCACGAGCTCACATATTTATGTTGGTCTTAATGGTGCAGGAACAGTTCAATTAAACTTAATGGAAACAGCGCTGAAGTAGGTAACACAGATTTGGTCTCTGTTTTGTTGCTAACAAACTTGAGCAACCTGGGCTCAGTAACTCCCCTCTCCAAGTTGTAGAGTTAGATTATCTATATATTTTCTTCCGGTAGCAAATATTTTTGCACAAGGAATTCATCAGCGAAAAGCTAGGAATTGGGGGGAGGGGGAGGATATTGTTAAAATAACATTACCAACTAGAATTGAGTGTGATGGAGATAATACAAAGCAGTGAGACGCACGTATCTACCTCCTACCATATACTCGAGTTGAGTGAAAGATGTGCACACGCTAGCGGACGAAGGAGAAGGAGGGAGTTAGCACCACAATGTTATCTTTCCGGAAATGCAATCAGATTTTACAATAACCTCTTTAGGGACATGAAAGAATGTTAGGCATAAAGAATGAAAAGAATCAGAAGCCTGCATTAGATGCATGCTATGCGGTCAAGCGCTTAATTAAAGGACTTGCCAAGAATCTTTGAACCATGTATTTTTCCTATTTCAAAAATCACTTTAGGGTGTTTCCCTGGCTCTTACTTGTTGGTCTCTTTAGATAATGTCTCTTCTAGGCAAACGTATGTTTTGGATATCAAATGAAACCTTGACCCATATAAAGAAATTTAAATGACTTCTTACCTAGGTATACTTTATTCTACTTGGGCATTTAAAACAGTTAAACCAATGTTATTTTGGCTATTGGTCAACATTAACATTATACTCAAAAAGTGATGCCGATGATGGGGAGATCATCTCCATCATGAAACAAATCTTACCATTTTGACAAAATCTAATGTCAAAACAAAGGTTTTAAGTTAGCTTTAGTTAGTTTCCTCTCTTGACATACATATGCGTGTAAAATAACACGGCACTTTGTCTTTCACGGCTCTCATTTGCCACCTAATATTGAGGAAATTCCTTTTGTTCCCACAACATTTTAGGGTGATTTAATACACGGTCATGTAACTAAATTATTATACTGCGTGATACTGCTCGACAAGCAGTTTGTCTAAATGAAGATGGCCTAACATTAAAGGATATTTCTTTTCGGTTTATATTTGTTCATCAGTTTAAATGGGAAGCATCCTAAAGTTATAAAAAAAACAATTAAAAACTACTCTGCTGCCCTATAATCTGCGCATCTCTTTTGTTGGTTTGCCCAGTGATGTAATTTATCGTTTGAGGTATTTTTAAATTTTCATAATAAAATCTCCTTCTTCCACAAGTGCACATTTTTTATTCTTCCCCACATGCATAGCTTTTAGACCAAATTCAGTTGTCAGGGCCTGTTAATCAATATTATAAAAGTTTTATTTGAAGGTAAACATTTCTAAGAGTCTAGTTTGCTATTATCTGCTATTATACATTGTTCTAACTAACAGAAACTTTCAAAAGTACTAGAGTTTCCCCCCCACTTTGCTAGATGACATCCAATGATAATGGCCTTAACATGATGGGAAATTAATTGAGAAAGCATTTCTACCCTGCCATAATTTTATCATCCGTTCTATTGCTGCTATTAGCAGGAATCCATAACCCCATGGGTGTTTCAAGTGAATCTCTTTTAGCAGAGCTAACAGTCTGGAGGTCATACTGTTAGCTACTCCCATCAGCCGGGTGTCAAATCATTGTCAAAAAGAAATTACTGGTGTATTCATTTTTTTAGCTTCTAGCCTTGCGCTGTGGTATATGAGATGATTTGTAGAGAGCCATTGGGGAAAAAAAAAGAACACTGGTAGTCATTGAAGGCTTCTTTCACGTCAGCACTTAGTCGAGTCACTACAAATTAACTTGGATGTGCAAGACACTGCCTGCAATTGCATTCGCATTTTAGACAGGGTTAGAAAATCCTGAATTCTAATTCTTCTTGGACATAATTTCTTCCTAAATGAATGACACCACAGAGAAAATCAGTGCCACTTGCGATATGAAACATGATTGTTAAGAACCGGTACAGCGTTCCCTCATCATATTGAAAACATATAATTGCATCATTGCACAAACGGTAGGAAAGGAAGCTTACTGTATTAATGGCTCGTGTCCCCTGTTATCATTGGACTCTGTCCATAATGCGGTGGTTTCCACACGTGCATTTTAGATATGCTAAATATAATTTGGACACACATACACGCATGCGCACACACACACACACAATAAATAAAATTCAGAGGGGAAAGATAATTCTATAAAATCTATTTTTTGTATTCTGCTCCCCCTTCCGTTCCCATATAGAACAAGCACTTAATCTCCAATATATATTTACTATACCTGTTTTCACAACAAAGCACTTCAGACTGTCAAGATTTTTTGATATACTTGTATATCATAGATATACAACATAGTTAAATGTTCCCAGGCTTGGTGTTTGTGTAAATTACCTGCAGACGATAGTTGATGTTTTCCTAATAATATTTTTTCAATGAGTTGGTATAGGAAGGGCCACTGTCTATCTTGTCTCCACTGGTATTTAGGTAAATGGAAACAATAACTGAAATATGACATATGATAATGGTGTATCAGAGGACTTTATGAACATCCTAAATCAACTGATCTTGGGAAAATAAAATACTGCTCTGACAAGCCCAGACATACTAAGTGTATGGTTACAGTTTCTGAAATCTCTCACACATACCTTCATGGCCTTACAAGTTTATTATAAGATGGCTGTGCCAGACTGCAGTATCCTTCTTTCAAGTGGACTTTCTGAATCAATGGTAGTGTTGAACTCTACAAAGTATGACACATAGGCTAACATTTTTCTTATGAAGGCAAAGAGGGAAAATAAAAGTAACCAAAGTTTAATACTAAGGAATATATAGTAACACAGATATTACTTATTCCAGCTAAGAATTGGAGGCAATAATAGTCACAGTTAGAAAATATTCTCTAGAATTTAAAAATAAATGTAAACAATTGCATTTATACGCACTGAAAATAGTTTTCTAGAAAAGGCACATTGCCTTCTAAAGCACTGATAATTGTCTCTTAAGTTACGTATATCTGTCATTCATGAATTTGGCAAAAGTCATTTTGAACCTATTCATATTTCCATCAGTATGTCCTTCATGTCTCCTTCATTGCCCTCAATGTTTTCTGTCAAATATTAAATATATGATCATAAAAGGGAATTTGAAAACAAAGATGGCATACAGATAAGTAGTCAAAATGTGTTGCATTTTAAGCATTAGAGCAAAGTTAAATATGTGTCTAGACTTTTTCAAAGTGGAGTGTATGCTTTAAGTTTCAAATATAATATTTCCTATGTGATAAAATGGTTACTGGTTTTAATGAGAGCAACTTATTATAAAATTGTTGTTTCAACCACGGATAAATGAAAAGAAGTTTCCAAAGAAAATACCTTTTTAAAAAATGTTTTAAGTGATTAAAATATTTTAGTTATTTTCTGATTCATTTTGAAATCACTGACAACTAAAATCATATCTAAATTGTTAAATATATGCAATCACTGATAAGAAGAAATTTTTTCTCTGCGCTTTAATCATAATGATTTCAGGACTCAGTGTATGAAAAATTAAAAATTTGCCCAGAGAGCAGTATAATAATGAAAACTATGGTTAAGTGACAGAACATTGGGCTATTGTATTGCTGGACAGTAATATTTAGCGTAAGTGTGAAAAATGTGAATACTTTCCAAGAGATTTCAAATACGTTACAAGGAAGGATATTCCAGAGGTATAAAACTAAGAAACATATTCTTTTTTGTTTTACTTTTAGAAATCCAGGAGATATTTAATTTAGGCTAAATAAATATGTGTATTAATTTGGGGTCATTTGAAGTGCTTACATTCACCAAAATAATCACAAAAATTTGGCTTTAGAGACTAATAAATTCCAACTCATGTATTAATTCTAACTAGAAATGTGTGGTTTGGTCTCATCTTGATTTTTGTCATACTCTAAAACATTGCTTCCTATGTATTACTCAAAAGCCTTGGAAAATATTGACTCCAAAACAATATGAATGTAACATTATTTTTTGTGCATTTATAACTCCACACACATGCAGATTCTTATCTATCTAAAAGGAGCATAAACTCTGAGCACCTGGGTGGCTTAGTTGGTTGAGAGTCTGATCAAAGGATCAAGTCCCACATGGGGTTCTGTGCTGAGCATGGAGACTGCTTAAGATTCTCTCTCTCCCTCTGCCCCTCTCCTGTATGTGCTTTCTTTCTGTTGAAGAGAAGAAGAGAAGAGAAGAGAAGAGAAGAGAAGAGAAGAGAAGAGAAGAGAAGAGAAGAGAAAGGAAAGAGAAGGGAAGAGGAAGGGAAGGGAAGGGAAGGGAAGGGAAGGGAAGGGAAGGGAAGGAAAGGAAAGGAAAGGAAAGGAAAGGAAAGGAAAGGAAAGGAAAGGAAAGGAAAGGAAAGGGAGCATAAACTCTTACCTTTGAATTAATAACTTACTTTTTTGCTCTGACATTTAGTAGAAGAAAGCACTATTTAAGGAAAAAAATTACATGTTTTTAAATTTCTCTCTTTAAGATCAACTGATTTCTTTTTTAATTTTTTTTAAATTTTTAAATTTTATTTTTGATAGAGAATCTCAAGTAGGCTCTACACCCAGCACAGAGCTTGATCGGGGTGGGAGGCTCAATCTCATGACCCTGAGATCATGATCTAAGCCAAAATCAAGAATTGGTTGCTTTACTGACTAGGCCATCTAGTTGCCCCCTAATTTTAGTTTTTAAGTAATTTCTACACCCAACAAGGAACTCGAACTCACAACCCCGAGATCAAGAGTTGCACATTCCATCCACTGAGCCAGCCAGGAGCCCCAGATCCATTAATTCTCTTAAACTAGAATAAAACTATACATATGATTAAGGGCGCAAAATATTTTCCATATTTATTATGAATTTTTTAATATCTGCATTATTGTATTTAGTAGTGCAATCCTTAACTAAATATAATTGCATTTGTTTTTTTCTTAAGCAGTGCAAAAAATTCAGTAAATAAGAAACGTACAACTTCGACTCAACGCAAGACATCTTTCAGGAGCAAACTTTGCTCAGGAATAGTGTTAACGTACTATTTCCTGCAATGATTTCTTTACACAGAAGCTGAATTTTTGCTTTGAATTGCACATTATAAAATGCCTGTTGAAAAAAAATATTTGCATCATATTTATTAGATTTTTCATTTGTTCCTTTCTAACTGTGTTTTGCTCTGTCAACTGTTTGTTAGAAGATTTCCCTCGAGAGAAAATTGAGCTTCATATCCGTGCTCATAGATCACAGTGTGAGTACTAGCTTGCTGCACTCCACTTGGCAGGTAGGAATATCCTGAATAACACTGAAATATAATTGGCTTCAGCTCCTGGTGCTGTCCCCTGAAATTGCTTCATTCTTATATCACCTCACCTAAGCAGCAAAGACATACTTTAAATTCAGACAGCCTTAAATTGCGGTATTACAGCTTTTTTTTATAAGCCTCAAGAGTTACTAAGGTGACAAAAACTGCTTGTTTTTCGAAATATTCCATATATTTTACTGAGGTGTAGATGTGGAGGTAGTTACAGGAATTACAAAGCACCGACAGAACTAACTACATTTGGCCTTTGAATAATATCCGCTGGGTTTTGTGTTTATATCCTGTTTCTAACCCAATTGCCTGAGACTACTGCATTCAATATTAAAAGACAAACTGTTCTTTCTTCCCTATTAATTGAAGCAGCACTTATTGCTTATATTGTTAATATACTAAACATGTGTTTGAATATGGTCCTTGGCCAAATTTCATAGCCAGTGGTTTAAGAACACAGAGGATACACTCCAGACCTGATTAGCTCGTTTCCCAGGATAGTGGGGGGGGGGGGGGGGGGGGGGAAAGGGTGGTTGGAAGCAGCATCGGTAATTTTTCAGCTCATTAGGTGCATATTCATCTTAATGGGGCATCAAAGTTTAAAACTATAATGCATTCCCCTCATTTAATCCACCAGAGAATATGCACAGTAACCACATGAAAGCAGAAAGGATTTCAACACTTTGAAGCTGCACAAGCAGGTGTCATCTTTCCCTTCAGGCGGAATGGAAACGGAAACTTGATTAGTCTAATTCGGCCTCGGTAACCCCCTTTGCCGCTCCCTTGCCATCCGGAGCGGATGGAGAGCAGTGCATCACGGCAGATAAAACACAAACTGAATTGCTTTCAGCTACATTTGCAGAGAAAGGGGGTGGGAGGGAAAGAAAGATGACCGAAGTCATAGTCTTGCCAATAAACGCAGTTTTATTCATTCTCAGCACACACATTCATTAGCACCCCTTTTTATATAACATGTTCTGCTAGAGGCTGCCCAGTGAAGAGTATCAAAATTCAGGAAAACATCAAGAGAGGGCATAATAGTTCTCTTGCGTCCTGTCTGAACCCAGCCTTAAAGATTTTAAACAAATATAAAACTTTTCAACTTACTCTTCACAATCTAACTTAACTGGTCATTTACACTTTATCCGTTGTATACTTGTTTTCGTGCTCAGATAAAAATAATCTCTTGTATTAGTTTTGCTCTAGAGAGTGTAAGGCTTCTTATTGGTCCTCTCCAAGTAAACATATGAATATTAACTTGCAGTTAATGTCTGATTCAAATGAATGGTTGGAGTTCTTTCCACCTTCGTTCCAGGTAACACGGGAATCCTCCCACTTTAATTTTGGGGAGAAAAGGAACATGGAGGAAAGGAGGATAACTCTTTTTGGTAGAATATATTCCCTTTGTAACATTTTTAGTATTTCTTTCATTGTATTTTATGTAATTACTTACTTTAATCCAAAAGTAAGAGGATAATTTAGTGATGCATGATATGTTTCTAAATTATCTGAAGTATATCTTTGCAGTTAAAGTAAATTATTTGCATTTATGCGATTTGGCATGAAGATAATATCCCAGGAAACCCACAAAGTACATATGTTTTCACATGACACTGAAAAGTTATAAATGGGAGTGCTGTCCCCAAGGGCTTGAAGACGTAAGGCTGTTTTGCAAAAACTTCAAGACTCAGAGGCATATGGTAACATAAAATGGCTTATTAATAAGAAATGGCCAATCTATTAAAAAAAAAACACTTTGGAAGTAAAACATTTGGTCTCTACATCGTCGTTACGAGACTGTCAATGAGTGACTCAAGGGTGAGGTCCAGGCCACTTTTGCTGGCACGTAGTAGGTTCCAGTTAATAAATACAGAAACACAAAAACAGGGAAAGTTAATATGAAACTAATTCATACTAAATATTATCATGCTTATAATTGTAAATTAAATATTGACTGATGATGCAAACTTACCAGATTTTTATAATAAGTTCGTAATGATTTAAACACATTAGTTGGCTAAATTTCAGCTCAATAGCTCTACATTTTCTTGAAATGACTTGAGGCTAAGGAAACAGTCTGAAATGTGCCTCTTGAAATCACTTTGTCTGGATGAAACATTTGTCTTAAGAGCACATATTTCTCGTGGGCAATGCATACATGATAATGTGCAACGTATACATTTCGCTTGATAAAGTTCATTACTTTATATCTACATTATTTGTGTATACCCAAATATGGTAAATAGGCCCTAAAGTTAAAATGGCAGTGTGGTATGGTCAGCATACACAACAGATAGTCTGGCCCTTTATGCCTTATAGTTTTTCTTCTTTCCTTTATCTTCCCACGGCCTCAAAGCCTTAAATTACTCAGATTTGCATTTGATAGCCTGATTAAATCAGTTGAAATTCAGATATGAAATGATGACAGATTAATAATGTCATTAATCGTCCCAAAAGAAGACTATAAAAGATCTCCAGTTAACACGAGTTAAGAAATGATGCTTTTCTCTGGCGTGACTCAAGGTGTTTTTCTCAATCCACAAGCTGCAGGCACTTCCTTTTTTCTATGACATACAGCAAGTAAACCCAAGAATAAAACACACAGAAGCATAATTTACCACACACTTGAACTCTTCCCCACTTTTTTGAGGGATTATGCATTTAAAGGAATTTAGTAAAAAAAAAAAAAAAAAAAAAAAAAAGAGTCCTCTTCTTAAGAGAAGAGAATAATTTGCAGAACAATAGGTTAACTGCCAATTGTGAGAAGAACAAGGGATGTTTCAGCATCCACACAATGAGCCCTCAGTTTAAGGTTCAGAATTTCTACCAAGTTAGATAGAAAAAATAAAATAATAGTGTGATAAACTGACAAGAGTAATCATACATTAACCCCATTCCTGTTTGAAACATGCTTTTTTGTAACCCTCATCATAAGAGCAAAGTCCCCTCCAAAAGTCCCAGAGTTTTTGAGGGGAAGGGTATTTTTTATCTATATCCTTCATATTGCTAGTGTAAATTAAAGACATATTAACTCAATAAGGTACTTGAAATCTTTTTTTTTTAATTTTAATGTTTATTCTTGGTAGAGAGTGTGTGAATGGAGGAGGGGCAGAGAGAGAGAGAGGGAGACACAGAATGTGAAGCAGGCTCCAGGCTCTCAGCTGCCAGCACAGAGCCCGACGCGGGGCTCGAACTCAGGAACCATGAGATCATGACCTGAACGAAAGTTGGACGCTCAACGAACAGAGCCGCCCAGGCGCCCCTAGAATTCTTGATAATAATTTTGAAAAGTGTCAAGTTTATATGATATTAGGTTATTGCTTTTATGATTCACTGGTGTGATATCTGAAGTTCTAGGGGAACGTTTGTCTGTTTTCCCCAAAAGCAAGATAATTATAACTATCACATAAGGCTGCTTGATAATTAAATGAGTTAATATATGTAGAGCACCTAGAATCATAATAGATGCAGAAAGTCTCTATATAAATATTATTAATTATGACTATGCCAACCAGGGAATTCATCTTTGACATTTCCTTCTTTTTTTATTCCACGAATCTAGCTAATAACATGACATAAGCGAGTAAAAGCGTTGTATTTCTTACCACTGCCTGGGTTCATTTCCTGTCCTCTCTTTACTATAAGCTCTGTTCACTTTTTGCCTTTAATATTAGGCACCATGCTTCACCAAGGAATCTATGTTGCATAACACTTCCAAGCCGGTGGTATTGATGACATCTTACATGATGCCATCATCACTTTTAAAACTGAGAATGGCTCTTTATTTTCAGTGGAACCAGTTGTGTCCTTTTCCCTGGCTTTTAAATTCATTCGAATTTGATCCTAGGATACCTATCAACCCTGAGCTCTTACTACTCCTGCTTTTCACATGCAAATAACTGGACACTCTACTCAAGCTGGCTTAAGAATATTAAATGTATAAACTGAACAAAAGCTTGTCAATAGGCTGGACTCAGAGACAGTAGGTGCAATAAATGGTTCAGGTTCTTTCTCTCCTTCACAATGCTGGCCTTACCCCAAGGCTAGTTGCTCCCAAGTGAGTAGAATGGCCTCATGCCTCCATGTTCCTTTCATTCCCCAAGGTGGCCAACACATTTGCCTTGCCTTGCCCTGGTAAGGCAAGAAAAGTGGGATTACCGTGACTTGCTTCTGGTATCAGCTGGAGTAGAATCAATATCGGTGATTCAACCACAGAATCTATTAGAGGTGCTAAATTTAGTTGAAACTCACTAAATTCATTTTGATTGATCAATGCTTAAAAATCCGTTTATATTGCCAATTTATAAAGTGGAAAAGAACCGATAAGAGTTATTGAGGTCTGAGATTGACCCATCACGCTTTCATATGCTATACGAAATATCAGATTATTTTGGGAGATACAGATGTGGGATTTAGTCCAAGAGTGACCATTCACTAGCAGTGTGAACTTGAGAGAGTTCTCTACCCTCAATAACTCTCGGTTTTTTCAGTTGTAAAGGGAGCGTGAATACAGAACATACTTAATAAGATGGTTTTCATACCAAATAAGAAATGAAGTGCTTCATCCAGTGTGTGCTACATAATAAGCTCATGATAAGTCTTGGTTATCTTTTCCAAGATAAATGAATTATAGCCAATTAAGGCAAATGTTGCAGAAATACATTCTAAATTAAGTGGAAATCTAGATGATAAAAATATTACTTAATTTGATTCAATATTGTAAAAATAATCAGTTAACAGGGGATTTCCTGGTGGGAAACACTGAGAAACTCAGTGTACTATGTGTAAAAGAATGATTTGCAATGGGTAACGTTGCAATTGTTTGTTTAAAATTAGTGATTCTACTAATAACAAACATTTATGTAGTCACAGGAATTTCAGAGTTTATCATGCAACTGATTAAGCAAGGAGTTTTTTTTTCCCCACAGGTAGTTCAAAAGAAGATACCAGATGAGCACTGTTTATTCAGGCATTCTGTATTATGGGTCTAAATGCATGCATTTCTAGCATATCCACGCAGCCTACTGTTATTCATGGGTCGACAATTTAGATTTAGTCAACCTGAAGCACTGATCAAAAAGAATGACCCCATTCTTCATGGCTTCCCAGCAATCCACCTGTAGGGTGCATTGCTTGAAGCTGAGATTCTGTTCATGCTGAAAGTGTTTCTTCTGGCCTCCCTGCTTGAACTCATCCTCTCCAATTCCAATTCAAAGCTCTTTGGGAATCCTGCTGTCATACTCTCTTTACCAATCTCCAGCCCAGCCGTGTTTCATTAATCATCATCCCAGAGCTGGCAAAGACATGGTGGATGGGAACCTTGTCCTTCATTTCTGTGCATTTGTTAGAGCTCATGGGCAATGCTGTTCAAGCAGATTGATTCAAAGCCTGCAGATATCATAGTTTTAAAGGCATCGAAGAGCACTGACATTATTACTACGACTTAATAGAACTTTACCTTTCGGTGCAGCTTGGTATCTCTTTAAAATCGCTGCTCACAGGGGCGCCTGGGCGGCTCAGTCGGTTGAGTGTCCAACTTTGGCTCAGGTCACGATCTCACGGTTTCTGAGTTCGAGCCCTCCATCGGCTCTGTGCTGACAGCTCCGAGCCTGGAGCCTGCTTTGGATTCTGCATCTCCCCTCTCTCTCTACCCCTCTCCTGTGTCTCTGTGTCTCTCAGTAATAAATAAACATAAAAAAACAAATAAATAAAAATTAAATCTACATTTAAAATTTTTTTTAAATGGGGCCCCCAAAGGGCTCAGTTGGTTAGGCGACCAACTTTGGCTCAGGTCATGATCTCGCAGTTTGTGAGTTCAAGTCCCGCATCGGGATGTGTGCGGACAGCTTAGAGCCTGGAACCTGCTTGGGATTCTCTGTCTCCCCTCTCTCTGTCTCTCTGTCTCTTAATAATAAATAAACGTTAAAAAAATAATTTAAAAAATCACTGCTCCCAAAAGGAAAAGTCCCCTCCATTTCCAACTCTGAGCGCGGACACAACAGTTTTGATGGTGTGTGAGACTCCTATGCAGCAAGCTAGTCCGCAGTGCCTGCAGCTGGGTTTGTCGCCCATACAGAATTTTGCTCAATTTGGAAAAGTGCTCAATTTCACCTTCTTAGACAAAGGTATTAAGAGAACAATCAAAATTTCCCATCTCTTTAAATACTGTCCTTGGGAAGTTAGTTAATCTTTTTATGCTATTGAGCTTCCTCTCTTTTTTGGGAAATGAAAGAACATGTACAGTTTTAATAAAAAACTTGAAGTTGGAAGGGTCAGTGGTGAACATCCATCCTAATTTTTTTTTTTTTTTTTTTTTTTTACAGATGGAAAACCTGAAACCCAGAGCTGCTTGCTCAGCATTACTCTTTAATATTATTATCACAGCTCTGACTGTTACTGAGTATGCTTTGTTCTGGCAATCAAAGTAGGAAAAAGTCTTCGCATCAAAGTGTTCTCAAAGAACGTGATTGTGAAGACGGACAAATATAGCTTATTTGTCTTCCATGGTGGGTGACAATAACAAAGGATACGTAAGACATTTTTTTCTTTTGAAAATCGACAAAAGACAAGAATGACAAAATTGCCAATAGTACGTAAGAACGTGAAAAATATGAAGTAAAAATTAAAATAGTACAAACGTATTGGAAAAGGCTGTCTCATGTGCATAGTCTTTCGACCTACGCTTGGCCCCTTGAATACCTTGGGCCTGGAACACTTCCTTACCAGGAGATAAAGAGTTCACACAGGGGGCACCTGGGTGGTTCAGGCGGTTAAGCTTCTGACTCTTGGTTTCGGCTCCGGTCATGAACTCACAGTTTGAGAGTTCAAGCCCTACATCTGGCTCTGTGCTGAGTACCGAACCTGCTTGGGATTCTCTCTTTCTCTCACTCTCTCTCTGCCCCTGCCACGTTCTCTCTCTCTCTCAAGGTACCTAAACTTAAAAAACAAAAACAAAAACAAAAAAGAGTTCACACAGCTTGTGTTGGACCTTGTTATAAGCTCCATGAGCAAGCTTTTTGTCTCCGCTAAAGGTGTTTGCATCATACGGCCCCCAGGCAACCCCACTGTTATGTCTGTTCTCCCCAAGGGACAGGGTCCTTGTACTACAACATAGAATTAGCATGCCTAGACTAATCCCTGCGTCCATCACCAGGAGAGACCCTTTGGGACTGATGCCCAGTACTGAAGCTGACTTTGTGCTGTCTCTTCTTCTAGGTAAGCAAAATATTGTCTCAACCAGTGCTTGACTGTACTGTAGCTTCCTTGGTGACTCTAATATAAAGAAACAAGGGGCAGAAGTGTTTACAGTTCCCCTCTCAGCTTGGTAACACATAAAACACGCATTCTGCTCACATAAAATGTGATTTCCATTAGGTAACTGTATCTGAAATAGAAACAAAATATTCAAACAAAAATGACTTTAGCTAGTTTTGGTTTTTAGGTGTGGCGAGGTGCTGGGCTGGCATAGTTTATATCAGTGAGAAAGCAAATATTGTTATACCCTGCTTTTTACAGAGACCAGCGTGGGAAAGAGAAAGGAGGAAACTCAGAAGACATGGTATATCATTTACCAGACTATTGGCAGTTGGAACAGAAAGCTTCATTCTTCCGGATAGTAACGTATAGGGAAATTTCTGGACACTGTCAGGGAGAACAAAGAGAAGAGAAGAGGCCAAAGCCTGAACTTACTTCTAAGTGATTTGCATTTCTGCTACATGAACATCTGCTATGTCCCCAAATACCAGTAAAGTCTGGCCAGGTTCAAATGTACATGAGCGGATATTGACGAAATCAAGGAAAAGTAACTGCCAACGTGAACGGTACAGGAGAAAGAAAAAACATAGCCTCCGAAGGTGAGATACCAGGGAATTTGTTGATGAGCACAAGATAACCCTAAAAACAAAAACAAACAAACAAAAGCTAGAATGAAAAAAAAAGTCTGACTCTTTGGGGCTGTTTCTTATTTTTAATACATTTTTGTTTTATCTTTTTTTTTTTTTCTTTTCTGCTTCAACCCATGCACTGAAATGCACTTTGGTAGATTCTGTCGACTGGCCCCATGCTGCCTATCCTTCCTCGACCATCTTACTTTAGCTTTGTTTGCTATTTATTGCTGTTATTCTTGGTGTTATAGTAGTTAAAGCACACATCTGACCATATCGTTCCACTCCTACTAAATACTTCCATACATCTTTCAAAATATTTTTTACAGAAACTATGATGCCATTATCACACCCACAAAATCAACAATGCTTTGTTAATACCATAGAAAATTATAGCCAATTCATGTTTTCCTATTTATCTCAAAAAAATGCCATTTGGAATTAGGATCCAAACAAAGATGACTCTTGTATTTGATTGTAACGTCTTCTAATCTTCTTTTAATCTAGAATAATCGTATGTATTCTTTTTTTAATTTTTTTCTCAATGCCTTTGAATTATTGAAGAAAAACCTGATACTTTGTCCCATAGAACAGCCTATGGCTGAATATGTATGGTTGCCTCATCGTGTTGTCATTTAACCTGTTTCTTTCACTCTGTATTTACTATAAATTGGAAGTTAGTCTAACTTTTTATTGCTTAGGTTTGGTTCAATTTCTTGGCAAGAATACTTTTATATTCTTGACAAGAATAATATTATAAAAAATACTAATTCTATATGAATACTTCATATCGTATGACATCAGAAGGCATCTAATGTCTGGCGATATTACCAATCATTGCATTCAGAGGATGGAATCAAGCTTTATAAAAAGCACAAGCTTATCTCTTTAACCCTCTGCCCTTCACCATTCTTTCTTCTTCCTCTCAGGAAGGTTGGCATGGTGTCTGAAGGTTCACTATACATCTTGTGATCAAAAAGACAAAACTCACAAGCAGAGCAAGAAGATAAAAAAAGGCATAGACACGTTACGGTAAAGACATAGGAATTCCGTGGCCAGTCTAATTCTTGATTTATTGTTGAGTGAAAAAACATGAATCTCCCATTGAAACTGTTATTGCTTGAAATTTCTGCCATTTGCAACTATATGCGACATCGATTCACCTCTTTTTCACATCGTCCCTCAGCAATACTAGTTCTGTATGCACTAGGAAAGCTCTCCTGGTTATTTGGAGCCAGCACCTGCTCTGATTAGCAAGTGGCCACATCCATACTCGTCTCTTCACTGAGATTTCAAACGCATGCCCTGTGCTTTGCTTTAACTTTAAAAATGTGAATCTTAAGGGTACCTACTTCTTAGTTTTATTGTGAGAACTACATTAATTCAAGTAAATTACCGGAGATAAACCATAGCGTCTGGTATACAGTAAGTAGACTTCCTCTTCCCATTACTTCTTCAGATCATTGAAACAAGCATCAGGGTGAGGTAGCAACTGACATTTAGTATCACCCAGGAACCGTGCAACTATATTTGTCATCGATTATTCCTTAATCATCTGAGGCACTCTCTTTCCAAGCTGTTACTACCCAAAACTTTACATAGGAATTATTTGCTCGTGAAGAGAAAAACCATTGTCATGCAGAACTGGACACAAAAAATAATAGTAAATTATGTGTTCGTATCAAGATAGAAGTCTAAAAAATGGGGACGGGGAACCTATTACAGGTAGCTCAATAAATACAAGTTACCAACATCTAAGTTTCTGTTTATTCACTCTAAATTTGTATATTAAAAGGAAGGCCACACCAAACATGTGGGGGAAGCTATGGCAGAGGTTGATCAGCTAGCTGAGAATGATGAGTTTATCAACCTGGTGAGATATATTTAAGATAAAATAATTTTCTGAGCAACATCTCAAGTCGACCAAAAGCTGGTAAATCAGTAAGGCAGATTTGATTTTCCTAAAAACATAAAAGACTCTGTCTTGGCCACAAAAAAGTAGATCTGGGTCAAGTCCACAGTGGAAATACAATTTTGGGGCCAGTAAAACCTCTTGCTGGTTCAGGGAATCAGAGCAAAAGGGCTTTGAAAGGGAAGTGTTTAGACGTCTGAGGTGTTTGAAACACTTATGAATGAACTCCAGGGATGCCCTCACTCGGAAAATTAGATCGTCCTATAATCAGAGAGCATAAAAAAGTTACAATGGGAATTTGACTTCCCACACGATGGAGTAAAGAGGTTGACAAATCCACTTGCTACAAAGCAACTAGAAAGCAGGGCAAAATTTTCAAAGCCAACAATTTTATCAGCATTCTGGAATTTGACCAAAGGTCTATAACTCAGCAGTGTTTATTCATGAAACAAACACATTTATTAATGTGGACTTCGGGTAAGAACAGCGCAGGTGTGTGGCCTTCTCAGCCGTGGCTCCTTCCCTTTCTCCCTACTCGCAGCCTGATTAGGTTCAGTCATCGTGGTACTTCAGCCAGGGCATGGCCATGGCAAGCGGTGAAAACCAGCTGCTTTGCCGTTGCTGCTGCCCTAAGACACTTCTTTGATTGCAGTGTAGTCGAAGTGTTGGGTTCAATAGCAAGAACACAGGCAGAACCAACAGATGAACCGGGGATTTAACAGAGACTTCCAGAGGTGAGACAGCCACACATCCAGGAGCCACCAAAGACTACACACATGTGCCGAAGTGGCAAGCGTGGGCACGCGCCATCCACACTTCCTAGGTCCACAGGACTGGCGGGACCAAATGATACTCAGAAGAGTCACAACAGCCCAGCAGAACGTAAGAAGTGGGGAAGATTTTAAAATGACCTGAAGTTTGAATGTATCCTTCAGCCCACGCCCAAATCCATCATGCAAGGGTTGACGCTTTACTGGCTTAAATTCTTGGAGCACAAATTTTGACTCACCTTCAGTTGATCTCTAATCTATGCCAACAAAGGAACCGTGACTTAAAAATAAAACCAACCAAAAATTTGAGCAGAGATCAGTGACCTTGCATTTCCAGGGAGACATGCTACACTTACACAGGCAAGTTTATAAACAAACAAACAACAACCCAGTTTGGGGGTAGGGGAGAGCCAAATGTAGAATTGTTAATATAGGGGCGCCTGGGTGGCTCAGTCGGTTAAGCGGTTAAGCTGAAGCGTCCAACTTCAGGTCCTGTCATGACCTCACAGTTCGTGAGTTGGAGCCCCGAGTCCGGCTCTGTGCTGACAGCTCAGAGCCTGAAGCCTGCTTCCAATTCTGTGTCTCCCTCTCCCTCTGCCCCCTGCCTTGCTCCCACTCTGTCTCTGTCTCTCACAAAGTGAATAAATGCTAACAAACAAAAAAAGAATTGTTCATATATTTTCAAAAACATCCAGTATTCAACTAAAAATCAGTAGACATTGCAAAGAAACAAGAAAGCACAACCCAACCATAGAAAGAAGAATGCCCCAAGGTGTTAAATTCAGAAAGACTTCAAAGGAGTTACTATAAATGGATTGAAACAATAGTAAGAGCCATGTTTTGTTTTGTTTTTTAATTTTCTTTTTACATTAATTTAGTTTTGAGAAACAGAGTGAGACAAAGCATGAGCGGGGAGGGGCAGAGAGGCAAGGTGACACAGAATCTGCGGCAGGCTCCAGGCTCTGAGCAAGCCATCAGCACAGAGCCTGATGCAGGGCTCGAACCCACAAACTGTGAGATCATGACCTGAGCCGAAGTCAGACACTCAACCGCCTAAGCCACCCAAGTGCCCCAAATAAGAGCCATGCTTAAAGGAAAGCATGGCAACAATGTTGTAGTGAATGGATAATTTCAAAAAAAGATTAAAAATTATTTTTAAACAGGATCAAATGAAAATTGTGGAGTCGAAAAGCGCAACAAATAAAATGCAAATTCACTTGAAGGGCTCAATAGCAGCTATGAGAAGGCAAGA
The DNA here is from genome assembly GCF_027475565.1 of Acinonyx jubatus. Taxonomy (NCBI): domain Eukaryota; kingdom Metazoa; phylum Chordata; class Mammalia; order Carnivora; family Felidae; genus Acinonyx; species Acinonyx jubatus. The sequence continues at coordinate 176,221,479 of NC_069381.1, read as the reverse complement.
AATAATTGATTAACTTGAAAATAAAACAATAGAAATGATTCAATCTGAAGACCGGGGGGAGAGGGGAATTGAATAAAAGCAAACAGTCTTATAAATCTGGGGAATGAAATCAGTTCTACCAACACATGAGTGATAGGAGAAGAAGAAAAAAGACAGTGAAAAATGTCAAAAGATATATTTGAAGAAATAATAGCTGAAAGCTTCCCAAATATGATTTTTTTCAAAAGACAATCTACCTAACAAAAAAAGTGTAAAAAACCTAAAATAAAATCCAAGCGCAGTAAAGATAAACAGATTCACACTGGGACACATAGTCGAACCGTCGGGAGACAAAGACCAAAAGGAAATTTTGAAAACAGCAAGAGAGAAATGATTCATTCACATATTAAATGTACAGGAGAACAACATTAAGACTAAAGGCTGACTTCTCTCAAAACCTGGTGGCCAGAAGCAATGGGTTGGCAATTCAAAACCCTTAAAAACAAAACCGAGAACGATCTACCAAGAACTATCTATCCATTTTAAAATGCAAGTCTAGGAGCACCTGGGTGGCTCAGTTTGTTAAGCATCCAACTCTTGATTTCGGCTCAGGTCATGATCTCAAGGTTTGTGAGATCTAGCCCTGCGTTAGGCGGCTCTCAGCTCCATGCGGACCCTGCTTGGGATTGTCTTACTCCGTCTCTCTCTCTGCCCCTCTCCCACTCATGCTCTCCCTTTCTCTCAAAATAAGTAAATAAACATTTAAAAAAATAAAATGCAAGCCAAATAAAAACTTTTTTTATAAAGCCTAAAGAATGTATTATTACCAGACTTGCCTTACAAAAAATTCTAAAAAAATAAATAAATAAAACACTTCAGACTAAGAGAAAGTGACATTAGACATGAAATCAAATCTGCAGGAAGAAATGAAGAACACTGCAAATATTAAATATATGAGTAAAAATGCCATAAAGGACTATTGACTAGTTCTCATTTCTTTTCATAACTCTTTTTATCTGACGTGATTGTACAAAGCAATTGTTATTACATGGTGTTGTTGGATTTATAATATATATAGATATAATATATATGGCAATAATTACAATATATATGGCAATATATATGGCAATATTGTTTTACTCTTCCTTTTTCCTTCCATCTTTCCCTTTTATTTCTTTTCTGTCTGTATCTTTTCCCTTTCTCCCTTTCTTCCTCCTCTCCCCTTTGTGTTATTATTGCCAAATATACTGTTGGTGTGTCTGTGACTTTACTTATGAATTTTTACCTAGAAAATACAATAAAATATACAGTAAAAGTTTTTTTTAATTTTTTTAAATGTTTATTTATTTTTGAGAGAGAGAGACGGAGACAGAGTGCAAGTGGAGGAGGGGCAGAGAGAGAGATACACACACAGAATCTGAAGCAAGCAGGTTCCAGGCTCTGAGCTGTCAGCACAGAGCCCAGCGTGGGACATGAACTCACCAACTGTGAGATCATGACTTGAGCCAAGGTCAGACACTTAACCAACTGAGCCACCCAGGCGCCCCTATACAGTAAAAGATTTTTTTAAAAACCTAGAGTTAATAAGACAGTTTAATGAAATTGATGGCAACATGATGAGAATGCAAAATTAATAATATTCTTATACATATACAATAAACAAGTAAAATATCATATTAAAATATATTAAAATAACCTTCACAATAGCAATAAAAATGTACGGTATCCTTTAAAGAAATCTGGAAAACTGCAGAAGTCTTTATGGAGGAAATTATAAATCTTTCCTGAAGGTCATAGATGAAGCTCAAGTATATAAGGAGATACACATGCCTGTGTGTGGCTTGAAAGACTCAATGTTATGTACATGGCAAATTTTCCCAAATTAATTATAAATTCAATACAAGTCCGATCAAAATACCAGCAGCTGTTTTATGGAACTTGACAATTTGATCCTAATTTTAATAGGAAATATAAGAGACAAAAATATACAGGACAATATTAACAGGAAAAAAATTGTTAGAGAATGTGCAAGAACATACATTCGGGCTTGTGATAAAGGTATAATAATTTGGGGTACAGTAACTTCACAGACATGTCTAAATACCCCAGGGGAACAGTATCTAGAGAAGCAGACCCACACCTCATTTGGAGATTTGTACACGGAAGAAGTCATATTGCAAATCAGTAGGGAATGAATGGTTGATTCTGTAAATCAGATGATGGATTGCTCGTTTGGTAAAAAAAAATAGATTTCCATCTCAAATTTCGTATAAAATGAAATACAGATAAACAAAACTGTAAATTATTTTTAAAAGAATAGCAGAAAATATATTTGGGGGATGTTTTCTCTTGGAAAACATCTGAAATGTGATTACTTTTTAAAAAGAATCCTATGTAAAAGACAGCAGTAGTAATGTAAAAAAGCAAGTAGTGGACTGAAAGATAATTTCAATGAATGTAACTGCCAACAATATACGGAATATACAAAAAGCATTTAGATATCATTAAAGAACAGTCAAATAGAAATTATGTGTATAATGTATAAACAATTCACATAAGTGAAAACCCAAATGGTCAGCTGACACATGAATACTGGTTTTGCCTCATTATTATTCAAGGGAATGAAAAAAAATTTTTTTTTATTTTTTTTCAAGGGAATGAAAATTTTGAGGAAAATGAAATAAAATTAAACAGATACCAGATTCACTAATGTGTGTACATAAATATAAATAATATAAATAATATAAATATATATATATATATATATCATAGGGGAAAATGTGGAACAATGGGAACCCTCATATTCTGCTAATGTGACAATATATCAGCTTAATTATTTGCAAAGCCATTTCTATCAATTTTTCCTTTAAAATAAATTTATAAAATTATTAAATACACAAAAGTAGGGAGAATAGTATGATTAATTTCCATGTACACTTTACTCAACATCCATGATGATCAACATTATTCTAAAGTATGTCATCTAGAATGTGCCAGTCTCCCCACTCTTCCTAGGTTTTGCTTGTTTGTTTGCTAGATTATTTTATTTTATTTTATTTTATTTTATTTTATTTTAAAGTTCATTTATGTATTTTTGAGAAAGAGAGTGCGAGACAGGAGAGGCGGAGAGAGGGAAAGAGGATCCCAAGCCGGCTCTGAAGTAACAACTCAGTCCCACAATCTGTGAGATCATGACCTGAGCCAAAATTAAGAGTCAGATGCTTAACTGACTAAGCCACCCAGGCACCCTGCTGGATTACTTTAATTTTTTTAAATGTTTATTTATTTCTGAGACAGAGAGAGACAGAGCATGAGTGGAGGAGGAGCAGAGAGAGGGAGACACAGAATCCAGGTTCTGAGCTGTCAGCACAGAGCCCCAAGCATTTAAGGCACTTGATGAATTTTAATCCATTCATGGCTGGAAGTACTAGGCTGAATATGAGCCATGGTGGTTGAGGCATGTCCAAACAAAGTAATGATAATTGATACCCCATTTCATGGTATATCTATTGATTCAACAGTTAAATCTAAATTATTCCTGAAAAAAATAAAAACAAAGTCAACCACATAAGTGACCTATGAGATTTAAGAAAACTGGGGTAAATATGAGAATAGCCTCTTAAATTTTTGTCTTCATTAAGAATGAACATAAGAACAACTCACCAGATTAAGAAATGGAAGATATTCACCAATAAAAGATATTCTAATGAGTTATTTTTGGAGGGATAAACAATCCAGACTGGGATTTGCTTTATAAAGACTAGAGAATTACTTGCCCAAACATTGAAAATGCTGAGCTCTAAACAAGCTGAACAAAACAATTGAGCACATGTCTTAACCAGATGCCTACCTTGATTATTTTTATGAACAGCAATTCTGCTGCCCAGTTTTTATGTGCAGTTTTATTTTACATATGCACACAAGAGAGAAAAAGAAATGAGGGAAAGTTCAACATTAACCATATTTAGCCTTCCCTAAGGGCATAACATATTCACCAGTTCAATCACAAATTGTTCTATAGAAAACTTGATGAATCATTGTAGCTGTTCAGCACGTCATTTTGTATTGAAAGCTGATATGAAAGATGATAAAGCCCATAAGGGTATTATCCCCAGTTCCTGAATAAAGGGGAAACAAAATAAAAAGTCATTACCCCACCATCATCAACAACAACAAAATGAATCAGGCCAAAGATGCTTATATTACTAAATATAAGCATCCAGAATATCTAGCATGTAAGTCCAAGCTAAATTTGAAAACATTTACATGACATGCACTCCTGTAGGCTCCACGTGACCAGACAATAATGCTTGTCTTTGTCTTTAAACTGTAAAATCAACAAGTCATATCAATCATGACATCACTGAATCAGCCACCTGTATTGATCATGAATATGGTCAGGCGCTTTACTTGACCTCTTTTTCTGTATCGTAATCCATTCCATCAGGAACAGAGACCCTTTGCTAAAAGTGAGTTTCCAACACTGGCAGTCTTTGCTGACAAGCAGGTGCCAATACCATGCTGATTCGAAAATGACAAATGACCTTGCCAAATCTACCTCAGAGGTGACTGAGTTCTTGGCACCCCAAAAAACATCCCCTAATGGGTGATTCACGAGGCCTGTAAGATCCTCAGCAAAGTTCTTCTCAGAGATGTAGCAGATAACTGTATTTTTTATATCTTAGTAGAAACGAAAGTTTGATAAAGAGATGAGCAGGGTGAAGGGAAGACTTGCCCGTGTTCTGAAACATAGATGTGATTTTTTTCACATCGCTATTTTTGAAGGATAACATACCAAACACAAGTATGGAGGTTGCAAATGCAGTTTTTCGAACGTTCACAAACAGAACATATCCTTGAAATCAGCACTTGGAATAAAAAAATGGAAAAATACCAGCATGCCAGAAAGTCTTCTTTTCCTCCTCTCCAGTCACTGACTACACAACCCCATACCCAACAGGATAGATTATCTTCTCCTCTATTTGTACAGGATATAAGTGAAATCATATGGTACCGGTTCTTGTGTGGGACTTCTTTCCCTCAACATTTCTACATCTGTCTTTTCTACACCTCTTATCCATGTACATTTTAACAGATGTGGGTTTTTTTCTTCTGAATTTCATCAGATACTTCCAAATGAGGTCATGCTAATGTGCACTCTCTAAAATAAAATATAATCAAGGTATATAGGACCTCAAAAATATTCATTTTGCCGCATCTGTTGGCAAACTCAAGGGAATTACTCCAGTTTCTTAGATCCAAAAGAAGTCACCAGAACAAAGATTCTGCTATGCAGGAATGCTATCGGTAAAGGTGCTGACAACTGACCAGTAAATAAATCCAATGTGTACCCTTCAAAAGTGACTGACTGAATAGTATAACCAAATAATAATTATGGGAAATTTTAAGGGTTTTATTTACAAGTCCTCGAGCTCTGAAATGAAACATTTTGTACTTGGGAAGCACTTTGAAACATTCAAAGTACTTCTCATTAATTTCTATAAAAAAAAAAAAAACAGCAACAACAAGACTCACACTGTTTTGCAGATGAATCAATGGATATTTAAATATGCAAGTAGTTTTTCAACCTTATATAACCACTAGATAAAAAATAAACTTAAAACTTTGATCTGTCTCCAAAACATATATTATGAGAATAAAGTCATTCTTCAGTTAAGCAAAATGGTGAGGAATGGAGAACGGATGAGCTCAGGAAGTTTTCCTCCAAATATGCATTAAAGACATTTATGTAACCTTCTACTTAGCACCAAATACCATTTTCTTTCTTTCAGCAACCTTGCCTCCATTTTAAAATTTTAAATCCTTGTAGTTCCTGGCAAATTGCTGGCTTAAAACTGCAAAAAAATAACTTATCTTAAACTGTAAGTTGTCGCCATATTTTGGACATATTAATATTTGTGAACTTTTTCTCAGACTGCTTTGTAACCAATGAAGTTCTTTATTCATTCCTTTATTCTTTCAACATTTAGATAATATGTATTGATCAATTAATAGTTAAAAGTCACTGTGTTAAAAGTAGTGTGTAATAAAAACAAATCCTTTGTGTATGTCTGTCTCTCTCTCTCTCTCTCTCACCATATATACATATACATATACATATATATACATATATACATATACGTATACGTATATATACATATATACATATACGTATACATATATATACATATTTACATATACGTATACATATATATACATATACGTATACATATATGTACATATATACATATGCATATACATATACATAGATATACATATATATATATATATATATATATACACACACACACACACATACATCACATCTGCTTTATCCATTCCCCTATCAATGGACACTTATGCAAATTCCATATATTGGCTATTGTAAATGTGCTTCAATAAATATGAGTGTACATATCTTTTTGAATTAGTCTTTTCATTTTCTTTGGGTAAATGTCCAGCATTGGAATTACTGGATCACATAGTAATTTTTATTTTTTTTAAGTTTATGTATTTATTTTGAGAGAGAGAGAGCACAAGCAGGGGGAGGGGCAGAAAGAGAGCAGAAGAGAGAGAATCCCAAGCAGGCTCTGCACTGTCAGCATGGAGTCCAATGGGGGCTCAAACTCAGAAATCACAAGATCATGACCTGAGCCAAAAACAAGAATCCAATGCTTAACCAACTGAACCACCCAGGTGCCCCTCTATTTTTTTTATTTTTTTGAGGAACATCCATACTGTTTTCCACAGTGGCTGCACCAGTTTGCCTTCCCACCAGCAATGCATGAGGGTTCGCTTTTATGTTTACTGATTGATATATTTCCTTCTCTCCTTTCTTCTTTCTTTCTTCCTTTCTTTCTTTCTTCCTTTCTTTCTTTCCTCTCTTTCTGTCTCTTTTTCTTTCTTCCTTTTTCTTTCTTTTTCTTTCTTTTCCTTTCTCTTTCTTTCTTTCTTTCTTTCTTTCTTTCTTTCCTCTCTTTCTTTCTTTCCTTCCTTCCAGAAAAGTTTTATCCAAAGCCATTATGTGGAACCAAACAAGGTGGACATTAATATGGGGCAGTAGGCAGTAATGGCATAGGCTGAAGGTGTTGGAGCCTGAGCAGAGCTGAAAATGGGTGCATGTGCAGGCAGAGGTAGGGGTGACACTGGTAACAAAAGATGGTTCGCATACAGAGAGGAGTCTTATAATAAGTGAATACATTAAAAATGATTTTCAGTGTTCAGTGAGGGAGTTACGAGTACAGGAAACTAGAAAACTCGAATAAAGATGGTAGTGGTGGATTGTAGTTGGAAATATTGGTATTAATACATGATTTTTAACATATATATCAAAAGACAAAAACAAAATATAGATAAATAGATGTCCCAGTAGAAGACCCTTAGCAGTGACCCACCTTCTTCACAAAGCATTGAGTACACGTGGAGCCCAGATCTTGGTTTCCAAAAATGTTCTCCACGAACAGGAACTAAGGCTTCACCAGAAAATTGCTGATTACAAGGCGAGGGCAGGGAATAGCTCAGGGAATAAGAGGATAACTCTGGAGCATATAATTATACAAAAGATATTGAAGGGCTCAAACACTAATGTAATATATCAAAAGAACTCAGAAGCCAACTGGAAGAAGTTTCTTCCAGCCAACCAGTTTCTTCTAGTTTAATCTAGAGTGACTGAGTATCAAAAGAATTAATGATACCAACACATGTATAATCCATTGAGCGGAACAGGAATCTACAAGTGCATAGAGATATAAGTAAACAAATAAATAAATGGAAAGAAACCAAAGGTTTCCCTTATAGTGTGACGTCAACAAGTAAAAATGGAATGAAATTTTGTAATTACTATTTGGCAACTCCCATAGCTATAATTATTTTAGCCAATAAAACAGATGCTAAAACTAGTGTGTAAAAGATTGAGAAGAGACAGAAAACATACATTTTCTTGGGGCGCCTCAGTGGCTCAGTCGGTTGAGCGTTCAACTTTGACTCAGGTGATGATCTCATGGTTTGTGGATTCGAGCCCCACATCGGGCTCTGTGCAGACAGCTCAGAGCCTGGAGCCTGCTTTGGATTCTGTGTCTCCCTCTCTCTCTGCCCCTCCCCTGCTCATGTTCTCTCTCTCTCTCTCTCTCTCTCTCTCTCTCTCTCTCTCAAAAATAAACATTTAAAAAAATTTTAAGAAAAAAATACATTGTCTCAAAGTACCTGCCCAGAAAATACTAATTACCCATTTTAAAGTTTACCTTTACAGTGGACAAACTTAGAAAATACCACTCAATTTTGTGATGAAAATTAACATTACCAGTAGTGGGAAGCATCAAAAGCATGTACTACTTCACAGAATTCATTAATGAGGATACGGCATCACTTCTATGGTTTTCTTGCAAGGTATCACCTTATTCCAAATTGGGGGAAAATAGACATTCGAACGTGAGGTCAATTCTGCAAAATAACTGACGTACAGCCTTTGTTAAGAGCCAAGGTCATGAAAGTCAAGGAAATCCTGAAGAACTGTCTCAAACTGAAGGAAATGAAAGACATAAAACTGAGTACAACATGCGATTCTCAACTGGATCCTATTACTATAAAAGACATCATCGGGAAAATTGGCCAAACTTGAACAAGGTCCGTGTATTTGATATTAGTAACGGTTTAATGTTCATTTCCTGGCTTGGATGGTTGTGTTGTGGTTATGAAGGAAAATGTCCCTGTGTGTAGGAAATGTACTGTAATTTAACCTCAAATTCATGGGGGGGACAAAATTAATACTGTACTTTCAACTTTCCTAATGTCTGAACCTGTTTCAAAATACAATAATGGAAACGAGGAGGGGATATTAGTGTTTAATGGGTTTAGACTTTCAGTTTTATGAGATGAAAAAGTTCTAGAGATCTGTTGTACAGCAATGTGACTATACTTAACACATCGGAACTGTAAATTTAATAATGACTAAAATGGTAAATTTAATATTCGTGGGTTTTTTTTCTCAATTACAAAAATGGAAATGAATCAACAAACAACAAAAAAGAGGAGTATTGTCTAAGGGATGAGTTCTCGATCCTGAACCGTGTAGTGTTCAGTAAATACAGATGCCCGAATTCCAACACTATAGATTATGACTCAGTACATCTGGATTATGGTTTGGGAATTTTCACTTGTGTCCAGGGATGTGAAAGCGCTGATCACACTCCCCTACTTGCAAGTGAGTAACAAGAGCTACACTAGAATTGAAAAAGCACTTGACCCAGTTTAGAGTGTTCCACTTACTAGTTTTATAACCTTGAACAAATCCCGTGAACACACTCATCTTTAAAGCACTCGTCTCTAAAATGGGGATAATAATTCCTGTCTCATAATATTACTGAGCTCCCCACAGGAGATAATGTAGACAAAAGCACGGCAGAAACAAAAGGCAATGTTACAATGCAAGAAATTAATGAGCAAATTTCTCTACAATAAAAAGAGTCGCATAAGGGACGATAACTATCATGTCTCTCAAGTGCAGCAACACTCGAGTGAGCATCCCGCAACCTCAGATGATACACCTGAGTGACTCTTAGCTTTGGAGCGCATAGATTTAAAAGCTAGCAAGCAAATTACTGAGAGAAACTCTCACAGTCTCTGGGACCGTGAGATGAAAATGAAATCCCATTAGGAAGCTAAAAGCTGATGACTTTTTTCATCTCAGGGGACCCTCTGTTTGGAGTTTTTTGTGGGATCTCACACTAGGGAAAAAAACAACAAAAAGAGAGTATATGGAATACTACACAAGTCTGGCTTCTCACAATCTTTAGCCAAGATGGCTTCCACTTGGTTTCCCAAGTAATCTGATGTCTAGAAACTGCTGGCGAGCAATGGGAAGGATGTTGCTTGTCCTCGTGCCGTTGCTGGCATGGTGGTGCCTTCGGAGACTACACTCATGGACTTTATAGATCAGAGAGACTTGAGGTCAGATTCCAGCCCCAACTGAGCACCCTTGGACATGTTTCTTGTCTCTGCATCTCAGGTTCATAATCAGTCAAATGATAATAATGATAGTATGAAGCTCGTAAGGTTAAATGAATACAGTTAGGATAAATGCTTGATAAATGGTAGCAATTACAGTTTCTTATCCATGGTGATATTCAGCACATTCTCCTTGGTCAATTCTGCAGCAAGTGTTAACACTTAACATAGCAGCTGGGATTAGGGTTTTAGGAAATTACTAATTTGGCCTCAGGAAGTTACTAGATAGATGAATATGATAAAAAATAAATTAATTAATCAAGCCACTCAAGCTCAAAGTAGAGTTTAGACTTGCAAATAACACTTGAGCAGGGTTTTAAGAAGCATTATAAATGTATAAAACACTTTGTTGAGTACGGCAGAGGGCGAGGAGGCTTTTAAAATAGAAAATTCCCATTTCCCATAAGAACCAGATTATGTTCTGCCCTTACGAATCACCCACGGGCGCCTGGGTGGCTCAGTGGGTTGAGCATCCCACTTCGGCTCAGGTCATTACCTCACTGCTCATGGGTTCGAGCCCCGCGTCAGGCTCTGCGCTGACAGCTCAGAGCCTGGAGCCTGCTTCGGATTCTGTGCCTCCCTCTCTCTCTGACCCTAACCCACTCGCATTCTGTCTCTGTCTCTCTCAAAAATAAGCAAACATTAAAAAAAAATAAAAAAAAAAGAATCACCCAAAGCAGTACCAATTCTTACTTAGTATATTCTTTCAGGAAAATTGTATTATTTATATCACTAGTGATTTAGACTCAGAGAAAGAAGAAAAGAAACAATGATGACGAAATTCTCTTTTAGGGACAGTTGTCCGCGGAAGAATTTTTAAGAATAGGGAAGGAGTCAGTTGATATGTTTTGTGGTCTTCCGCCTCATATCAGAAAGCTAAAATTCCTAATGCTCACACTATGGATCAATTTGGACTTTTTACAGCAGCTATTGGTCTTTAAATACTTGATAGTTGACCTTCTTAGAAATCCATGCACTTTCAAGTAAAAAAATCCTTTTGGAAACTTTTTTTTTCCATAGGTTTTGTAAAAACTTCATGCTATCAATTTTACACTATAAAATTTAGGAAATACATTCTGTTTCAAAAATGAAAATCAACACTCCCATTATATCAAGTTGAGGGGCTTGAAAATATGCAGTTATTTTTGCGGAATCATTGAGAAGTTCTTATTTCATTATTCCTATTGCAAATAATGATCTCTAATATCAGTCATCAGTTTTACAGATTAACCTATTAGAATTTTCAAGGAATTTTTAGAATTCAACCCTGCTAATGTTACTCAAGCTACAGTGTTACGTTGGCCGTTAGGCATCTACAAGGGTTTTGGATCTTCAATGGGATTATTATTCTTTTAAATACACCGGTGAACAGATAATTAAAATATTCATATGAGAATGTAAAACATTTCTACTTTTCATTCCCTCACTGTTTAAAAAGACCATGAATTTTCTAATCTTCCTCACTTTATTTCTGCGACAAAATGACAGGTACAGAAATGTCTGCAGGGAAAGGAAAAAAAAAAATAAAACATACTGATTAGGAAGGGTTCCATGCTATCATTTCAGATTTAAAAAAAAAAAAACTGATTAGCTTTCTTTTGTTCCTTTACAATAGTCTGTTGATTTTCTTAAGTACTGTAAAGGAGTTTAGAAAAAAGAAAGACATCCAACAGCTAATTCATAAGATATACAGTCAATATATTGCTTGGCAAGGATTAGATTTTTATTATGGCAATAGAATGATGTTGAGGAATTTGAGAATTTGGGGAAAACACACACACACACACACACACACACACACCCACCATTTGGTTTGATCGATCTTGATTGTGCAGTAATTTACAGGACATACCTCCAAGGTTTGCATATACAATTTTGGCATTTTGGAGTAATTATCACTGTGAAACTTTCACAAGTACACCTTATTTCCACAGGTAATTAAGGTGACCTAGTTATGTCTGCATAAGGCTTAGTCTGTGAATAATACAGACCCAGGGGAGACTAACAGGTCACTAACAGCAATCAATCTAACTGATGGAAAAGAGGAAGAATCTTATAGGTGATATTTGCCCTATACTATTTTAAGGCTACTTGTAAGATGCATCATTGCATCACTAATTCACCAAGAACATAGAAATCATTTCCTGTGAACTCTTCTTGGTGTCATTTCAGTCTTCTTTTAAAATTTGAGGTGCTGCTTGTGGTAACTCCTTACCATTAGTCATAAAAAGAAGCGAGATTCATTTTTCAAAATAAGCTTTAATCTTGCTGATCTTCAAAAGCACGTTTAAAGAACTGTTTCTATTCGCATACAATTAACAAATCCTTAACCGGTGCTCTCACGTCTGTGGGTTATTGTTTATTACCAAGGTCTTACCAGTACTGCACCACCACTCTTTCTCTGAAAACATTTCCTCCTTCTAAGGACAGCCCTGGACCCAAAGGCCCACCTCCTCCATCCACAAAGTCGATATTCTGGCAGCTGACCCGTCTTACCGAAGGAGGTAGAGAATCTGGTTTCTCGGATCAACCCACAAAATGCAGCTTCTGTTCTTTTTTTTTCCCCCCACAACCTTGAAATTTGCTGCGAAAAATCAATGCATCAGATACCCCACACCACGAACACAATCTTGTTCTATATGAAAAGGTCACAAGTGTGTTTATTTAAAGACTGCCTCAGGTTAATTAATGGACACAATTTTATAGAAAAAGTAAACCAAAAGTCAACTGAAATATAAAATACTTCAAGTGATCTCAAGTGGATTTAAACCCAGATTTTTTTTTTTTCCGTCTCATGGCACTATGGCTGAAAAGACATGGATAATAGAGTTCACATTTTACTCACAAATGAGTTTTTTATCTCCACTTCTGGGAAATACTAACAAATCAAACTCAGTTTCTTAAATGGTGCTGTCTGTGCTCCTAGACATTAAATTTAAATTTCGAATGGCCCAAACTGAGGCATAGACAAAAAAAATATATATATATATGCTATTCACTATGCAAAGCACTTGCGTTCACTCTTGAATCACTATTCAATTAATGAATGACTTATTATCATACCATAAATGGGGATGATACTTGGATAGGAGCTCCAGTTGCTTGAGGGTGAATGCCATGTGCATTTTTCCTGGAGTCCTTAATAAGTGACACACTTGTGTCATTACATTTGAGGTGAAGCAGAAGCCTCTGTCAGATTCGATTCACATGGGCAATTCCCAGTGGCAAAACATCTGATTAACTAGCAAAGCCACTGTCGTTAACAGCTGTATCATTGGAAGCTTGGAAGTATTCAGCCTATTTAGTAACCGAATGTATTATCATAATCACTTTTTCCCTCTGGCTCAGATCCAGAAGATATTAACTACTACCCAGATAAATTACTATTAAAATGATTAGGCATAAATGAAACAGTGTATGTATAATTTACACCGAACCACAGGGTCTGTGCATTCTTTTTGACTCCGGTAAAACCTATTTTAGTAACATATAGGGAAGTAGCTTCAACACAAACATTTGATAATTTCCTTATTTATAAGTTTGCTGGGTTGGCTTAGCAAAAATCGCTTAAATTTCTACAATACCACCTGACAAAAGGGCCTATTATTAGTTCTGTTATTCTAAATAAAGTACATTCTCTGCTTTGTGAGCACAGATATGTGCCCTTGAGTGACCTATTAAGGTGCCAACAGATTGCGCCTTTTAATTATTTGTAACTATTTTAATGAGACAATTGTCTAAGTCTCTCACGTATTTATAAGCCATGATTACAAAAAAGCAAAGCACTGAAATGAACCAAAATATCCGATCCTGATAAAATCTTATCAATTTTGTGGCTAATGATCGTTCAGCATAGCTACAAAAGAAAATTGCCAAACATCAATATGATGCTTGCAGGTAAATAAAGCCTCTTAGTATAAAATGCAAAGTTGTATGAGAATCTAATATATGCCATTTTACCGACATGAAAATAAGGAAAATAATTTAATCAAATTTTAATTTTATTTTAACTAAAATTATTTTACTCCTCAGATAAGCAGGAAATCCATTATTAATCTAATACGATAAATTCAAATATTACTATATCTCGTCCACTATCTTATTTTACTCTACCCATTAACCTGCCATAACCTTCCATTATCCCACGGAACAAAATTTTAATTCAGAACTGAATGAAAAGCTTCATGGTGCTTCACTTTACTTTGCTATAAGTAGCACGGGTTTGGAAGGAACACTGGTAAGTAAAAATGTAATGAATTAGAAAGACAATCTGCTTTCAATAACATAAAATAACTTCATGAAACTTTACAAATGTATACCTACTTCCTAAGGCTCATGGCAGCGTGAAATGGAAGCAGCAAGGAAACACCAAGTAAAAGTGCTTGGCGATCACAATTTAAGCAAAATGCAAAGAAGATGTTTGAACTTGTAGTACTATTCTGGTGACAAGGCCAGTAGTATATGCTGTCTAAATCCAAAGCATGTTATCTGTACATGGCCGGCAAGTATCTAGATTGGAGTGAAGAAACAGCATGTGCTCCAGGCAGGTAAACTTTAATAATGAACGACAAGTTTGCTTAGCAGTTTTAAAAAGAATTATGTCATAAACAGTTTGTCCCTTTAAAAGACCAGTTTGTAATAACTTACTCTTTGCTTTTGCATCTGCAATATCTTGTATTTTCTCCAAAGTTGGGTTTTTCATGAAGGAATTACAGGAAAAAAAAATCCTTATAATATTAAAGAAATGTGCTTTAAAAGCAACAAAATGGAGATAATCATCAGCAATTAGTGAAAGCTATCACAATCCAATTAATGTTATATTTTATAGTCTGCTCTTGCAGGGAAAGCGTTCTCCTGATTAAATGTACAGAATGCTCTTCAAAACTCTTCAGTGTCTCAGCAAAGGACAGACTAATTACCAACTGTTAATATTAAGAATACACTTGGGGCAGAAAAATAGGACTTCAATTTACAGTAATAATTTTGGGATGGAGTTCTTCCAGCAATAAATTGTCACAGCTGCTCAAAGTGTGACGGCACTCATGAAAATAAAATAAATACAGTTATAACTTCCCAGCAGATCTTGAGACACTTTGCCAAGAAATGTAAAACATTCAGTATACTTTCACATTATAAACTGAGATTTATACCTTATGTTTGCATCAGGGTTTAGGATTACACAGTGTTTTTAGATCTATCCTGAATATATTTTTTGACAATTGAACAATACTGGCATGTAGCATTTAATGCTCTCTCTGCTGAATATTCATAAAATACTTCTTCTCTGGATGGCCAAACCAAATAACCTGTAAATTGCTCAAATATAAATGCATTTTTATCTCAGAGTTTATATTTTTCTGGCAGGACGAATGATCTCACCAGTACCACAACCACTCTTACTCTCTCGTCCCAGAATTTTTGCTTCAGGTAGCTTAAGGATTTCCAGTTATCCAGACATCTGTGTCTGCAAAGACAGACTTACAGACAAGTAACAGAAGAGTATTCGAGTTACTTGGCACAAAACTAGTATTCTTCCTGCCTCTGGATGTCCCGCCAAAACCCAGTCCCCGTGGGTTATTTGCATGGATGAAAAGCTTTCAGGTACGTCTCCCTCTTCATTTGTTAGGGCAGAGGAATTTTTCTGTCTCCGTGCCTGTGTAAACTCAATCTGGTCATCACAAGGTCGGATGACTTTTCTATCTATAAAGGAAGAGATATATCTCTTTGCACAATTTAATTCAATGGGTTTCCATACGATAGCAGTACCTTTCGCTAATTTGGCAGTTTAGTTTACAAAGCCCTTGCGTTTACGATACCCCTTTGCACTTTCACCGGACCCTCTGACATGGCTAGCCACATCTTTTGTCTAGACTGAGAATAGCTTTACATGTGAATCTTCTTTTTTCAAAGTGCTCACATACATATATTTTTAAAGTAGGTTTCACACCCAGCACAGAGCCAAACTCGGGGCTTGAACTCACAATCCTGACATCAAGACTTGAGCTGAGACTAAGAGTTCAGCACTTAACCAACCGAGCCACCCAGGGGGCCTAAAGTGCTCACATTTTTATTTATTGTGGTTGGTTATTTTAAATTGCAGTGATATGAGGTTTTGTGAGGAGATTCCTTTCCTTTTTTTTTTATGACTCAAAACTATTTTTTTGCTGTTGCCTCTTACTGTTCAGTGGCTACATGCTATTTTTAGCACTATTGTAGATCCATAATATCATGACCAGAGAGAACCCATAGAAACTAACATAAATTAATGCTTCAAATGCCTTTTAAATCACTGCATAGTACAAGGGAAAAAAGTAACACTTTTTAGAACAATTTGTAATTTACTTTAGTCTTAACGTAGGGATAATTGACACTGACAACCTACTTTACACAGATTTTGACTACTACTAGGGAAAACTACTAAGGTAACACCATAATACATGGAAAAAATGTTTTTATAAGTAATGGGCATTGATCAAATAAAAGTATCATTTCTAAGTTGTCTACTTATAACTCTCTCTAGGTTCTTCTTTCCTAACTCCTTCTCATCACATATCCATATTCTTTTGCAATCTACACTCTCTTTTAACGCCTTAACACCCTTGTTTTAAAAGTGACTTCACCCATCTGTCCATTGCTCTTTTTCCTTTAACTTGACAAAATGCTCATATTTTAACTAATAACTCCAACAGGTGCAAAGGGAGCCAAGGTGAACCACAACCCAATTAGGAGATATGTTCCAATGCACAGAAACAAATTTGATTACTTTAACTCACTAAGCTACTGTAAACTTTCTGTTAAACTGCTTATTCATTCATATATTTATTTCACTTCATTTGCTATGTGTCTGTTTCTGAGTACTTTTTCCATTTCTACACTCTTTGACAGCATCTAAGGAAACACGTCCTTCCCAAAGGAGCCTTCTCTTTTTTCCATGCCCATCTATGCTTTGTGGAAAAGCAGAGTGTAATGCCTTTCTTGACCACTACTCACAAGATTGGGAAGAGAAAGACCGGGCAAAGAATTAAATGATCATCCAGGCACATGAAGTGCATACTAGAAATAACTTTCAAAGAAAACAATTTAGCTATAAAGGTTCACAAAGACACCCCTCACTAATTATTTAAATGTGTATAAGACTGTATTGTGTTTAATCTGAGATACCAAATATTCTTCTGCAGTGACTGAAGAAATCTCTCCTACTCTATTTGTAAGTTTTACCAAAAAAAAATTTTTTTGAAGCAAAACCCCATCTACCCATAGTTTGGCAGGAAATAAATCTCCTTTTGAAGTATCCTTATTAAATATAATGATAATTAAATTCTCAGAGAAGGGAAAAAAAGTACTTCAATACATCATGCCATCCCATACTTTTCATTTGTGTTTTATAATTGGCATTTTATAGACAAAGAATCAATTTGAATTGCTGTCACTTTATTTGGTAGCTTTATTCTCACTTTATCTTTGCTAATAATGCCCCTTGTTTAATACACCTCTAAATCGGACTGCCAAGTACTCTTGACAAGTTAAATATCCTCTCTTCCTGTCCTCTCAAATGGAAGTCAATAGGAAACAGAAATGAAAACACGTGTCCAACATGCAGTTATTAGATGCCATTTAAATTTCCTGCCCCCAGGGCTCCAGTGTGGTACAAGGAAACTGTGCTCCAGTGACACCAGAAGACTGAGGTTGGCACCTGAGCTGTACTAGATATGAGCTGTGTGGGAGTTTCCATGTCTCCCCCCTAATATACAGGAGTGTTGTAAAGACTAAAGGAGACCCCATTTTGGGAGGGTACCCAGCACATCGCACATCCTCATTAAACACAAGTTTCATTGTATACTTTTTCATTTAACTTTTCTTATTTTAATTTTATTATTATTATTTTTATTTTAGAAAGAGAGAGAGAGAAACAGCAGGAGTGGGGAAGGGGCAGAAGGAGAGAGAGAGAGTGAAGGAGAGAGAGAGGGAGGGAGACTTTTAAGCAGGCTCCACTCTGAACCCCAATGCGGGGCTGGATCCCATGATCCTGGGATCATGAGCTAAAATCAAAAGTAAGATCCTCAACCGACTGAGCCACCCAGGCACCCCTCAAATAATTTTCACATACATTATCTCTTTTTATACTTATAGATCCTGTGAAGAGGTGTGGTCACATATTCTTTCCATTCTTTAGATGAAATGGAATCAGATCTCTTACTGTTTTGACTTTTGGTGTAGTATTTGTTCCACTGCATGACCCCTCCTTAGATTTACTAATCCACTTAATTAGTGAGGCTGTCAGAAACCTTGCCAGCAAACTGCATGAGCTTAGGCATAAAGAGTAATCTGACCATCGTGCAAAGATCCAAAGTATAAGAGCTGACTAATGTTCCATTGATTAAAAATAAGTTACATTTTTGAGGAATATAATTGCACTATTTGCCCTGAAACTTTTCAGGAAGCCATCGCTGACCTTGATGAAAGGAAACTAACCATTTAACCATAAGTTATGGAATAACAAGGTAATCAACCAAGGTGTATGAGAGTCATTTGGAGAGTTAGAATATAGTCATAAGAATTCAAAGTAATATCAAGAGATCCACTTGTCTGTTTCAAGACAGTCCATTGGAAAAATGGTGGGACCGTCAAGGCTACTTCTTGTTTATCACATATTTATCCACAGTCACTTGATGTGGTGCCTTATACATAATAGGAATTCAATACATAGTGAATAAATAAATGAAGCAGTGAATAAATATTCTACCCTTAATTAGTTGTTCAATACAAGATCAAAGGAGTTTTTTTGGTTTTTTTGTTTTGTTTTGTTTTGTTTACCTTTCAGTAAATGAATGAACAAATGAATGGCATTTTGGGGATCTCTATGTGACTCCTAAATAAGTAAAATCAGAAAAATTCATGGAGCAATACATTATTTGCAGGAAAGCCTTTTATTTGCACACCTATTTTAATGATTCTGAATTTTGTTTAGCATTAATTTGATTGTTGACTATTTCTAATCAAGCAGCTATTTAACAGGGTACTCAGTGTGCTCTGATCTTTAAGTGGCATAATCTTAGTGACGTGCTTATTCCATAAAGACAAATAAACATCAGATTGTCACCTTCTAATAGGTCTGTAGAAAAAAATTTCAATTTAGACATATAAGGATAAGAAAATCACAAGAAATCCAACTGGATATTATGAAAGAAAATGAGAGGTTATTATCTAGATATACTTCAGAAAACTGAAGCCTTAAAAGCATTTAATTCATAACCAGCTTCCAAAGGAGAAAGCAAAAAAAAATTAAAAAAGCATAGTCATAAAGGATATACATGATAAAATTGATTTATTTCCACTTAGTTCATATAAATGTTTAATCCATTTTGGTATTGTAATAATATAGAAATTAATTATATCAAGATACAATGATGACAGGAACAAAATTTTCCATGGAAAATATAAACTAGCACTTCTTTCATCAAAGTATCAACACAAGACTGAAAATATCAAATGATTTATCTTAATAATAATTAGGTTTAGAGCTTTCATGGGAAGGTTTTAGGGACAGACAAAGCTTGCTGTTAGGGGAAGCCTACTAAATAATCTGGCATATTGAAGACACTTACAATATAATCATTTCCTTTTTCTCTTTTGACTTGACCACATCCCATCCTTTTAAAGACTCAGTCATCTCCCCATACTGCCATCTAACATCAGTTCAACAAGGGCTCCTTCCTGCCTTAATTGCAGTAAACTCTGCAATTTCACTTTCTATATCTTGATTAACTAGAAAATAAGTAGCAAATTTTCAAGGTGATAAATTACTGTGTTTAAAAAGTACAAGACTATTCCCCAGAGAATGTTGCATAGGGTAATAGCCCCTGAAGGTTTTCTAAAAGTAGGCCTTTGTGAACAAGTACAGTTGAAAATTCTATATTCCCTTTCTTACAGATTCACAACACGCACTACAATACTAAGGAAAGGAGAAAGGAACCGGACTAGATAAAGAGCTATCAGATCACGATGCAGGTCTACAACTATGAGAAGAGAGATGGAATGAGGGAAGATTGGGTAGGAAAAGTCTCAGATCACGACATAGTTCTGGAAAAATCTGGGATTAGCTGATGTGAAGCCCCAAGAGCATAGACTACCCACTAAAATAAATCTTGCCTTATTCAGTAATGGCCTGGTTCAAATAATCTCATCATCCGTAAAAACATTGACTTAGAGGAGCCTGCAATAAGTTTGGCCTTGGTATGAAACCAATAGTACATCCAAAGTTGCAGTAGTTGAAGTTGTCTGTCAGTCGCCAACTGTAATGTATTGTCAGAACCACAGCAGGTTCTCTTGTAGAGCATTCCCATGCTATGCAATGGGTTTGTTAAAAAGAGATCGGTTGTCCAACTATCCATCAATAGATGAATGGATACAGAGGAGGTAGTACATAGATACAATGGAATATTACTCAGCCATGCAAAAGAATGAAATCTTGCCATTTACAACAATGTGGTTGGATCTAGAGGGTGTTATGCCAAGGGAAATAGGTCAGACAGATGAAGACAAATACCATAGGATTTCACTTCCATGTGGATTCTAGAAAACAAAACAAAACAAAAAAACAAATAAAATTAGACTCTTAAATACTGACAACAAACTAATGACTGCAAGAGGGGAGATACGTAGAAGGATAGGAGAAATAGATGAAGGAGATTAAAAGCTACAAGCTTCCAGTTACATACTAAGGAAGTCATGGGGCATGGAGAATAGAGCCGATAATATCGTAATAACTTTGTATGGTGACAAATGGTGACTATAATTACTGCACTGAGTAATGTATAGAATTATTGAAACTATGTTATACATTTAAAACCAATATAATGTATGCCAGGTATACTTCAATTAAAAGAAAATGTTGGTTTAGCTGAAGGTCAAGCATGGAATTGTGAGGCAAACCAGAGATTAGGAGTAGCAGGAAGCTGTTAGTACCCTCAGGAGTCAACAGAAGCAGCAATTCTAGTAGAGACCAGGATCTGGGGCCACCAGGCAGGATCTGGAACCATCACAGCTTCTGCCTGGGAAGAGTTGGTGTGGTGGGGGAGGACTTCCCGTTGAAAGTGGGATTTACAGCAGAGACTCAGTCACTCTCAGAGACATCTACCAAATCTAAGAAGCAGGCTTCTCTCTTCCCTCTTCCTATCTCCCTCCAATGCCTCTTGTGACATAAACTTAAATGGAAACTGCTGGCAAGGGACCCTGAGAAACCATTTGCAGGGTCATCACCCTGCAATACAGAGCAGATGAGGGCAAGTGTCAATAATGGATCTGGGAGGGAACCAGCCCAGGACTGACATGGCAAATCATGGGATTAAAAATTCCTGGAT
Organism: Acinonyx jubatus; assembly: GCF_027475565.1. Lineage (NCBI taxonomy): Eukaryota > Metazoa > Chordata > Mammalia > Carnivora > Felidae > Acinonyx > Acinonyx jubatus. The sequence continues at coordinate 176,200,138 of NC_069381.1, read as the reverse complement.
TTATGCTGAACTGACAAACAAATTAAGACGTCGGTTCTCAAAATAATCAAGTGGCTACGCATTACTTAGCATATTGGGAAAGACATAATATGTCTTAGTGGAAGACACACCCAACATAAAATCATATTTTTAATTGGTGATGAGGAGGAGCAATAGATAACATATTTTTCATATTAGATATTCTTCTTTTGAACTACATAAAAAATACACATGTGGGTTAACAGGAATTTTATTCACAAAAGCATGTTGACAGTAGTGTGATTGTTTGAAGAGTGCAGACCAAATGTAGTTTCACTATTGTTTGATTTAGACATGAAATTAGCATGTATATTAATGAAAATGTTGAAAACAGATCATGATTGAGAGCAGCAATTTTTAAACAGACTGAATAAAAAATTTATCAAAGGTAAGAGCAATTTTTAAAAATCCAATAACATAAAGCCCTTTCCTTCACATTTTCATGTCTCATAATTACATATTGGATGTATTTAAGAATGATTTATTGCCACAGGTATCACTGGTTTCCTGTGTTCAAATAAAGAAAAGCTTCAAGCATATTGCAAGTAAGTAATAGGGTTTCACCAAGGACTTGCTTATCACATCGCTACCTCTCCCAAATTAAATGAGTGCCACACCCAAAAAGCTTGAAATCTGGTCCCCAAATGAGCAAATTCTCCTTCTCCTTTGTTCTGATTCCTCTTCTGGCTACGCTCAGAATATTTGCATAGGAGGTAGAGAAGCAGTGTGGACATCTGTCCGAAGCTAGCTTACTATTCAGCTGTTACGCCAGCCCCCGCCGCCTCAAAATGAGAGAGGGAGGGAGATAGTGAAGTAGGAGGGACGGATGCCCAGCATGCCAGCTTTGTGAGGTCTAAAAATACCATACTGGAAATGATGAGGCAGAGGATAAAAGACTTTCCAGGTGTTGGCGCCTTGGGGGTGCTCAGAGCAGCCCTGGTGTTAATGTCCACTACCCCTATCACAGAGCCGTAATTGAGTGCCTTCGACAAGATTACAGGTCTGCCTCTCCTGGAAAAGGCACGGTGTCCTCTCCCTGTGTGTGCACTCTTTCAATTTCACCATCGGACAACCGGGACCTGAGATGATGCGGTGATGTTTTAATAGGTCCCTTTGTAAAGGTCCATTGTTAAACACTGGCTCGGAAATAAAAATGGGGAAAAAGATAATTTGCTGCGCTTAAAACAGTCAAAGCTATTTTATGTAGTGAGAACACTGTATCCTGATCTCTGGTGATACGCTATTTAACTATGGGTCCCCCACCTCTACTTTGATAGCCGAGCCTGAATGAGGAGAACTTTGATGGAAACCGGGATGTAGTTCTAAGAGCTATAATACAGTACTGCTGCCCACCTGCTTATAGCCAATGGGCCCAAAAATACAGAGACTGAGACAAGCTTCTTTCTTTTCTTTTTTTTTCTTTTTATAAGACCTTAAAAGTAACAAGAGATGAGATTAAAGACAATAAAAGTGTCACCGCAAACGTTCCAGCCGTTATTTATAGAAATGGGAACTGGCAAGACCACAGGAGCACACGCACCACACACACACTGATGGAAGACCTGAGTCGTAGGACCTACTCTGAATCTCCTTGGGACATTTACTAAAATGAAGGACAATCAGCTTGAAAAGCAAACCATTCAAAGCCCCCAGACAAGAAAAAAATAAAAGCAAAGAAAAGAAAGAAGTGTTTGATAGGGAAACGTCACTGGCTGTGACCTTCTGTTGAGATCACTCAGAGCACACACACCAGAGCAGAAAATAAATGACAGACGGTAAAATGGCAAGTGAGTCCCAGAGGACTAAACAACATAATGGCACGTACTTTGTAAAGGCATGGATATTTGTCACCACAGCCTGCACGAAGGATACCCACTGTGCAAACTTTTATTAATGTGTTCCATTACGTTGGCGTGTGTGACTTCTTCCCCTGCATCCATTATGAAAACCAGCCTGGCATTTGGCACATTGCTTAATAAGGGTCGCAGTCAACTATGGAAATACTTAATTATTATGGCGCACACCTACACAATATGGCTTCCTTTATTAAGTTTCTCCTGCGTTAAAATGATCTCAACGTAACCCTCCCTCCACACCACCATGAAGAATACTGGTTTGACAATATCCAGAAGATATGACCTATACTTATAAGAATACAGGGGTTACCCCTCTCGACTGGGGTCCTTGCCATGGGTTTTCTGAAGTAAGCAATGAAAAGAGTGATTCTAAATTATTTGTTGAGATGTTTATCAAAGTATAGACAACACAGCTATCCGTAATCATAAAGTGATGTTTTAAAAAGTCCTCATAAAGTGTTTTTAAAGGTCTGACCATAATTTTTAAGAGTAATATTTCGTTACTTTGCAGGTAAATGATTGATGACAAATACCCTTTAATATCATGAAATTGTAAGTGGTAAAGAACATGAAGACACATATTTTAAATATATAAATATATTCATGTTAGAAAGCATATTGATAACGAAATAGAACGATAGCTAATAAATTGTTTTCTTTAAAAACAATCTCTAATGTGAAGCAACTAAGCATAATTTTTTAAAATATTACATTAGTTTAATTAAAAAATATTTAACATTGATTAGTTTATTTAGTTTACTTTTACCTATGTCACAATATATGACTTATAGTGGCTTATGAAGATTACAGAGTTTGATTTTGGATATAAAATAAATGAAATGCGACAAGAAGAAAAGACTAGGAAAAGCATGGTACGGCTAGGATGAGATTAAGGCACATAATTTTCTAGTAAAAATGGGTCATAACTTTCATTCTGTGCTTTCTAGAAACTAATTCAAAGTGGGAAACCCGATCACTTATATGATTCTCAGTGTCCACGAAACAAAAAGAGTTGGGTCAAGAATAGCTGTTCTTGATTCCAATACTTGAAAGCAAAAAAATTCCCATGTTTCTTTATAACATCATCACTCTGTGTAGTGAACCACACTCTCATCACCATACTTAAAACAAATAAAAGTCAACCATGAGTTGCTTAGTGACATTTCTAGTTAGTAATGTCTCTCAATGTGTCCTGTTGCACAACCTCTAAATGAAGGTCAGTAAAAGGTTTTTGGGTTTTTTGTTTTGTTTTGTTTTGTTTGTTTTTTATGATGTGCTAAGATTACACACTCTCTATACCGTGGGATCTGATGTCCTGACTCAATCCAGAAAAAGTATCTTAGACTCTTTTGTAGCAGGATTCTCCCACAGAGAATCGTGACACCAGGAAGCAACTTTATTCCTGCTGGCACCCCTCCGTTGGGTTCGTACCTGAAGAACTGAGCCCCGAATGCCACGTGGTGCAGTTTTTTATATATTTTCTACCTTTTTGTCTCCCATATATGGTAACACACACAAACATGCAGTCTGATTGACCGGTCTCATGTTACAAGGTCATGAGGGATGTTGTCACGTACGCGCATGGTCAGGTTACCTTGAGGTTGTTTCCCACCCCCCTTAGGGAGGACACCCTACCACACTTTCTTAAGTGTTTTTATTAAGTTCATAATTGTTCTTTGAAATTTACCTGGTGTGGCCATCCACAGATGATATGTGAAAATGGAAGTCAGACACGTAAGAGTACTTGTGTTGGCTGTTCTAAAATTCTGGGGAGACGGTACAATGAACACTCAGTATAAAAATTGTGTATCTAATTTAGAAAATGGGTTATATAAGGCCCAGTAACATTCAGTAGCCAGGGCCCCAAGAGTACATGGTACTTAAAAGTCCTTTTTCTGTTACTATATAGTTTTATTCTTAACAAATTTCAGACATCATCAGTCAGATGTAACTAGGTAGAATATAATGATTAATTCTTTCTACCAAGATCACCCAGTGAAAGTCTAGAAGGACTCTAAGTCATTTCACCAATAATCTCATGGGTAATTTTTAATCTGTAAAATTCTTATCTCTTTGAATTTTAAGGTATAAGTTAGATAGTATAGTAAATATTTTCCAGGTTTTCATATAGTATAGAATAAAATAGGCTGGTATCAGTAAACACGCATAACTCACCAATGTCCATTTCTAGGACCTACTGAATTAGTATCTCTAGGAATGTTCACCAAAGTCTGAGAATTATCTCTCTTGAATAGGAGTCTCCATTAAAAATTTCCCATAAGGTTATATAATTTAGCCTATGAATTTTTTTTAGTGTTTATTTTCCCAGAATACTGCAGCGTTTGTTATTTCAGGGTAGTTCTTAAAAAACATGAGTCTCTCTCCCAGATACTTAAGCCAAGTATGTGAGCTGGAGCCAGGGTATTTGTATCTTTTCTTTTGAGAAATGCCTTATGCTTACTGATATCAAAATGCCATTACCGTAACAGATAATACTAGCCAAGGGATTTAAAAGAAATAAAACTCAAGTATTATGTGGGTAAAGTCACAATTAGGCTTGTCTCTAAGATTTATCACAGACTAATTATAGTTGCTCATGTACTCTGAGCTCCGATTACCTGTTAACAAATACACATTTTAAAAAATTTTTAAAAAACAACTGAAACTGTTTTCGAGGAGTAGGTGAGATCATGTATGCATCCATCCATCAGATGTAGCTCCTGTCAGACTTCTTTATGTCCTCTTCAATTTGAGGGGGACAAAAAACAAAGAAACAAACAAACAAAAAACAAAAACAAAACTAGCCTCGCAATGGAAGGAATCTCAAAGGCTTAGTCAAAGAAATTCTCAGACTGTGGGGTCAGACGTATGTTTTTTTTTCAATCCTGGTTCTACCACTAACTGCCTTGATGGCCTTAACTTCTTTGAAACTTAATGCCCTCACCAGTAAAATAGTCATGGTAAGGTTTTGAATGTGAGGTTTGAATGATGCCTTGAACACCTTCAGAAAATGTTACTTTAACCATTGAATCCTTGCTTCTCATCTGATGATGTCATTTAAAACATGTACTCCACAGAATCCATTACATTACCTATTATCTGTGTTCCCATCTCTGCTTTTTTCAGTGGCTCTTCAAGACACAAGAAATACTACCACGTGTTCTTTTGTAGAGTGTGGAAAGACTATAGTGTCTTGGAAAGAATGGGATGTTTGCAGTTTGCTCTCAGTTCGAAGCTCAGCTCTTCTATTTGATCTGCTGATCTCGGGGCCCATCTCACCTTCAGTTTCTAATCTGTAAAATTCTTATCTCTTTGAATATTAAGGAATCAATTTGATACTATAGTAAATATCTGACACATAGTGGGAACACAATAAGTGTTAGCATTTTGCATCTCTGGTGGAGAGACCCTGTACACTCCCATCACCACCTTTAGAAAGAAAGTCAACAGCTGCCATTAGAGAATCCAGTTGAAACTGTTATTGAAATCACCAAATTTAAAAAGTTCATTTGACATAAGATTGAAGGAAAATCCTCTCATAAGGCGTTGTTGTCCATTGGATAAACTTTATGAACTTGTGAGCACTGTTAGATCTTTTAAGGATGAAAGGAATACCCAAAGTAATTAGCAATTATTATTTCACAACAAATCATAGTTGACTACTTACTAAAGTATTGCACTGGGATTCAGTAGACCTGAATTCTATTCCCACTTCTGCTATTCTCTAGTTTTATGACATTGGAAAGTCACTTCACCTTTCTGTGTCAGAGAAAACTTATAATTAACTTTCATTGATGTGTAAGTCTTCTGCAGCAGCTGGATAACTAGAATTATATCTCCTATCAGGATGTAAAATCCTAAATATTTCCTATAAATTATGGATTCCAGATTTTTTAGGGACTGTAATTTTATTGATGAAAAGATGAACCTATACATATTTTTAAGTAATTGCATATTTGATTGTATATTGTATAACCAAACATGACAATTAAAATAAGCTCTCTATATATGAAAGTGATATATATTAAAACTTTATCCTATAAATCAGCAAGGGGATGACTATCATGCCCCTATAGAAAATGGGCAGAGCAATTGAGTAGTCAATATAAAAAAGAATGGCAACATAAAAAATATTCAACCTCATTATAAGCAAAGTATTTACATTAAAGCAATGAGTTTCAGTATTTGCCAACCATATTTTTAAATACTTTAAACCATAACCCCCACACTTTTTATGAGACAAATTAGGCGATAAGTATCAAAAGTCATATAAATATCCATACCTTTATACTAAGTGTTTCTATTTTTAGAACTTTAAATCAAGTATAGACTCAGAGATACATAAAATTTTTTCTGCATAAGAATATTCATAGCACTATTATAAGCTGAAGAAGGTTAAACAAATAAATGTCCAACAAAAGGGTAATGTTTAAGGAAAACAAGCTCTGTCTTAACAATAAAAACATTATGCAGTTATTACAAATGAAATTTTCAAAGCATTTCAGAAACTGAGAAAATAATGACTTGATTTGTGTACTCCCCAAAAAGATATGTTGGAGTCCTAGCCCTCGGTATCTCAGAACGTGAGATTATTAGGATTATTAGGAGATAGGGTCTTTCCAGAGAGAATCAAGTTAAAATGATTTCATAAGAGTAGGCCTTAATCCAATATCATTGTTGTCTTTATAAAACAGGGACCTTTGGGCACAGTGAGACACACGCAGTGAAAATGCCACATGGACATAAAGACAAAGAACGTTTGGTTTTGTTTTTTTGTTTTGTTTTTGTTGTTGTTGTTGTTTGTTTTTTTTTTTTTTGGATTGAATCGTTGTTTATTTCCTGAAGCCAGGATAAAGGTTCATCATCATCACAGACACCAAAGTAGGAAATTACAAAGGGTTAGGGATGAGTTTCCATTTGATTTAAGCATCCTAACTCACTCACACACACACACACACACACACACACACACAGAAATGCTGAAATTTTCAGCATTGATTCCATTACATGCTGATAATTTGATGGCACAGAATTCAAGACAACTGGAAATCAGTGTTCTTCATCCCTGCCTTTATACTTCACCGAGGAACCTTTTGAGATTGTTGCAAGGACTAATTTGATGATGATGATGATGACGGCAGTAGTGGTGATGGTGGGATTTTTCCCCCTCCAATATTCTTAAAGTTTTTGAAAACCTCCTTAACTTTTTCTTTTGGAAAGGATCCGCTGACCAGCATTGCAATGTGGAAATGCATCATTTGTGTTTCTCAGAGGAAAAAGGCATCCTTCTGCGTGAACTCCTGACATGTGTAGAAGGGTCCTTCCAAACAATCAAAAATGCATTACCCTTCAGCATTCTCATGGAGAGCTCCTGACTCCTCCTTTTGATGTTTATTTTCAATACCTGTGGTCCACAAGTGAAACAATGCTAAACATTGCCAGAAAACCACCAAAACTTAGGGGAGAAGCAGGAAGCAGCATCTCCCTCCCAGGCCTCCCGAGCCCTCAGAAGGAAGCAACTGTGCCAACACTTTGATCTCAAACTTACAGCCTTCAGGGAGTGAGACAAAATATTCATGTTGTTTAAGCCATCAGTCTGTGATACTTTGTTACGACAGCTTTAGCAAAATAAGGCAACTACTATATTACGTGTTGTAGAAAATCTACAGAAGAAATGTATATACAGGCAAAAGTCCAAACACACATATAAATTTTGAAAAACTATATGAAAATAACAGCAAAGGAATACTTAAAATTGTGTGATTATCTCTTGATGGCAGGATTATAGCTATTTTTTGTTTGTTTACTTTTATTTCCAGTATAGTTAACATACAGTGTTATATTAATTTCAGGTGTACAATATAGTATTTCAACAATTCCATACATAACTCAGTGCTCATCAAAATAAGTGTAGTCTTTTTTTTTTTGAGAAAGAGAGTGGGGGGGTAAGCTCACGAGCAGGGGAGGGGCAGAGAGCGAGGGAGAAAGAGAGTCTTAAACAGGCTCCATGCCCAGCAGAGAGCCCGACACAGGGTTCAAAACCCATAACCCTGGGATCATGACCTGAGCAAAAATCAAGAGTCGGATGCTTAACCAACTGAGCCACCCAGACACCCTTAGTTAAGTGTAGTCTTAATCCCCTTCAACTGTTTCACCCATACCCCCACCCACTTCCCCTCTGGTAACTTTTTTTTCTATGTAGTTAAGAATCTGTTTGTTTTGTTGTTGTTGTTGTTGTTGTTGTTGTTTTAGTTTGTCTCTCTTTTTTTCCTTTGTTCATTTGCTTAATTTCTTAAATTCCACAGATGAGTGAAATCATATGGTATTTATCTTTCTCTGGCTTATTTTGCTTTGTACTATACTCTGTAGATCAATCCATGTTGTTGCAAATGGCAAGATCTCATATTTTATGGCTGAATAATATTCCATCATAGATATAGGTATAGATATAGATTAGATATAGATACAGACATAGAGAAATGATGTAGATATAGATGATGTAGATATAGATATATAGATGATATAGGTAGATATAAATTATATAGATATAGATTTTATATAGATACACATCTTCTTTATCCATTTATTTATTATTGGATATTTGGGCTGTTTCCATAATTTGGCTATTGTAAATAATGCTATAATAAACATAGGGGTGCATATATCCTTTCTAATCAGTGTTTTCATGTTCTTTGGGTAAATACCCAGTAGTGCAATTATTGGACCATATGGTAATTCTATTTTTAATTTTTGAGGAACCTCCATACTCTTTTCCTCAGTAGCTGCACTAGTTAGCATTCCCACCAACCGAGCAAGAGGGTTCCTTTTCCTCCACATCCTCACCAACATCTGAGGTTTCTTGTATTTTTTTATTTTAGCCATTCTGACAGGGGTGGGGTGGTATGTCATTGATTTGCATTTTGATTTGCATTTACCTGATGATGAGTGATGTTGAGCACCATTTCATGTGCTTCTTGGCCATCTGTATGGCTTCTTCAGGAAAAATGTCTATTCAGATCCTCTGCCCATTTGTTAATTTTTTTTGCTACTGAATTATAGAAGTTCTTTATATATTTTGGATATTAACCTATTGGATATATGATTTGCAAATACCTTCTCCCATTCAGTAGGTTGCCTTTTCATTTTGTTGATTATTTATTTTGCTGTTCACAAGCTTCTTACTTTGATACAATATCATTTGTTATTTTTGCATTTGCTGCCTTTTTTTTTTGGAATCAGAACAAAAAAATTATTGCCAAGACCAATTTCAAAGAATTGCTTACGTTTTCTTCAGTTTTATGGTTTTAGGTATTACAGATAATACTATACTCTTTCGATTACTATAGCTTTGTGGTATAGTTTAAAGTCAGGGAGTGTGATGCCTCCAGGTCTGTTCTTTTTTCTCAAGATTGCTTTGGCCTCAGGATATTTTTTGGTTCCATACAAATTTTAGTATTGTTTGTTCTATTTATGTGAAAAATCCCTTATTGATTATAATACAGTTTTCATTGAATCAATATATTGCTTTGGGTAGTATGGACATTTTAACAATATTAATTCTTCTAACCCATAAGTACAGAATATCTTTCCATTTCATGTGTCTTCTTCAATTTCTTTTATCATTGTCTTATAGTTTTTAAGGTGGAGGTCTTTTGCCTCCTTGGTTAGATTCATGCCTAGATATTTTATTCTTTTTAATGCAATTGTAAGTGGGGTTGTTTTTCTTAATTTCTTTTTCTGATAGCTTTTTTTTAGTGTATAAAAACACAATCGATTTTTGTTTTGATTTTGTATCCTACAAATTTATTGAATTTGTTTACTAGTTCTCAAATATTTTTGGTTGAGTTTTTAGAGGTTTTCTATATAGCTGTATCTACCTGTATCTATATCTATATCATCTGTATCTATCATCTATCATCTATATATGTATATGTATAGATACATATGTATATACATATAGATATGTGGATATGTAGATGTCTAAATAGGTATAGGTATATAGATATATAGATGGTATAGATGTCGTCTGCAAATAGTGACAGTTTTACTTCTTTCTTTCCAATTTGGATGTCTTTTATTTCTTTTTCTTGCCAAGTTGCTCTGGCTAGGACTTCCAATACTATGTTGAATAAAAGTGGTGAGAATGGGCATCCTTGTCTTTTCCTGGTTTTACAGCAAAAGCTTTCAGCTTTGCTTGCCTAATGTTCTGGCTACCACTTCCAATACTGTATTGAATAAAAGTGGCAAAATTGGGCATTTTTGTGTTTTTCCTGATCTTAGAAGAGAAGATTTCTAGCTTTTCACCACTGAGTATGATGTTAGCTGTGGACTTGTCATATAAGGCCTTTGTTACGTTCAGGTACACCCTCTGTACTCACTCCATTGAGAGAGTTTTACATAAATGGATGCTGAATTTTGTCAAATGCTTTTTCTACATCTATTGAGATGGTCATATGATTTTTATCTTTATTTTGTTAATGTGGTGTATCATGTTGATTGATTTATAGATATTGAACCATCCTTGCACGTCTGGAATAAATCCCATGGCATATGATCATGGCATATGATCCTTTCAAAGTATTGTTGAATTCACTTTGCACAACTTTTTGGCTTTTGATTCAATTAGCAACACCAAACAACTATTGATAATTATTGTGAAAATAGTGGTTATAAGCATTATAAAGATTTTGCTACCAAAGCCTGACCTCACATCTAAGTTTACAATATATCTTATCTTTTTATACCTGAACAAACTACTCAGCATCATTTAGTCTTGGTTTCCTCATTTATAAAAAGAGGGAAATGTCACCTCAGATAGTTAAATGAAACATATGTGTCCATGTCACATAAGGCTCAGAAGCTTTTGAACTAATAGATCCAAAATTAAAAGATGGCTGTGTGGTACCCATGGTCTCTGCCCAACCTAGAAGGCCTTTTTTCATTTGAGATGATAAACCATTTTTTGCGACATATTTTGGGCACTTTTGGGCACTTTCAGGAACTCTATACCATGTAGCTTAATTTTTCCCCATTCAGATCCCCTGTCTGTTTTCCTACCATTGCACTCTCTTCCCAACATTACTAAGTAGCCCCCTTTCCCTTGCCTTATATTGTAAAGTTTAACATTTACCTTTTGATGAAATGTATGTTATTACAACATTAAATGTTTTCCATAATTGCCTAGGTGTTCTGACCTCTAGGACTATAATCTCTATACTTTTTAAATTAAATCTTCCTTGACAATGAAGTTTTTGACAAGCATCAAAATGAACACTATTAACAGATTATAACAGCCAATAATTAATTTTTGTCATATCTTATTAATGTTAAGGAGCTTATTTACCTTGCTTCCTTATTTTACATTTCATTTCTTAGTGTTTAATTTTTCTCCTACTCAGTTGGGAATAAGCATTGTTCAGTAGAAAGCCATGCGGAAAAGTCCCAGTTTCTTCAAATGGAAATAAAATACTATCACACGGGATAACTTAAAAGTTAAAATAAAATCCCAGAATAAAGACACAAATAACTTGTGGGCATGTATAAGGTAAATAATAAAATAAGATTTTTAACATCTTACATCATATATTTATATGAGCTCTTTGTTTGCCTGATCTTTTCCACTTAACTCTAAATTCTCCCATGATACCGTTTCCTAATTATTGAGGCACATTGATAATCATACACATTATAAGATTTTAGGCTCAGGTTATAAAATATTTAAATTTATCATTAACGGTCATGTTTAACTTTATTCTGAAGATTCCTTTTACAAATCAGCAATTAATATTTGTTGATTTATTTTTTTAATGACTCTAACATCTGCTTTCTAGGATTTTGTGATTTACTGAATAAGCCAGTCATTATCAGAATTGTGAAATTTTGAGGTCATATTTTTGTCGGTAAAGGTGTTTATGCAAACCTATTTTGCCAATGCAAGTGTCCTCACATAATCCCATACCTGCCTTGCTGAGGTAACCCACCACCCACACCACCTCAACTCCATATGTCTATCAAAAAGCCCTCTTGGAATGTTGTTTGGAGCTCTGATTTCATTTCTGTGACCAACTATTGATAAAGACACTTTAAGAGGTAATGGTATTGCTGACAATCCCAGGAGCTAAAACACTACTGTCCTTCGAGTCAAACATTGTAGGTGATAGGTACTATCCAAATAGGCTGTTAAAAAGGTACCCTTAATTAATATTAAGTTATTCAGTGAAAATAAGTTTAAAAAGTGTTTGTACTCTATGATTCCATTTCTGTCAAAATATACAATGAAATATTTAGCTATAAAGAGATCTCTTTAATTGATGGGGACTTGAAGCCTGTCACATATTTGTCAAATGAACATCCTTCATGAGCAAATCTTACTGAGACAGGCTTGTTTATCAATAAAATGGCACAGGATAGGAGTAGAGAGTAAAATGGATTTATTACAAACTGAGCATCATATATAGATACTCAGAGTTCACTAATAGCTACAAAGTACGTTGAAAATACAAAGTAACTGTGTAAATGGTAAGAATTCTTATTGGATGTTAGTGACTGACAGAAGCAGAATAGCATGTTTGATGGATGAAAGACTTGATAGAACGCGACCAATACTTGATTTCTACGATCATCTCATCTCTATGTGAGAATGATAGAGAATTAAAAGCAGGACCAGAGCACTTCATCAGAGGGTCTGTCTCAGTCTCCAATCTTGCTTCCTGCCACCTTGTATTCTCTGTGGTCCTCACCTTTAGAACACTGGCACGGCATGCATTACTTTGGTTTCTAGTTCCATTAAAATAGCGTTTTGTCCTACTCTCTCCAAAGATGAATTCATAACAACGTTCAAATATGCATGATGCTTTTAGCAGAGTGATACCTGAAGACATGGGATGAATGAACAAAATAAAACCTTCATTCCGACTTTCTCTCCAATTGCCATGAGAAACTACACATAAGAATATCTGTTGTTTTTTTTTTTATTTTTTAACGTTTATTTATTTTTGAGACAGAGGGAGACAGAGCATGAACGGGGGAAGGTCAGAGAGAGGGAGACACGGAATCCGAAACAGGCTCCAGGCTCCGAGCTGTCAGCACAGAGCCCAACGCGGGGCTCGAACTCACGGACTGTAAGATCATGACCTGAGCTGAAGTCAGCCGCTCAACCGACTGAGCCACCCAGGCGACCCAAGAATATCTGTTTTAAAAACAAAGAATTTTGTCACTATTGATACTGACATGACAGTCTTCTCTGTCTTCATTTGGAAAATATTTACTTAATATCATTATAATTAATTATCTGGGGCACCTGGGTGGCCCAGTCGGTTAAATGGCCAACTCTTGATTTCAGCTCAGGTCACGATCTCACAGTTTGAGTTCGAGCCCCGCATGGGGCCTTGCACTGACAGTGCAGAGACTGCTTGGGATTCTCTCTCTTTCCCTCTCTCTCTGTCCCTCCCCCATTCTCGCTGTCTCTTAAAATAAATAAATAAACTTTAAAAAAATTAAAATATTACATTTAATTATAGGAAACATAGGATATTTCTTCTCATTTGTACTTTTTTTTGTCTTAGTTTTGGATGCTGGGGTGGGAAAAGTCTTGGATTAGTATTACAACAAAATATGGACGTATTCAGGTTTTCTGATTATAGTCCCATGGCATAGAAGTAGGCATGCCAGAGGTGACCAATGGGCCATCTGCACTCTCGATTTATAATCAATTCAGTCATTATCACCAGCAGAAATCATTTTAAAATTAGCATGAAGCTGAACTGTGCACCTTAAGTCATTCTAAAAAGAGAGAGCACATTTTTAAACTTTATAACCCTCTGTGTAGATTTCCCAGAAATACAGAAACAGGCAGAAATACTAGCAATCACTTGATCACCTATGTAGAGTCAGCGTTTTTTTCATACACAAAGTTGCCGAAAGGATTATTATTTCAAATAAATTTATGTGATAGGTATTTTATTCCCGTTGGAAGAAATGAGCTTTCTACTATACCATGCTGATCCCCAACTGAGTAACCAAATAACACAAAGAAAGGAAATGTAAAAAAGAGGAGAGAAAGCAGATTTCTGGATAAATAAAAACCTAGTATAGGTTATCGCATGAATACATCAATCTCCTGTTTTAAAATTATATGTGAAAGACCATCACTTAAAAAAATGTCTAAGTGCATCTTAGGGCATCCGCTATTAACCTGAGATCCACTAATTCTGAAAAGATTGAATAAGGCTTATGAATTCTTTGAAATTCAAGGCAGGATTCTGGGTGTATGTACATATTTTATAAAGATATTCCCACCCCACCCCTGGACAGGGTTTTTCTGTTTGGCAAACAAACCTACTTAACACAAAAGTCCCCCTCATCAAACATCCCCTTCTATGTCTCCTCCTATTTTTCCAGGCTTTCTTCATAATCAAACTCTTGGAACACATTTTATATACACAGTCTCTGCTTGTTCAAGTTCCATTTTCTCTTTCCCTCACAGACATTTGTCTTTCTTCTCCATGACACTACAAAAATGTGCTCTGGGGAAAGGCAACAATAGCCTTTGTTCTGTCATACCCATTGTCAATGTTTAGCCTTTTTTGGGGAACTTGCGGTCATTAAAAGCAGTCAGATAGCATCTTCTGAGACCCTTTCTGTCCTTGTCTTCCATACTTTGAGATAGCTGCACTATCTTTCAACTTCCCCAACCATTTCTTCATATTCTCCTTTGTCTCACACTCAGCTTCCTAACTGATAAGTGTGGGAGTTTCTCAGCCTTGGTCAGGACCCTTTCTCTCTAGTCTCTTCATAAGGGAGCTCATTCATTATCAGGCTTTTACAAACCAGGCTTGTGCTAATAATTCCAAGATCTATACAGAACTCAGACATTTCTTCTGCATTCCAGACGTGCGCATAGAGCTGTGTATTTTTAGTCCACTTGGCACACAGCGCAGTGAAACGGGCCTTCTTTTTGTCCCTCTAACATTCTAAGGTTTTTTTCCCTATATATAGAATGTTCTTACCCTCACTCTCTGCATGTTTTTTTTCCTTGTTATCCAGATATGAACTTAAATGTCATATCCTCAGAGATCTCTTCTTTAATTTCAGTCTAAATTAGAATGAATCCTATTGCTTTTTTCCCATAGCAACCTGTTCTTTTCCTTGATTGTTCTTGATTTTCATATGTGCTTTAACATGTCCAATATGTATCTTCCAATCCACCAACCTTACTTGTTGGTGGTGAAACTACTCACTCTATTTCTTGTTCCTACATACCACAGAAACTGTGGTATGTAAATATTTACAGAGTAAATATTCAGTATGGATTACTTATAATGGATGAATAAATACATGAATTTATCCATTCAAGAAATCCTTGATGCAAACCTACTATGTGTCAGGCAGTGCCTTAAGTGTTGAGAACTTGAAGTGAAAAAAACATTATAAAATGACAAAGTCCCTCTTAAGGGACTTGGATTCTATCAAGAACAATGACAATAAACCAACAGATCTACATTTTTTTCAAACAAAATAAGAACTGTGAAGGAAAATAAATCAAGGTAAGGGAAATAAAAACTGACCAAGGTTGTATAAGGGGGTTGTCATTTTTATAGGTGTGTGTGTGTGTAAACCAGGACACTTCTCTAGCTTTGGATGTTAATAAATGAGTAGTTTGTTGGCTTGCAACATCACAGCCAGTTAGAAGCCTAGGAGCCTTCAAGAAGTGAGAAGCCTGCCAGACAAGATGGCCAATGAATTTCTTGTTTTTTCCCGGACTGTTAACACTCTTCTTTTCAGAATTGGCTTTTTCACTGTTGCTGTGCATCAGATCATTAGTTCTTCTAACTCAGACTTGGTGAATCAGCCAGAAGAAAAGAAAGAATTTGCAAAAGGGAGAACTTTAGGACTGGTCTTGGAAGACCTTTTTTGAGAGTTGTCCTTGCCTGCTTTTCTTTCTTCCTTTCTTTCTTTCTTTCTTTCTTTCTTTCTTTCTTTCTTTCTTTCTTCTTTCTTTCTTTCTTTTTTTCTTTTTTATTGTCATCAGCTTGGAAGTGTTCTGACTCAGACTTTGGCAGCTTAATTTTGAAGTTTTATTTTTAATTTCTTGAAATAAAAATAATATTTTTATTATTCAATGTTTTGAATGAAAATAACATTCTAGAATTTAACATATTATTTAATATATTTTTCTAAAATAAGCAGTCCCATTTTATATACCTACAAAAGTAAACAGATGCATGACGGTTCATAAGGAAGAATTGTGTTATTTATTAAGTATTTGTAGATGATTCCTGTAGGGACATTCTTAGGGGCCCCATGGGTGACTCAGTCAATTAACCATCCAAATTCAGCTCAGGTCATCAACCCTGCATCGGGCTCTCTACTGTCAGCACAAAGCCCACTTGGATCTTCTCTCTGCCCCTTTCTCTGCCCCTCCCCCCTCTCAAAAATAAACATTTTTTAAAGACGATATTTACCCTTATATTGCATAGTGTTTTCTCTATGAAGAGATTCTGATATCAGTAACTGTCTGGGCTCAGTATTTTTCTGAAGAATGTGGTTTTAGAAACTGATTCCCATAACTGACATATTTTTCTTTTGCTTATTGTTAGCATGTCTAATATCTAGCCAAGAGTTTAGGACATAATAATGTTTATCTTATTTTGTGCTCCTCTTTTTTATTTGCTTAATTTGAAAATATTTTAATTTTATCTTGCTGTATATACAAATCATTACACCAGTTTTGGAACAAATTGGGTTCGAAATGAATATAGATGAGTAATTTAAATCTATTTAGGATGTGTTAACAAAATAACAAAATTAAATAAAATACATAATAGTGGGAAGTAAACAGACAAAAATGCTCTCTGTAATCAGTCGGTTTTTTATTGAATTTCTTTTAACGTTTATTTATTTTTGAGACAGAGGGAGACAGAGCATGAACGGGGGTGGGTCAGAGAGAAAGGGAGACACAGAATCCGAAACAGGCTCCAGGCTCTGAGCTGTCAGCACGGAGCCCGACGCCGGGCTCGAACTCACAGACCACAGAGATCATGACCTGAGCCCAAGTCAGACGCTCAACCGACTGAGCCACCCAGGCACCCCGAGTAATCAGTGCGGTTTGAAATGGATTTTGACGTGTTTGAAGGACCCACAATGGTAAAAGTATATAAAAACCCTTCAAAAAAAAAACAATTACAGGAGTAAAGATGGGCATAAGCAAGTTGTGGTCAGAAGACAACAAGAAGTTTGATGGGGTTCAGAGAAGATAGGGTTCCAAATCAGCAGAGAACATCCAGAGCAGAGTGGAGAAGGCAGCACACAAACCGAAGATGACAACTAGGAATTAGTTAAGTGCAGAAAGAGTGAATATGAAAATAGCATGTTCCCCAAGGACAGAGACAAGTTCAGAGCTAATGAGCTCAGTTAAGCCTGAATGAGAAACTAGGGTTCTGCTTGCATTCGGGCCAGTGTAAGTAATAAGGAGCCAGCTGGGAAAGCAGGTTTAAAATCCGAGGATTGGAGTTGGTGTCCAGAGAAGACATAAGACATGAACAGATACAGAGGCAGGGGCATGTCAGAGTGACATCTAATACATGAAACTGGACGTTAAAATTTGAGTAATAAATGGAATTTAGACCACAACAGCAAAAAGGAACAAAACCTCAGCATCTGATAGAAATATATATAAACATTAGACAGTACAAATAAATGGCTTTCTAGTCGAGGGGCTTAACACATACATTCTGTGCTGTGCCACTGGACAGATTATTCCAGGTGTTAGAAGCCTTTGGATAGGGCCTGGGAGCTCTAGTAAACAGAGGCCATGCAGATTTGCAGATTAGGACAGAGTTAAATTTCGTATTCAGCAATGAGGCCACAACATAGAAATGGCTTTCCTTTTTATTAGCAAGCAAAGATAATTGTGTCAGTATTTTCTCCTCACTCTTATCTATTGCCATCTACCATAACTGGCTATATTTCTATCTGTGTAAAGCACGCAGTCTTCCTTTTCATCGATCAGGTTAATCTTCCTAAAGGGTCCTTTCTTTCTCAGCCTTTCCTATTTTCAAGAGTATACAATAGTATTTTATTTTCCATGAGGTAAAAAGCACTTGACTGTTTTTGCCTTCATTCAAAGACCACCCACTGGCTACCAAAGACTCCTATCCTTTGTTCCCCAGGAGAGAGGTGGTGCTGATGTTCACCCTTCTGAACACATTCTTTCCTCTTCAATGACCTACGGATTCAGTATTTCTGTCACCACCTGTAGTTTGTAATTTTATGAATTTAATCATTATTTAACTTATTTTATCTTCGAATGTTTCGTTTTCCCAGCACGGTTTTAACTGTTTAAGGACAAGTTCCCAGATCACTATACACTCAGCAGAAGCTCAGTAAACGCCTGGTCAAGTAGACTTTGCCAATCGACTGGAAAGACGATTAATTTGCAAAGTTTTATTTTCTATGCTGTGTTTCATATAATTTTTCTCTCAGATAAAACTAGTGATTTGGTCTCCTAGCAATTTCTCTAAAATGTTAAAACCTTTCTGCTCTCACTTTCTATGTCAATTTAGTTTCTTGCCAACCTCTTCTACTTGGGCAAAACTTCTCATGCTATTTTGTAAAATTAAGGACGGAGTAAGGTTTTAAACTGAAGTCAGGTTTGAACATTTCGGAATGACAAGGGAGAGAGTTACACCCTGGAATAATCTTAGGGGGCAACAGTGAGCAGACTTTTCTTCCAAGAAACACCCAGAAATCTCTTCCCCACTTTGTCCTTCCATCCCCTGACTGTAAAGTGAGACTATGGCTGTGAAATAAAGTGTGGCACCATTACATGATTTGCAGGCTTGGATTGCACAGGTCCATCAGTATCCAGGTGTTTGAGAGAAAGTAAAACCAAGGGACCAAAGAGGAATGTGTCAAGATCATTTAACAACTCTATCGGTGTTAATATTATTGTCTCTGTTGATTTTAGCATCAAACTGACTTATCTCTCTCCTCTGAGTATTTCACTGGCAAATGGTAAATGTCAAAATCTCTAGGTGATGAATGAAGAAGAAAAATATAAGACCAATAGTTAGTAGATGCTGCAGTATAGGGAATGTGCGTGTTCTTTTCCTTTTATTGCTAAGCCAGAGAGAAATCTCAGTAATACACTGCTGGGTTTTTTTTTAACCTCTTGTATATAACACGAATGATAACACTATGAAAACCGTATCAAGGCTTGGTCTCCAATGAACTTACTACACTGAAAAAAATGTAGTTTTTTATATCACTGCACACAATCAAAAGGCCCAGTAGATGTTCAATGATACGAGACTCCATAGATCATTCTAGCAGTGACTACCAAAATACATAGATACTTTATTACTTTAGTTTTTTTCCCAAAAAGTCTATATAGCATATAGCCTTCTGCATAAATTCAATGCAGGAAACAAAGAAATTTAACAAACAAAAATTTAACAACAAAAAAAAAATTTAACAACCACTAGGTTAAATTCCCTTTCAAAAGGAATACACATACATACACACACACGATGTAAATTCTTATTTTTGCTTTAAGGAAATTTTAATGTGATCTGTTTGTTTTGTTTTGTTTTTGCCCAGATAAATATAAACTCTGGGCACCAGCATTCACGTGTGTGTGTGTGCATGTGTGTGTGTGTGTGTGTGTGTGTGTCATCAAGATCATGGTAAACTTGAATTTTGGGTACTTACTAATTAATTACACCCCAATTATCAGGTGTTCCCTTATCCTCATAGCCTGTCTCTATCCAGCTCATTCAAATCCCTATGCAAACATCACCCCCTTCACTTCTATTTTTCAATATTATCACGCTCACCATTTCAGGATGTTTGTTTTTAGTTTTAATAAAAATTGCTTGGGTCGCATGGGTGTCTCAGTCCATGGAGCATCCAACTCTTGATTTCTGCTCAGGTCATGATTTCACGTCTTGGGATCGAGACCCATGCCATCGTTAGCCTGCTAAGGATACTCTCTCTCCCTCTCCCTCTGCCCCTCCCTCACATGCACATGTACATGTGTGCTCTCTCTCTCTCTCAAAAAAAAGAAAAGGAAAGGAAAGGAAAGAAAAGAAAAGGAAAGAGAAGAGAAGAGAGAAAAGAAAAGAAAAGAAAAGAAAAGAAAAGAAAAGAAAAGAAAAGAAAAGAAAAAAGAAAAAGCACTTAAAAAAATAAAAATTGCCTAAGGAGGATGGGAGTTTTACTTCACGCATTTACCCTTTCCTCTTTAGATACTCTCCTCTTTGTTGGTCTCTCCTGTGAAGCCAAGTTTAGCTCTTCTTCTCTTCTGGCCCTTCCTCTGACCTGTGATTGTCTCTACCAGCCCCTCCTTCTTCTCCACTGAAAGCAAAGCCCTTTGCCTTAAATGCCCTGAGCATTAGACCAAAACCCAGGACAGAGAAACTCCTTTCTACCCCGGAGTGGGCCTATGAGCAAATACAATCCCCAGGCCACAAACTCAAGTATGCAAAAAAAAAAAAAAAAAATTCCTTTTCCTTCTCTTTGTGTCTTATAAACCACTGTAAGTTCACCATTGTGCCCTAGGCTTCCATCTGAAAGAAATACACATGTCCGTCATGCCAAAGGTGTTCCTTTCGTCTAGATTATCCTACAAGTCAAAACAAAGGTTTTTCTTTCGTCTGGGTTATCCACAGGATTATCACCACATTAGCGAGGCAGTTGTGTGTCACGGAGATGTCCCTGATTTCTGTCCCAGTAACTGTTCAAGTTTAGTGATGCTCTGCTATGAGTAAAAGAAATTGGTGACTGGCGCTATAACCCTGTCTGCCTAGATGCACTGGGTAGCTGCTCCTGTCTGGTAGTTAACACATACTTGGTGCCTCCGGCAGAAACCTGACCTCAAGATGTGTTACTCAGGGACGCACAGATCTCTCTACCCTTCTCCTCAGGGCAGGACAATCTTTTTCAGTCTGGGGAAGAAGCTTGAGTCACTCACCGATCCTCCTGTTTCTTCATAGACTCAGTTTCTACTGAGGATTCCTCTTTTTTCACTTAGGCAAACTTAAATTCCCTGGAGAATTTAAATTTTAGAAAATTGAAGCCAGAAAAAGTTGGAGACACATAATTGAGGGAAGCTAAGTGAAAACTGACGCCTGTGTGTGTGGAAAAAGGAAGCAAGGATGAGGAATTAAAAATACAAATTAGTATCTCAAAATAGAATCTATCCAGAAAAAAATATTATTGATAAAGGTGGGTTGTTCGCCACAATCAAAGAAACCCTGGCACTGCGTGATAAAAGAATATTATTTTCTCCATATCATTATGAATTCACTGTAATTATCCACGACCATCTTTCAGCAATCCTAGTTACTCATAACTCTAACATGCCAATTTAAAATATCAGTCATACCGATATACCCCATAAACAATGAGCTCCTTGAGAGTAAAAATCATATTATTTAATTATTAAATTATAAACATTTGTTTTATGTCTGCCATATAATAATTTAATAATAATTTGTTGAATAGATGGATGATGGATGAGTTAAATTTAGAAGTTTAACACACAGATACACACATACATACACGTTTGCACACACACAATTATTAGAAATCTATAAAGTGCTTATCATATAGCAGACTCATTTTTTCCTTCTCTATTTACTACCTTGAACTCTGCATGAAATGTGCATAACTATTACAAGACGATGGTGGCAATTGTTCAAAGCTTAATTGGCCCAGTGGTAAGGCTGTTCTAGAGACTGTTAGAAATGTACTAACAATTAGTTTCCCCATTTGTCCCAAATCTGCTTATATAAATGCAGTTTCATTCTCAGCCTTTGAAAGGTTAGATAGCCAAAGTCATTAAAACATTAAAACAAAAGTATTAGACATCAAACATGTCCAAGAGCATGATTTTGTAATCACATAGATTACCATCTAATGCAATTAATTTCATCAATAATATGAACAAAGCATGTTTTGGAATTATCATCTGATTGTCTATTTTCAATGGTAGGTGTAACTGGGACTGAAAATCTTTTTACGTAGTTTATAGGGGTTTAAATCATCAGCCAACTGAAGTAAAACTTTAAACTTATGAGACGAAAACATACATTCACCCAAAAAAAACCTGCGCATGAATATTTATAGAACCATTACTTGTAACAGCCAAAATCAGGAAATATCAGGAAAATCAAATGTTTTTCAACAGATGGATGATTGAGCAAGTTGTGGTACATCCACACCAGGAAATACTACTCACCAATAAAAAGGAAGAGACTATTGAGGCATGCAACAACTTAGGTCTTCAGAGAACTATGTTGAATGAAAAAAGTCAGTCCCAAAGAGTAACATATTGGATGATTCCATTTATATAACATGTCCAAATGACAAAATTTAGAAATGGAGTATAGATTGGTGGTTGCAGGGAGTTAAGGATCATACAGATTGAGGATTGCACAGAGCTTGTAAAATTCAACACTTGGATTTTGTGGTGATGAAACCCTTTAGTATCTTGACTATAGTAGTAGATACATGAACCTACACATGTGATAAAATTGCATCACATGGACATATGTACACATACACACAAACATACACAAATGTGTATAAGCAAAATTGAGTAAGATTGGTTGACTGTATCAGTGTAAATGTCCTAGTTGAAATATTATAATTTTATAATATATAACCATTGGGAGAAATGGGTTAAAAAGTATATGAAATCTCTCTGTATTATTTCCTACAACTGCAGGTGAGTCTGTAATTATGTCAATAAAATCTCAATAAAAGTATGATTCTTAAAAATTAGTCACTGTTATCCAAGAATAAAATGCAATAAGAAATGATGATTGTAAAAACTATCAATTTTATATACAAAACTATTACTTATCACTTTAAAATAGTTAAATAGAGAAATAGAGTGACGATACAATTATTAACAGTGTGTATGTGAAATAATTTAAGAAAATGCTTTTGTGGGGGCACCTGGCTGGCTTGGTCAATAGAGTATGTGAGTCTTGATCTCAAGGTCTTGAGTTTGAGTCCCACGTTGGGTGTACAGGTTACTAAAATTTAAAAAAAAAAATTCTTTGTGACTCAATAATTATTTGTAAAAGAAATCAGTGGTGAGCAAGAAAAACCTAGAAATTAGATGATTGCAAATCTTCTCAAAATGGTTTTACTATTTTACCATAATAATAAACAGATCTATATGAATTAGATTTAGTTATTTAATTAAATTTAGCCCATGAGTTAAGACAAGAAAAAAGAATGCCAAAATTATGTATGGCAGCATCTATGATCAAACTTTTTCAGTATAGACATAATAAAGGCTATAAAAAACATAGAAAAAAGAAGAAAGTGTTTGAGAAAATTAGTCTGTCCCCATAGTACCATGCTTTGTAGTTGATATCTCTTGAAGTAAAAAATATTCATTAAGGGCACCTGCGTATCTCAGTCAATTAAACATCTGACTCTTGATTTTGGCTCAGGTCATGATCTTGGCTCAGGTCATGATCTCATGGTCATGAGATAGAGTCCTGCATCAGAGGCATGGAAACTCTTTATGATTCTCTCCCTCCCTCTTCCTCTGTCCCTCCCCTGCTCTCTCTCAATCTCTCTCTCTCTCTCTTTAAAAGAAAAAAGAAGTAAAAAAAATATTTATTAAACTGACCACACACACACACACACACACACACACACACACAAATGTATCATTTGAAAATCCCAAGAAATTCATGTTTCTACTCTGTAAAATCAAATTTAATATTTGGCTGCTGAAAGTTAAAATAAACCTGCAATGAAAATTTTTTAGATGCAGGTATTTGGGAATTTGGAAGGCAAAAATTTTATTAATCCCATGAGGATCATTATATCTTGGTTACTAATCTTAATTAGTTCAGAGGTGAATAAAAACCTACCACAATGATTTTGCCTGTGCCTATAATGTGCAAGCCACTTTATATGGCCGTGGTTCTTAATCTATAATGTGTATACAAATAACATCATGATTTTGTCAAAATGCAGATTCTGTTTTAGTATGTTCAGGGTGGGCCAGGGATTAGGCATTTGTTTTCTTTTTTTTAAGGTTTTATTTTTAAGTAATCTCTACGCCCAATGTGGGGCTAAAACTCACAACCCAAAAATCAAGGTCACATGCTCCACTGACTGAGCCAGCCAGGTAGCTTTTTCTAACAAGCTTTTGAGGAATGCTAGATATGCCTGTCTGGGCATACACTTTGAGTAGCAACGTTGTAGGAGATGCAAATTCTAAGCTGACATTTTCCCTTAAGTATTTTATAGATGTACAGGGGAGATAAAACATAAAAACATAAATGTTCAGTAAAGGCTGACTGTCTCGGTAATTTAGTCTATACTGAAAAATATTGGTGGGAAGTAATATTGAATTAGATTTCTGGGTTCTATTGCCCCAGATTTTCTTCATGGATACTAATCCGTTGTGTTGCTTTACTAGGATTGATGCCAATTAAGGCCAAAGGAAATACGCTTAATTAACATGATTATAGATTAATGGATTTTGCGATTTTTCAGAAAAAGACAGAGAAACACCAGAAAATGAATTTCAATCATGCTAACCATTGAAAAGCTTAGGAAAATACGAGATCAGTTTCTAAGAAAGGAGAGCCTGAGGGACACACTAATTCAGGGAAGCAAGATTTTGTTTTAAGACGGGGTGCAAGAAAAGGCTACGCTAATAAATAAAAGAAACGACAAATATAAAAAGAAATAAGCTTGGCTAACTTGAAAGTTGATACAACTAAACCTGAAACTTAAATAGGGAACTAGGTCAGGTCACTAGGAATAAATACAAGAAACACTTATTACTTTGATGAAAGGACAAAGAAGGACAAAAGTAAATTTAAATACAACTTGCAACAATAAGAACAAGTAAACCCACTCAGAGGACAGAAAGAACAGAACTCAAGAAAAGTAAAAGATGGAAAACACTAACTATAGAAAAAATAAAACAACAATATTTCTATAAACAAAATCTGAGATAAAAAAGTTAAAAGACAGAGGTCTTAGATCTCAGCATACTTTTTGAATAGTGCCTTCTTTAGTGAAAAAAAGCTATAAATGTATTGATTTTCTAATACATTATTTGTTTTTAAGTGTCATATTGTTCTAAAATCATACAAAACACTTTGTAGGTAAGAAGGATTCCAGGCCAAACCTAAAAAAAAAAATGTTACATTGAAGAATAATTTTGGACTACACTAGACAAGGAGTGTAAGAGTTTGAAACTTTAATCAAAAATTACAACTGGGTGGGGCGCCTGATTGGCTCAGTTGGTTGAGCATTCGATTCTTGATTTTGGCTCAAGTCATTATCCCAGGATCATGGGATTGAGCCCCGAGTTGGCCTTTGTGCTGAGCATGGAACCTGCTTGGGATTCTCTCTCTCTCTCTCTCTCTCTCTCTCTCTCTCTCTCTCTCTCTCTCCCTCTTTCAAATAAACAAAAATGTTTAAAAAAATTAAAATTGGAAGAAGTTCCCAAATCTAAAATGTAGAAAAAAAGAAATATATATGTTTACAAGAAATGTATGTATAACATACTTATGGAATTAGAAAATATATAAATTAAATAAACCAGTCCTACATAATCTTGGTAAAATAACCCCCATCTTGGGAAGAAGGTAGTGTGACTAATGATAACTATAGATTAACAGATACATGCTTAAATACATATAGAAAACAGAGACAATTGGAAACTTGATATAAAGACTTAAGAAATAGTTTACCTTCAGGGCACCTGGGTGTCTCAGCATCCAACTTCGGGTCAGGATCATGATCTCAAGGGTCATGAGTTTGAGTCCTGCGTTGGGCTCTGTGCTGACAGCTCAAAGCCTAGAGCCTGCTTCAGATTCATGTCTCACTCTCTCTACCCCTCCCCCTGTCTCTGTCTCTCTCCCAAGAATAAATAAACGTTAAATTTTTAAAAAAGAAATGGTTTCTCTAATAGCCATAATTATAAAGAAACAATCTCACCTATTTGTGTAGGTTATGAAATAACAAATCCAGAGAGAGAATTTCAGAAAAAAATAAAATTTAATGGATCCAAAAACATTACCGCACAATTGGCATATATTTGACAAACTTGCAGGATTCTCTAATGGTGGGAATATATAGACAAAGATATATAGATGGTGATAGATAGCTACTGGATAGGTAGATGGCAGATAGATAGATAGATAGATGATAGATAGATAGGTAGGTAGGAATGGATGCCATCCAGAACAACAACACCATACCAGTTTATGAGTCCATTTGTATTGCATAATTGTGAGTGGGATACACTGTTAGAGTACCATCCACACTTCTTTGACGCTCAAGGTCTAGCACTGTTCCCTGGTATTGAACTCCAACTATCTGTGACTCTCCATGTAAGGTTTTCTCTAGGCCCACATATAAGGGGCAAGGTGGTAGTGCCTGGCTGATAATCTTCTTGAGAGCAGTCAGCTGCTACTGATAGATGGAAATTGAGAGGCTAGAACTCCCAGCTTTCTAATCCCATAGATGACAAATTTAAGATACATTGCACGTAGTCCTTCAGAATTCCCCAGCAGAGCTAAGCTCTAGCTTTCAACCGTGGTAACCAGACTGTGTCCCGTCTCACTTAATGGGTTTTCCTGCCAGTGAATCCTGGCAAAGAGATTCCAAAGAGATCCCTGTGAACTTATATTTTTGTCACAGTGTTTTCTGCAGGACCACAACCTGACATAGTGTTAGTCTGTATCCAAATTTCTCTCAACAACGGATATTAATTTTGGGGGCACTTGGGTGGCTTAGTCTGTTACATGTCTGGCTTTTGGTTTCAGCTCAGGTCATGATTTCATGGTTCGTGAATTCGAGTCCCGCATCAGGCTCCATGCTGACAGTACAGAGCCTGCTTGGGATTCTCTCTCCCTCTCTCTCTGCCCCTCTCCCACTCATGGGCATGAGCTCTCTCTCTCTCTCTCTCTCTCTCTCTCAAAATCAATAAATAAGCTTTAAAAAATGGATGTTATTTTTTTAATTGCTGATAAACTGGTAAGGATAATATTATTTATAGTAAGTGTTTTTATTGGCATGTTAAAATTATTAAAGAAGTTTATATGTTTTCTTGCTTTTTGTTCATTTCAAATATCTCTTTTTGGGTTGCATTAGTCCTTTTCTTCCCTTTTTTTTCCCAAGCCAAACTGTATCCAGCTTTATTAAAGATACTTTTCATAAACAATCATGGTATTTCAGGCAGGACATGGGCAGACAATCGTTAACAGTATAGAACAACTTTCAAACTCCCTTCTTCAATGGACTACCAAAATCAGAAAGCCACTATAGAACCCAATGAAGTCTTCATTTGAGGCTCTGAACAGGGAAAGTTTAGAGTGAGGGTTGACATTTTACATTTAGCATGTTGTTTAACAACTTTTCACAAGCCGACCCTGAATTTCAGGAAATGAAATGAAAAAGGCAGAATTATCAATCTGAAGCTCCACAAGCTAAAAAAGGAACTCTTTTGAGGGATGCCATCTCCATGGTGACACTGTAAAGTCCAGATTGCCTGACATACTGGGAACCATTTCTTGGGGTCAGTTTCCAACAGGTCTCTGGGTTTAAGGGAGTCAAGTCTATGTTGAAGGCAGAGGGAGAAAAGGACATAAGAAATGAATTTTCGATTTTCCACCCCACAAGGCGTTTGTTGCCAAGATGGCTTATGTGCGTTAACATCAAGGAATCGCTCCTCCTGGGAACCAAGAGGAAGTTTCTCAGAACTAGAAGGGAATGGTGTTTTTCCCCTTGAATCAGTCTAGCTTCAGAGATATTCTATTAGTGACATATGCCCTTCCCCCAAAACAACAACGAAGTGTTCTGTGTGCTAACAACATAGCTTTAAAAAAAAGTAGAACAAAATTCTGCATTTTTATAAAACTTGATAAAAAATGGTATTTCAAACTGTACAGTCACCAGAAGTACAGAGTTATCAAAAATGCACACACTTCACTTGGCGTCTCCGGCACCTTCAGCTTTCTGTGCCTGGTCTGTTTTGGCATCTCCATTTTCTGCTGGGTTATTCCCATCCTTGCCAGCATCAGCTTTCCCCTTTTTCCCTTTGGGTACCTTCTCTCCCTTCTTTGCAGGGGCCTTTTTAGGTTTGGGCTCTGGCTTCGGAGGAGCAGGTTTAGCAGATAACCTTGCAGATCTTCTCTGGGGCTCATCCTTCCCCTTGGCTGTATCTCCTTTAGCATCCCCTTCAGCCTTTCTCTTGGGCCTGGTGGCGTCAGTGGGGGGGACATAGGCGCTGGACACCGGGACGCAGGGGCACGTGGGCTTTGGCCGGTCCTAGGGTCGTTCTCGCCTCCTTTTCTTCACACTGCTCCTGCATTAGTCCTTTTCTTAGTAAAGAAGTCATTTGTTCTTATTGTCTTGAAAGATCATAATCCACTAAGGAACTAAATTATTATATGTTTCAAAGTGTTTCTAGTGTGTGCTTGTGATATATACATTTATGTATCGTGAATTTGTCATTCCAGGATATGTAGTCAAATTAGCCAAACATTTATGATTCCTGACTTTTTTTCACCAAAAACTGTCTTTATGGGTATTAACAAGAAAACCACAGGCCCACAATGGCATCACTTATATTAGTCCCCAAGTCAGTAAACCATGACTTAATATCTCACCTGACTGCAGTTTCAACCCAGAAAATGTAAGCCTTAACCAGTCACCATGGAAATTTCCTGGTCACCACTCAGGAAATTACCCAGCAATCCCCTTCCATTCCCTATGAGGGGAACCCTGCCTAAAACAATGAATTCTTTGCTAATGATTTCCTTTTTCCACTCCCCCTCTACCTTAAAAAACCCCATTTCTGTAGCCTTTTGGAGTTCTCCTCTACTTGCTAGATGGGGTGCTGTCTGATTCATGAATTGATTAATAAAGCCGATTACAGCTTTAAAATTTACTCAGTTAAATTTTTGTCATTTAACAGATTTATTTAACTAATAACAAGCTACTGTGTTCATCTGATACTTATAGCTTCTTTTTTCTTTTAGCTGCTTTTCTTTACAAATAATTAAAAGTTTACCTCCTCACTTTGGCTGGTTATATTTCAATTCATTTTGTCTAATGGCCTATGTCTAGAAATGATGAAGACTGACAGTTTTATATTTTTCTGCTTTTAAAACAAATATTCCTATTGTTTCCTGTTAAGCATAGTACTTACCTTCAGGGGGAAAGAAATCTTCCTAACACTATTCACTGATGAGTTTTTTCATGACTAATTTTAAATATTATCAAATGTCTTTTGGCATAAAAATTTGATTATGCAGTTTTTCTCATTTAACCTATTAATATGGTGAATCAAAATAATTTATTTATTTAGGAATATTATGACACCATATAAACTCAGAAATATCAGGATATAGATGGGACCAAACAAGGTTGATTCTTATGTAGTGCTGGAATTTGTAATTTAATATGTTGATTGTAATTGAAGATTTTTATATGATCTTTTATAGTATGTTGATATCAAAGTTATGTAACCTTTAAAAAACAAATAGAATGTTTTCTTTGTCTATGCTCCAAAATTATTTCAACAGCAGCAAATTTACTTGTTTAAATATTTAAAACTATTTGAACCTAGAAAACATTACTGGTTTCTCTTGTTTAATAGCTTATACATAAGGAGTATTACTATAGACATAGTTTTATTGAATGGATTTAGGTTTTGTTGGTCAATTTTGGAAATCTTTATTTTTCTAGAAAAAGGTTTGATTTATCCAGACTTTCATTTCTGGTAGATATTATTGTGAACATTTTTTTAATATAATTGTTTTTTTCCTCTGTGATTGTGTACTTTTTTATTCCTAATTACAAGTATATGTATTTTCTCTTCTTTACTTGATTCATCCAAGTAGTAATCTATTTTATTGTCTTTAAAAAATTAGCTCTTAAATTCATAGTTAGGTATTTTAATTTCCAATGTTGTGTTCATGTCTTTCTTCTCCGTCCTGAGTAACATTTTTTTTCCAAATTTGTGATTTTGTTCTAATGATTTCACCTTTTTGCTATAAAAACACTAAAGTTGTGGTTTTTTTTACTATAAATTATAATTAGTGTTCCCTTGTATTTATCTTCTAGATTTAGTATTAACTCTTAGGCTTTTTCATTTGCGGTTACTATATTTGGTTTGCCTTTGGTTGACTGGATCAGACCTTAACTGATTTTATTTTCTCTTGTTTTGAAGCACAGACAGGCCCACAGACTGAAAAAGCCCAGCTTCCCAATACAGCTCCTGGAACTGTTGGTGAAGATTCCCAAGCTCTTGCATATGTAAGACCATCTTGCTGTTGGTTTTCTAATGTAAATGGACTATTTACACAATTCTCAGAGCACCCACTTCCCTTTACTTATTTATTTATTTAAATAAATTTTTTAATGTCTGTTTTTGAGGCAGACAGAAAACGAGCAGGGGAAAGACCGGGGGACAGATTCTGAAGCAGGCTCCAGGCTCTGTGCTGTCAGCACTCGAACCCAGGAACTGCAGGGTCATGACCTGAGCTGAAGTCCATTGCTTAACTGACTGAGACACCCAGGTGCCCCACCCTCTTCCCTTTAAAAGTGTCTATATTTTGAACTCCTTTCTAGCTGTGTAAGCCTGCATTTAAAATATATTTTTTTAATGTTTTTAATGTTTAAAATATATTTTTTA
This sequence comes from Acinonyx jubatus, assembly GCF_027475565.1. Classification (NCBI taxonomy): domain Eukaryota; kingdom Metazoa; phylum Chordata; class Mammalia; order Carnivora; family Felidae; genus Acinonyx; species Acinonyx jubatus. The sequence goes on along the minus strand of NC_069381.1, from coordinate 176,169,574 downwards.
AATGTTTTTAAAATATACCTGCTGCACAGGCATGAATGGTCACCGAAATTGACAATTTTCTCTTCAAGTTCAAGAACTGAAACAGGAAATGCCTTGGAATCGGTCTTTCCAGTGTAGAAAGTGATTTCCTTTTCACTAACAATGTTTCTTTCATTACCTAACAATAGGATTTTATTACTTTTTGAAATCGTGTCCATTTCATTTATTTGCATTTCTTTTGCACCCTACAGGTGTAGTCTTCCCTGCACCTCCTGCTAAGTCTGGTCTCTGCTCATTTTTATCTTTCTGTAACTTACCCCTGTATCCTTCAGGCTAAGATCTGATTCACTGACTTGTTTGTTGCTGTTGTTTGTTTTTATTTGTTTTCTCCCCCCCCCCCCGCATATTTATTTCATATGTTGACACAGGTAAATGTTTTTAAGCTCTCAGTATCATTATTTCCCTCTTTATTTTCGTAACCCTGTGAAATCATGCTTTCATCTGTTGCATGAGCAATCCCTATTTCATTTAGTCTATGTTTTTTTTTAATTTCCTTGCAAGAACAATTTATTTGAGAATAGTATTTTCAGCTGCTTCCTGGAATCAATCTTGTGAGATGCTCTTTCTTTTGTGTGAGATGTTTTATTTCTTATACTTTGTCCTAAATGTGTAGTTTTTTCCCCCCCTTCTCCTCATTGTTTATCTTTAAACTTGGAAGTTCCTTTCCCACACTGGCCATACCTCCAAAAACAGTGTGAGTAGAATATCCTTGAGTACACTTTGGATCTCCCCATAGAGCTTTGTTACAGGAAACACTATTCTTGCTGTCTTATTTTTTTCATGAACTGACTTCTCAGCAGAGGCAAAACAGAAAGGGAACTCCTGGGTCCTCTCTCCACCTGCTGCAGGTGGTCCCTCACCTGGTCCCTCCATCAGGTGAGATTAATGTGTCGGAAGTTATTTGTGTGGATCCATGTCTTCGAACTACTCCACTGCTAATGTCAAGTTTCCTCTATAATGTGTGCCTATGAGCACTGCTGTATCTCTGCAGCTCTCTAGCTTTTTCTCTTGCAACCGGGTGAATAAAATCAGTTTCTCTGGGTAAAGAATAAGAGGGCTATTTAGTTCTGGGGCCCAAACATGGTCTCGAAACGAGGAGAAAAAAAAAATATTCAATTTCCTCCTAGATTCTTGATTTAATCTCTTGATTCAGAATCTGGAAGTGTTGCAGGATTTTTTTACCTCAATACCTGGGATTCGTTGTCTCATTGCTTCGAGAATGAAGAGGTGGACACAAAATGAGCAGCAGGCCAAAGTTTATTAGAGTATAAGATCAAAAAAGGAAGAATAGTATGAAAGCTCTCTTTACAGAGAGGGGGACACTCGAAAGTGAATGTCTGCGGACTACAGGCAAAGGTCTTGGTTTTAGAAGGTTTTGGTTTCCCTCCCCCCCCCCTTCCCTTTCCCTTTCCCCTTGATCTTTCTTAGATTCTAGCCTTATTGGTTTGATAACTCTAGATGCTGGGTTATCCATTCCTGATTGGCTCCTTTCCATCCTATGAGGGGTGGTCTATAGCCCTACCATTCCTGGTGGGTGATACCTTTTATAGTCTACTTATTTTTGGTCAGGTCTTTTGTCAAATTCGGGAGAGAAACCTGAGGGGGGAGTAGGTGGTGGCTATTACATTCTTAAGAGGAACCTTATGCACAAGGGGATTTGCTGTGATCGGACCCTCCCAACATGTTCCAAAATATGTGTGTTTCCCCACACAGGAACCTCAGATCTTACCCTTTCCCTCTCTGCCTATTTTATTCTATTTTTCCCCTATTACAAAAGGTTATGAATTAGGTTTCCTTTAAACCTTGAAACTCTTGATAATGTGAATTGTCTATTTTCCTTGTTTGATTAAAAGAGATAGAAAGGAAGCTAGGAACACAGGAGGTTAATTGTAGACGCTTATGAGAATTCACAATGAATTTTTGCAAACTCTTGAAATTTAGGACATTGATTTTCAGTTGAGAATATATCTTCTGTGAAAAATGGTGTATGGGTGTGAAGTGCCTCTCAGAATCCATTTGTTCTCTCACTTTGGGATCAGCCCTCACTCTAATAATTAAACTAAGACACTATAAAGCAAGAAATGCCACCATATCCTCAGGGAAATGTAAGTATAATGCTTGTTGGTAACACATATAGACATGAGACATTTAATCTCAAAACACTGACACAGCACGCTGAGACACTGCCCAGTTTTCTGCTTCTTGTTAAGATAGTTATAATTATATTAACTACATATATTAAGAATAATAATCAATGCAGATTAACAAAGTATATAAGTGCTAAAAGGAAATATTAGATGATTGGAATTGGTAAAATTAATCTGAAAAATCTTGTTGGAAGAGACAAGTTTGGCATAGGAATTTTAGGAGAAAGTGGATATAACTGCTGGAAGGATGGGCTAGAAATTCTGACTGAAAGAAAAGTTCTGAAAAAGAAGAGCACATTCAATTCTTGTTGGCAGAATAATAGAGGTTAAAATACAAGAAGCTTATATTAAGCTTATACAAGTGTTTGTTGAATTGAAAAGCAGTCTTAATCTTCTCTGTCTCCAGAGACTAAAGAATAAATTGTTTAAACTTACTACGATAAATTTAGAATCAAAATAATTAAAATGGTATGTCTTAAATCCTTGAACATATCTAATGCTTTGTAATGTACTAAATAGAGATCTAAAATCCAACATTTGGAAGCAGATAGCTGCCCCTAAAAAAATGTATTTTCAAATGAGAATGCATAAATGTCTAAACAAACATACCAAAAGCATTTGTCCAAAAACAGGTTATGGTTGAGAGATTTGACTGAGGATAAAGAGTATGATTTTATAGCACCACATCTCTACTTTAAACAGTGATAAATAAAATTTCTCAAGGAATCATGAAACATTGATGTCAATGACAAGAATAAAGGTAGTTCTGAGAACACCCCGAGTATCTTGGCATTTCTTTCTTCCCCATCTAATGACCCGAGGTTTGGTTCCCACCACACAGACTTTCCTGGTCATTGGTCAGAGATTTTCTCATTTCAGAAAGTGGCTCAAGAACCTTTGCTATGATTACATTCCACTGACTGTTTTGAGAAAGCTAGTAATATCTTAGGATCCAAGGAAGTGTATCAAACAGTTCTCAGTGGACCTTTAATTCAGTCACCACTGTGAATTATGTCAAAAGTTTTCTCTACACATTGTGGACGATAGATTTTTGAATAGGTTTAATACAGATACAGGTGAACATTACTTTTTATCTCAAATATTAATACCACTAGAATCAGAAATGGAACTTTCACAATGGAACTAGAGATTCTAAATCTCCTTGGAAATAACTGTCTCCCTCATTTTCCTTGGATCAGTGGCTAAGACTGACATGTCAAGGAACCATTGTGATATTTTTCTTTTACTTTTAAACATTTAATTTTCTTCTTTGGTTAAATCTGAATAAATACTTCATGATTAGGAGGGACAGCTGGATATTTGAACAGGTGGTTGCAAAAGATTATGGAATAGCTTCTCAGGAAAACATTCCTAACTAGATACACAGCCATCTGTCAGATATTGTTTAAAAATTCTTATGTGTAGGAAAAATTACGAAATGAGCTCTTAATGGCCTACATATTGACATTTTCAATAATAAAACTATGGGTCAGGTACAAAAAGGGAGGTGTTTAACAGCCCAAGCAATTTTTAACAAAGACATTGTTCTAAATCAGAATTGTCCAAAGTGAACTGTATAAATTCTAAAATTAAGATCCTAATACCTATTATTAATTAAAAGGAAGGTTGACAAATACTGCTGAAAAAGGCTTGCTTACACAAAGCTAAAGAATTTTTATTTTTGTTTATATGTTTGGTTTATGTTTATGTTTTATGTTTGAAATCCTCAGGGCCTTTAGGATATTAACGTCTAATGCGGCATTCTAGGTAAGAAGTGAATTGTGGAGAACATTCACCATTTCAACTAGACAGGTGAATCGAACCAGAATTCAGAATAAGAAACATCAGCTTCATACCAGTTCCAAAACCGTTTCATGATTCAGAGATTGGGGAAGACAGGACACAGAATACCACTGTGGTCTACACCTCTGTGAGGTAGTTACTCCAAGGTCTTGATCCTTCATGTAACATCCTATCACCACAGTATTTTAAACAGAAAAGATTTGAACAGAAACTACCAGAAGAGAAACAAGTGTGTATATTCGGGACGTTGCCGTCCTCACCTATACGGCACTATAGACTAGAAACCGAGAAAGGGAATCACGTAGCTGAGCATGCGTAGAATCGTGGTTAGACAAGAACGCTGTCTTTTCAGAAACATATGGGGGTGGAGGGGGTTGACGTCGCAGTAGGGCCCAGAGTACATTGGGTACCAGCCCAGTAAAACAGATGAATAGGACTGGGAGTCGTGCAGATTAGCCTGATTAAATTAACACTGGAGATGGTTAAAGCAAAACCAACGTTGAAAAACATTTGATCAGTGACACAGACAGACTTGTTTTGTGTGTTTTGCCATTGTTACTGTATAAAGATTCTTTACAGGTCAGTTTTCTTGTTGGAGTAAATATACTCTAATGTATATCACAAATAAAACTATCTGCTCTTAAAATACATAACTCAGGGGCGCCTGGGTGGCTCAGTTGGTTGAGCATCCGACTCTGGCTCAGGTCATGATCTCGCAGTTCGTGAGTTTGAGCCCCGCGTCGGACTCTGTGCTGACAACTCAGAGCAGGAGCCTGCTTCAGATTCTGTGTCCCCCTCTCTCTCCGCCCCACCCCTGCTTGTGCTCTGTCTCTCTCTGTCTTTCAAAAATGAATACATATTTAAAAAAAATTTTTTAATAAATAAAAAAAATAAAATACATAGTAAGCTTACTCTGAATTATTTTAAATTTTAAGCTAGTATTGACATTCATTCATTTTGTAATACTTTTTTTCCTTTTCGTTTTTTTGATTTTTTTTTTTTTATTCCTTCACTTTCGCCAGTGTGTCATCAGCTGTTTTAAGCATATCTTTTGTAAATGTAATGTAGCCAGTTACTTCATATTTTGGGAAAATGGTACCTGCATTTTAATGGTATTATTTAACACATGTGTCCACTAAAATAATAACTGATAATTTTCCGTTTTTATTATGCCCTTATTCTTTTTTCCTTTTTTTCTTTTTAACCACACTGCTATGTTGTCTCCATCCCTCACTTGTTTCTCTCTCTTTCTCTCTCCCCCCCCCACCCCTTGGTCCTAGGAGAGGTCCTTGATCTTTTCTGCCACTTTGCTAATGAGATTCTTTCGAAGGTGAATTATGTGAACACAGGATAATGATTTTAGCATAAATTGTTTTCAAATATGATTTGTAAGCATTTAGGGAAAGAAAGTGCTCACTAAATATGAGAACTCAAGATTATGGGTCAGTGGGAGGGTATTACTATACCTGAGAGGCCTGAGAAAATTGAAACTTAAAAGCTTAAGTTATGGGAAACTGAAACCTAACCAAGCTTAACCAGCTTGTTCCGCTTCTGTACAATTGCTTGGCGTGCCCATGTATTCCTGATCAATCATTATTGCCTGGCACATCCGTATATTCTTGATCAACCATTGTTACTTGGCACATCCGTGTACTACCGATCAATCATTGTTGCTTGGCACATCCGTGTATTCCTGATCAATCATTGTGATACCCGTACCCCAGTTGTGGTCTGACCTAAAGGCAGGAACCAATCGAATACTGTTAAGTGTCCAACTTTAAACACCAACCAATCGCAGCTCTGTAACTGTGGAAAATTCCTGATTTCCCCATGACTTATTTGTACCTGTCTATAAAAGGGGTGTAAAAACCTCTCTCAGGGCCTCTTGGCATCACCGGCAACGGGGGCGCAGAGGTCCAGGTTCAAACCTGCAATAAATGACCCTTGCTGCTTAGCTTTGACTCTGGACTCTGGTGGTTTGTTTTTGGGGGTCTCTTAGACTCTGGGCGTTTCATACCAACAGGCTGTTATACGCATGATCTGGATTTAGCAAGTTGAATGTATTTTTAAAAGTATCTTATTGGGGCACCTGGGTGGCGCAGTCGGTTAGGCGTCCGACTTCAGCCAGTCACGATCTCGCGGTCCGTGAGTTCGAGCCCCACGTCAGGCTCTGGGCTGATGGCTCGGAGCCTGGAGCCTGTTTCCCATTCTGTGTCTCCCTCTCTCTCTGCCCCTCCCCGTTCATGCTCTGTCTCTCTCTGTCCCCAAAATAAATAAAAAACGTTGAAAAAAAATTAAAAAAAAAGTATCTTATATCATTGAGAGTTAGTTAGATGGTTAAAATGAGATAAATGAGAGTATGATGCAGTGCATTTCTGGTTTATTAAATAAATGGTTCTATCCAAGATTGATGACTAACGTAGGGATATAAAGCTAGAGTAAGGTATGAAATGGTAGATTTTTTACATCATTTTGATAACTCACTCTGATGTTCACATGAGTAGAAATCATATCAAATTATCAAATAGCATGATGCTTGAAATAAGGAAAATACATGGAAATTTTACAGTAAATCTTTTTCAAAAAAGACTGAAATGTTAGACTGAATTCAGTAAGATGAAATTTTGTTATTATTTCTTAAGTATCCTCCTTTGGCTTATTAACAAGATATTCTATCTTGGCTGCTGAAAATATAGCTTAACAGCATAGATAAAGAAAATTTAAGAGTAATTGTTGAGATTAAGTTGGATTTGAAGTAACAGTGAATGTCACAACTAATATATCCAATAGCACTCAGACCACTGTCAAAATAGAAAGTTAAAAATGAGAAAGATATAACCTCTTTTTACTTTTTGCTAGTTAGACCAACCGTGTGGGAATTCTGTGTTCAGTTCAGTGTTCAGCCCATTTCGAGAGGAACCTTGGACAAGCTAAAATGTAACCACAATGGTGAAGATTCACAACCATGAAGGGATCCGTAGATTTATCAGAGATTGTAGATTTAAATATGGGCTAGACAATCATTTGGTGGTGCTGTTTTTTCACTCAACGAGCTTTCATTGAGTACCCAAGCTGGACTAGTTTCTAGGACTATATAAAACCAACGATACTGGGCCTTTCGTCATACACGCCTACATAAATGACAGTGATGTGATGTATAATAGAATATTCATTAGATATATTCATATGTGTGTTAGTGCCACCAAGGAAATCTAAATAAATGTATTTCTTTCAATTCTTTGTTATGGATTTATAACAAATGAGGAAAAATACTACCATGACAATTTTTTCAAGTTTTTAGACTTTTTAACCAATGTTTTTCACTCTATGTTTCATTATCATGCTTCTACAAAGAAATTCCGTTTTAATTCAATTAATTTAAATTTCATTTAATACCTACCTAATGAAAAAAAATTAAATATCAAGAAAGAAAACCTTGTCAAATATGGTTGAGCATTAGAGGCCCACAAACCATTGTAATATCTAAGATTTGGGCCTACCTTTACCTCCCTTCCACCTAAACCAACTCTGCCGTTCTGGGGACAATATCTTCCTCATTGAGAATGCATGCTTTACAAACCCATTGTTTATAGATTCACTCAATATTATTAATCCCATCTCCCAAGTTTGATTCATATTTTTCCTTCATTGAGCATTGCAGTTTTTCCCTTTTTTAATTTATGTAGAACATCCCCACGCAATTTTAATCCCCCTTTCCTTTTGTTTATTTGTGATAGTACAGATTTTTAATAAATTATTTTTTAGTTTTATTTAAATGCATTTTGTGTTTATTTTGTGAAATGTATTTAATTTTAAGCACCGTTTCATTGTGACGACCAAATGACACTACGTGTGTTAAGCACAAGCCAAGGGGACACATAACAGCAAAGCAAAATTTGTACCATTTACTTTTATATTATCCCTTTATAATTTTTTACCAGACTGTACACAGAAGCTATAAAACTATTTTCCAATCAATACCACAAATTGGGTTTTAAAACTAAAACCCAATATTTATTACAAATGCAACAAAGTGTTTTATTATGTTTTAGTTACACAATTTTATATTCCTTAATTTCTATGTCCTGGTTCTTTCATAAAGTATATCCATAATCCCATAATTTCTGACTCTGGCCATTTCACCTTGAAACTTCCTTCCTCTTGTCTCCTCCCTAGAAACTTGACCTACCGATATCAAATCGTGGCATTATAATAGCAGTTTAGAAGTGCACCAGATGAAAAGGACGGATTACGATCAATTCTAGGTGACAGTGGCTGCTTTAAAAAAATCCAAATTCAAAACCAAGCCGAGAGTCCAGTGGTTCTACAGAAGATTGCAGGAGAGATGTACTTTGGGAATATAAAGGATGAGAGAAGGCATTTTTCTAAATAGGAAATGGCAACTATTACCGCTCAGATTTAGAACAGGCTCCACCGCTGTGTGACAGCTTGATTGTACACCTGTGACTTTTTCTCCCTCTGGTATTATGCATCTCTATCAGATAGCTGATATTGAAGCCCTTCTGGCTTTTCAAGGTCTAGTTTTAGCTGATTTTTATATATGCTTTATTTGCCTTTGTATCTATTGATATCCTATTTTCATCTATTACAACTGGACGGACAAAAGGATTTTCCAAACTTTAATCCAAAATTGGATAAAAGAGAAATCTCGTTACAGGTGTTATCTGTGTGACTAATCTGTTCAGACTGTGCATATAAGTTATATATTCAGAAATGCTTTAATGAAAACGTTAACTTTAAAGAGTGAAATTAAGAAAGCGGTATTGCCACTTATTTTCAAAAGTACTTTATACCCGTGAAGTTCAGACGATACTTCATAGCCTTCTTCTGAAAGGCTTTGTATTCATCATGCTGATTAGCCAGAATTAGAGACACCTCGTTAACCGTATCATTCGGTTGTATTCGAGCTGAGTACACAATTGTGGCTAACTCTAAAGTCATGATCCACCATAACATTTATGTGAAAGAACTGATATTAATTTCATTCAACTGAAGTAATTGGGTAAGAACTGTACTCGTACTGTGATTTAATAAGCAACATATGAAAATATGTGATAGACCATTCTACTAAAGGCAAAGTGCAGACATGTGATATACTTAACACAAGAAAGGAAAGCACTTAGTAGCTCATGGATGTTCAGAGTCACAAAGCAACTATCGAATTGAGCTATACATTGGAACTCACAAGTACTTATATTTTTCCCTCCATTACTCAAATGTTTTATTTTTTCAAGATGTTTTAAAGCACAGATACCTGTGTTTGTTGCCTACAAAACACTGAGAAATGGACTCTGTCCTTTACTCTGGGTTGGAAATTAGAGCTTGAAGAGGGGACACATTGGACTGTGGGTCTGTCAGTTGTGCAGGTTGTCAATTGCAACTTTCTATCCCCATAAAAGGAAATATACTTCCCCATTTTGAATCAGTTGTCTTTGACAATATGGAAGGGCAGGGAGAACAGAGAGCATTCTAAAGCTGCCTGTGAACAGACTTGTAGCATACCAGGAAGTTACTTCCTGTCTGCATGCCTTTCTCATCTGTCCACCGTCATTTTTTTCATCTTTTTTCAACATCAATATTAGCCACAGTTTTTGTCATCACCAATGTCTCACTCCTTGAAGTTCTAATTATAAACTCATCCAGTTCACCAGTTTAGGACGCACATCTGTAAATTAAGCTCATTAGAGAACAAAGCAGCAGCAGTTTTATTTAAATTAGTCAACAGAGAGCTGTAGTTTAAGGCTGATATTTATGAGGACATAATTAGCCCAGACTAGGCAAAGATTGCAAATCTCCAATCCTTTGGCAAACATTCTACACAAGTCTTCACAAACCAGATAAAGCTATATTAACCACTATGTCATACTTTACCCTGCATTACACACTGTAGGGCATAAAAATATAAGGCATAGCCCAATTCTCAAATAATTTGCATCCCAGGTAAAGAGCAAGAACCTAAAGGGTTTATAGTGAACATTCAGGGGCAAAGGAACACTACGTAATCAAAAGTTAAAATTGCTTGTGTAAAGAAGGCAGGTAAGCAGATGATAGACATTCAGAGTTGTGATTGGTTTAATCAACTTATTAAATGAAGTATAACTGGTCTTAAAACTTAAAAACATAATTAAGTATTTAAAAAAAAGATGAGAAGGCAATGTGTAGTAAAGATAGAGAGAAGGAAGAAAAGAAGAAAAGAAATCAGAGCAGGCGATTATGGGATCTCCTTCCCCTGCCTACTAAGGATAATTCATTGATATCTTCTTGACCTTTCTCTTCAATTCTAGTACCTTTTAAGACATGTTGCTAATTTGCTAGGTCTTGTGTTTTATTACGCAGCAGATGGAGGTATAAAGTTGGTAGGAAAGCTGCGGAGATTTATATTTGAAAACAGATTGCTTGCTGGAGAGAAAAATAAATATTCAAGAAAAGAAGACAGAGAGAAATTAGAGAGAGACAGAAAGTGAAATCTTTGGAGAGATTGGAGAATTTGGAAGGGGAGAGGAGAGTCTTTGAGGCAGTTGGATCTCCATGAAAATATTAAGAGAAAGAGGAATGGAAAAATAATTTAAAGAAATTTGGATGTAATCCTCAAGTATTTTGGGGGGAGGGGGGTTTCAAAATACTTGTTTTGAGTGTTTTAAGACTATTTCCATGAGACTTTCATCCCAGGTTTCTTCAATGGTATTGTATACGAGACATAAGTATAGCGTATCTTCACGCATATAACCTCATCCTATATCCCCATGCACCCTGAGCTACTTTTAAGTCATAAGAGAATGGTTTTAGAAAGAATGCGTGAATTACACAAACACTCGGGTCCTAATCTCAGAAATTTTCACTCCCCCTTACTATAACAGGGGTGTGGCCGCAATGACACACCAATTAAGAACAAATTTAAGTAGGGGCACCTGGGTGGCTCAGCCGGTTGAGAGTCTGACTTGGGCTCAGGTCATGATCTCTGTGGTCTGTGAGTTCGAGCCCCGCGTCGGGCTCTGGGCTGACAGCTCAGAGCCTGGAGCCTGCTTCGGATTTTGTGTCTCCCTCTCTCTCTGCCCCTCCCCCGCTCATGCTCTCTCTCTCTCTCTCTCTCTCTCTCTCTCTGTGTGTGTGTGTCAAAAATAAACATTAAAAAAAAAGAGAAAAGAACTTTAAAAAAAAATAACAAATTTAAGTAGAAATCAAATCTCCTACTAGTTCTTCCCTACTAAAATAATTCTTTGGTTCTTGAAGAATGTCTTAGAACAAAACACAGTTTTATGTGAGATATAGCTTTGTGAGAAAGAGAGAGCAGAAAGAAGAGGGACAGGAATCATAAAATGATTACAAAGTAGCATTTTTCATCTGGAATTCTCTTTCTTTCAAAATTCCAGCTTTCTCAGCGCCTTTGTCTCATGGGGTGACAGATCAAGCATCTATTATCACCCCAGCTCATTGCTCTTGTCTCCAATCAGATTGAGAAGGGTGTTAAATTTTTCAACTTTTACGACTAGCCTAAGAGAAGAAGAAGACAGAGACAAAGTAGGAAGAAAATAGGAATGGCAGCTGGGTAAAGATAGACAGATGAGTGGATAGTTGTAGGACCCTCCTCACTAGCTTGTGAGAAAAATCTAGCAACTCCTTTAACTTAATCTTTTGCCTTCTTTACTCAAAAGAAAGAACTGCCTTTAGCAACCTATTGTGGCTTCAAACCTGAAAATTTTAAGGCACTGAGAGAAGAGAATTGTAAACGGGAAAATACCATCCTTTAAGAATCAACCTATGTAAGGCATTTTGGAAGACAATAAATGATTGAAAATGGTAACACCAGTCCTTTCACCCATTATGGAAACATAAAAGATTTATGAAAAGTAAAAACAAAAGGAGTGCCATTGTATTGTTCTCTCTGTCCCTTCTAATAACATCCCTGATGTATCCAGGTGCATAATAATGATATTATTCATCAAATATTAGTCAACCTGGCTGAATTAAACCACTGCCTTTGCAGGCTTTCATCACTGCATGTGGATTTCTCTGATGCAGTTCACCTCCCTTTGCCATCTCCAGCACATTGCATGATATTCAGTGTATAGCTGGCAATACATTGATCCTAATCTAATCGCCAGATTTGACCTTTCATATTTTAAGGCATGAAAATGACTGCCATCTTTCATAAGAAGCACTTTAAAAGTTTTGGTGAGCTCAGCCTTCAGATTAGTTACACAAACACCCAGTAATTTGGAAAGCCATTCATTGAATTTTCCAGAGAACGAAAATGGTCTAATATCTGCATGCTTTTTATTATCTAAGAGGCAAGTGAATAAAGAAAGACAATTAATGGAGTGTCTTTACAGGTGTTACACTTTACTACTTCTTTATCTCACCTCTGTCTGGTGTTTTCAAAAACAAAGGACCCACAACTGAAAACATCTGGCCAAATGAATAACCCATTCTCATCTGAGTGTCTCACAGGTGCGATGTGGGAAAACAGAAGAAGGGAAGAAAGAAAACATAATGAGATATTTCATTTTGTCACTAATGGTTCTTTGAAGTCGCTCATTAATCTTTTAGACCATTTTGGCACGTTAATGTCCAACTCTAGAATATTAATATTGCTAAGCTAAGAAAAAGCGAAGTCATTGCCTTTAAAGTTCTTTCTGCATCCTAGCTCTGTGATAATTCTTCCTATTTGAGTCATATTTTAATTGACTCTGACTTTGAGTTTGCCAATCCCAACAGTCTGGCAGCTACTTTATTTTATACTCCCTGAATTTTTCAAGAAGAAGATGGGAGCAAGATATAATCTTGAAAACTTTTTAAGTCCTAAACTATCAAGACAATTTTTCACAAAGAATGCTGGATGGGTTTGGATGGATGAGTATCTTTCCATGAGACCAAATGCCAGTCATGGGAGGGATATGTGTAAAGTAACAATCGCATGCCCACATGCACCATAGAGCTTGTTCTCTGTTCATCTAAAATCAAAAAATATCCTTTAGTAACCAATCTTGTATAGTTAATGCTTTTTGGGTCAACAGCTATAGCTTCAGTTTTGTTTTATTTTTTTAATGAAAGTGACTGATTATATCATATGAAATAAATTTCCAGGGTAAAGAATAAAGATTTAATCAGAGCGTTCTTTATTTTCTTGCTTATTAGTTTCCTGTCATTGCTGTTACAGAGGACCCAAAATTCAGTGGCTAAAAACAACACGTATGTATTGTCTTACAGTCCTGGAGGTCAGAAGTCCTAGAAGCAAGATGAGGGCTAGGCTACATGCCTTTTGGATGCTCTCTTGCCTTTTTAACTTCCATAAGGTACCAGTATGCTTTGGTTTGTGGCTGTATCATACACCCTCTGTATCCTTTGTCACAGGTCACATCACCTTCTCCAAATCTGCCTCTCCTATCTCCCTTTTATAAGGACCATTGTGATGACAATTATTACCCAGGTAATCCAGGGCAATCTCCCCATCCCAGGCTCCTCAGTTTGATCACATTTGCAAAGTCCCTTTTGCCATATAAGGCAACATATTAATAGGTTCTGAGAATTAAGGGGCCTTTCTGCCTGTACACTTACAATCACACAAGCATTAATCTATTCACTTTAGGTCTCTCATCTCCAATTCCTCAAAAAGTAGGTGATGGAAAGATGTAAAAGCACCTTTTTCTACAGTATACCAGTTAGTTTTAGGGTAGTCCAAGGAGATAGAAGAATGAATTCCAGAAGATCCTCCCTTTCTCCTCCAGGTTCAAAGATTTCCCATTCATTGATTAATGAGTGATTTCTTGTCCATGCTAACAAATCCTTATAATTAGGATAAAGATTTTAAGTCAAATTATTCATCATCAGCAACAGAAGCACCACTGCAACCCATAAGAGGATTATCAATTGATGTAGAAACACAGGGGGAAAAAAACAAAACAAAAAACTTGAGCAGAGAACACTTAGGTGTAGATAAAGTCTACCATTCATTCTCCAATAAGGTGGAAATGTTCTCAGTACATCAACACACTTTTTTAAACTTTCGTTTTAATTCAAACGGAGATTCAGTCGTTCCTAGTAAACTATATAAGTGTGTGTGTGTGTGTGTGTGTGTGTGTGTGTGTGTGTTTATCAAATCTTAAGCAAAAGATTCCCTTACATAATCAAATGGATCCAGCCTATAATTACCACTGAATGCTGCTGAGTGTGCAGGGTAGGCAAACTGAGTCAGAATTAGCCCTTACAGAATGGGGCCTTAGTAAGATATAATCCTGTCTGACATTTTCACACACCAAAAAAATAATTTATGTCAATTCAGTATCCATTTTTTTTTATTTTTCCAGGATTAATGTTACCAACAATTTCCACTTTATATAATACCAGATTAACAAAAATCTTTTAATTTTGCCTTAAATCCTGATTTTTTTTAATTTTAATATTTTATTTTTTAAAATGTGCATCCAAATTAGTTAGCATATAGTGAAACAATGATTTCAGGAGTAGATTCCTTAATGCCCCTTACCCATTTAGCCCATCCCCCCTTCCCACAACCCCTCCAGCAACCCTCAGTTTGTTCTACATGTTTATGAGTCTCTTCTGTTTTGTCCCCCTCCCTGTTTTTATATTATTTTTGTTTCCTTTCCCTTATGTTCATCTGTTTTGTCTCTTAAAGTCCTCATATGAGTGAAGTCATATGATTTTTGTCTTTCCCTGACTAATTTCACTTGACATAATACCCTCCAGTTCCATCCACATAGTTGCAAATGGCAAGATTTCATTCTTTTTGATTGCCGAGTAATACTCCATTGTGTATATATACCACTTCTTCTTTATCCATTCATCCTTTGATGGACATTTGGGCTCTTTCCTTACTTTGGCTCTTGTCGATAGTGCTGCTAGAAACATGGGGGTGCATGTGTCCCTTCGAAACAGCACACCTGTATCCCATGGATAAATGCCTAATAGTGCAATTGATGGGTCACAGGGTAGTTCTATTTTTAGCCTTTTGAGGAACTTCCATTCTGTTTTCCAGAGTGGCTGCACCAGCTTGCATTCCCACCAACAATGCAAAAGGGATCCTTTTTCTTTGCATCATCGCCAACATCTGTTGTTGCCTGAGCTGTTAATGTTAGCCATTCTGACAGGTGTAAGGCTGATTTTTTTTTTTTTTTACTGTAGTACTATAGCACACGCTGGGAAGTAAAACCTAGGTCACTATAGTATTTTTATTTTTAAAAAAACTGTACAATAATCAGTAAACATCCATTGTAATTATCACTATAACTGTTATGTTTTAAAAAGTGAAGCTAATTAACGTTTATTCTAAAAATATTCATGCTAACATTCCATAATTGAATCATTTTTTTTAACACCTGTTTCACTCAAATCTTTCTAACATCTCACCTGGGACAACTTGACACCGAAAACCTACTGTAAAATGTAGAGATGAGATGAATTTCTCAGGCACAGGGTCCATGTCTCATTCCTACTAATAGTCCTAATATGTTCTGGAGTGTCTGTCACTTTGTAAATGCCCCCCAAATATTCACTGAATTGGGTTTTATTGTTTATAAGAATGAGCACTCACAAATTCACATGAACAAAAAAGTCTTTTAAGTGGTTGACAACTTAGAGGAGGCATTTACATTTAAACAGGCGCCTCGATCTTCTAATGGCTTAACGAAGTGGTATTTTTGTTTGTTTGTTTTATTTGTTCGGTGCCATGTTCTATGGATTCTCAGTGTTTAAGAGCTCAAATATCTTTGTGCTTATTAAAATCCTGGAACTTTAAAAGATAAGAATGTTAACCTCAGCACCTCGGCCAACCACTAATTGTCGATATGTATTCTGTCGATCTGAACATACCTCCCACCCCCCAGCTCCCACTAATTCTGTAGCAGTTGTGCAGCGTCCCTGCACTCCGTTAATCACTTGTCACGCTTCACCCAAGAGATGTCTGCGTTCCAGAAGCAGGCAATGCCACTGCTATAATAGGTATATCGTAAATTAGTTGTCAAAGTTTTTCAAGATGCCTTGAGACCCTTCTATTTGCAAGGCGATTTCTAAACACAGCATTATTATAATAAGATATTTCAGAAGTTGCTCTCCGCAGCAGGCTACCTGGTACTTGATTGGAGCTATTGACCCACTGCTCGGTGAAAGGAATCAGATGCCGAGTAA
This sequence comes from Acinonyx jubatus, assembly GCF_027475565.1. NCBI lineage: Eukaryota > Metazoa > Chordata > Mammalia > Carnivora > Felidae > Acinonyx > Acinonyx jubatus. Next base: position 176,153,423 of record NC_069381.1, on the reverse strand, counting down.
AGAACACCAGTCCCATTCAGTGAAAAATGTAAGATTCTTTCTACTGTCGCTTCCCAGCCATGAAGACATCAGGTCACACAATGAGGTGCTTTGTCTTTTCGATAGTGTTTGATGAAGGCCAGTGTTCGCTGTACTACAGGGTGTATTCCTAATTAAAACTCTGTCACTTTCTTCATGTGTGTTTAAGGAACGGGTGCTAGCTTTTAAAAAGGTTTGTTTCCAAATTTCTTTAGGTTCATTTCATGTATGGTGTTTCTAATTGTCCAGTTTTTGTTGTGTAAGTCCAGCGATCACTACTAATAAATTTCTTAATTTGTAGTGAATATGTAACATCAGCAAAGCCGGTTACGAAAAGGTTGAGCCTTAGACACTCAACCGCGAGGTGTTGATGACCAAGTTAAGAGAAAAGAGTGACATTAAATGCTTTTTAAAAGACTGGGGTTAAAAAAAATGGGGAAAGCCTGGGTTCATTGCTGTGTTGTTTATGCTTATGTTGTTAGAAACAGTAAAACTTTAATATTTGAAAAGGAGCTGCTGTCAGACCTTGAAAATATTAATTAGAGATAATATTATAAGTTCAGTTTTACAGCATTTTAGGATTAACAAAATTGTTTTTAAAATTGTAAAAACTAACTGTGACTAGTGTTTTGTTCTTTTAAATTATTGTGTAGCTCATTTTATATTAATAAATACATCCTATTTAAGATCAGTGCAACTAGGGGCACCTGGGTGGCTCAGTCAGTTAAGCGACTGGCTCTTGATTTCAGCTCAGCTCATGGGTATCATGGATCATGAGTTCAAGCCCTGTGTCATGCTTCTCTCTCTCCCTCTCTAAATAAATAAACAAACAAACTTAAAAAATAATAAAATAAAATAAATGCATCTGTTTGTCCATAAAAATATCAACCAGCTGTAGTGATTAAAAACAGCTAAATTTATTATTTGGTATAGCTGCTGATGTTGCAAAACAATCTCTCATGCATCTCTCACATTTCTCCAAATTTTTGTGTGAGGCACTGAGTAGGTTTGTTCTGGACTATCTTTTCCAGGATGTTTGTATAGTAAACTGCGTTGGAAGGTAGAGATAGTATTTCCTGCAGGAGCAAAGGACAGGCATGTTTACTGCCCGTTAGAAAAGATTCAGGTTCCCTAAGCTGCCAGATCAACCCCTGTATTGCAAACCACTGCCTGTGCAGCTACCCCTTTGCCTGTTTAGTGCTACCTCAGGGAACCATGGATTGGAGAACCAGCCCCAAAGTGTTGGTATGTTGGCTACTGTTATTTCTGTGGATAATAAAGTGTAGCCTCTGACTTAGGAGTCATGTTCTCTCTCAGCATGTATGAAATGGTGACAAGCTAACATGTTAATAAGTGGGATAACATCTCAGACCCATAAGATATATAGATACAGATATAGATAGATATAGATATAGATGATATAGATATAGATATAGATGATATAGATATAGATATAGATATAGATAGATATTTTTTCCAGGCTTGCCACTGATGAAGTGGCTGCAGACACCACTATGTCTTTAGGATTCTTCCCCACATTCATCTTTCCACTTACGCTTATGCTCAGGTCTAAGCTTTGCCTCTTCAGAGAGCTGAATTAAGTTCTAGCATACACTTTCAAAAATGTTTCTCCAATACTACCACCTTTTAGATTTAAAATTTTTAAACATATGTAAGGAGTTTCTTCAACACACTGACCTTTCCGTTGCTTGAATTCTTTCCCTCAACTCATCATGTCTTTTAGATTACTTCCCTCTATTTACCCCCATGGTGATAGGCTACATCATATTATTAACAATAAGTGCCATGCTTCCATAATTTTTATTTCATGAGTTATTTTTTAACCTCCAGCTTCTGTTCGTCCAGTGAACTCCTTCTAGTATTCCAACTCCATCAACACAGCAACTCAGTTGGATTCTACAATCCATTGAACAAACAATTTGATGACTTTTTTTTAGCATTCATCCACTTTATGGGTTCTCTTCTTTATGGCTTAAGTTTAAGTTGATTGTTTAATACTTGTAATGACTCCTCTATATATACTCTCAACACTGTCTCCTCTCACATATATATAAATTTTATTAATTGTTATACCACGAAGGCTGTTAAAGAAAAAAAATCACACCAGACAAGATGAGCAGACAGAGGCTGATTTTATTCTGATACTATTGCTAGCAATAGGTAAAAGAATGTAGATCAAATCTGGAGGCACAGAGTTCTCAAAGGGCTACAGAGTTCTCAAGAGCAGGAATGGGGTGGATAATAGACCATATATGTTTGCTTCTATTGATGTTACCCAAAGGAAAAGTAAACTTTCCTCTATCTTCATGACTAGAGGTAGTTTCACAACTTCCCCCCCCACCCCAATTTCATTTGCTACTCTCCCACAGAAACCGAGAGATATGAACTCCATCTTCCTCAATGATCACATTTCCAAGAGATGGTTCACATTTCCTGGGTGGTAAAACTGGCAGGAGTTTAGGAAAGGATTTACATACATTTCAAAAGGTCAGAGACGGTATTTTTACATTTTCAAAAGTAAACGCTCTAAGAAAAGGTAGGCACAGGGCCTCTAGTCAGGAAGAAGCTGTCTCAATTTCAGGAGATCTGAGGCGATCTTTAAGGCCTGGCATCCAGTAAGAATGCGATAAGTCATTGTTGGAAAACTAATATGATTTAAACATTAGCACTTAAAAAGCTAGAATTTTAACTCCAGTATTTTGAAAATCAGTAATTTTTTAATTCATGTTCCACTACCGCTACCTAATTGTCAGAGAGTTTCCATCAAGTGAACGTTGCATATTGAGGTGAACGAGAGCCGACCTCTCTACCTGCAGTCTTGTAGCCCCTTACTACATCCCTCCAGAATAATTATCTTGTAAAGATAATTGGATAGTTCTGTATTCCTCTCCGTGTCACAATTCCCATACACATCTGGTTTAAATTTTTCATTTTGTTCTGTCAGGGCTTAAGAGATATCGTCAGGGGTGCCTGGGTGGCTCAGTTGGTTGGGCGGCCGACTTCGGCTCAGGTTACGATCTCGCGGTCCGTGAGTTCGAGCCCCGCGTCCGGCTCTGGGCTGATGGCTCAGAGCCTGGAGCCTGTTTCCAATTCTGTGTCTCCCTCTCTCTCTGCCCCTCCCCCGTTCATGCTCTGTCTCTCTCTGTCTCAAAAATAAATAAAACGTTAAAAAAAATAAATAAATAAAATAAAATAAAAAGAGATATCGTCAAGCTCCTGTACCATGATCCATCAAACCCTTTATCATAGGTCCTAAATATCGATCCGAACTGCACTCTTGACATTGTCCTCACTGTACCACATTCTGGCTTTTTGAACTGTTGGCAAGAACTCAGACGTCTTGCTTTACTTGCCCTTGGGCCATTACACCTATTGTTTTTCCTAATATTGTACAGTCGTTTGCTAATTTTAGAGTCACTGATGCTCTCTCGTCCTTAAGGAAGTCACCAGAGCACCTTCCCTGTTCACCTTCTAAATCTCCAATGGTAAAGTCAATTGCCCATCTGTGCTATCCCACCAGGCTTTTCTTTTCTCTCAATCACTAGGTTGCAATACATTACACTCTATTTTTTACTGTTTTTCTATTGGCTTATTTGGACCAGCTACTTCACTATAAACTCTAGAGGGCAAGAAATTCATTCTTTTTTAGTCTTTGTCCCTAGAATATAATAGAAGGGAAAAAAGTGGAAGAATATGGGGTTTGGAGACAACACGGAACTGGGCTTGAATCACGAACATTGGAATTTTGGCAAAATTAATTAACTGCTCATTCTTCAGTTTCCATGTTCACAAAGTGGGAATTATAGCATCTGTCCCATAGGATTGTTATGATGATAAAATGATCACACTTAAGGCAATTTACACATGCCTGGTGCCTAGTGACCACAATATACACTTCCAATGTCTATGACAGGGAACAAATTTGTTAAATCCTCCCAAGTGTTTGAGCCAGAGGTACTTTAGAGAATATATATGTGTAATCAATTATCAGTGTTATAAGTGGATATTTGCGTGGTGTGTTTATCTCATTCAATTTCAAAATCCCAAAGGAAAAGGATATACTCTATGTATTATCCTTTTACCAAAAATATTTATCATAGATTATGTTAAAAAAATTTGTTAAAATTACAATTATTATAAAATATTTACAACATGGATATTTCCTGTAGAAAGTATTTATTACCTATTGACTGTTGAAAATGTAACAAAATATTTTTGAGTATTTCAATTTCTGCTGAAATGTTCAACTCTGTGTAATTTTTCAAACTCAAAAATTATAGTATCCTATGACTAGTCAAACCCTGACTTCTCTACCTTTTTTTTTTTATTTTAGAGGAAAATAAAATATTCATAATCTCAAAAATCAATTTAACAGCAATTGTTCAATGTCATTTATTTTCAACAATTTATGCTGTGTTTCTCAGATGTTTTTTAAATGTGTGCTGTGCCAGAATACTGATTATTTATAAAGTAAGTCTGTTTTGCATGAAAATTAGCTAAAAGACATTTTCTTCACAGGGCATTTATTCAGAAATTTATTAAGTCATTCTTTCATAATTTAACTTAAGGCTTAAACTCTGGGAAAAGAGGAAAAAAATCTGAATGTTCAAATGATCTGAAGCTTCTTAAAATAGAGCTTTGGTAATAAAAGTGTTGAAAAGTGTTACTATGTTAAAAAATTCTAGTCCTCATGTATATTAAAACTTTTAATCATTATTGACTTGAATTGGAGTTGAACCAATAAGTCAAAATGCCCCTTATTATATGCTTAGTTAAATGAATTTTTATCTCTTTATAATTATGAAAGAATAAGCAGAATTTTCTTAGTTTCTTAAGCAATTGTTAGTATACCCAACAATTTATGGCTATAACAGGGTCCCTACATTCATTTTGCAGGGACGCCTGGGTGGGTCAGTGGTTTAAATGTCTGACTTTGGCTGGAGTCGCGATCGAGCGGTTCAGGAGTTTGAGCCCCGCATAGGGCGCTGTGCTGACAGCTTGGAGCCTAGAGCCTGCTTCTGATTCTGTGTCACCCCCCTCTCTCTTCCCCTTCCTGGCTTGCACTCTATGTATCTCCCTATCAAAAATAAATAAACATTAGAAAAATTAATAAAAAATTCATTCTGCATACCTTGTGAAAAATACTCCATAATTAATCATTATTCCCAGGAAAAAAAATTATCTAGCCATGAAAGAGTACGTTTTAACTAGAAATGAAACGCCTAAAGCATAAATTTATCTTACATTGTTTTGTTTTTCAATAAGTTATATTGAGTATAGGAAATACTTTCCATGTGTAAAGGAGGGGTTTTCTGCAACACAGAAAAAGCACGTTTTGAATAAAATTCTTTTCAAACTGATAGCTCTTATCATTTGCAAGAAGAAAATTAAGATACCTCAAGGTTACGGTTATAATAAAACAATCCAAGAGAGACATACTAGGAAGGTACAGTACATAATATTTCTGAATATATCTTTCTCTGACTATTTACTTCATTATTGTTCACTAATATACACTGATATATTTCAGTTAATCACATTGCAAATGCTTCTGAATTTTTTTAAACTCTATATTTCTGCCAATAGTCTCATTGAAAATTTGGCATTATCTGTGGTGCTATCAGAGTAATTAGGGAATAGAAATAACTAAGGTTATCATGGAAATCTGTTTTGGCTTTATTTTTAAATTTGAAATGCAAATGGCTAATATAGTTCATTATAGGTAACTTCGGGATGTTTATGCTTAACATGAGGCAGGTTATCACATAATGTATATTAGAAAATTTTTGTTTCACCAACATTTATCCTGAATAATGCAATAAGTATCACTTAATCTTATACCTTTGTCCAAAAGAAAGAAAGAAAGAAAGAAAGATATTAATTTGGGCTCTGCTTTCCATGAGCTATCCTGATTTTTTGGATATGGTATTTTATTTTAAAATTTCACTAGTGTGAAAAAGAGATCAGACATGAACGCAATAAAATTAACATAAACATGAGTTCAGAAATTAACATGATGTCTTCTTTTTTTTTAATTTTTGTAACGTTTATTTATTTTTGAGACAGAGAGAGACAGAACATGAACGGGGGAGGGGCAGAGAGAGAGGGAGACACAGAATCCGAAGCAGGCTCCAGGCTCCCTCCGAGCCATCAGCCCAGAGCCCGACGCGGGGCTCGAACTCACGGACAGCGAAATCGTGACCTGAGCTGAAGTTGGACGCTCAACCGACTGAGCCACCCAGGCGCCCCACATGATGTCTTCTAAAAAATAAAACTATAATTATATCCTGAATATACAATAATTGCATTTATTTTCATTGGCTCAATAAATTTATGATTGAGTAGAAAAGTAACCCAAATCCTAATGGCTTTCTTTTTCTATTTATGACATCTATTAGATTCTTCCATTTCACAGCCCTGATATTGTGAGACATCTTTAGAAGCTTAGCAAGCCTTTTTTTTTTTTGTATAATTGACATACAATAAACCTCACATATTTAACTTGTACCATTTGTAAAATTTTGCATATTTGTATCATTATCACAATCAAAATATTGAACATATCCATTACCATAAATGTTCCCTCATCCTCTTTTGCAATCTCTCCTACCCACTTCTCTTCCCTCCCTAATCCACAGGCAACCTACTCAATTGCCTTGTGTCATAAACTAGTTTATATTTTCTAACATTTATAAAAATGGAACCATACAATATGTACCTTTTTGTGTAGCTTCTTTCATGCAGCATGAATATTTTGATATTTGTTTATGTATTTTGAGTGTAACAACCATTCATTGATTTTTATTGCCGATTAATATTTCATTGTTTGGATATATCACAAATCGGTTATCCATTTACTTGCTGATGGACATTTAGGTTGCATACAGTTTGAGGCCATTACAAATAAAGACTCATAAACATTCATGTATAAATCTTTATATGGACGTAAATTTGCATTTCTCTTGGAGAAATATCGCTTGGATAAATTTGCTTGTAAGAAGCAAGATCAATGCACAAAATCAGTTGTATTTCTACATAATAGCAATGAGAAATCAGAAAGGGAGATTTTAAAAATACCATTTATAATAAAATATTTGGGGTTAAATCTGACAAAAGATGTGCAAGACCTACAATGTATACTTTCAAATACAAAACATTGTTGAGAAAAATTAAAGAAGATAAACAAATAAAGAGATACACTGTTATAGTTCCAAAGATTCAATATTGGTAAGGTATCCCCACATTGGCCAGGCCAGTAGATTCAACAAAATTCCAGTGAAAATGTCAGTAGGCTTTTTATTTAGAAACCGACAATCTAAAACAATTTTGATAAAGGATCTTAAAATTAAAGGATCTACAGGATCTAATTTCAAGACTTACTACAAAGCCACAGTAATCAAGACAGTGTAAAATTGCCATGAACATTGACAACTTGATAATAGAAGAGAATGAAGAGACCAGAAATGGTGCCACGTTTACGGTCACTGATTTTTTTTTAATAGAGATGAAAAAGGCATTCAATTGAAAAAGGTAACTGTTTCAACAAATGGTGTTGGAGCAATTGAATATTCATACAACTTCAACCCATACCTTGCAAAAATAACTCAAAATGGATTCCAGGTCTAAATATAATACTGAAAACTGTAAGATTTCTAGCTGAAAATTGGGAAAAGTATTTGTAAATTTAACGACGTGAACATTTTTAGTTAGGGCACTGAAAGTGTAATCCATAAAGAGAGACAAGTAAAAATTGTTGAAATTTAGTAAATTTAATTTAAAATCCTCTATAAGGTATTGAGTGAAAGGGAGGGAAAAATGGAAGGAGGGAGGAAGCAAAGAAGAAACATTTAGATATTTTGAATATTTATAGACTTAATTTATAAAATGTAAATGGGATAATTAGAAATAAAGTTAAATTAAATTAGTTTAGTGAAAAAGTTACATCAGAGTAAAATTTAAAAGGGATTACACTATTTTAATTGCTGTAGAAATTTAGCTCCAGGATGGCCTAGGTGGCTCATTCGGTTAAGCATCTGACTCTCTGTTTTGGCTCAGGTCATGATCTCATGGATTTATGAGTTCAAGCTCCTCTTTGGGCTCTGTGGTAACAGTGCAGAACCTGCTAGGGATTCTCTCTCCCTCTCCCTGTCTCTTTGCTCCTTCCCTGTTCACTCTGTCTCTGTCTCAAATATAAATAAATAGACTTAAAGATTTAAAAAAAAAAGAAATTTAACACCTATGTCTTGAATGAAAATATAGGTGCATTTTTTTTAAACTTTATTGAAGTGTAAGTGAAGTATCATAAACTGGGCATACTTAAATTTTATTATTTAATCATTTGGCGCACAGATAGATCTGTTAAATAATCACCACAATCAAGATAAAAATGATTTTAATCACTTCCAAAACTTTTCTCATGTCTTTTTGTAACTCTCCCTACCCCAAAACCTGTTCTTTCTTGAGACATTATTGTTTCACTTGCATTTAAAAATTGTAATAGTGAAAACATACAGCATGTACACTTGTTTTTGCCTGAATTCTTTTACTTGACATAATAACATTGAAGTTTATCCCATATGATTAGGTGTACAAGTATTCATTTTCATTTTTTGAAAAGTAGTGCTCGATAAGATGTAATATGTTTACCTATTTATCTACTTGATGGACATTTGGGTACTTTTCAGGTTTGGGGTATTACTAATAAAAATATGAACATTTTTGAACATGTCTTGGGTAAATGCCTATAAATAGAATGGCTAGGCAGTATGGAAGATATCTTTTCTTTTCTTTTTTCTTTTCTTTTTTTCAAAATGCTGTCAAATAGTTTTCAAACGTGACTGTACCATTTATAATCCCATGAGGATGGTATGAGAACTCTAGTTGTTCTAGACCCTCACCAATATTTGGTATGGTCAGTGTCAACCTTTTTATTGTTAGCCAATCTAGTGAGTGTGTCTTACTGTGTTTAGTTGTAGTTTTAATGAGAATCACTCATTCTCTGAGTGATGATGGTAAGCATTCTTTTTGTGTTTGTTTGCTATGGATATATTTTCTCTTGCAAAGGGTTTGTTAATTACGCTGTTAGTCTTATTATTGAGATATGTTTTTCATAAATTCATAATATGTGTCCGTTTTTGTGCTGTGAATATTTTCTTCTAGGTGTCGCAGGATTTTCTTTTAATTTTTATAATTTTTTTCATGTTCATTTAATTTTTAGACAGAGAGAGAGAGCATGAGTAGAGGAGGGACAAAGACAGAAGGAGACACAGAATCTTCCTTTTATAAGTTGCTTTGGTAATTCTAAATTTTGTGCAATCCCATATAACTTTCAGAGTCAGCCTGACAATTCCCACAAACGTACTACTGCAATTTTCATTGAGATTGTGTTATATCTACAGATCAAGTACCCAGTTATCTCTCGGTAATGTTAAGTCTTCCAACCCATGTACATGATATATCTCTCCATTTATTTAGATTTTCTTTAATTTCTCTCAGCACTGTTTTGTAGCTGTCAGTGAGAAAGTTGTGGACACATTTTCTTAGATTTATTCTTAGGTATATTTGGGACTTGGGAACTACTATAAACGGTTTAATTTTTTTTTCAAGTGTTTACTGGAAATTGCTTTATAGATTGTCTAGCATGCTCCATATAAACAATAACATCATATGATGATTGGGGAAGTTTTAGGTGTTTCTTTTTGAATTTTATGCCTCTACTTCTTTATCTGGTGTTACTACAATATGTAAGCTATCCAGAACCAGCATCCTTTCCTGGTTCCAGATGTCAGAGGAAATAGTTACGTCTTTCATCGTCAAAAATGTTGTTAGCTCCAGGTTATTTTTACCTTCTCTTTTTCAATTTGAGAAAGTTTCCAAATATTTCAAGTTTGAGGAGTTTTTACTAATGGGTATTATTAAATATTTAAAATATGTTTGTTTCATCTATTAAAATTGTTATATTTTTTCTCCTTTTTTGTATCAATATGGTAAATGACATTGATTGATTTTCAGATGTTACACCAAACATACATTCTTAGGTTAAAACATGCTTGGTCATTATTTATTATCCCATTGGATTTATCTTACTACCATTTTATTAAGGATTTTCGTGTCGATATTCATGATGAGTATTGATTCATGATTTCCTTTTTTGTAATTTATTAGTTATGCATGGCATTAGGCTTATGCTGTTCTTCTAAGCCTGCTTAAACAAGTTGGACAGTGAGTCTTCCTTCTCTATTTTCTGAACAGTTTGTATAAGATTAATGCTATTTTGTTTTTTGAGATTTGATAGAATTCACTGGAGAAACCACCTATGACTGGAATTTCTTTTGGAAAAAGGTTTTATTAACAAATTCAATATCTTTATTAAATATAGGGCTATTCAGAGTTCCTGTTTCTTCCTGTATCATATTTGGTAAGATTATTTTTCAGGAAGTTTGTTCCTACCATTTAAACTGCCAAACTTGGCATAAATTTGTCAATGCTTTCCTCTCATTCTCTCAATACCTGTGGAATCTGTGGCTATAACCTCTTTCTCATTCATGATATTGGTGATTTATGTTTTCTCTTTGTCTTGTTCAGTATTGCTACAAGTTTGTCAGTTACGGTGACCTTCCCCAATAACCAAATTTAGGCCTTGTCATTTTTCTCTTTATTGATTTTTTTCTATTTTATTGATTTCCACTTTTTATTAGTTATTTTCTAGTACGTGCTTTGGTTTTCTTTATCCATCTTTTATCTGAAGGAAACTGACTTCATTGATTTTGCATATTTCTTTTTAGTGTAACCATTTAAGTCTACACCTTTCTCTGTAGTAAGTGTCCCAGCTGCAGCCCTTAAATTTTTATATGTTTTATTTTTATTGCCATTCAGTTCAAAATGAATCACCCATTATTTTTGTATTGGATTTGGGAATTATTTAGACACAGGTTGTTTCAATTCCATATATTGGGATCTTCATAAATGTCTATTATTGATTTCCCCCTTTCATTAGGGTCAGAGAATATACTCTGTAAAACTTCAATCACTTTGTGTTTATTGAGAATTGTTTTCTGGCCCAGTAAATGCTGTATCTTGGTGAATTTACCATGTACATGTTCAGCTCTTCTATAATTTTCCTGTGTTTTTTTCTTCTCTCAGTTTTAGAAACAAGGATGTTAAATATACTATAACTATGAGCTTCTATAGTTCTCCCTTTAAATCTATCAGTTTTTTCTTTATGTATTTTGAGGCTTTATAATTAGGCATATACTCATTTATTTTTGTTAATTCTTGTTAACGCACTGTTCATTTTATTATTGTATAAGTTCTTTTTATCTAGCAAAATCCTTTGTCTTGAAGTCTGTTTCATCTGATACTAAAATAGTTACTGCAGAGTGCCTGGGTGGCTTAGTTTGTTAAGCGTCCGACTATTGACTTTGACTCAGGTCCTGATCTTACAGTTTGTGAGGTTGAGTCCTGCATTGGGATCTGCACTGTCAGCATGGGGCCTCCTTGGGGTTCTCTCTCTCCCTCTCTCTCTCTGCCCCTCCCTTGCTCTCTCTCTCAAAAATAAATAAATAAACATTTATTTTTTTTCAAAAAGTTACTCCGGCCTTCTTCTATTTACTTTTCATCGTATGTCCTTTTTAATCAATTTACGTTCAACCTAAGCTTCATATTCATGTTATTTTTATATTTAAAATGAGTGCCGTGCAAGCAACATATAGTAGTCCACATGCAAATATCTGTCTTTTCATTGAGATGTTTAGACCATAATATTTAATGTAATTATTGTTATGGCTAGGTTTAACCAATATACATTTCTCCATCATTTCCTATTCAAAGGCAACTTCAGGACAATTTCATTGTGTGTCCCTTCAAACCAAGTTTTACTCCTTAAATATTTCTTTTTGAGGATTTTGTGTCTTTTCATCACTTGCTAACTTATATTACAGTTTGTATATATTACCTTTAAAGTGAAGTCTTCAAAACTGAATTACAAGGGTTCTAATTTCTCTGCATCCTCACCAACACTTCTCTCTCGCTCTCTCTTTTTAATAATAGCCATCCTGACTGTTGTGGGTTGATTGTTGTGTTATACTTTTGGTTTGATTTCTCTGATGATTAAATAAGTTGAGCATCTTTTCATATACCTGTTGGCCATTTGTATGTCTTATTTGGAGAAACGTCTAATCAAGTCTTTGGCTCATTTTTTAAAAATCAGTTTAGGGGTGCCTGGGTGGCTCAGTCGGTTGAGCGTCTGACTTCAGCTCTGGTCATGATCTCACGGTCTGAGTTTGAGCCCCGCGTTGGGCTCTGTGCTGACAGCTCAGAGCCTGGAGCCTGTTTTGGATTCTGTGTCTCCCTCTCTCTCTGACCCTCCCCCATTCATGCTCTGTCTCTGTCTCAAAAATAAATAAACATTAAAAAAATTTAAAAAATAAATAAATAAATAAATAAATATCAGTTTATTATTGTGTTGTTGTTTGTATGTTTGTTTACTATTGAGTTGTAGGAGTTCATTATATATTTGGGAAATCAAGCCCTTATCAGCTATATGGCTTGCAAATATTTTCTCCCATTCCATGCATTGCCTTTCACTCTGTTAATTGTGTCTTTTGCTGTGTAGAAGTATTTTAGTCTGATGCAGGTCCTGTTTGTCTCCTTTGCTTTTGTTGCCTATGCTTTTGGTGTCGTATGTATGAAACTATTGCCTAGACCAATGTCACAAAGCTTTCTCTTTACATTTTCTTCTAAGAGTTGTACAGGTTCAGTTTTTACATTTATGTCTTTAATCCATTTTAAATTGGTTGCTGTGTGTGATGTCAAGGAAGAGTCCAATATTTTTTTTTGTTGCATACAGATATCATTTCCCCCACACTATTTGTTGAAGAGACTATTCTTCTCTCAATTTATGTTCTGTAACGTCCTTGGTGAAGATCAGTTAACCACACATATGTAAATTTGTTTCTAGGCTCTCTATTCAGCACCGATGGTCCACATGTCTGTCTTAATGCCAGTATTATACTGTTTTAATTATTGTGTCTTTGTAATACATTTTGAAATCAGAAAGTGTGACACGTCAAGCTTTGTAGAAATTGGAACCTTGTTTTTGAGAATGCAAAATGCTATACCAGCATGGAAAACATATGGTGCAGCTGGTATAGAGGGTCCTCAAAAAGTCAAAAATAAAACTGCCATAAAACGATAAACTCCACTTCTAGTATTATCAGGAAGAATTGAAAACTCGTCCTCAAAGAGATATTAGCACCTCCATATTTATTGCCGCATCATTTACAGTGGCCAAAGTGTGGGAACAACCTAAATATCCACCAAGCATGAACGGGTAAAGAAAATGTGGTATATACACACAGTAGAATACTATTTAACCTTTAAAAGAAGGAAATCTGCAATATGCAACAGCAAAGATCAACCTTGAGAACATTATTATAAGTAAAATGTCAGTCACAGGAAATCAAATACTTCATGATTCTCCTTGTATGAGGTTATGTAAAATAGTCAAATTTATCGGATCAAAGAGTAGAAGGGTAGTTGCCAGTGTCTGAGGGGAGGGGTCATGGAGACTTGCTAAACAATGGGCATAAACTTTCAGTCAACCAAGGGGCAAAACCTCTAGAGATCTGCTCTACAGCATTATACCTGTAGTTAACAAGCGTGTATCGTACGCATAAACATTTAATAGGGTAGATCTCATGTGTTCTAATCACCAGGAAAAATAAAACAATGTAATTAACTGAGATTTAATTATTGCAACCCAAAATATTATAACATGTTCTGGTTCTCGATATTATAATTGTGTTAATGCAGATCAAATTACATTGGCTTTTGTGGGGAACACATCATGCTATTTTCTCACATTTAGCATTCTGAACACTCAAACTTATAGTGGCCAACAGGTAACAAGCTATCTGATATAGGCATTTGAAGGAGGTGCAGCAAATCCAAAATTCAGGTCATAGAGGCTTTTTACCTTTCTACTCTGTCATTGTTAGTTTCAGGGTTTCATTTTCATAGTTTATAGTCACAGTTAGCTCCTATATCTCTGATCATAGCATCTAAAACCAGGGAGAAAGAAAGTAGATATGTCAAAATGTTCTCCTTGCCAGAATATTCCCCCATGATTTCATCCTTCATCTCATTGAATGTACTTGCAAGCACTTCAAGCAATAATATTTTTACTACGTGCAATGTTTCCCACTGTGTGCTCATGCTCCTTAAGTGTTAGCTGATTGTGGGGAGTGACTTCCAGCTTAGAGCTGCCCACAATGTTCTGACACACTCCACCCGATTTGAAGAATGCTCTCCTATCTGTCTAGGTGCTTACAAAGCCTTTCTTTTAGTCTATTCTATAGTCCGTGCTGTGTTCTCTGAGTTCTTATTTCGGAAACAAGAAGAATATTTTTTTTATTCCAATCTACCATAACCTTTCCTGTCTTTTAGTTTCCTTGAGGATCATCATTACTATTTTTAAGTAATATGGGTGTGAAGTGATTTGTTATATACAGATAAATATCTATGTTATGAAACATCTCATTGTTTTGAAATTATTATATTTTGGCAGCTTAAATCCCAGGAAGCAAATCTCAACTTTTATTCTCTAGCCTGTTTTCTTCTGGAAGCAAGGAGAAATGAAACTCACATTTACTGTTTGGCTACAAAGATAAGGAGTAATATGCTAGGCACTTAAAAAAAACTTACTCAATAGTAACATTGATTTGCGTTGAAATTTAAAATTAGACGTAATACAATGGATGAAAGAAAAATGGTTATCAACCTAGAAATCAATGTTTTCTTTATGACTGCTTTTTAGGAGCACCTTTTTATGGTTCATCTGTATATATTCGTGCATAAAGTGCATTATGGCAATATTTGTGACTAAATTACTAGTATATTTGAGAAAATAAAATCCAACTTATCCAAAATTAATATATTCATAGGGATAAATGGGAGATATAGAAAGACCACCTAGAGTCTAACAGGGAATGGACTCATGTTTTTTTTTTTTTTTTCTGTATTTGTAGCAGTACAGTAATTACATTAATGAAATGATGGTATGAATCACAAAGTTATAGTATAATGACCTGCTTGAGAAAGTCACAAAACTATTAAGGATTCCTATCAATACAAACTCCAGAATAATGTTGTTTCTGCTAAAGTTTGAAAAGAGCTAGTAAGCATTGGTTTCAAGCAGAAAGCTTAAAGATCGAAATGAAGTAAATACATTCTGCAAAAAATGGTCATGAGTGTATTATTGTCTACTGATTTTCATCACGGCTATAAACTGCAAGATATCGACAGCAAATATTTCTATTACTTTATGACATTTGGCACAAAATTCATTTTTCTTCTTTATTGATAGGCACAATTATTCAGTTTCTGAGACCAAAAGGAAAAGAAAATCCTTAACAAATACAAAGGATACAAAGATAAAATTAGTCCCTCTGGTAATGTTACTCAAATGCCTCTTTTCAGGAATTTATCCGGGCAAACACAATGCCATTTATTAAAAAACTTAAAACTCTTGATAAGCAAATACTATGTAAATGCAAACACTGCTATGGTTGTTATTTCTCTCAGAACTCTAGGCACAGTCTCCTTAGAAACATAATTAAAATTTGCATACTCTTATTAAATGAAACTATTTGAGGGCAGTCATTTGGTTGTTCTCAAAATAGAATTTTGTTTTCAGAAGTGGTTTATGAACTTTATTTAAGGCATCCCCAAGGCTTCAAAAGGAAAATGTTAAGGGATCTCCTGCAGGAGGCCTGCCTAAAATTCCCATGTGTCAGCATGGTTTTGCAAAGCATGCTTTAAAATGGAGGAACATTTTGTAATTGGAAATCAACAACCTTAGGCCAATACAAGAGGACACAAGAGGATCTGAATTGTATAAACTCTGTGTGTGTGTAAAATATATATTGGTCAAGCCAGCTACTTATGAGCTGAAGACAACTAAAAGCAAGATAAGTGACCTTAAATTGTCACCTTTCCCATACACCGGGGGCCAAACCGCAATATTGTGCAGTACAATAACCTGTTAAGAATGGACTCTTGACTTGGGAGTCAAATAAATAAAACAAAGGGGTAAGTGAGCACAATGATAGATAAACACAGTTCCAAGGTGGTTTCCAACTGTAAATCTTTATCTGGAAAAAAAATTGTTCAATATTGCAAACTGGAGGGTCATCATGGGTAACCTGGCCAGCAGAAAAGTTGCACTGATATAAAAGGACTATAAATATGGCGCCCTTTTAGATTTGAAAAGAATGAAAAGGAACTATTTTATCTTTAGCTAAGAAAAAGGTAGAGCCTAGTGAAATGGTTTTCCCCAATGTATTCCCTTATTGTAGAGTAGAAAAGTAGCATTACACATACAAAGAGAGAAGGAGCTTTGTCACTGCTTCAAAAACCTTTGGCAAAAGTGAAAAGAAAGGAAATAGAGAGAAATCAAGCTCTGCATAAGCACCCCCTGGGATTTCCTGTAAGTTTCCCAAAGCAAGTAAATGTGTACATTAATTCGCTTGACAATTTAGGCAAACATGTAGCTATCAGTACATTTGCAGGACACTCGCTGGTTTTATTTCATAAACTTCACATCGGTGCCATTTAATTAAATCCAAAAAACAAAATATATGGAGGAATTTCAATGAGGTAAAGAGCAGGTAAAATGGGAGAGGAAAATCCACAATTTAGAAAACAGATGCAAAGGAATTAAGTTAATAAGGTATACAAAGATTTAAAATGTGAAAACTGATCCACAAGACAATCAGACTGCTTAATGAAAATAATCTTTTTCAATTATGGTAATTCCACATATAAACAAACATAGGGTTTTTCCAACTTCATAATGGCTCAGATTGCTCAGTTCGTAAAGTATTTTTGTGTGCCGTACTTTGAAAAAGCCTAAAAAGTGACTTTTCTATACACAGACAGTTATGTAATGACTCTTTCTGTCTCGTGAATATTTAAAAGTAGTAAAATAGAAGAGGAATCTGCTTAATCCTGTCTGATTTTCCAATCAAATATTAGAAAAGAGGAAAACATCCATTCGTTGGCAATGCTAGCACAGCAGTATTCTCGAAGAGTCATGACACCCAGAAGTTTCTTTCCAGGAAGCAACTTTATTCGTGCCTGCATAGCTCAGTTGGGTTCCTAAGGAAGAACTGAGCCCCAAAAGCCATGTGACATAGTTGTGAACTGAACATCATGTTCTGTGTTAGTCAATAATATCCTCTTGTGGGAGAAGATATTTGGAGAGTTGACTTTTGCATCGCTATTCTAAAATAGTTGTATGATGTTATTACAATAGATATTGATTAACGTTTTCTTGAATTGATTAACCTATCCTTGATGGTATTCCCATCACTATAATAGTACTATTCTGTTCTCAAAGAGTGATGTTGCTATATATGTACTTAATATATATGTGTGTTAATTTATCATGCACTTCTCTGGGAAGGCTAGAACTTTATGTTAAACAACACATCTTTGCAGTGCCTGGGTAGCTCAGTGAGTTGAGAGTTGGACTTTGGCTCATGTCCTGATCTCACTCACAGTTTGTCAGTTCGAATCCTGCACTGGGCTCTCTGCTGCCAGCACCAAGCCTGCTTCAGGACTCTGTCCCCTTCTCTTTCTGCCCTCCCAGCTTGTGCACTCTGTCTCTCTCTCAAAAATAAACATTAATAAATAAATAAATAAATAAATAACACATCTTCATCACGATATGCTATTGAGTCTACCTGGAATACCCGTTATTACCTCTTTACCTCATCTCTGTTGTATTGTCCCTTTTTTTATTTATTGATAACTACCTTAAATTTTGTTTCTTCCACAGCAGATTTAGCATAATTGAGGGCATAGGCTCTGATGTCAGGTGATTTTTGTACAAAGCCCAGCTTTAAATCTACCTGAATGACCTTAGAAAAACTGTATAGTCTCCTGAAGTTGTACTTTATTATCTCTCAAGTAGAGATAATAAGAAAAAACAACTGACTAGTTTAGTTGTGGCCATTAATTAAACTAATATGCATAAAGCTCATCCCTTGGTAGTTTGAATATCTATGCTTGCAAATGCTTGTATTCTTATCATCTCCTCCTGTTGTCAATACCCCTATTTCCTGCTTTCTACAGCAGAATTGCCTACTCAAGTCTCCAGAACCAAGGTAACAGCATTGTAAACTGGTTGAGATCATGATATGATCTTGAGGATGAGATGATTGGGTTCATATCCATTTATGTCTCCACCTGTCACATGATAATTTTACCAAAATTCAACTCTCTTTCCCAAAGCATAATGTGTTGGAGGAGGCAGTAAAAGAACATGAACCCCAGCTGACCTGTGAGCTGTGAGCTGGACCGTTTCTTTGGATTCCCCCTACCCTCCGTGTACTGGGGCTAGTTTCAGATTTAGCCTGGGAAGAGCCAGAGTTTGCAAACCAACATGGTGATAATTACACCTACCTATTGGAAAATTAAGTGAGAAAATATATAAAAGTCTTTTTTAGTTGACTATCTTCCATATGATAATTTGAAATAAAGCAAATATTACTCTTCTAATTTTTGGTGCTAAACCTTTCTGCCAAGTTGACATAAATATCACATAAATTAAAATAGTGATTTGTTTAACTTTATTCTGTGAATGACAAATATCTCAAACCAACCAATACGTGCAATTTATATCTTAAGTTAAAAAGCATTTTGTGAAGGAGTTATATAACATAGTGAGCTAGAATATTTTGTTCACAAAAATTATGTTTCTAAAATATTACATCACAATAAAGTTTTTTACAACACACCACATGAAAGCCCCTTTCTAGTTTTTAATGGATATAAAATCAAGTGTTAAATGTTATTTGCTTTTCTGAGTTCTGCACTTTGGGATATCTGGCTCATGTTCATAAAGGTTAGAAATAATACTGATCAAAATTAAGTCTATAGTATAGAGGAATACCTTAAGAAGTTATCTCCAAATTAAGGAAAAAGGAGGGCGAGACCTAATACAAAACGCAGAGCAAATCGCTAGCTCACAACATCTTTTACCAAATGTCTTCCGGAAAGTTTCAAGCAATTTAAATTCCCTCTAGAAATAAATGGGAATAATAAATAGAAATAATACATTCGTTGAACTCCTAACAACACTGATATTTTTTAATCTTGTTCAAAACAGAAAATGAAATGTCTCCGTTAGGAAGTGTTTCCCTTCTATGAGACATGATAAGTCATTTACATTAATCTATTGTTGATATATTTATTTTTTTCTTTCTTATTTATATTGTCTTGTTCATTGTGTTGTATGTCTAATGTCCTATTTTTATTATTTCCTGCCTTTATGTATTATATTGAGTGATATTGATATTTTTTCTAGTAACAAAAAATTCTTTGAAAATTCACCTGTGTTTTTCTATCAATATTGTTTAATTAAAGCTATATAGAACACAAGAAATAAACCCCTGTGACTTCCTATTTATTTGCATTTAATAACCATATAACTTTGTAAAAAATCACTATGATAAATGTATTTACACTTAAAGGAAGGAAAATAAACTGCCCATAGAAAGCATCTGTAGATGTGGATGTACTAGCCAGGACCTTTTCAGTTGTATGTGACAAAAAGCAATCTCAAACTTGCTTAAGCAAAAAACAAACAACAAGCTAAGAGGGTGAGGGAAGGTGGGCTTAATTAGCTGAAATAACCGAAAATTCCAATTATGTCATTTGCATAGTTTTCTTTCTTTTCTTGACTTCATTCTCAAACCCTATGTGTTGAAATCAAGAAAAGACTAAACTTTATTAGCTTAGTCTATATTGAATGTTTGCTCCTCTAACATATAAAATGAGATGTGGGAAGTTATAATTTTCTATAAGAAAATCATTGAGCTGTTCCCAGAGGAAAAAAGAAATGGCTCCTGGACAGAATATCAACCAATGTGGGGTGCCTGGGAGGCTCAGTCAGTGAAGTGTCTGACTTTGGCTCAGATCATGATCTCATAATTCGTGAGTTCCAGCTCCGCATGGGGCTCTGTGCTAACAGCTCAGAGCTTGGAGCCTGCTCTGGAATCATGTCTCCCTCGGTCTCTGCTCCTCCCCCGCTTGCTCTCTCTCTCTCTCAAATTAATAAAACATCAAAAAAAAATTTTTTTAAGAAAATCAACCAATGTATATCCTACAGTGAAATCATAGATATATTTAAAGTAATTATTTTTCCTTTATTTTTCAAAATGTTTAAAATGTGCACAAACTAACTTAAAATCAGAAAAAGGGTATAAATGAAAAGATATATTATTAGTAGGTACACTGCAAGTTCTGTAATATATGCTGTAAAAAGAAGAACAGGCCCTGATGAAAAAATAGATATATGTGTGTGCTCCAGGCAAGGATTACTATTTCCTAGGTCCTCTCACTATGATATTCATTGATTTCACTGGATTCAGTATAATAATATACAGTATAATTCATATTGTTGAAATATATATATAATTGTTTAGTATATTTTAGAGATATTATTAAAAACTACACTAATTAGGAAATTGGACATCAAAGTATCTTGCTTTTTTGTGAATGTAGAAAATGTCCATGCGATATGTATATTTTGCTTGTATATGCCTCAAATATTTCTGTTATAACAATGTCTAGCGTCATAAATAAAGGTGATCTATTCTAAATGGCATCAACTTTTTCCAGATTTATAGTCAAGATATACCTAAAGAAAATATCATTGATGATGATTTCAAAGAAAGTTAAATACATTAAAAAATTTCAATGCAATAATTATTCACTGTTTTGTGTCTATTACTTTGCTAAAAATCTCTGGGAGAATTAAACTTTCTCAAAAGTTGATAACCTTGGATAAAATGAAAAATAGTTAAAAAATAAAAGTCAAATTAAATTAATCTCAGGACTGTGTGTGTGTGTGTGTGTGTGTGTGTATATGTATATATATACATCACAAAAACATTTTTTAAAAAACTATGTATCATTAGAATTTGCCAACTCTAAGCATTTCAAGTTTATTCTTTTTGTTTATAAAATTTTAATAGCTCAACAACATGTCATTTCGGAAACATTCTTTTTTTTTAATATTTTTTTTAAAGTTTATTTATTTTGAGAGAGAAAGTGCGGTGGGAGGAGCAGGAAGAGGGAGAGAGAGTCCTAAGCAGGCGCTGCACTGTCAGCACAGAGCCCAAGGCGGGGCTCGAACCCATGAACTATGAGATTCATGACCCGCTCCAAAGTCGGACGCTTCACCAACTGAGACACGCAGGTATCCCAGAAACATTCTTAATTGCTCATGTACCTTACTCCAAAAACTTTTCCTAGAAATTCCTCTGTCTACATTCGAATGAACTTAAATTCAGGGGCGCCTAGGTGGCTCAGTCGGTTGAGCCTCTGACTTCGGCTCAGGTCATGATCTTACGGGTTCATGAGTTCAAGCCCCATGGCGGTGAGTTCGAGCCCCGCAGCCATGAGTTCGAGCTCCGCGAGGAGCTCTGTGTTGAGGGCTGGGAGCCTGGAACCTGTGTCTCCCTCTCTTTCTGCCCCTCCCTCACTCTTACTGGGTCTCTATCTCTCTCAAAAATAAATAAACATTAAAAATTTTAAATAAAAAACATTAAACATCATAACATTAGGTTTAAAACAAAACAAACTAAAAACATTAAATTCAGATAATAGCATGATTAATAAATTATATACTGTAAATAAGTGTATACATATATATAAATGCATATGCCATCTCAGAAATATTTTCTATTTATTATGATGTGATCCTTTTCATTCTTTTTTATCAGTTTTATTTTCCCTGCAAAGTTCTTGGTTAGAAACTATTAAATATAGGTATATGATGTTAAAATTATTCCTAAAGGATGTAGGTAATAGACCAGAGTTTTCCTTGCTTCGAACCATTTAAGACGTCATGAACAAAACTGCTCACTTCACCAACTAAAGCCAAGGTCTGATTGGGTTAATAAATATTATTGGAACACAGGCTCGCCCATTGTTTATACATTGTCTCTACAGAGTTGAATAGTTGTGACAGATCACATAGTCAACAAAACCCATATTATTTTATCTCTAGTCCTTTACAGAGTTCAAAGTTTGCTGATACTTGGCATAGAGTGTTCTCTTATTTTTATACTACCAAAGGAATGGGTATCATTGATATACTAAGATAATTAAATCATAAATTATATTTATCCTAGATACCTTTAAATAAACAGAAATGAAATCAGGTAAGCAGTAAGGAAAGCAGGAGTGACTGGAAACTAGAAGCTTTGATGAAGGTAAGTTTGCTTTTCTACAGTAGTATTTAACCAGTGATCAAAAGATATATTTCCTGTGTTTATTCTTGGCTTCCTTTTATGTTAGGAATATGAAATTTGTTGGCCACATTATCTCTGAAACATTTATTTATCTACAAAATGGAAATAACAATACCACTGTTCCTTCTTTTTTTTTAACAGATGTTGTCAGAATCATATTAAACATTGCAATGACTAGAGCACCATACAAATATGTAGCAACTGCTGTCTATTTCTAACTGAAAACATTGTAAGAATATCATATCTTGTGTATAGAAAGTTATCTATTGTAAGATAAATTCAATCTACCTAAGAAGGATCAGTCACCTGTTTCAAATTCAAAGTGTCAGGACCATTAGGCTTATTAACTCTTACAGAGCCAAATGAGATTTGCTGTAATTGTTGAAACAATACAGCCATCCCATCTTGGTACATGGTAAGTGTTTGGGTACAGCCACAATGGAGATTGCCTCATTCACTGAGGTGTACTCACCTGCCAAGTGGGTAGGTGGCTCCTAAAATAATAGACATAATCCAATCTGATTGTACTTCTAATAAAATGTTTTCTCTATATTGAACATGAATTTTTATTTTAATCTTGGCTTTACCAACCTCTGATCTTTCATTCCCAGTATGAAAGTTTTGTTTATGCCCAGACTCTGCTTTTATCCTCTTACAGATTGAGGGACGTAGAGCTGTTTTGCTGATTTTAACCACTTACTCTTTATCTTCATGTCTGATTAGATGGCTCTCTCTATATGCATATTATTCACCAACCTCTCATTTCATAATTATCGTTCTCCATGGTAATGATTTTACATATAGACATTGATATATAGATGGGGCTATGGATGTAGACATAATTTGTAGTTTATAGATCTCCTCCATCATCTGGTCCCAGCTATGAGTTCAGCCCATCTTGCTTTTCCTTCACTTCTTGCCTCTGGCATTAAATGTAACCATCCACATGACACTGAATCAAAATTCTCATGACCTGATTACTGCAGTGTATCTTGAGATGAATTATTTAATTCAATTTTGGCCTACCCCAAATGAGAAGTTTAAAATATACTTTTCTGTAAGTCCATTTTTAAAGGGTTGAATTTAATTATATTTTCCCATCCACAAATAGGTCTATTTTTGTAACAACTGGTAGCTTAAAGTTCATCAAAGATAGGAAAGTGGATAGATTTTTGGGTGATTTCATATTCCTATTCTCCGCAGGAAATCCTGCCCACAGTGGCTCCTACTATATTAAGGTGGCATGAGTTAAGGCAGTACGTAACCTCAGAAATCAAAAAGCAAGTATAAAAAAAGTTAATGTTCTGGGAAGAACAATGATGCCATACTAAGAACCTCTAAGTAAAGTTGCTTGCTCAAGAAAGTATTAGATTACAACCGAATAATCCATTTCCTGAAAAATTTCCTTTGTATATGTTAAAGCTAAAGAAATCATGTTGATGTTTCTAAATAAGAAGCAAATGTCATTAGAAGGTAATTAGGATCCTGATTGTGATTCTAGTGTGAAAGACAATGGTCTACAGACCAAGTAAGGTAAGAATCTTTTTGGGTAGCTTCAAGGGGACCAGAGAAGATCAAAAACACTAAAGAGTAGGATATTCAGGCTCTCCCTCTTCTAAGAGATACACGTGCATTGGTGGTGAAACATCTCTTAAAATGATCCCCCTTCTAACCAATTAAAAGGAGAATATTTTTTACTTTAGAGAAAAGCTCCAATGTAATCTCATTTCTAAACCTAGCAAAAGCAAAACCAAACTTATAAATGTGACTTTAATTGTTTAACTCTTAACTGTTTAACTCAGTAATAAATGGTACTGATCTATAAGCTGAAAATTATTGTACTTGATTGTCTTTCTTAAGACCTTTAAAAGGTGGCGTATCATTACTTCTTCCCAAATAATAAAATATTTCTCAAAAGATTCGCTTTGTATATTTTATTTGTACTGAAGTCATCATGGTAATGTTTTTGATAAATATGTTTCTATTTTCTGTCAATGAAGTGAAATAGAAGAGATACATACATTACGAATGTGAGTTGGAAATAAACTATGTAGCACTGAAATTGTGAAATTCTCATAACTTTCTGATTCATATAATTGGTGGCAAATGATACTGTCTGTAACTCATTATTTTGAGACCTGTAAAAAGATTTCACAAAGGTGCATATTGCCTCATAAAGAATACGTTCCAATCTCATTCATCTAGCCCATAAATAATAAAAATCCTTATTCTTCAAATTGGATTACGTCGATACAAATGCTTACTGTTTCCATTACTGCACACATTACCTAAATATTATGCTCAATCAAAATGTGTTAGATGTCTTCAATGGTTTTTATAAACAATACCATGTGCTAGCATGGAATTTTTAAAAGGAAAGCAATATTTCTTTTCTCGGGGTAAGCTTCTCTTTCTGTGGAATCACAGTTAATAAAGATTTTTCAGAATAAAGTATTTGGGCAAAAGATTTTTTAGAACAGTTAGTGAGCCCTCTCTACTTTTCAAACCGTGATTGTCCAAAGTATGCCTTCACTTTCTCCTATGTGATTCTGGGCCAACTTCCTTTCACAGAGGTATATAAAGACATAAAGGAAGCAGAAAGGAATGATGAGCTATCCACACATACAAGAGTCATGAAAAAATAAATTATGTCATTTCAATGATTCTGCATGTGAATTAAGTGCTCTTATGTATGCTTTTAAAATAGACATTGTGAAATACAAAGATGAACAGTAAGATCCATGCTGATAATTTAAATGTTTAATTTTTCTTTATTCAGAATGACATCAAATTTAAAAAAAAATTAAAGCAACTGAAAAATAAATCCTATTAGGTCAAGAGAGATTATTGAAAAAAAAGGTAAAATTGTATAGTTTGGGACCTTTAATGGAATTTTTTTTCACGTTTATTTATTTTTGAGAGAAAGAGAGACAGAGCGGGAGCAGGGGAGGGGCAGAGAGAGAGAGAAACAGAGAATCTGAAGCAGGCTCCAGGCTCCTAGCCGTCAGCACAGAGCCCAAAGCTGGGCTTGAACTCACAAACCAAACCATAAGACCATGACTTGAGCTGAAGTAGGACGCTTAAACGACTGAGTCACCCAGGGCCCCCTTTTTTTATTTTTGAACGGGGGGCCCATATTTTGATTTGAGTGCCACAGATCTGTAGCTGGTCATGCTGTTGGGAAGAGAGGCAATAAAACAGGATGGGCAGAGGGAGAAGGCCAGCACGGTCAGCCAACTCCACAGGACATCTTTAAGCGGTCATTGTCCCCTGTTTTGCAGTCATCAAAGGCAGGCTGTCCTGGACGGGCAGCTCTCCTGGCCCAGAGAGTTCCCAGGGATGTGCTCTGAGGCAAGCCCTGCGCCCACATCCCTCCTGCAGCTGGGGAATGCCAGCCTCAGCCCTGCAGGGGAGCTCTGGGCACAGCAGCACAGCATCCAGTTCAGTAAACAGTGAAGGTTGGACCCTGTGTCGGATGGTATCGTGCTGTATGTCCCTACCTAGTTTCAAATTGTTTTAATTTTGTGCTATTTGTATGAGAGCCCCCTGATGGAAAATTCCTTGCAACACGGTTTCCACCCTGCAAGAGAATAGCCCATCAAAGAGAAATTGGGAGGTATCAGACATCTGGCAGCTTGATATCCCAAAGAGGAAGCCTCCTAACTCAAAGCATATAGATCGTGGAATCTGAAAGTCGTTCACATAGGCATCCTTGGAGTAGACTCAGGAGAAAGAGGCTGAAAAATGAACACTTGATTAGGAACACAATCGTTTTGTGTCTGTCTGTTGTGTTTTGCCACGAGGGCTTTATCCCAAGTTAAGGTGGAGACACGTAATCAAAGCTTTATAGCTCTGTCTGCATTAAAAAGAAAAAAAAAAAAAAGAGCATGAAGCAGGAGTCTGCTGGATATTCAGGTGGAGTGACTTTCTATTAGGGTATAGGTGCCTCTCAGAATCAATTTGCCCAGTTTTATTTTTTTTTAATTTTTTTTAACTTTTATTTCTGAGCGACAGAGAAAGAGAATGAGCAGGGGAGGAACACAGAGAGAGGGAGACACAGAATTCAAAGCAGACTCCAGGCTCTGAGCCGTCAGCACAGAGCCCGACAGGGGGCTCAAACCCACAAACCGCGAGATCATGACCTGAGCCGAAGTCAGTTGCTTAACCGACTGAGCCATCCAAGAGCCCCGATTTGCCCAGTTTTAAATGAGTGTTTTAAAGTATTTTATTATTGTGATTATTTTTTTAATGTTTATTTATTTATTTTGTGTGTGAGAAAGAGAGAGAGCAGAGGGGAAGAGCAGAGAAAGAGAAAGAGAGAGAAAGAGAGAGAGAACTTCAAGCAAGCTCCACGCTATCAGTGCAGAGCCCCAAGCGGGGTTCCATCACACAAACCGTGAGATCATGACCTGAGCCTAAAACAAGAGTTGGATGCTTAACCTAGACTGAACCATCCAGGCACCCCGTAAAGTATTTTATTTTTTCAGTGAAACAAAGAACACTTTAAGAGTAGGTATAACCTTTGGGGCGCCTGGGTGGCTCAGTCGGTTGAGCGTCCCACCTCGGCTCAGGTCATGATCTCATGGTCTGTGAGTTTGAGCCCTCCATCGGGCTCTGTGCTGACAGCCCAGAGCCTGGAGCCTGCTTTGGATTCTGTGTCTCCCTCTCTCTCTGCCCCTCCCCCGTTCATGCTCTGTCTCTCTCTGTCTCAAAAATACATAAACATTAAAAAAAGAGAGAGAGAGTAGGTATAACCTTCAAACAGCTATGCCAAATATTTTCCATTTCTCTTCCTTTGATACATAAAGTTGATTTACTTTTCCATTCTTTTCCCTTGGAATAAGGCTATGGTGGCATGAGTTTTGCAAATAACGCAGACGTGTTGATTAATGGCTGAGAAGCTCAGCAGTACCGAATGGCAGAAGTGGGAGGGAGGAGCCCACAGATTCTAATGAGCGCTTGGCAGCAATAGCTCCTTCCTGTGGCCTTTGGCCAAACCCTGCAGCAGAATTTTACACATGAGTGTTTGCCTGGGCCCCTTCCTGTCTCACCTTCAGGGCTGGCTTCAAGGGTGCAACCCATGCAGTAACACCTACAAGGGCCCCAGACATGGTTTAGTACTTTACTGTCACTGTCCTGAAATTCTAGTATTTTTCAAAAGGAAGCTCGGCACCTTGATCTTGCAGGGGCCCGCCAAGTTATGTGGCTTCTCCTGCCCCATTTTCCAAAATCTCTGATAGGGTCAGAATGTTGAGAGACCAATCTCGGGCAAGTTTTGACATCTGGAAGCAAAATAGCAGCCTCCTAAAAATAACAAAATACCCTGTCTGCATAAAAATGGTGAGAGTAGGGCTGCTCTGGCAGAAGAAGGGCAGAACCCTACCCCTTTGGTCTTAACTGCTGTGAACTTTTAAATTAAGTCTGCAAGATCTTCAGAATCTGCGAAACAGGTTGGAAACCATTGCCTTAGGATTTAGCCTAATGCCAACAGAAAAATAAGTACCCAGTTGGTAGTCATTCCACTAATTTAGCAACTAAAATTTGCCCATACTTTTTTTCTTAAATAAACTATTTTGTTTGGAGGGGGGTTTTCTGTTGTTTTTAATTTTCTAAAATGTGTTTTTTTGGGACCCAGCCCCCGTGAGATGGCAGACAGAAGACACTAGAAATGTTTGATGACTTAAGATAGTAACCAGTTCATGGTGTTTCCTCTCTACCATCCATCACACTCACCTCCTTTTCTGATTATATCATCGAACCCTCACGGCTGAAGCTCAGAGAGGTGTCTGGTGTTCTGCAACTAGACGATTACACAGCTGAAACGTGGTAAAGATGGGATTTCAACCCCAGATGATCTGACTCCAACATCCTTGAATTAAACATCCATAAAATATTGGAATTGATTATGTGTTTGAATATGCTCAAAACCTGTATTTGTTAGTGAACAGCTGTACTAAAACTAATTATGATTAGAAAGACATCATTGCACTGAGTAGCAAATGGGAGTTGTTTAAGATGTGTAAGAATATGAGACAGTCATTAGAAAAGAAAAGTAAGTGTCATGGATTAGTGCTAACATCTAACTCATATGCTTGGGCTTTTGAAAGCAATTCTTCCTCCTTTATAAGAGGGGAGAAGAATGTTAAGTAAATATCTTTAGAAATTTGGTCTGGGTCCAATGTTTATTGGTTTTCATGAGCTGAGTAGAACAGAAAAAGAGATTAGAAGGAAATAAAAGGATATTGAAATGTCAGTGATGAAAATACATGAGGCAATTCCACAACTGGACTCTTTATATAATGTAGAAGAGTCAATTTGCATGTGAAAACTGACTTTTCAGAGATATATAAATATTTTCTTTTGAAAACTCCATCACCAAAAATAACTCTTCCCACTGAAATCATTATGCTTCTGGGAATTGGACAAGTCACATCACTTACAATTCATTTTCTTGAGTTCTTTCACAAGAAAGTAATCAATTCAGTTCAAGAAAACAAACCATCTTATGGTTGGCATCAGCTGCATGATCAAATGAATCACTGCAGATTAACAGTTCTGCCTCCTTTAAAAAAAATATATATATATATATATATGTTAGACATATATATAAAGAATTATGCGATGAAATTAAATGGACAAATTATGTAAACAGACATTTTATTTAAAAAAAAGGAGAAAAGAAATAATGAATTACCATTCATTTTACTAATCCCAGTGAAAATAAAGATAATACATTTTTTTGCCAAACAAATTGGCAAAGTTCTTATTTGCCTTTTTTTTTTTTGAAAATACCTAAAGAGGAGAGATGAGAAGGTGCAGTGAAAAATCTGTTTTCATATACAATTTGTAGAAGTAAAATTTAGGTCAATATCTTGTGAAAGCAATTTGCGATGAATATTAAAATGTCATAAAAACACTTATTTCCTTTAAATCAATATTTCCATTTCTGGGAATGTATCTTTGGGAAATAATAAGAAATAAAACATTAAAGAAAAATTTTACTGTGAAGATATTCATGATGTCATTCTTATTAAGG
The DNA here is from genome assembly GCF_027475565.1 of Acinonyx jubatus. Lineage (NCBI taxonomy): Eukaryota > Metazoa > Chordata > Mammalia > Carnivora > Felidae > Acinonyx > Acinonyx jubatus. Next base: position 176,124,026 of record NC_069381.1, on the reverse strand, counting down.
AAAATCTAGAGGAAAATCACATTCTATTATTAGAGAATGTCTTTGGGAAATTATGATACAGAAGTAATGGTTACATAGTCATTAAAACTGTTTTCAAAAGTAATCATTTACAGATATATTTCAATCTCAAATATATATGAAAATATGTCCAGATCTAAATGTATAATAAACCTACCGAAGAATCCATATATAAATTGTAGTACATTCATGAATAGAATATATAATGGTGAAAATGAATGACATATAGTCACAGATACCACACTGATAAAATTTATGAACATAAAATTGAGAGACAAAAGCAAGTTCAGAAAGATATGGTGTTGTTTCATCTATATAAAGTTCAAATTATGCAAAACCAAACAATCCTCTATACGTTCACATGGGTGAATGGGGGTGGGGAAGTGGGACTGTAAGAACACAATACAGTGAGAAACATAGTATTTAGGATAGCATTATGTATGTACACACAGAGGGAGATAGGATCTGGGAAGGCCTAGGAAATTTCAAAGTTATTGGTAATTTTCTCTCTCTTAAGCATAGTGGTGAATACTCACATGTTTGGGTTTTTTCACACACGCACATTTTTCACACACGCATGTATCAAGGATGTATAGGACTATGTCGAAATTGAATATAAAAGTTTTCTAAGAGTGAAAGGAAATAGAGCAAGCTGCTTATCATAAATGGTCTCAAATATTTTGATTAAGAATGATGTATTTTTCTCCTCTAAAATCCATCTAGGATTCAACTTTGTCATTATATTTAAGGTCAGGAAAACATCTGCTAATTAAGTCCAGAGGCAATTAACCAAAAAGTTTGGCCTTCGGAAAGGGCTTGGTACCGGAATGTTTTCTCAAGGAGAAGATGTATTATAAGTATTTCTAGTAGTCTCCGATTGTGCAAGAGAAAACAAGATGGATTGTAGGTTGTTTGTTTGTTTGTTTGTTTTTGGCAAATCACAATGTTTATCACAAAAGATTACTGAAAGGACCAAATCAAAGATATAGTATGCAAGCACATTTTGCAAGGTCACAGAGTATGAACCAAACATTAATTATTTCCATCACTCATTTTTTTTTTCTACTGAGGAAGGCATTAGGAAGACTAAACTTAAAATTGTGTAGAAGAAATTTAGGAAACCTTTCCTAAGTATAAAGAGACCATGTAATATGTAACAAAAGATAATGTAATCAATTCTCATACAGTCATTTCAAACCTTACAATTTTATGCAAGGTGCTAACACAGAATATATATATATATATATATATATATATATATATATATATAGCAAGACAGCATGAGAAAACCAGCTGTTATAGGAAAACTTGTAATATATATAGATTTTAATCAAAGGTAATTTGGACATTACCTAGTTGACTACTAATTCAATCTTTTTTATTTTATAAATGCAAAAATTAAAAGTTATCAAGGTCACAAAGAGTTATAGAATCAAATGTCTTTAAATTATTATGGAAAGACACAAAGGTCAGGATGGCACAGACTTTGATCAATATATTTGCTTTAAATGCAATAACCCAAATTATAATTCTAATTTTATAGTTTAAACGCCTCCTTTCTTTTGGCATCCTCTTAGGCTATATTCCAGGAGAGGACCATTATACGTTGTCCAATCAGCAATTGTGTACTTAATATAAGAAGTGGGTTTCATTTAATTTAATCCACAGTTACAGATTGCCTGCTGGGAATAAAGTGTCAGTCTAAGCTCTGAAAGAGACAAGTAAGAGTATTTGCCCCCAAAGAGATTACGATGTGATATGGTCTATGTCCCCTTTCTTCTGTAGAGATAATAAAAAGGGTAAGGCAATAATATGTATTGAGCAGCAAACATATGTGCAATCTGTTTGCAACTTGCCATATAATCATCAAAATAGCCCTATAAGGTTGGTCTGTTGTCCCATATTTCTCTAACAAGATACTCATGGAAGCAGGCAAGTAACTTACTAAGAACACCCACAGTTAGCATCTAGCAAAAATGGGATTGAACCAAGTTCTACGAGTTGTTGAAGCATGAATTCCTCCACTCATCTCTGTGAACTCCCACCTCATCCTATGGCCCAAGAAAGAATCTGAGAGGCCCACTAGCAGAAACACCTTCTTTTACTTTCTAACTACATGGAATCTATTCAAGTCCAGGACTCTAAGAAAAATATCCTCTCTCCGACTTGTTTAAAGTACATGAGTGCCTCAAGTAAAAGGGACAAGAAAAGAGTGCCTCAAGTAAAAGGGACAAGAAAACTAGGAAATGTCCTTTGATTCTACTTCTTGCTCTGTATTTCCTCAGTTAATAACACTCTAGCTAATTTTTCATATTTCCCAGGAAAAAATGGGCAACATACTTCCAGACACTAATAGATTTCTTTCAGGATCCCAAATAATTTGTAAATGAATTTCCTCAGTGCTGGATAGCATTTCAGCCTGAAAAATATAATACTTCAACTGCACTTTTGTTTACAATCCTTCTTCCCATTTAACAAAAGCCAACTCATTAGTGGTATCTAAAAACAACTCTGCATTTTTGTCGGCGTATGAAATGCCAAAACTACCAATTTAAAAATTAAAAAAATAAACAAATTATGTAACATTACATAGAATCATGCAGCCTACAAGGAAAGGTTCTTATTAAATTCAACTACTTTTAAATAAATGAATTGGGTGATTTGGGTTATACACAAGAACTTAGTTGTGTTCATTTTACATATGATAGTTACTGAAAAATTCTTTAACTTTCTTACATTAGGATAGAACTAAAAAACTCTCAAAAAAGAAGACACTTTTTAAAGTTTGGGTTTTCAGTTAAAGATGCTTCTGGATTGTAATACAGAAAACAAAACTTGGTAGTCCCACACGTTTTTAACAGCTGTGCAAGTCTGGAAAGCAGATCTCAGAGTGTGTACTTCTAGTGATCCAGACAATACAGAAATCTGGAAAAATAATCACCCTTTTAAAATATTGATTTAGTAGCCCTTAGTCTCTCTCTTAATTTCTTATTCTAGAACCCAGGTTAAGACAACCGGTCACTTCATCCTAGCTGCTCTCTGCAAGGACATTCAGGACCTTCCAATCTTGTCAGTCCCCAAGATGTGATTGAAATAGAGCTATGATAGAGAAATTCGATCTATGACAGAGATATTTCATTTACAAAATAGAAATCCTTGAGAAAAAGGCTAGAGTTAATATTGCATGTCTTAAAATGGTAAAGAACTTTCTCCAACAACTGAATTTTCACCAACGTAAGAATCTTCATTAAATATCAAATCAAAGTAAATTACTTTGAAGACATCAGCTATGTGCTTGGAGGGAAAGGAGTGTGACACGTCTTTTTTTGATAAATCAACAAAATTCAATATTTTTGTTAATGTCTGAATGTTGCCATTATAATCCAATTCTTGTGAGCTGTTACTTTGCAAGTTTTTTTTAAGTCTTTGAAAACTTAAGCCAAGACTAACTCCACATTGGAAAAAAAAAAAAAAACAGATGTATATTACAGGAAATCATGGCAGGATCCCAGTCTTTATTATCGCATCATTAATGTTGCTGTCATTTTCCTATAATAGGCACATCGCAATAATTTGTTTTAATATGCAAAAAGTTGGCTAACAATAGTACTTAGAATTTCTCCTCTTTTAGCTTTTTATTTTAATTCTTGTTTAGGGAAATTATGTTTTCTCAAACATAAAATTTAAGCCTGAGTTCACACTTTATAATTTTGATATTTGATATCAGTATCAAGTTGATATTTGGCACTAGCTCAGATCAGAAAATATTAGCTTTCTTTCTTTAGACATAACCAGGAATAACTAAAGGAATTGGGAGGACAGGAAATTCTTAGCGATGCTAGAGAGATAGGATACAAACATTACAGTGTTCGAACTCCATCTTCTATGGCAACCCTCTGCTCCTGTGACTGAATGGCTCCCATCATAATATTTGGAACATTGGGTATCCGTTTTCCACAGAGCTCTTCGAAAACAGCATTACAACCACATTACTTGTATCTGGCGGGGAACTCTAATACCTAGATTAGATTTTTTAAAAATTTTTTTAATATTCATTTATTTTTGAGAGACAGAGAGTACACACGAAGAAGGGAAGGGGCAGAAGTACTAAGAAGTACACACGAGCAGGGAAGGGGCAGAGAGAGAGGGAGACACAGAATCCGAAGCAGGCTCCAGGCTCTGAGCCGTCAGCACAGAGCCCGATGCGGGGCTCGAACTCACAAACTGTGAGATCATGACCTGAGCCGAAGTCGGACGCTTAACCAACTGAGCCACCCAGGTGCCCCTCCCTAGATTAGATTTTAACGATTGTCACTGTATAAGCCGTGATAACAGTGTCCTCCTTATTGTCCAGAAATATATTTTGAAGGATGTTTAGATGAATGAAAAATAAAGTTCAAAATAAAGTGTTCCAAGAAAAACAATCAATTTGTAATGGCCTCTGTAATGCATGGGATCATCTCTCAGGAATCAAACATTTACATTCTTTTCTTTCACCTCCCCTTGACTCCTCTTCAGAGCTCTTCACCTTTTGCACACGATGGGCATTTCCTTTCCAATTCATTACACAAAAGTTGCAGGAAGAATGATTGTCCACCATTCTCAAACTTTGGTCTCCTCCTGTTCGTCTCACAAGCATTCCAAAACAAAGGGCTTCTTCTGTTAAGGGTTCAAAGGCTTTAATTCTTTGTATGGACAAGGGCTAATTCTGAGTAACCTACCTTGTGAGTGATGAAGGATTAATCAAATTTGATATTCATAAGCAAACAAAGACATAACCTGTAAGAAGGAACAAAAAGCTAGCGCACTTCTGGAAATATGGCTTACTGAGTCCTTCAGCCTGCAACTTCCGACAAAAAGGTAAAAATGTATTTTCTCAAATCATTCGTTGTTGATGCCCATGCCAGCTTCCCTTTTGGAAAATTCCCCTGTCTGTACACTTTGGAAGGGCACATTTATGTACTATAGGATTCTACATCCTCAGCCATGATGAGATATACATTCAGCCCCAAATTAGACAACCTATTGTGTTAGTAGTGACTCCTTTCAAGATTTAGAATTCAAAGACACAGTCTATAGTTAGCCGGTGTTGTCGGGCTTACGACATAAAATAAAATTGGGATTGAAACTGCCACATTTGGACATATGGAATACAAGTTACTCCAAGAAGCAGATAGACAGAGGGTAAAAGATGGAGACAAGGTCATAAGAGATCTAGATGCGTGAAAAACCGTGCAACTCCTCTTGCAAGACAGAGCAAGAAGCTTTGATTCATGACCTCACTGCTCAGAGTTCAGTTGGACTTTATTTCTTCCCTATGAATGTTTGTGTTTATCTTATATTCCTTAATAAACCTCTTTCTTAAGCTCACTTGAGAATGTAGATCACAACTGTAAAACCCAGGTTCGTACAGGATAGACGACTTATTTCATAAATTAAGAAAGTAATTCGTCTGTCAGTCCCTAACTTTATCACCTTTCGGCTTCATTTCTCACCCTGGAAATTGTGCCTCATCTATTATCTTCATATTCCTATGTACACAACCACCTAACACATGCGAGAACTCTGCATGGATATTGAAGTCAGCTGAAAGCCTGAGACAATTTCAAAAAATTGTTTCTCTGATGAACCGAATCTAGTTTTAAAGTGCATTTACAAACAATACACAGAATTTGTGATTTATAGAAATAAACGTAGGAGCTGTTTTAGAGCTGCTTTACAGGTGTACCTTCTCATGTATCAATTCTATCATTCGAAGCCATTTTGCTCTGAAAGCTTCAAATAAAGCTTTGTAACCTGAGAAAAGACAGAGCACATAGCTCTTGCGTGGTGCTTGGGAGAGTGTTAAAAATTGAATATCAGTGTCTGTAAGGACTACTGTCACTACAGCATGCCCCGTTTTATTGAATTTTCTGCTTTCCACCAGGAAGGAGGGATCTAGTTTAGTTGTGTTATTTAGTTGTGTTATTGTGGGCTGAAGTTATTTCATTTCTCTATGTGTCAGTTTTCTCAACAATAAAATGAGAATAATAATAATAATAACAACTCACCAATACCATAGGGTTGTTAGGATTGAGATTAACGTATGAAAGGCATCAAATATGCATACTGTATCTGGGATACCGGCTGGGACATAGAAAACATTCAACACATATTAATTATACTTTTCACTGGATTAAACAATATCTTATGCAATGTGTCTGGAAAGAGGTTATTTTGAACATCTTTTTGAGACACAATTCATATAACGTACCATTCAATGTGTACAATTTAATGGATTTAACATAGTCACAGAATTGTGCAACCATCACCACAATCAATTTTAAGACATTTTCATCACCTCGGGAAAACATTGTATGCTTTAGCTATTATCCCCCAATCCTCCATCAACCCCAAACCTAGGCAAGCATAATCAGTATTTTGCCATTGTATAGTTGCCTATTCTGAACACAAGCCATGAGGACTAGGCAAGAAATGCATAAAGAAAATTCAATTGTCACCCCAGTATTATATTTTTCTCAGTGAATCTAGAAATAGTGAACTTCAAAGGATTTCCCGGAATTCGTCAATTAAAGCATATAATAGTCTGTTTTTTGTTTGTTTGTTTTGTTTTGTTTTTGGTTTTGTTTTTGCCCTTAGACTCCTCCCTCTTGACATAAAGACAGCAACAAACCCCAGGAACTTGAGCTGACCCGTGTGCCACACATTGCCCTTTTGACCCGTATCCCGCATTGAGCTGATAAGGCGACAGTTAGGTCCTTAGTTTGTTTAAGATCAAGCTCACTCTCTGTGTACGGTGCAAAAAGGAAAAAAAAAAAAAAAAAAGTAGAAAGCTCCTTTCTAAGAAACATGTTCAGGAAACCCAGTTACTGCGATCAACTGCAAAAATGGATTTTACGAGTGGTTTACAGGAACACATGTAAAATGCTAAAATCAGTTCAAATGTGACATTTGTATTGTTCCTATGCCAAGCCCGTACAGATGGGCCATTCGCTGTGTAAGTCATTCTCATGACTAAGATAACAAACCATCATGTTTTCCTTGGACAAACTACCTCACGCAATAACAGTCTTGATCAGTTACATTTCACAAAGTTTCAAGCGCAGCCATGTTACATACAGTGCAAAGAATTGAAAATCTGGAAATAATGTTCTGATACTTCTTAAAACAGCTTCCTTAGTGTCTTACACTTCTCAGATTCACAGGCGGGATTATGACACCCTCCCACTCTATGATTTCGAAACTATATTTAGATAAGTTTTGTGTATGAGTGATATTTAGGCAACAGGATTCTCTGCAGCTATTTATTTCTTTAGATGTTTTGGAACTTGATAATGAAGAACTAAACCTGACATGTAAAGCCAAGCTGCAGGAAAAATATCCTAACCGTTCAGAAAAAGAAGAGCAGTTTAGGCTACAGAAATCGGCGTTGTTTTTGTTTTTTTTGTTTTTTCTTTCTAAACAGCAGAATCTAAATATATAAATGACGTGGGTTTTTTGGTCTTGTTTTATTTTCGTGTTGCTTCCTAGATTTCCATAGTTAATCCATATGGCAGTTTTACAACCCATAAAGTCGGCCACTTGATTCAACAAATTTCTGCCCTTGTCACCAAATTCCTACCAATGCCACCACTAGGTGTGTGGTTTTCAGTTCCATCCAACTGTAAAGATAATTTCTATAATAAGGTAGAACAGGGCATTTTCCAAGACCTTATACATTTTGTACATTAATATAGAGTGCGAATCGTATGTTATGACAGAGAAGAGGTAGGAGGCTCCGTTTTATTTTACAGATCTTTCTTTACTGTATGGTGAATTGCCTATAAAATTGTCAGAAAGAATTACACAGAATTTGTTCAACTACTATGATAAATACGTATTTCGTGTGTCTACCAATTACTTAGATTTTTTCCTGATACTATGTTACATGAAAATCTGTAAAGAAATTAGGGGCGCCTGGGTGGCTCAGTCGTTAAGCGTCCGACGTCGCTCAGGTCACGATCTCGCGGTCTGTGGGTTCGAGCCCCGCATCGGGCTCTGTGCTGACCGCTCAGAGCCTGCAGCCTGTTTCAGATTCTGTGTCTCCCTCTTTCTCTGACCCTCCCCTGTTCATGCTCTCTCTCTGTCTCAAAAATAAATAAATGTTAAAAAAAATTTTTTTTAATCTGTAAATAAATTATAAATCATCGTCCCTCACCATAAGACACTCATTGTTTAACTGTCAATACAGGACTCACAACTTTTGCAAAGTATGTCTATCTGTCTGTAGGTATATCTGCATGTACCTCTAGGCAGATAAATATTCATATATCTATGGATAGAGGAAAGAAAGAAAGAAAGAAAGAAAGAAAGAAAGAAAGAAAGAAGGAAGAAAGGAAGAGAGAGGAAGGAAGGAGAGAGGAAGGAAGGAAATGTTGTCGTGGATGATTCAGTCATTCTGTTTATTTCAAAAACCAAATACCACAGCTATTGTTTGTGTGATAAGTTGAGCATATTTAAATAACCAATGTGATTAGATCAATTTTTGCTATTTATTTGTGGATCCTTAAATCACCCTGATTATGAAAGTATTATAACTAAAAAATAATATATTCACTTCTAATCATTACATTTCTCTATAATTTTAAAATTGGCCTTTTTCATTTGCACCAAGAACGTAAACATGGAAAAAATCTTTAAGGTGAACTGACGTTTGTGTCTTCTCTGAAAATAAAACTCTATTTCTTTTCAGTGACAGCATCTTGTGTTTAGCTGCCTGAGTAAATATGATGAGGTCAGTTCTTGCTACAACTGTCACTTCCTGGTCACAGAGAGTAAAACACTACCTATCTTAACCATCTGTGATAGGCAATCCTAAATTGTTAGCATTATCCAATTTTACCAATAAACAATCAGGAGAGAGAAGTTCTTGTCTCACTTTGCTCCTGTGAAAAACAAGAAATTCTGGTTTTACTTTCTTGACAAGGAAACAGATACTGCTGCCTGTGCTATCAATAAAATTTTGACGTGGAACCACGGCACTCTGACCAGAAAAGGCAAAATACGTTGCAAGTCAACTCTCAAAATTCAATTGCAAAGTGTCCTGTATCCATAAGCTCCTATAGATGCCATCACTTTGGATAGATATTTCTACACAACTCTGTCGAGTCTATATCAGGATTTATTAACCTCAGCATTATTAACATTTTGGCAAGATAAATGTTTGTTGGGGCCTGTCCTATGTATTTTAAGATATTTAGAAGCAAACCCAGCCTTTCCTCACTAGATGCCAATAGCCTTCCTTTGAGTTGTACAATTTTTGTACATCCTCAGCAATCCTTAGTACTGTTAGTCTAAAATTTTAGCCTGGTAGATATTCATTTCCCTGAATATATTTTTCTTTTTTTTTTTCTTTTTTTTTAATTTTTTTAACGTTTATTTATTTTTGAGACAGAGAGAGACAGAGCATGAATGGGGGAGGGACAGAGAGAGAGGGAGACACAGAATCGGAAGCAGGCTCCAGGCTCCGAGCCGTCAGCCCAGAGCCTGACGCGGGGCTCGAACTCACGGACCGTGAGATCGTGACCTGGCTGAAGTCGGACGCTCAACCGACTGAGCCACCCAGGCGCCCCATCCCTGAATATATTTTTCTATTACTCCATTTAATTTAGTGTATATATTACTTGGTTTTCAATCTTTCCACGTTCCTTACATTTTAGGTATAATTATGGGACTAACAAATTAACATTTAGTTTATAAATTAACATTTATTGAATTGGGTTTAAAGTTTTAAAATATACTATAACAATTTCTATTTTTAAGTTGTTAGTTTAGTCCATGTACATTACTTGTGATTACTGACATGCTTGGATGTTTTACATCCTCTTAATTAAATACAAAATTACATACACTTTGAGTAATCTGCTCCAACATTGCTTTTCCGATAAATCCTGTTGTGTGTGTGTGTGTGTGTGTGTGTGTGTGTGAATCTGTCTTGGACTTTATTTAAGTGGAATAATAGAGATATACAATTTTTTATTGTGATGATGAACATGTAACATGAAATTTACTTTAACCATGCCATCATTTTTCATGAAAAATTTGGTAAAACATAAAGTTTATTTTCAAGTTATTACAAAAATACTTACACCTTATTTGCAGGCTCCTTCATAATTGTCATGATGTATCATTTTTCTTCCATTGACTTAGTTGACCTGTATGATTTTATCTTAAAATAGTCTCTTGTAAACAATTTATAGCTGGATTTTAATTTTATACGATTAATATTATATATTCTACATTTATTGAAGTTAATGATGTAATTGTACCTATTTTATATTTTCTGTTCATCAGATATTTTCACTGCTTCTTCCTTTCTCCCCTTATACATGTTGGATTAATAATATTTTTAATTGTGCCTCTGTATCCTTCTAATAGTTTGGATGCTACAAATATATTCCTCTTTGGTTTCTCCCAAATTTTTAAAACTTAGAGAAGACATTTTTCTAAACTGCACGCTTAGTTATACATATTTATTTATAAAACTCTTGAAGTTATCCATTTTTCCTAATGTTCTCTCAAAGACAACATGAATCTTAACAAATTTAAACTATGACATAACCCCACACTTTCCCAGTCTTTTTATTATTGCCTAAAGTTTTAGTTTTACTTATTTTTATACACAGATTATGTTGCTCCTTTTTTATAATGAATAGCCAACTAAATTCACCATCATGTTATACCTATCAATTGGTTTCTTTGCTTCCTGTTTCTTATATCCCATTCTTTCCCTCTGGGATTTTTTTTTCCCCTTCACAAAAAAATATCCTGTTATATGTCAATTATATTTCAGTTTAAAAAAGGAAGAAAAGGAGAATTTGGCAGGATCCCCATCTTCCATGGAACTTGTAAACAAATAAACAAGTAAACAATTTAAAAAGCCACCTTCCTTCCTGTTTGATTTGTCTAACAGTAGTATTTGCCTTATCTAATATGTATATTTTATATGCATAGATATAATTAGAGGTCTTGGCCTTGATACTCAGATATCACAAACATTCAGATCTACCCAAGTCTTTTGGAATGCTATTTAGCAAGTACTATGTATGGTCAGACACACACACACACACACACACACACACACACTCAGAAACTTAAAAAGCTTCAAACAAATATGCCTCCCAAGTAAACTCCTAGAGCCCCTCCCTGTCTACTTTATTTGCTGATGTTTCCAACTCAAAAAAAAATCTTTTTTTTAATGTTTATTTTTGAGAGAAAGAACGAGAACAGGGAGGTTCAGAGAAAGAGGGGGATAGAGGATCTGAAATTGGCTCATCACTGATAGCAGAGACCCCTACGCGGGGCTAGAACTCATTAATGGTGAGATCATGACCTGAGCTGAAGTCTGACCCTCAACAGATTAAGCCACCCAGGTGCCTCCCACAAATCCTTTAATAAATCTTTTAGTGGTGATCTGCATGTGGTAAATCCTATTAATCTTTGAAACATCTAAAATATTTTAATTTTTTACTCTATTGAATGCTAATTTTGTTAAGTACAATTTCTGTTTTCATAAGTATTTTGTAGATATATCTGCTGCTATCCAACATATGTTGTTGCTGATGAGAAGTCTGCCAATATTCTACTTCTCATTCCTTAGTAGGAAATGACTGTGGTAGGTTTTAAGATTGTCTTTTTACCCTTGATGTTTGCAGTTTTGCTCAAATGGAACAAAAATGGGTTTATTTATTTTAATTGCTTGGTGGTTGGCATGCACCTTCATCTAAAAACTCAGGCCTTTTTACAATTCTGAAAAAATGTTATCTGCTACCTCTTTAGTTGTAACTTCTCTGCTATGTGTTGTACTTTCTTTCCATGTAACTCTCATTCGTTGTATGTTGGGACTCTCAATCGTAGCCTCAATAACTCTTAATTCTATGTGAATATATACACATTCATACACACATGTATCTTTATGCCTTGGAGAGAATGCCACAGTATCACCTTCAAGTGTATTAACTCTCTTGTATCAACTATTGTATAGGGTTTATAAGCCTATGGAGCTTAACTATCCAAATATATACTTATGTTCATTACATTATTGATATATTTTTGTTTTATTTCTCAATTTTTGGCTCATAAATTCATGTGTTTTACAACTTATATTACTATTTCTCATAACATTGAGAATCCTAACTATGGTTGCATTCAATTAAAATGTTGCAAATTTTAACATAAAGCCAATGGAATATGGAATGAAGTCATTTTTGTTATTGATTTTTTGCTCATTGTCTTTCTCAACATTATTTTTTTTTCCATAAGTTTTGTAAGAATGGCTCATTTTGAACTTGAACCATTGGCTGATCCCCAAGGCTGTGTCTCAGTGGACAGAAAATTCTTTTGAGCTGCCCCTTTGAGACAAGATGACATTCACAACACTAATTGAAGTGTATTAGCTCTAACCCCCTACTCTAATGAAGGCACTGAACATTTTTATGACCATGCTCACCACCAGTATTAAACCACTAGTCGTTGGTCTACAGGTTTATTCCTGCTCACTTTTTTTTTAATATCACTGTCCAATTTCTGCTCCATAAATAAGTTCATTTTGATCTTTTTCCAGATATAAGTTTTCTGCTCGCTTTTTTTATTTATTTATTTTTCTCATGCTTAGCACTGACCAGAGAATGTGCTGGTTCTATTTTGTTAGCATTCCTCTCTTCTTAGCTTGATTATCTGCCCTTCTCTGTCCCTATACTTCAAAAGGGCTGAATCGTACACAGTCTGTTACCTAAGATCCTTGGATTTTTTCCAAGGCAGGCACAAGGAGCTCAGAGAGCAAAACAGAAAGAATTTTTATCTTCCTTGTTCCCACTCTGCCCCGAACTGCATTGCTGTCAGGGGCTGTATCCCTCCATGACTAAGCCTCCGTCGGCTCCTGTCCAGAAGCCCCTCTTCACAGGCTTCCATTTTCATGATTTCATAATTTCTTCCTCTCCTTCCTTTAGGGTTGGGGTGGTAATAACTTCCCCTGCCTCAGTGTCTACAAGCAATTCCTTAATTTTAGTCTCTGTTTTGAATTTATCTGAACCGGATTCTGCTTCCTGATAGGACTGACACACGGAAGGTATGACAACATTTTCAAATAATATTCCATCTTGACAAGAAGCCCCTTGGTGTCACCCTTAACCACCTCCAAAGTGGCTGAGCACATTACTGTATTTGATAGCTTATGAAGACACACGTGTTACATAAGCCCGGCAGCATTTGACAAATATCTCAGTATTTGAGAGCATAAATACATACTTCTTTCTGTAACAACAGGGTCAGTTGTTACCAAAAATAAGCTTGGTTTGATCTGGCCCTGTTTGACTAAATGTGGCTTCCTCACATATACAGTCCATATCCAATTTCAAATACAACCCCAAAGGAGGCACTTTTGAATCACTGCCATGCCACTCTTCTAATTATTACTGCTATTGTTCTGGGTAAGATATTTGGAAATCCGGGCACACTCTAAATTAGCTTTCCATGGGGTGAAGGATTAGAAAATTAAATGCCCAACAGACTCCCTACAAGAATTTCACCTTCTGAGGTGTTCCAGGAGTTTCCCTAACAAAATTGAAGAGTGTCAACATTTACCTCATGAAACGAATGTTCTATTTCTTAAAGCGCGGCTACATACTCTCCTGTTTGACACATTCATCAAATCCCATAAGGCCGTTGACGGCAAACAAAATTATAATGGCATCTTGTCATTTCACACCCATCACAAAATCAGAAACTGGCAGAAGGACAAAAAGATCTTTCCTGGGGTGCGTGGGTGATAATCAGCATGTCTAAAGATATCCCAGTTCCTGAGAGGTAACTCCTTGATTATACACATTCACATTCGCACAGCACACATACATGGTTACACGTTGTTTTGAATATCTAATTGCTCATCTTTGGTTCATTCTTATGTGAAAATTTCCGTATGGAAATAAGCCTAGTTAAGATTTAGCATGGGGAATAAAAACTTACAAGGAAAACAAGAGAATAGTTTTTCACCGAAGGGGAATGGATATCTTATTTGGGCACAAAACTGTTCTTTTTCTGATGCAACATCAGATCACAAATAGGGAAGGGGCTATGAAATGTATTCTGCCGCAGGCTTTTATTCAATTAGATCCAATCAATTTACTTTGAGTCCGTATCTATGTCCACATACTGACGTAGGTCATGGAGATTCAAAGACAAGCAAATTCTAGTTCTGCCCTCAAGCAGTTTATGAATTGATGTACTGACTTCAAACTCTCATAGGCATTACAATACTACTTGAGAATAAATGGATATAATTAATTCTGATTAGAACCTTCAAGTTAAGATCCATATAAAAATTAACAGTGGTGACGGTCTTATGTTGTGAAATTATTTCAGTAGTAGAAAATGTCAGACTGAATATTGGTCCGAGACCAATTCTAGAGGCTAGAATACCTAAGGACATGGGGACATAACAGGACATCATGTGTCCTGGGAATAAAGAGCTAATTTGAACTTCAGTGTAGCATAGTGATCCGGTGCAGGCATATTGGGCTCAGACAGACATGGGTGCCAACATTGGTTCTCCCACTTATTATAAATGTAGTAAATCCCACACCCTGATCACTGCATCTGAAAATGCAGAAAAGAATACTATCTAATTTAGAGGGCTGCAATGAATATGGAATGGGATGCTGCAAGTAGTGTGGTTAGCACAAAACTTAGTATACATATAAAATTCCATAATGTAAAATATTTCTAGGGCTTAGACTGCTTGGGTGGGTTTTGGGTCATAAAGTTGGATAACAAGTTGCAAAGTTAGAGTGGAGTCAGACAGGGAAATCTTAAAAGACCTCAGGATACTCATCTGTGCACGCACCCAGTTTAATTCAGTGTTAGAATATTTTATTGAATATAATCCCATAAATAATCAAAGATTTTATGTCTAGAGAATTCAATATCTTAATAATCTTCCCTACAGACATGAAGCTTCAAGAGAGAATATTTTTGTCTCTGTGCCACTGCATAACTGGCTAGGGAAATTCTGGAATAAATCAATAAATTTTCAAAAAAAAGAGTCTTTAAATAAAGAAAGCATCTTGTGTATAGAATAAGTAGAATAACAAACATTCTCTTATGCTCAAAAAGAATTAGCTTGCATATCTTGGGAAGTTCAAAGAATATCCGTAGCCACTCTTCCTGGAATTACAAAATAAGTTGCTTTCAGTTAAAGGAATTTAAGGGATGAGGGATAGGAGAGGAGGCATTTCATTTGCTAATAGGAGCACATGAGATATGCAAGCCACCTGATATAATAAGGACTCTGGAGGTTGGAAGGCACAGAGCACCTCCCATTATGAGTTATGCCTCAACTTCCCCTTGGGCAAAATGATCTAATTGCCTTGAAAAGCTGACATTTGATGATTCTCTATTCCCCTTCCTTTCAAAGATTCTTTTCTGCCAACAAGATTTTATAGAATTCTGGACCTCCACAGTGGCATATGTTCTCTGTATTGCTGTCAATGTTTGCTTTTCTACCAAGAGAAACAAGTAGAATCATTGGAATATTCCATCCTTCTCCACTTTCTACAATGAGCACGCCCATATTCTGAGGGGGCACAGGTGGCTGTCTTTGTTGTAAGAACTAAGCATTTTTTGCCATGTTTTCCTGCCTCCCTCAAGGACAAAGATTTCAGTTTCTTCAGAAGCATTAGGTGGGACTCATAAGGTCCATGCCAAAGCGTTGATTCTTCATCATCATTTAAAAAAGAGCATCAAAAAATGTCAAGTCTTGACCATTCAAGGAAAAGATATATTTTCCTATTCAAGCAAAACCTTTGGGAGACCATTACACTTTGAACAACCTGTCTCTCTTTTTTTTTTAATAGATGTCTTTATTATTACTGGAATAATTAGCTTTAGGTTGTTGTTTAGTTTGTTTTTATCAAAGGAAGATAACAAAGAATTAACATGAGTGCAGTAAAGTTTGCCACAAACCCCCTTCTTTCTGTTTGAAATGACACTAACTTAGGTAACATACCAGAAGGACTTTACAGAATATCTGGGTATAATTGAAAGTGAGCTGAGATAGTATGTATAGAATAAAAGATGTTGTAGGCAAAGAAATAAAATCTTATTAAAATAAAATTCTCCACTCTGAATGTTATCCTATTCCCTTAGTAAATTCTGCATCTTAATTTTCCAAGCTTAATATGACATGTACTTATGAACGTGCTGGAAAATATGGTTTGGAGTTAAATTATATTTAGTGTAAATATTTTTGCATTAACTTGATCACTCAATTATTTATTA
Source organism: Acinonyx jubatus (assembly GCF_027475565.1). Classification (NCBI taxonomy): domain Eukaryota; kingdom Metazoa; phylum Chordata; class Mammalia; order Carnivora; family Felidae; genus Acinonyx; species Acinonyx jubatus. Next base: position 176,107,697 of record NC_069381.1, on the reverse strand, counting down.
ATTCTTTGCTCTGGGGAATGCATGCTCCCTGACCTCGCAAGGGAATGTGCCTCATTTTTCACATTCTGTGACCCAGCTAGGTTAAAACTAATTCCTGTATACATAAGCTTTGTACAGGAAGTGAGTAATTTTCATTTCATCTCTGTATAAGGAATTAGTCAGATATTGGCAATGAAACACAGTATGTCATCAGTATTTAAACTGTACAAGATTTCTAACTATAAAAAGCAAACTTCTATAATAGAAGATCAGATCACAGCAAGCAAATTCCAGGTTAATACAATTTAATTGCTACACACTCTTTATTGTAAAGTATTAATACCTCAAAAATACTTACTAGGGGCAACCGGTTGACTCAGTTGCTAGAAAACACGACTCTTGATCTCAGGGTTGTGAGCTCAAGCCCCATGGTGTGTGTAGGGTTTACTTAAAAATATATATTTACTAGAATCTCACTATATGTACAGCTCCAATTAGCTACTAAGGCAATATGGGATTCAGGAATGAAGCAGAGAATGAAATTACTGGTGTGCTTACTCTAAATTTTTGGATAATTTATTTGAGTCTAAAATTCCTAAAGTGTAGAAATAGCATATTATATGGAGTTAAGAGCATGCCAAGTTTTAAAAGCTCCTTATTACCTAGGGTTCTGGACACATTACTCAACTCTATTTCTTGATATATTCATCTGCAAAATGAAGGGAATAATAACACCTATACCTTAGGTTTTTGGAAGAATTAAATGAGATGATCAGTGTAAAGCATTTAAAAAGTTTCAGATACATAGTAACCACTCAACAAATATTTGTTCTTACCTACTATATGTGTTTGCTCCAGCCCAGGGCATGAAAGGTATATAGCTCTATAAATGCATTTATTGTTCCATAAATAGTGAAGGAGCCATCATAAGAAAAGAGACTAGGGGTGCCTAGGTGGCTCAGTTGGTTAAGCGTCCGACTTCGTCTCAGTCATGATCTCACGGTTCATGGTTCGAGCCCTGCCTCGGGCTCTGTGCTGACAGCTCAGAGCCTGGAGCCTGCTTCCGATTCTGTGTCTCTCTCTCTCTTTCTCTGCCCTCCGCAACAAGTACTTTGTCTCTTTCTCCCTCTCTATCTCTTTCTCTTTCTCTCTCTCAGAAAAGAAAAGAAAAGAAAAGAAAGAAAACAAAAGTAAAGAGACTAGGAGGAAAAGAAAAATAAAGATCAAGAGGAAAAGGAGAAATATTAAAACATCCAAAAATGTTGGCCCTGCTCTCAAGTAATTTATATTCTCACTAAGGTAACAACGATACCTTAGTAGAATCAATTAAAATATAGTGAGGTAAGACATAATGGTACTCAGTCTAAATATTAACAATTTCAGAGAAAGGAAAGAACAAATGAGCTGGAATTTCCAGAAAAGACTTCTTGAAGAAGTTGACCCTAGTCAAGTTGACCCTATAATTTCCATGGGTAAGTGGCAGAATAGTGCTTGCTTTTCTGCATCTTCCACTTCTTCTGAGATACAGAATCAAAATATACTGAATTATATCACTCAACTGTTTTGACTTGGTTAAGCCATCCAAAGATTTCTCTTCTTATTTGTAAATGTAAGTATTACATTGGTGGTGTAACTTCCTAGGGAAGGAAGTAGGTTCCTGTTTTCTCAGAATCCCAACAAATGATAGTGTTGGATCCTTTGTGCCTCAGTGTAACAATAATTCTGCGCCTGAATTTTCAGTTCAAAACAGTAATGACTTCAAGTTGAAGGCAAGTGACACCCAGACAAGTTCCCCATGACCTCCAGAGATGAACCTATAGTTTCATTTTAATATTTTACTTTTCAACAGACGTGTGTGTGATTTTCTGCCACCGTAAACTGAGTTTTTTGTTTCTTTTTTAATTTTATTACTGTGAACTAAGTATTGTCTGCCCAGCTTTTCCTTGTTCTGGGAACTGCCCCTGCCTAAGCATATCCACTTGTGACAGGAGTGATTCTTGGCGGTCTTGTTCCTACAGCATGATCCTGCATCCTGGTTTCAGAGTGATGATTGAGCCAAAGATCCAAGGACAGCATCCATTTCCTTCCTAAGAATTTGAAATAGGGAGCCAAAGAGACAATTTCTCTTTTAAGGTCTGTCACCTAACCTACCATACGTTAACGCCATAGCTGTATTTGTCATGTTTTTCACCACATGAACTTGACACTCACAAAGCTGGGAAGAGGGAGATGGACAAAAATACAAGAGCAAATGAGAAACAAAAGAAAGTCCCCTTGTCTTGGGTTCATTTCCTTCTTCAGACTCAACCTCACCTTCCATTGCATTTGCTTAGGTGAGATGCCCCTGCCATTATGCTAATGGACTAAAGGAATTGTTTTTGTTGTTTATGCTATCTTGGATTAGCTTCTCTTGCTTGCAATTAAAAAACAATACAAAACAAAAAATGAATGTCAATGATAAGGAATACAAACTTAAGATTTTTTGCTTGTATATTCCAGCTTACTTCTGATTTGAACAATATATAAAGGTCAGAATTCCAATAAAACTTCTCTGTTGGCACAGTGCAGTGAACCTACAGCAATAGAGAGAGGCTCTCAGATCATCTGGAAGGTATTATGGAATTAAGAGATACCAGGTGTAGTAGAAACGAAGCTTGGACCTATTTAAAAAAAGAACAGTGAATCTGAGCTTCTACGGATAGTGACCAACTCATCCTGATTTGCCTGGGACTTTATGGGTTTCAGCATTTAATGTCCCATGTCTCAGAACTCCCAGGATCCCGGGCAAACTGGGACAGTGGTCACTATACTACCAAGATTTGACTAAAACCACATTTCCTTAAAAACAATTACCTGAGTGGCTCAGGCAGTTAAGTGTCTGACTCTTGATTTCAGCTCAGGTCATGATCTCAACAGTTCATGGAATTGAGCCCCAAGTCAGGATCTGTCCTGACAGTGAGGAGCCTGCTTGGGATTCTCTCCCCCTCTCTCTGCCCCTCCTCTGCTTGCATGCACACATGCTGTCTCTCTCCTAAATAAATAAACTTAAAAACATTATCCTTGAAAACAATGGTCATTTCTCCCTCTTCTCTTCAATCTGGTTAGTTGAATTTAGAAGAGATTACTTTCTAGTCGCTGTCTTATTTTTTACCGGCAGGAACTGAGGCTAAGAGAGTGCCTTGCTCAAGATTAGGGAGGAATCATATTCACTTGACTCCCCAGGGTTTTTTTTAATGCTATTATAACATGTTACTTGATAAAAAAAAAAAAAAAAAAACACTCTCAAATAACTTGAAACCCTTTCTTCAGAACATTTTAAATCTGTTGAGGATGGGAGCTTGAATGTGCAGATTCTTTCAGCCAGCACAAATGTCAAGAGCACAGGCTACTACAGCGTAAGACCTGTGACCTCGTCTGGGCTCCACTCTCTCCGCGTAACCTGGAAAAGTCCCTTACACCCTCTTACGGTGACTTCCTTCACTAGTGAAATGAGATAAGCATAATCATACTTCATAGGGTTGTTGAGAGGTTTAAAAGTGACTGGGCATGGGAAAAAAATGTTTACCCCAGTCCCTGGCCCCTGTGAGGCACCCAGTTAATGTTCGCTGTTATGCATTATTTCATTCGGTCTGATATTTACCATCACCCTGTGACGTAAGAAGAGCATGACGCTACAACACTGGTCCGTGGTTGAGAAAATCAAGAATTAGGATGAATCGAGGGAACATACCTGGAAAGTGACGACAGCTCCTGTCCTTGAAATCCAATTCTTCTGACTTCAGGTTCAGGACCTGTTTCTCCACACTTTATGCCCATTTGCATAAAGGCTTAGGAGCCCTACGTGTTTTGTTTGTTTTTATTTTTTAGGAAAATAAGACTTTAGTAATGGCCTTATTCAAATAATGCCAAAGAAATGAAACCAAATGTAAAAAGAAATTCACCCAGTTTTTTTTTTTCATTAGATGCCATGATCTCTGAAAAGATTCATAAGATTGAATTTTTCACTTTTTAATCTCTGTTGGGAATTATGAGGAAATAGCTATTGTCACTTCAATTGCCAGGAATTATTCAAAATGAGTCACCATATGGACATAAAACATTATCTGGGAACCAAAGAATATGCTACTCAGAACAAACAAAATAAGTCATGATACTACTTATTAAAAACATATTCATTGAATTTATTTAATATAAAACCATGACTTTCAAGTGAACAAAATTTATACAAGTAGTGTTTTGAGGAGATAACTGGTTTAGGTGTTGAGTGTTCATTATCAGAATTCCACCCGCCCCCCCAGAAAAGCTCACATTTCAGAAATCATATAAAAAAATATAGAGGAAAGATCAAAACAAATTACATGGTAGGAATTCACAAGGGGTTTTGGCTTTGTGATTTGACTGAGTGTATGGAAGAAATCTGATTTATGAATTTACAAGACCCAATCAATAGAGTTTATGCTGCCAGTAAACTTGTTTGTAACAGTTTTAATTGAGTGCTTTTTATCCTTCCATATAGCCCATACCATCTTTGGGACGACCGATGTAAATCTTTCCAGCAAAACAGCAAGGTAGAAGTATGCCAATATACAGGACATAGGAAAGCAAATCTTTTTTTACCCTCACCCTATACAGAAAATACTTTGCAATCATGTTATGCATACAAAATAGATTATTTAGTTATGAAATCAGAGTAGTCATAATTCCTTATGAATAGTATGCTAGGAAAAAAACCTCCCTTTTATTTTGGAATAAAATTTTTTGATATGCATAGCTTTCATGTATTATCTTTTCTATTTCCCTAATCATCATCTACTTTGCCACCAATTTACTGTTTACATTTGCACCAAAAAAGCACGGAAGTCCTTAGTCATTGTGCAGGGACATGGCATTGTATCTTTAGTTCATTTTATTATTTTACAAATTTTATGTTGGGTTAAATCATTTCATTTTTATTTGAAACAATGTTGTTTCTTATATATATTAACTTTTTAAGCTCACAAATTTTTTTGGTTGCTTGTTTTTAATATCTCCTATATAGATAGTACTGTGTTAGGCATTGATAAGAGTGACTCAATCATTGTGTGATGGCATGGCTGGGCAGGTTAGAAGGTCGCATCTGCACATTGAATACTATCCATAGATCTCTTTAATTTACTATCAGTAAGGGATCAAAGTGGCTTTATTTGCTGTAGATTTCTAATTATTTATCCATACATGATGTTAGCATGACATTTTATCTTATTTTAACTTTACTAATATGGTAAGCAAAAAGTAGTACCAAATTGATGCTTTTAAAAAAAATTTTTTTAATTGTTTTAAGGTTTATTTATTTTTGAGAGAGAGAGAGACAGAAAGAATGCCAGCAGGGGAGGAGCAGAGACAGGAGACACAGAATCCAAAGCAGGCTCCAGGCTCTGAGCTGTCCGCACAGAGCACGACTCGGGGCTCGAACCCACAGACCACGAGATCATGACCTGAGCTGAAGTCGGACACTTAACCGATGGAGCCACCCAGGCGCCCCTAAAAAAATTGTTTTTTTAACGTTTATTTATTTTTGAGAGAGAGACAGAATGCGAGTCGGGGAGGGGCAGAAAAGGTGGGAGACACAGAATCCGAAGCAGGTTCCAGGCTCTCAGCTGTCAGGACAAAGCCTGTTGCTTCTGAGGCTTGAACTTACAGACTGTAAGGTCATGATCTGAGCCACCCAAGGCACCACTGATGTTTTTTGTTTGTCTGTTTAAGTTTATTTATTTATTTTGAGAAAGACAGAGAGAGCAAGCAGAGGAGGGGCAGACAGGGAGGGTTAGAGAGAATCCTAAGCAGGCTCTGCACTGACAGCTGCACAGAGCCAGATGTGGGGTTTGAACTCATGAACTATCAGATCACGACCTGAGCCGAAACCAAGAGTCGGAAGCTTAACCGACTGAGCCACACGGTGCCCTGCCCCTGATGTTTTGTTTTTGTTTTTTGAGGTTTTTTGAGCTTTATTGAGGTATAATCGAAACAATCACATGTATTTAAAGTATACAGCTGATGAGTTGATATTTGTACACATTATGAAATGATTATGACAAACTAACACATTAGAACCTCACATAGTTAACAATTTTTTTTGTTTGGCAAGGACACTTTAAATTTACTCTCTTAGCAAATTTCAAGTGTACAATACAGTAATATTAACTATAATCACTATACTATACCTTAGATGCACAGAAATGACTAACCTAAAGCTGAAAGTCTATACCCTTGACCAACATCTCCCCATTTTCTCCACCACCCAGCCCCTGGCAACCACTATTCCACTCTACAATTAGATTGTTTTTTGTTTAATTTTATTGTGTTAATTTTATATGTTTATTATTCACTTAATAATGCTCAATAAAGTTCAATTAGATCACACTTATTTGTATCAGACAGGATCTTGTAGTACCTAAACAAAAGAAAACAACAACAACAAAAAACCCTCTTTACCTTCCTATCGCGGCTCCAGCTAATTCCGCCTTTTAGTGCTACCTTCCACACTGAAACTTCTCAAAATAAGTTCATTGATATTATCCAGCTCATCTTCCTCAATGCTTGTTCATTCTTAAATATGAAAACTAAGATTTGCCCCCTCGTTACATGAAAATACACTTGTGAAAATCACAAATGATTCCCCTGGTACTGAGTATAATATCCATTTCATCATGTTCAGCTTCCTCTGAGCAATATTTGCAAGTTTCCAACATGTAGGTTTTTGAAATTTTTTTTTCCATACTTTATGATATCACACTCTTTTGACTGGCCATCCATCTAACTGGCCACTCCTTCTAGAACTCTTTTGCTTTACTTCTAAGTGTTGGAACATTCCAGGGCTTGACTCAAACCCATGTTCTCTCTTTTTCTCTCTCTTTCTTTCTCTCTCCCTTCTCTCTTTATCTCTACTCTCTCTCTACTTCAGTTTCATGATTTTTAAATAGTCTTTCTGTGTAATAACTACCACTTTATATCTCAACCTTAATTTGCTCACTCACCTACAGACTTATATAAAACTATCTGTGGGATATCATTCCTTGAGTATCAAATAGGTATCTCAAACTTAAGATGTCTAAAGTAGAAATCTGAAAATTTCTTCACCTTTCTTTTGTCCCTAAAGTCTTCTCGGTTTCAATTAAAATTCCTAGGAGATATCTAGTGACTCAGACCAAATCCTAGGAACACCTTTAATTCATGCCCATATACATTCCCACATCCAAGCCATCAGCTAGTTACCTCCAGCCTCCAAATTATGTCCTAAATAGATTGTACTGCAACCATCTCTCATAAGGACTAACTGGTAACTTTGTTTTCATTCTTTCTATGTACCTTTCACTTTCTGTGTAGTAACTAAAGTGATCCTTTAAAATGTAAGTGAAATAAAATTGTTCCTTACTTAAAATACTCCTTAGCTTGACTTTCTTTATCAAAATGTTAATGATGACTTAATTCTCTGAACTTATCTGGCATCATTATGCCCAGACTCACTACACTATAATTGTGCTGTTTTTTTCTTCCACAAAGTAGCTTCATTAAAGTTTCCCCAAGCAAACAACTCTAGTCTTTGTACTTTAATCATTTCAAAAATGACCCTTTGAACATCGGCTTCTGGTAATGGCATGGTTTGTACTAGACTAATTATTCTACAATTAACAATTTTAAATTCTGGAACAATATTTTTAAAAACATATTTGAAGCAGTTAGAGAGTAGCCAAAAGCAGACAGAAACTGGAGGGAGTCAATACTTACGGGAAATGCATTGGATTGGATTTGTGTTATGCAGCTTTTCACCAGATGGCACTCTCCCATAGATACTATGTTAGGTGGCTGAAGTTCAAGCAGAAAGCCATGGCCTTACTAGCCTGAGAAGTCAGTGGATAAATTTTGTGGTTACCAGAGTGCGCAAAAAGAAGAACAAGAAGAAGAAGAAGAAGAAGAAGAAGAAGAAGATTCTAGAAAACCAAGAGATATATTGTATGAACCTCCAAAATCTATACATAAATCCTGACCTGATGCTGCACTGACCCCTGAACTTCATGCCCAGAGTTTCAATGGGAAGCAACTATTGGAAAGAATATAACACAAATTTCAGCCTCCCCTCTCCTGAAGAGACGTCATTTGGAACGTGTTTCCAGACAGGCTAACTGCCATCTAGGACAAAAATTAATAATTTTCAGAAGATCGCAAAATCCATAGTTCCTACCATTTTTCATCTCAATGTCTACAATACAATCTAAAATGACTAGGGGCGCCTGGGTGGCGCAGTCGGTTAAGGGTCCGACTTCAGCCAGGTCACGATCTCGCGGTCCGTGAGTTCGAGCCCCGCGTCGGGCTCTGGGCTGATGGCTCGGAGCCTGGAGCCTGTTTCCGATTCTGTGTCTCCCTCTCTCTCTGCCCCTCCCCCGTTCATGCTCTGTCTCTCTCTGTCCCAAAATAAATAAAAAACGTTGGAAAAAAAAATTTAAAATGACTAGAAAAAAATATGACCTATAGTTAAAAAGAAAACAACAATTAGAGATCAACACTGAAATTACTTAAATAGTGGAATTATTTATACAGTCTTGAAAAAATAATCAAAGACAGTAAAAAAAATATATAGTCCTAATGAATGACCAAATGCTAAATCTCAATAATAATAAGGCAACATAATATAAATAAACACAGTAAATGCTGCACAATATGTACAATGTAAAATGTAAAGATATATATCATATCTGAAAAAAACATTATTAGATGGGCTTAACCAAAGAATGAAGATAACCAAAGTAAGCATCACTGAACTTAAAATTAAATCAACAGAAGTTATCCAAAATGAAGAGAAGGGGTAAAAGAAAGCAAAGCCAAACAAGGTCTTGGTGACCTGTGTGACAGTATCAGAACATATAAATATGTGTAATTGGAGTCTGAAGTAAATTAAGGAAATAAAATGCTCCATGTAGAAAAGCACAGTGAATCAAGAAAAGAAGGAAGGAAGGAAGGAAGAAAACTTCAACCAAAATATCTCATACCTTACACACAAAATTTACTCTAAGTGGATCATAGGTGTGAATAGAAAATATAAAACCACAAAACTTTTGGGTAAAAAAATGAAAATATCTTCATGACATGGGATTAGACACATGAATCTTAGATCTATAACCAAAAGTTCAACCCGCAAAATGAAAAAGAAAAGAAAAAAATAATAAAATGGCTTATTAAAAAAAAAAAAAGTCTGCTGTGTTGAGAAAATGAAAATACAAGCTACAGACTGAAAATATTTGCAAACTATAAATCATTTAAGGACACCTCCGAAAACCATATAAAGCACTCTCAAAATAAGAAAGCATACAATATAATTTTTAAATGAGCAAAAGTCTTGAACAGATACCTTATCTAAGATTATAGGGATGGCTAGTGAGCACATGTAAAGTTGTTCAACATCATTAACTATTAATGTTAATAGTAAATAGATGTGCTAATTAGAACCCCTAGATGATAAAATTATACACATATTAGGTTGGTTCATCTGGATAATACCAAAGTATTGCTTGATAATATCAAGATGAGGATACAGAGGATACTAGAATGCTTATACATTGTTGGCCAACCAGCAATAATACCACTCCCCTAGAGCTAGTCTGGCAGTGTTTTATACAGTTAAAGACACCCTTACAAGATCACTGTTCTTGAGTGTTTAGAGAAATGAAAACATGTTCACACAAAAATGACCACATAAAATTTTAACAGCCATGCTATTTATAATCATCCCAAGCTGGAAACAACCCAAATGGGTTGAATGGGGGAAAAAAATGTGGTAAAGTCATATGTGGAATGCTATTCATTTATAGAAAGGGATAAGGTATTGATACATCTCAAAGGCATTATGCTAGGTGAAAGAGACCAATCCCAAAAGGTCATATCTGTTTTATCATTTATAAGTTTATTTGTATGACATTCTAAAGAACACAGAAGTATAGAAAGAGGCTTAAGGGTAGACACATGGAGGGAAATGTCGCTATGCCTAAGTAGCATGAAGGAGCTTTTGACGGTGATGTAAGAGTTTTGTCTCCAATTGTGGTGGTTATACAAATCTATGCATGTATTAAAACTCATACAATTCTACATCAGAAAAAAAAGACCATTTTAAAGTATGACAATTTAAAAGTAAAACTTAAAAAAAAGGAGGTGCCAGACCCCATCTCCTTAGGAATTTGTAGTTTTTGAATAGTCATGTTACTAGAAAAAAAGAAAACACTGCACACAATTCTTATGAAGTTATAAAATAGGCCTCAAAATATCTAAAAACATGACCTAAACAATGATAGATGCTCACTTGCCTAACATTCCCTTGTTTCAAAAAAACAGACTTATTTTGTTTCAAACCATATCTTAAACAAACCTCCTAATATTAATTGTCTATTTCCCCAGGAAGGCTGAGACCACAACATATGAACATTGCCTCAAATCATTTAAGCCCCTTCTGTTTTACTTTGCCAGAATTTCATAGTGCAGAAAGACCATTACTGATCCTGGTTATATTAGCTGGCATGGTACAAAGTCCTAGACAAGTTTCACTAATATTTGATTGTTGATACAAAAAACTTCCTGGACTATTTAACAAAATACAGACTCAGTTACAAAGCCAATAGGAGATCCTTGGGAATTTTAAACGAGGATGTGCCTGTTTCATAAAATGAGGCTGATTCTGTGAATAATATTATTAAAGGTCAGTGCCACAGCTGTGCATTTGATGAGCAGCTGTATGAGCTACCAAGAACAATGGGCTATCTGATTGGCACCGGACTTGGCGGTGCCAGCAGTTAGGATGGAAGGATTTTGAACGGATTTAGAACAAGTAGCTACTGGGCCCGGCTGTGGACACCCTAACTGTTGGAGAGTCTAAAGCAAGAGGAACAACTTTTGAGAATAATATAGACATCCTTTGGAGACCAGGGTTGAATTGAAGAAAGAAGAACAGAGAATGTTTCTAGAGGCAACACATACGATCTTTGCAAAAACAGTAACCGAACTTAAATTTTTTAGGTTTAAGAATATCAAAGTGGAATGTTTTTGACAGCATTTATTGAAATGGTGGAAAAATTCACACAATCCCACTTTCAACTGGCAAGGTGACACTTCAATCCTATTTACTTAGATCTCGAATTTATCTTAGATTTTTATGAGCCCAGGGTAACATGTAAAATTTCTTCTCAGGAGTATGATTGGAAAATAAAGGAACATATGATGTGCTGTTCAAGTAAAACAAGTGAATCAGCAGCCTAAAAAGCACGTGTGTGGTTCTTATTTATAAATAGATTTTTTTTAGTCGCATTTGTCATTATTTGTAAGACCACCGTGTGTGTATGTGTAATAATTTTAGCATTGTTCTTTAAATATATACAATACCAAATATGGAAAAAACCCTCTCACTGAGATGTTTCAATGCCAAAACTTACTGTTTCATCTTGCCTTGATTATAGACAGCTTTCCTTTTCTACAATTGTTTCTGTCAATTACATCACCACCATCTTTTTGCCTTTTTTAAAACCCATTTAACCCTTGTCATTATAACAGACACCTTTGCACTTGAACTGTACCATTGGTTCTTTCGGCTGGCTTACCTTACAGATTTTTGACATTCCAGCCTTTATAACTGCTTAAGCCAATTCCTTAAAATAAATCTCTGTCTGTCTCTTTGTCTCTCTATCTGTACACACACACACACACACACACACACACACACACACACCCTAATGGTTCCATTTCTCTGGAGAACGTTGACCAAAACAGTTACCATTCTGTAAGAGATTGACTATGAATGTAGAAGAATGATCAACAAAATTAGGCAGCCCTGCCCAAACAAGTTTGTTCTGAAAGATGTTAGATTCTATGGACAATGTGATTGAATATCTAACACCTTGAGTTTACCCATAAGCACCTACCAGTAGTATGAGAACTTTAGATGGAACAGTCTTGGTGTAAACTTTCTTCACTAAATTCGAATTAAAGTGAATGAAAATACATATGTTTGACATCCAAACAATAATAATCTGTGTTTTTGAAGGTAGAATGCAGAGAAATTTTCTTTATAACAGTATCTCTTGCACCAAAACATTAATTCTTTTTCACTGCTCCTTATGTCTGTTAAATAGCAAAACTCGCTTAATTCACTTACTATTGTTTCATATTTAGGCAAAAACCAAATGGCTCAATCTTCTTTCTTCCACTGTGTATCATTCCATTAAATGAAAACGTGTGTCCAACTGCAGAAACCAAGCATTGGGAATGTTTGTTTTCTGAAAGCCCTTCAGGACGTTGAGAAGGGAGAGTTACAGCCAATCATACTTAGAGATACATGCTTTGGTCTTTTAGTCATCGCAAACCTTCTAGATTTCTCTTCTTTCCTTCCTCCTCACCTCCTCACACTCACACACACATACCCTCTAAATCATCTCCAGGACATTTTATGTCTCCAGATCATCTAAAAAGTGGGTAAGAAGGCTGAACTTTACTTCTGCAGCCCAAATATCGCTTCAGCTGGCAAAACAAAAGGAGGGTCCTGCTAGCCATAATCTTTACTAAGGCAAAAAGGATTTTATATCTTTATAACTTAATTTTCAGGTATAAAACATAAACTTCCTAATCATTTGGTGAGTTTCCTGTGTTTTTTTTTCCTCTGGCCCTCTTCATCGAATGCCTGTATATTTCTGCTGGCTTCCCCAAGTTTTCTTAGCTTTCATAGCAACTGATTATTTCTTGGGCCATATGATTTTTATACTTCAGAAATGTCTATTTTCTTCACTAGCATTTTATTATGTGCAGTCTGACAATTAATGTTACAGTAGTCAATGATCGGATTTTTTCCACTACCTACGTTGTCAGCATGTTTAATTTTTTATACTTTGCAGTTATTCACACGTTTATTCTTTATAGAAATGGATAATATGCTACATTGTTTATTTCTGCCTCTTAAATCATTACAGCCTAATGCACTGGTGAGTAAAGCTTTCTTTTCAGCTTCTTAGGAGATTATTCTAAACACTGTTGGCTCCTGACCATCCTCCACTGTGAAGATTCGAACAAGAAGAAGACAGTCTCAGCCTGCAAGTGGAGTTCTCAGAGGCACAGGGCATTGGCATCTGTTGGGGACACAGACCATAAGTTAGAAAGATGTCTGCTGGAGCTAAACTGGACGAGAATAAGAGTCAACTTTTAAGTTGGCTGATCATTACGATAAAAGAACTGACTTATATTTTTATTCTTTTGAGAAGAAGAATGAGCTGGGATCCTGGCCCACTTATCCTGAATGATTACATAATGCGCAGTTATCAGTGGTAATAGAGAATGAAGATGAAGAAATTCTCAGGAAATCTCTCTGCCTCATTTTAGGCATAATTTAAATGTCAATGATAAGAAATATTTAATCTAGTTTTACTAAAGTCTTTTCTTTGGAACATTAATTCTGTTTTATGTCCTGAAAAAAAAAGAAAAGAAGAAGAAAAAAAACTCTCTAGAGAAATAAGTTTGGGAAATGCTGGGTTCAACAGAGTTTAAAACAGTTTCTTTATTGTAGAACAGCTAGAAGCCTTTAATACCCTAGTGTGCATTGTGAATTTCTAAGAAGGGGGATATGATATGCAACATTTCTCCAATGTATTGGGTTTAAACACCTTTTTTTCCCCAAGAAGATTCTCAGAGAAGAATTTTATAGATGATACATTGATAAATGGTGCTTAAATCAGAATTGGTAATAGATAGAAAGTTTCTATGATTGCATGAAGTCTTCTTTATCTTCCTTGATAAACCTGCCTAAAGAGCAAAATTCCTAAGGGCAAGTAAACATATGGGAGGAGAAATCAAAAGTTCTGGGTAATCAGTCTGCAAATGCTTCAGAGTGAACCATACTTTTAGTAATAATTGGTCTCCAGATTGTTCTGCAAATATGCACTTTACAGGAAATGTAAATCAGCTCATGCCCCTACCAAACACCTTTTTAAAAGTAAACTGCTACATTTCTTAAGCAGTAATACTTTCTTCTGTCTCTCCAAGCTAAGGGTGCCTTCCACCAGCATCCAGTCTGCTAGTGGCTGGGAAGGGGTCCAGCAGAACCATGGGTGAGCACTTCCTTACTCAAAGCGAGTGATCACATTGATTAGTAGCTGCTCTGTAGGAGCTGGGAGACAGATGCCTTGTTCTAATTACAGTTTTAGCACCTTCCACTCCATATTTCCCTGCTGCTGAGGGTGCTGTGAAGTCTTTGCAGATGCTTATCATTATCAGTTAAACTCCATTTTGAATACAAAGTAGTATTATTACCTCACAGGAACTCAAAGTACAGCATAAATTCACATGGTGCAGTCACAGATCTCACCTGAGTAATACAAAGGAGACTATTTGTTAGTCCCTTGTTGATGCAGAGACATTGAAGCCTCTGTTGGCTTCATTTACCTCATACGGCATCATGATGAGGACAAGGATCACACTTGAGATCCTTCCTAGCATCTACATTCAGTGATCATAAGAAAGTAGAGGGATCAATGAGACAGGCTGAGTAGAGAGCTCTGATCAGGGACCTAGAGTAAGCCCTTGCATTTCACGCAGAAAGCTCTTCTCAGTGGGCTTCCGCTGGACCTCTTGTCTGGCTTTACAGTTTCATGTTTCCCTTTCACTTCTTGTGAATGCTGGTGTTCTTTTTCTAAATCAATCACTCTTTCCCCCCTAAACACTTTCCACTGCAACTCTAATCCACTCCTGTAGCTCTAGCTGTCAACTCTAATTGGAGAGCTTACAAAATTGTGCCTAAACCCCTGGCTTCACTCATGAACTACAAAGTCATATTTTTATCTTCTTGGTGAACATCTTCACATGGATATTCAACTGATGACTCAGATCAGTACATTAAAAAAAAAAAAATGTTTCCATCTCCACTCTCCTAAGCTCATCTTTTAAAGAAAAAGTCTTTATGTATTTCATGTATTTGTCCTGGACTAAAGATTATAAAGTAGACCACTTATTCAACAAATATTTATTGACAGCCAATTAAAGAGAAGAAATTGCCCTAGAGGTGGGAACATATCAGCGACAAAAACAGGAAAACAATCTCATCTCTCCTGAGCTTGTATTCTACTGGATTATGCCAGAAAATAAGCAAGTCAAGCATATACTATGTCCTAATGTAATAAAGTTAAGGGAAAAAATTAAGCAAATGAAAAGACTCAAAGGCGAGCAAATGTTTGATATGTTTTACAAATAGCAAAGAAACCTAATGGGACTGAAGCAGAATGAACCAGGAGAATACATTAGTTCAAAGATACAGTGGGATTAGATGACGCGTTACGGTTATTCTCAATTCAGGTGGTCCTTTAGACTTACTTAAGAAGATATTTTTTTTTTAATATTCACTAAGACTTGTTAATTTAGGATCTCTGACTACGAGGCCCAGATAACTGGCCTTTTAACCTTTCAAGGTGATTTTAATACATAGCCTGTGTCAAGAACCACTAAAATGTGGGCTTGTTGTCTGCTATAATGGTTTAATCTACTCTAGCTGAGCTAAAATGGTACGATCCTACTTTCATTTTTAAGAGATAACTGTCAGATTCATGGAAAACAAAGTGTGGGTAACAGTGCCAAGGGCGTAAGTGGGGAGACAACTTGTGGGCTTTGACAATAATTCAGGTGAGAGGAGACGGTGGAGATCTGTCCTTGAGTAGAAGCAAAGGAAGATCTGATGCATAAGAGAAGGGTCTGAACTTTTCTAAGATCAACAGTTTTCCAAGAAATACAGGGATAAGGACAGACAGTGGGATTACATGGAAGATTTTTCTGATTGTGTACCACTAAATTTTGGAGTGTTTCTAAGTTCCCCTCTTTCATGATGTAGCTCCTAGGTTAAGAAAAGTCTTGCCTTCCAAGATGGCTTTCAAATTCTTCTAGGTTAGATGGATATACTTTTTAATATTGTGACATCTTGCTTTTTTAGTGCCAAAGTAACTTATTTCTCCTTCCACTTGCTAAGTCATCCATATGTCTCATAATTTGGCAATTTGCTAACAATTATCCTTCAAAAATAGATGATACATTGTGAGAAATAACATCCTGTGTGAGTTTACCATGAGAAAACCATGAGTCAGATTTAATGAGTTTTCTCTCCCAGCCCAAGGGCCCTCACAAACATTCTGTCCCTTAATTCCCCAGTGCCCATTTTTCCAAGAGAGTTTTATCATCTGATTCCAACGCACTTCAATTCAAGTTGAAGTAAATCTAAATAAAAGATAAAAGAATCATGCCTCCTGCTTTAACATGTGTTAGACTGATTATATCATTTCCAAAGGATCTACTAATAATATCCAGATGGGACTATCCCTCATGTATAACATTTTATTAGTTCATAAAAAAGTGGAATTTATTAAACTACTGATTGGATGTATGTAACAGTCCCCGGAATACTGATATTTGTGTTTACAGAAACTGCCTTCCATGCAGTGACTAAAAATAATATTTAACTAGTTTTTACATCATAAAACAACTTTTAGAAAATCCTACAATTAAGGTTTTGCGTATCATTTTGTTGTGAAGGAAAATTTTTCAGTGCTTACATCTGATCGTATTATTCTTTCTCCATCTGGTGTTACGGGATCAAATTAAAGAAGCCCAGATAGAAATATGGCTTCCACATTCCAGCAACCATGCAGCAGCAGGAATAGGAGAGAAGCACAAAAACCTAATGAGGTGAATGTAGCTGAAATAGTTACTGATAAAATTCCATTAATAATAAATGGAGCCATTGATAAAATTTCAGTAACACTGATAAAAGCGGTGTAAACAGGACTGTATCTGAGAAAATTCATTACAATATAAACCCCATATGGGAAACAGCTTTGAACTATTACTCTTTTAATGACTCAATACCTAAGTCAGTATCCGGCCCATGCCTCAATATATATTGTGAAGTGCATGTTGAATAGTGAATGTGTAGATAATGTTTCCTGCTTACGTGCATTAGTCTCTGGTCTATAGTTATGACACACATGCCAAAGGCTGGTTTTTTTTTTTTATAATTGGGGAAGCCATGTTTTTTAATCTCTCTCCTCTTATTCAGTTTGGAATGATCATTGGCTGCTTATCTTCCAAGCCCACTTCTCCAAAGGATTCTCTAAGCTGCCCAGTATCCTCTTGACACATTCCTTTTTCTCTTAAATTTGTCAGAGATAATTTTTGCTGTTGAAAACTAGGAATCCTGACAGAGGATCCCTGTGCTCCTTGGAGCCCAGAGGAGGTTTCCTCCCAGGGATGCAGCTCGACTTACCAGCTGGGGGCCCTGCCTGTTCTTTATTGGAACTTTCTTCCCTTAGGGCAGACCTAAGGATTTGGGGAGAATAAATTGTGAATCTGATGCTAATAATAATTTATACTTTCCTTGCCACTTTTGTTCCCCACAGAGCTCAAAATGTTTTACAAACCCAGCATTTTGTTCTGTGGCTATTATTCCCAAGGATATTACACTTGAGGAGAATATGTATTTCTAGAAAAATTGCCAGTGAATTGTTACGTGTGAATAGAAACTGAAGAGAATCTTGCTTCTGACCCACAGCTAAAAGAACACTCTTTTGTTCACTTGATGATATTAATAATCATGAGGGTGATACTTTAATGCTACATGTATGCATTAAAGAAGAAAAAGTTCTAGAACCAGACCTTTAGTTATTTCAACTACTTGGATCCTTAGATGAGGAATGAAGGCAGGTCTATTTTTTGCTATGTGCTCTATTGTTTTGACATTCTGGGCTGTTAATAATCATTATTTCAATTTTTATTTTGTTTAAAGGATATAGTATCATAATACACAATGAAAATAGCCATCTATGTTATGCCTCTATATTTTTAGAAAAATAGCACTTTTTAAAGCAAAATACAAAAAAAAAAAAATCACATAAATGTAAACTGCAGGATTTGATCCATTTGGACAACCAAGCTAGGAAATTCATTTTGGCCTCCCCTGCCCACCATCATGCTTTCCAAATCTCCGTCTTTAATTGTGTTAGAAACCATAGTGTTTATAAGTAACTAACAAACTATGGATTTAATGATTTCTATAGGAGGCAGCCTCCAAGGAGGTCCCCAATGATTCCTTTCTCCTGGGTTCACACTCTTCTGTAGGTCCACTCTCTATCGCACTGTACTAGGGATGGCTAGTGTGACCAGTTACAGATGTTATAATACTTACAATGTTGTAAGTATTCCACTTCTGGGATTAGGTTAAAAGACTGCAGCTTCTTTTTCGAATACTCTTCCAGCCCTCCACCATGTTATAAAAAGCCCAGGTGGTGACGGTCTGCCACCTCTGACCCTCTGGCAGCATAGAACTGAGAAACCAAGGCCTGCCAACAGCCACATGAGTATTTTGAGCCTTGTACTGATTGCGGTTCCGGTTAACAGTCTGACCACAACCTCGCGCGCCAGAACCACCCCGGTAAGCCACTCCTGGGTTCCTGGCCCTCAGAAACTGTGAGCTAATATGCATTTGTTGTTTTCAGTTGCTAAATTTTGCAATAATTTTTCACACAACAATAGAGAGCTAATACCATCTCCATGGTGCTAATCTGATAGAAAAGTGTTATTGTAAAAATTAAAATTGTCCACGTACAGGGTGATTTGAATACAGGAGACCAAACAGGAGATGCTTCATTAGTCACCATCATCAATGATCAGTGCCTCTATCCTGAATTTCATTTACAATTTCTGTTTAGCTATTGGTGATATTGACTAAAAGTTAATCGGAAGAGAATGAAAGCAACTTTGAACATCACTTAAAGTCTTGCATGCATTTTTATTGACTGCCTTAAAAACATCTTTTCGATTTAAATGATCAAAATTATTTTAGTTTTCTATTGAAGTCTATGCTTATAAGCAAAGACTTTGAGTGTTAAGGGAGTATCTCAGGGAAATCTAAAAGATGTTCTATCAAAATCTTCAGTCATTAATTCTTTTGTTTTATTATGTGACAAATTAAGTGTCTTCCATGAGGCAGATACTGTTCTAGGCAAAGGGAGTAAGACAGCAGTAAACAAAACAAAGCAAAACAAAACAAACAAAACAAAGCAATCTCTACCTTCAAGATGTTTACATTCTGGCAAATCCTACAAAGTATTCAGGACAGATGGGCAACAAACTCTTTAGTCAATGTCAGGACTATTACTCCCATAAAGTCATGCTTCTTCATAGGACAAAATATTTGTTTATATGTACAGAAATCTGTCTTCCTATGAGTGACATTCCCTAGTTTTAGCTTTTTCCTCTAAATGCCACGCTGTGTATCTGCACCCTTTATCAAATGTCTGCCCTTCAAATAGCTGAAAGGTGGCTCTTAGATTTCCTTGCAGTATCTCACTCACTCCCTCATTTTTTAACCAGGCTACAACGTCAGTCACTTTATATATTTTTGAAAATCCAAATATCTGAAATTTAAAGAACAGCAATTGCTTTAGGCTAAATGGATTTTTATGTTTGTACATTTTTTCTCTGTGATAAATTCTAAAATATCTTAACGTCTCATTATTAAGTTGTTCCCCTCATACATGTTTATATGGCATGAGCTATGCAGACAGTATCTGCTTTTAAATGTTTCATTATTGGAAAATGGAATTTTAATGCATTTTAAAGATGCAGATAAAATGCCCTCTTGTAGCTTTGCTTTGGTGGGCACAAGGTTAAAGTGCAGTCCTCATGATGCTGCCTTGTGAAGAGGCTGTTTGGAAATCTAGTAGAGTGAGAAGGACTCATTCCCTCTGCCATGAAGATATAGAAACAGTGAAAAGCTGCCCATCTTTATGCTTTATCAATGGTAATATACTGCACCTTGAAGAAAGAAAAAGATGTTAAGTATATGCAGCAAAAAATGGTGAGCAGTGAGAGATGAACAGGACGGAAAGAAAAAGGATGGCTTGTATTTAAAACATATTTATCATTTTGAATGGGATACCTGTTCTTGATGGCTGCATTCTTTGACAAGGAAGTAAAACTTGAGTATTTGGAAGTCATTGTCAGGGAAAAAAAAGGAGATTGATCACTTTTCTTCAAAATGCAAAGGAGCTCTGAGTGCATCATTTTGGAGCTTTCCATTGTCTGTCAGTGACTCATACTATATCCAACTGTAGCTGTGCATTTTCTCCAAATTTGAGAAGACAGTGCATGACTCATTGACAGACAATAGCAAATTCTTTGCAAGATAGCAGGGGGCATGAGAAACAAACATCTGGGAACTAAGTTGTAAAGAATTAATTTAAGAGTTAAGATGATGCTGTCCACCTCCATCTGTACATTTGTTCTCCTGCAACATGTTTATTTGTTCTTCTTTAAATGGAGAAAACACACACACACACACACACACACACACACACACACACATATATATATACATATCTCGTGTCACAGTGGAAATAATAGCTTTAGATTGCTAGCACAGCTTTCTCAATGATATATCGCTGAGTTCACAAATTTTCCTATCATAGGCAAAGTTGAAATACGCTGAATTGTTTTTATTGTTGTTTTTAAGTCATGTACTTATATTATACATCTTTTTAAATTTAGGGATGTGGCAACTGAGTGGCTCAATTGGTTGAATGTCCAACTTCGGCTCAGGTCATGATCTCGCAATTCTTGAGTTTCAGCCCCATATCAGGTTCAGTGCTGTAAGTGTAGAGTCCACTTTGGGATCATCTGTTCCTGTCTCTGCACCTGCCCCACTTGCTCCCTCTCAAAAATAAACATTTAAATAGATATATAGATGATAGATAGATAGATAGATAGATAGATAGAAAAATTAATTTAGGGATAAAAATGAGCACTGGCAAAGAACTAAAATATAGTAGACATTTGGCCATACTGAAATACTGCTCTATAAAGAAGTCAAATTTTGAATTTTATCTAAATCTTAAGACTTCTATTTTTATGCAATTCTCTTTATGCTTATATGTTAGTGTTTATCTTAATACATATGATTTTCATTTGATCTCAACTGAAACCAAATATTAATGCAGTCTGTTTTCCCTTTTTATTTCAAACTTATTTTACACATTTCTGAGAGTTCCTTTTTTCCATCTAGTTATCATATATATGTATATATGTATACATGTATGATATATATATCATATATATGTATATATATCATATATCATATATATATCATATATATGTTATATATATCATACATCATATATATATCATATTGATAAAATGCAATTAAAGAACCATAATTAACTAGCTTAATTCTTTTTGGAGGGTGTGAAGATAATCAATATACATAATATTTCTCTACCTCTAAATAAACTATTGGATTTTAGTAATTAAGCTCCTTAACATCTTCAGTTAGACAGGGGTGGAACATATTCTGGAACTTAATGATTCAATGCTTCCAGTTAATACTTTTAAAAGTGGAAGATGAAGATCAAGCCCCATGTCAGCTTGTGCACTGATTGCAAGGAGCCTGCTTGGGATTCTCTCTCTCCTTCTTTCTCTGCTCTTCCCCTGCTCACGCTGGCTCTCTCTCTCTCAAAATAAATAAATAAATATATTTTGAAAGTAAAAGATGAAGGGGCTCAGCCGGTTAAGCATCCAACTTCAGCTCAGGTCATGACCTCACAGTTCATGAGCTGGAGCCCCGCATCAAGCTCTGTGCTGACAGCTTAGAGCCTGGAGCCTGCTTCAGAGTCTGTGTTTCCCTCTCTCTCTGCCCCTGCCCAGCCTGCACTCTGTCTCTCTCTCTCTCTCTCAAAAAATAAATAAACATTAAAAAAGTTTTTTTAAAGTAAAAGATGAAGCTAATATATTAAATGTTTCATTTTAAGTTAGAGACACAGATATTTATCTATTTATGTATGTATGTACATATGTATGTATGTATGTATACACACACTGACACACACACACACACACACACACACACACACACACATATATATGTGCAATATATATATTGCACTCTACAGGTCTTTTATAAAAGTCCCAGTTTTTCTTAAGCAGTGGATAATAAGAATTTTTTATCTAATAATGTGTATTAACACAGTAAAAAAAAATGCCATTCATTTGTAAAGAAGTTGTTCCAACTGTTTTACCATAGCAGTTAGTCAAGAGTGTCTAATGAAAACCTATATTCCATATCACATGATGCTTATCTTTTCCTTCAATGACTTTTCTCCACACACTAGGCAGAAAGCAATTGTTTCCAGTACAGATGACTTTATGAAAATTGTTGATCCTAATGATTTTCTATGGAAAGACCCTTTTGTTGTTGTTGTGGTTCTGAGTGTATGTTTATGTGTGAGTGTGTGTGTGTGTGTGTAATCTGATTTTCTGAAATTACTGTGAAAACATAAAATCTTAGTGGTTTACTCGTGTTCTTGGAAGATTCCACATCCAGACTCATGTCAGTATAACTAATTCCTCCAAGATCCCTGAAAAACCAACATCTACTTCCTGTACAAACACTGCTATTTTTTTACACTTAAAAAAAAGACGTAGCATCAGCTGTGTTCTAAGCATTGTCTTATTGCTATAGTTATCAGGATGAACATTGTGTGTGTTGGTTCCCAGAGAGCTCTTTCTCCTTGGAGAAATAAACCAATAAGCAAATAACTAGATAATAGTATCATATGTATCAAAATGAAATCAAATCGATAGAGGCTAAGGATAGACTCTCTCTTCCTTGGAAAGTCGGAAAAGATTTTATAGGAGAAATAATACTTGAGATGGATTCCAAACAAGTTTTGCCAAGTGGCTGAAAAATAAAGGAGAGAATATAGTCCAAGTATGCGCAGGAGAAGTAGTATAAATGTTTACAAGTATGAGTTGCATGGCAATCCAAATAAATCAAGTTTACAGAACTTATATAAGATGCATGGAGTAATTGACAGGGCAAAAGAAAACACCTGAATTGTATTTCTCTCAGGAATGTGATGGGTTGCAATGTATATCAGGGTTTGAATGTTATCCTCTAAGTAAAAGGAAACCACTAAAGATTTCCAAAGGAAAAGACATGCTCATATTTACGTTTCAGAAAAAATTTTTGACAGCAAAGTGAAGGATGAACGTTAGGGTAAGGAAACTTGAGACATGGATTTCAGTGCAAGTGAGAGATAACTAGGGTCTGTCTTCAACCTGAAGTGGAAGTTGGGGGGGGGGGGGGAAGAGTGGGCAATAGAAAGAAACATGAACAAATTCAATCAAAGAAGTAAAGGCAACTATTCAAACATTATATGAAGAATCAAAAACTGCCTCACTATAAATTTAGTTATTAACTGTGCCTTCTGCTCTGGGATTCCTACAAAAAAAAAAATATATATATATATATATATATAATGATATATATCATATATATGTACATATACATGATATATATATATCATATATATGATATATATATCATGTATATACATGGTATATATATCATATATACATATACATATATGTGTTATATATAACATGTTATATAACATATATAACATATATAACATATATACATATACATGATACATATATCATATATATATGATATATATGATATACATGATATCATATATATACATGATATATATATCATATATATACATATACATAATATATATATCATATGTATATACATATACATATATGTGTTATATATAAGATATGTATCTTATATATAAATTTAGATATATATCATATATTATATATAAAATTAAGATATATATGAAATACATTTTAAATCCAAAATTTTTAAGGCCAGATATATTTATTCTCTTTACTTATTTATAATATGTCATCATTTTTCCCTTATCATCTTGATGGCTGTCCTACAGATATGCTCAATTTTTCAAGGCTCTTCTTAAAATCTTACACTCAAATTTTTATTATTTAATTGATTCATGCTTCCTATTTATGTACTTGATATTGTATATTTCAGTGTCCCATTGTCCCCGTTTCAAATATACACGCAAGGCTAACTTGTCTATTTTCTCTCTTCATCTTCCTCAGATTGTAAACCAGAGAATTAATATCACAAAAGCAACTATGAGAAGGGTAGTTCTAGCAAATGAAATAGTCCATCTAAATGAAAGTTAACATACATCCTCATATTGGTAAAGTGCAATTAAAGAGCCATAATTAATTAGATTAGTTCTATGAGAGAATATAAAGACAACCAACATGTGTAGTATTTCTCTAATTCTAAATAAATTACTTGGATTTTAATAATATAGCTCCTTAACCTCTCTCTTCAGTTATACAGAGCCAGAAAATAGCTTGGAACTCAATGATTCAATGTTTTCAGTTGATACTTCTAAAAGTAAAAAAAAGAAAAAAAATGAAGCTAACATATTAAGTGTTTCATTTTAACTTAAAGCAACCCAGTTAAACTGTCACAGGGCAGCATTTTTTTGCAGATAACTACCTATGTAGCAATTGTATGGATTTTTAAAAATTAATTTTAACTTATTTTTCCTCTGTATGTCTCCATTTTACGTTCCTTCCTAGGCCAAGACTACTCTACTTGGCATGATTTTTTTTTTTTTTTTTTGCTGGTCAATGACTGAAGCTGTATTTATCATATCTCCTCCTGACTTTTAAAAATTGATTCCTTACTTGGGAATACTGGACTGACTGCTGCCTAGATAATTATCCAAGAGCACTGTTGCCTCTATATGCATCTGCAGTCCTTAGGCAAATGAGAAAATGTAAATGCAACTTTCAGAGTTTCGCTTAATATGGGCAGCTGACACTTCTGGGGAGAAAATATAATTGCTATCCTCATATACACTCATCATTAAACTAATAATACTGTTATCTCTCAATCGTTGTTGATAAAGATGACTGTACTAACATAGACATGTAGTTTTTGTCTTTGATTATGGCTGCGAGAAAGGCACAGAAGTTTTCATTTCAAGGGAGCAATTAGAGAAATGCATGGAATCTTAATTTCTCAATGTGCTCAATAGCAAAGGAGGACATCTGGCTATAAGCAGACCAACATGCAATCAAATTAACATTATAAGAATACCACTGGCGATTCCTATTTTCTTCCCAACATAAACTATTTTTGAATTCTTTGTAGTTTAAAATATGACCATTTTATATAGATTTTCAGCCAAGAATTCATTTCCAAAGAGCATTAAAGTCTTAATCGTTTTTGAAAAGTGACCGTCTTTATTTCTCTCAACAGGTCCGGGTAGGATTGGCCTAGCAAAGTGCAGTTGTCATGCTGATGCTTCTATAGCACTCTGTCTGGCTCTGTTTTCTCCAGAGGGACCACAGCCTGCTTGTCTTTAAGGTAGGAAAGAGCAAGATTGTTCTTTCAAAAGGAGTGAGACCTTTAGCTTCCATGAGTCAGTGATACCCTACAATATTTTTGGCAGGTACTACCTCTGTATGGGATTAGACAGCTGGCTTTGAGGCTAGTCCCTGATGAATGAAAATAATAGCCAGTCAGAAATATAATCAATATTGAAAACAAATCTATACAATCACATTTCAAAAAGATAAGTATATTGTTTTCTAAATAATGATCATTGATGCATTGATGTCCATGATTCAACTTTTGAGTAATGTAATCATGACTTTACAATTCATCAATTTCTTAACAAATATTTGAACAATAAGTAATTCTGTGTGTGTGTGTGTGTGTGTGTGTGTGTGTGTGTGTGTGTATGCAATGTAAATACATTCTGGAAAACATGGTTTGCTCAGCAAACAAATGTGTTTTATGGCTATCTTGGTAGTTCTGTTATTGGTTAAGACACAAATTTGTGTATCTCATGTCATGTGCTGTTCAGTGATTTTCATCATTCATTATTCAAAAATAAAAACCAATTGTTTGCTTTATTATAACCAAGCCATTCAAATGGAAACAATTAAGGGTATGTAATAATAAATCTTCTCTCAGTCTAGACGCCAAGTCCCCTGCTCAAGAGAGTAACATTCTAAATAGTTTATTATTTATTCTTCCAGAAATTTCCTATGCAGTTATAATTAGGTATGGTATAATATCTTTATGTTTTCTAATTTTAATTGTTAATAATGCTTCCAACATTTTAAAGATATTTTACTTTTATTGTGAAAATGATGAAAAAAATAGATTATTCCAATGGAAAATGATTACAATTAACGTAGCCACATTGTGTTTTTGCAAAACATTGTTGGATACAGTGCCAAGATATAAAATGAACATCAGGGTTTCAAGGGGAAAAGGAGAAAAAAATTAGATTGATTTCATTTTGATGACATGTTCTTCATATATCATATTTAAAAAATGCAAGGTGGGGCACCTGGGTGGCTAAGTCGGTTAAGCGTCCAACTCTCGATTTCGGCTCAGGTCATGATCTCTCAGTTCATGAGTTTGAACTCCACATCAGGCTCCACACTGCGGAGCCTACTTGGGATTCTCTCTCTCTTTCTTTCTCAGTCCCCCCCCCCACCCACTTGGGAGTGCTCTCACTCTCTCTCTCTCTCTCTCTCTCTCTCAAAATAAATACACATTAACAATTTTTTTTTAAAAATGAAAGTTTATTTCAGAAAACTTTATATTAAGAAACCCAAAGTCAAGGTGAACACTCCATCTTAAGTGTATATTGTCCTGCATGTAAAGAAATGCTAACAAAAACCAGGGGGGGGGGGGAAACAATCTCTATATAAGTTTATTATTTCCCAGAGAGAAAAACAATGAACAGCACTAAGAATATGTTGGGAATTTGGTAGTTGCTCCAAAGAACTGAATTTTAAGTATAAATGTGGTCATGTGCAGAACCAGTCTTCTTGTTGGACACAGGGTAAGTTTATAGTCATTTGTGCCAAGATATTTTTTCAAAGATTTACATTGCTTGTTGGAGAGAAAATTCCAAATCAGGATCATGGGAAAAGCATAGAGAAGGAGAAAAGAAATGCAGGAGACAGAGGTATATTCAGAGTTGAAAACATGAGATACTCAAAATGAAATAATGGGAAGCACAGATCAAAGTATGGATAATGAAGTAACTTTCTTCCACTGTCATATTAGAATAAAGTTAGAAAGCAAGCAAGGTCTCTTCCCTGTTCTCCCAAATCCCAAAGGATGACAATGTCCTCCTTTAACATGGTCTCCCAGCTACTACCCTGATGAGCTAACAATTGTTCTCTGTTACAACATCTTAAGCGCTCCATCCAATATAATGATGATGATGATAAGCTGTACCAACAAAATGTAAATGATTTATGTTCTAGCCTGTGAGGACTCTTGTTTTAGGATAAAAAATTCTTGAAAAGGCTAAGAGAAAATTTGATAGCCTTTTCATGCTATTCTGGTTTCATAATTCATTAACAGTCAAAATTACAACCACTGAATCAGTCAGTGGAAGAGAAGTACCCTTATCATATCTCTCACAAAATACTTGTGGTATGAACCCCGATTCAATTTTCAATCCATTAATCATGTCAGCAAGTAGGAATCCTGAAATGTCAGGGCATTCATTCACATTTGCAAAGGAGAATAAGTATAAGGAAAGTTTTGTCTTATGGAAGAATTGTTAATAACAACAATATGGAAATATTACTATAAGATATTAAATATTTAGGGAACTAAAGCATAATTAAATTATGAGGTAATTAGTTCAAGACGGGAGTATCGATAAAAGGAAAAGGGATTATGTGTGTGGTTACAACTAAGGAAAAATCGTATTATATTACATTTTGCATTATCTTTTATTTGTTCAATGTATTAGAATAAATATTGCAGATAATGAAAATAAACACACTCGTACAGGACGGAGTGTCACGTAAAATCAAGAGCCAATTTGAACAATGGAATAACAAAGAGTAAAATGAAAGAAGAAGAAGAAAATTCCTTGTTAGGTTGGAAAGATTTTGAATTACAAAAAAAAAAAAAAAAAAAAAAACCTGAAAGCCAGATTGGTAAAAAGAGAGAGCCAAGGAAAATGAAATAACAGGATATAATGAGATAAGAAAGTGTTATAAGGAAGAGAAAGCATGACATTCTACCAAAAAAAAAAATCATAATATAACAAAAATTCACAGGCAGATTTGGATGTATCTGCAAAGCTTCAGCAATCAATCAATCAGTGTATGTCAATAATATCCAAACTTTTAAATGTCAACGGAAATAATGTGTTTTCATGTTTGCCCATTCTTGGCTAACGAGGTAATTGCATAAAGCTTGTATTTGGAATGAATTGAATACACGAAAATGCATTTCAATTAGAATCTACTTCAACCAGTACTGATGTTACTGATTTAAAAGAAGCAATTTTAGCACATCTATTGTCACACTTTCCCCTGTTCATTTAAATGATGGTTGACTTGATAGATTTTAGTCTGAATATATTTGCTATTTAGCAATAAAGCTTTTAAACTAAACAATCAAGAAAGTTCTTTTAGTGTTTCGTGCCCTCACAAAACATATGGGATATGTAATTAGGACTTGCAAAATACCAAAATATAAAAACTAAAACAACTTGATTTTGATA
Source organism: Acinonyx jubatus (assembly GCF_027475565.1). NCBI lineage: Eukaryota > Metazoa > Chordata > Mammalia > Carnivora > Felidae > Acinonyx > Acinonyx jubatus. The sequence goes on along the minus strand of NC_069381.1, from coordinate 176,079,240 downwards.
CTATGCTACATTTGCTAATTTTCTTCCTAAATTTCCTATTGAAGGCACTATGTTAAAGGTCAGTAGTAGTAGAAAAAGGTTAATTTAGAAGTGGCTCCTTAGAATAACTAAAATAAACATTTATTGAGTCCTTTGGCCTGAAGCAGAATGACTGTTAAATTGCTTATGATACTGGTAGTTCTTATCTGAAATAAATAAGGAAAAATCCACATCTGTTCATGCTTAAACTGAAAATAATGAGCACATTGTTTAGTGATAGGGCCTCTGGAAGATAGCTCAGCAATCTTCCTTTTTTTCTTTTTTCTGAAACAAAATGTTAAATAGTCTCCTATATAAAGAATTTGACGAATTCATGAATCCTTTAGAGGATTGAAAAGAAAGAAGCAAAATGCATATGTTTAATAAAAAAATCTTCCAAGTTTAAAAAAATATTTTCCACTGGAGATATCCCAACTGATTTGGTAAAAACTGGAGCACTAAGTATAAATGCACATTTTTGACTGTTGTTAACTACAAACAATAGCAAATTTTAAGATGTGGAACAGGCCCATGAGATGCCCGTGATTCCTGACGGCCCCAGTCTGGCAGTCAATGAATTCTTATTAATATACATGTGCGCAATCATTTTTTTGTCAAATGAAAATATAGTTACAGCTAAGTTGCATCTTGGGAAGGCATACTTAGGTTGGGCTCACCCACATAAAATAGCCAGACTTCAAGTTAGCAATTATTTCGTCTCTGTCATGTACAAAAGTACAACATTAAGCGTTAAGCAGAGGGGACAGATTTCAAACATATTAGAGAATTCGCAAACAGGTGTATTATGGAAAAGAGAAATTTAAGAGCTTCTCGTGGCTTCACTGACCTTCATATCATTTCTGGATCCTGACAAGGAGCTTCAGATCACAGAAGGTTCAGCGTTTTTGTTTTTGTTTTTTTTTTTCTTTCTCTGATAGAAAGACTGACTCTTTACCAGGCTAATGCCTCCTCCTGTCACTTTAGATCCCAACTTAAATGCTACTTCATTAGGCGTGGTTTCACTTATCCTTGCGATTAGGCCAGGTCCCAGAAATAGGTGCCATCCTGGCCCTGTTTGCCTCTTCTTAATAGCACCCATCACAAATGTAGTAATTTATAATTATGTGATTAATACATTTTTTGCCAACTAGACAAGCAGAGAATGAAAACCAATGACTCCCTTTCATTCTCAGATATGCTATGCTCACATGGTATATTCAAAAAAAATAAATATTCTATGTTGAGCGAATAGTTTACCCAAAAGAATTTTTACATTTATTTCACTTAAGTATATGCAGTGATCTCATTACCATCTATACTAGGAAGAAAGACATTCTACAGTTATTTGTTCATGATCAAATAATTATTAAGTGGTCTAGCATATATTCTATTCCAAAACCCATCCCTCTTTCACCACACATGTCGACTAAGGTTCTGCTAGCTTGATAATTATATAATAAATATCTTCATAAAGTAAACATTTCTCAGTTTTTGGTCCAGTATTTTTTGTACATCACCTCCTATTTACTGTATGGGTAAAGTCACTTTTGCTAAACATAAACCGTCACCACTTTTAGAACTACAATAATGTCCCTCTTTGAAGAATCAATTTCAGTGTCTGGTTGAATAAGGCATTTACAGTAGTCCGGTAGAAACTCTAGTCGTGGAAATGTTACGTGTCTGAACCACATGTAAAATATTATTACTGTTTTATTAGGTTAATTCCTGTCACAATAGCGGATGTCATTATCCATAGTAATCTAATATTAGCCATTAATGATTGCCATTCTAGAAGGGTATAGTTGTTGATGAGGACTTTAACTAAAACGAAAGTGATTACTCATCTCATTTTTTTTATAAAATATTTGTCTCTGAAGTAAATTTATGTACTTAGCATTTTCAGTTGCAATCCAAAGCTCTTTGGGGAGGAAATGATAATCTGCATTCTCAAAAATGCATAAATTTTGTTTCATTAGAAGACATTGTGTTGATTCTAAGAAAACTAGTAAGCCTAAATTTAACTCTGAATATAACAGATCTTCTAACAAGAATAATGAATTATAACAATTGTACTAAAATAGGTGAAAATTGTCAGCATTCCAGAGCTCAATGTGAAAATTACTCAAAAAAAAATTGAAATTAGAAGATCTCGAGCTCTTATTGTCGAAGACATGCCTTGACAACACATAATATATTGCACAGATCAACCCATTTTTTTAAAGCAATATTTTTTAGTGTGATCTTACGGTCAGCAAGTGTAAGCTATTGAACAGGTGACGATTGAATGCTTAATTTACAAATATAAAGAAAACCACCCAGCAATAACCTCAGCCATTCCACAGAAAAATACAAATTAAGTGAGAATGTGTAACTCATTACCCCACATTTATAAGAGGGAAGAGAGAAGCAAAAATACAGGGGCACCTGGGTGTTTCAGTCGGTTTAGCAACCAGCTTGGCTCAGGTCCTTACCTCTGTTTGTTCATTAGGTTAGTTCAGGCCCCACATTAGGCTCACTGCTGTCAGCCTGTCAGCGCAGAGCCCGCTTCAGATCCTCTGTCCCCCTCTCTCCGTCCCTCCCGCACTTGCACCCTCCCCCAAACTAATAAATATTTTAAAAATAAGAGGCAAAAATACAAAGTAACATTGAGAGAGATATAGCCCTGCCCACTCATGAATCTTTCTTACAGTGCCTGGACCCAATTCTCCTAATGCAATAATTTTTCCCAGTCTAGGTGAAATCGTTACTTGAGTCCAGTTAATACCCATTCCAAATTTAAAAGCTCCAGGCTATGGGGCGCCTGGGTGGCGCAGTCGGTTAAGCTTCCGACTTCAGCCAAGTCACGATCTCGCGGTCCGGGAGTTCGAGCCCCGCGTCAGGCTCTGGGCTGACGGCTCAGAGCCTGGGGCCTGTTTCCGATTCTGTGTCTCCCTCTCTCTCTGCCCCTCCCCGGTTCATGCTCTGTCTCTCTCTGTCCCAAAAATAAATAAATGTTGAAAAAATAAAATAAAAGCTCCAGGCTGTTCATGACTTCATTACCTTTTTGTACAAACATAAGAAAGCAAAAAAGATGTGCTTGTGCAACAGTAAGGAAGAAGTAGGTTTACTGATGAAATAATAATTTGAAGAAAAATAAATAGAGCCATAAAAGTCAGAGGTAGCATATGAGCATGAAAGATACACATTCACACACCATGTCAAGTCATTTTCTCAAGGCTCCAAAAAGAAATTAGCAATAAGCAAGGAAAATGCAGCAAATCGGGTATTGTAATCTGTTGGCTAGGGTTTTCAAAGAACAACCCAGGGGGACATTTTAGAACACAGCAATCGAGCTATATACAGCCACATCTCAGCAATTTACCCTTCCAGAGGGCAAAAATTAAAGAGAGAAAAAAGATCAAGTGGAGAAGGTAAAGACTCGAAAGACTGCTTTTACCTACACGTCTACAACTCTCATGAAGTGGAGTCAGATGCTTGGCATTTCTCTTCGTACTCGACGCCACTCCAAGTGTGTTAGTACAATTCAAAAGAGCGGGCGCAGAGCGGATTATGTGTAATAGCAGGGCACGCATGGCAGCCAAGCCTAGCTGTTGAGCACCGTGCACCACGCACGCTCTTGGCATATAGAGTCACAATCTCTGAAAATGACCGGGAGGCTCATCAACTTAAAAGGAATGCGGAGAATTTACACAGAGTTCAGGGTAGAATGACAGCAATAATGGAGACCTCTAAGGAAACATTAAACAGAGTCATTAGCCTGGAGAAATCTGAGAAGCTGCGTATTTATCGATCTTTAAACAAATTATGGCTTATCCCTCAAAGGAAAGGAGTCTATACTTTTTACCCCATGGAGTACCAGAAAAAGGAAATGAATTTAAATTGCACCAGGAGATATTTAACTTAGACATACAGAGATCTTTCCAGGTAGAGAGAGAAAGAGAGAGTGGTTTGAAAAATTAACTTTCTCCGGAGGTCATTAAATGTATGCCATCTTAATTGGGTTAAGCCTAATGCTGTCTCTAATTTTCTATCACATGTTTCCTTCAGCGCTGTTAAATTCCTGCCCCTGTTATTCTGTCAATATAACAAATTATATTTTTATTATGATGGTATCTATTCCTTTGACTGAATGTCTTTCACTCTTTATTTTTAATATGTACAGAAAAATACAAGGAATAAAATCAAAATGCCTTGTGCCAGCCCAGTGCCTCTTTCTTTGTTCTTTCCCATAGAGATATTTTAGGGAATATTCTTATCTCCACATGGATTTCAATTTTAGAAAAGGTTAGGACAGCTTGACTGTTTCTAGGAATCTGGAACAAAATGAAAAATATTCCAAGTAGTCATCAAGCCAGTGTTAAATAGAATTTAAAAACATTCCTCTACCCCCTGATGGGTGATATTGAGAAGAGGTTTGGGGAAGGCTCACAGCGCCGCGCCCTCCTATGACCAGAATGCCTGCAGTTTCTTTCCCTCAAGAGGCTATTCCTAGCAAGCCAGGTCACCACGCTTTCCGGGCAGAATTGCACCAAAGTATCTTCAAACTTAAGGAATACTTTTTGAAGAAGTCAAAAAGGAATTGTTTTTAAGTTTAAGAATTTTAAACTGCATTTTTGGGAACTTTTGTCCTAGTCTTGTTGGTACTGACTCCAGTCAGATAATTCAGGGGGAACATAGAAAGCCTTAGACTATTCAAACAATTCAGTGAGCTCTGTCCTCCAAAACATTCTTGTTTCAATGTTCTAAAGCAAACTCTCCCTTTATTTATTTAATCCTCATGCAAGACTCTAAAAGGGAAATTTAAAATACAGGAGATGGATCCAATTGTTGCTCCTACATGATTTCAATTTTTAAAAGTGACTCACATGGGGCACCTGGGTGGCTCAGTCAGTTAAGCATCCGACTTTGGCTCAGGTCATGATCTCACGGTTCGTGGGTTCAAGCCCCGTGTCGGGCTCTGTGCTGACAGCTCAGAGCCTGGAACCTGCTTCAGATTCTGTGTCTCCCTCTCTCTCTCCCCCTCCCCTGCTCGTGCTCTGTCTCTCTCTGTGTCTCAAAAGTAAATAAATGTTTAAAATGTATTAAAAGTGACTCACATCTGTCAAGGTGGCAGTTATTTAAAACATTAATTTGTCAAATTCTGAAAAAATACCTATAGATGCATTAATGTAATAGCCAGTAGCCACATGTGGCTATTTAAATTTAAAAGAATTAAATTAAAATTAAATTAATTGTATTTAAATTAAATTTAAAACCTAGTTACTTAGTCACACTAGCCACATTTCAAGTGCTCCACAGCTACATGGGGCTAGTGACTACCACACTGAACAGGACAGATCCAGAACATTTTCATCATAACATAAATTTCAAATTTTTTTTACTTTATTTTTTTAATATAATTTATTGTCAAGTTAGCAAACATACAACGTATACAACGTGCTCTTGGTTTTGGGGGTAGATTCCCGTGATTCATTGCTTACATACAACACCCAGTGCTCATCCCAACAAGTGCCCTCTTCAATGACCATCACCCATTTTCCTCCCTCCCCCGCCATACATTTGTAGGTCTGATTCTGGGTTCTCTATTCTATTCCATTGGTCTATGTGTCTGTTTTTGTGCCAATACCATATTGTCTTGATGATTACAACTTTGTAGCAGAGGCTAAAGCCCGGGATTGTGGTACCTCCCACTTTGGTTTTCTTTTTCAACATCACTTTGGCTATTTGGGGTCTTTTGTGGTTCCGTATAAAATTTAGGATTGTTTATTCTAGCTTTGAGAAGAATGCCAGTGCAATTTCGATTGGGATAGTATTGAATGTATAGATTACTTTGGGAAGTATTGACATTTTAGCAACATTTGTTCTTCCAAGCCATGAGCATGGAATGTTTTTCCATTTCTTTGTGTCTTCTTGAATTTCTTTAGTTAATTTTCTATAGTTTTCAGCCTACAGATCTTTTACATCTTTGGTTAGGTTTATTCCTGGGTATTTTATGGTTCCTAGTGCAACTGCAAATGGGATCGATTTCTTGATTTCTCATTCTGTTGCTTCATTATTGGTGTATAGAAATGCAACCAATTCCTGTACATTGATTTTGTATCCTGTGACTTTGCTGAATTCATGGATCAGTTCTAGTAGCTTTTTGGTGGAGTCTTTCAGGTTTTCCATGTAGAGTATCATGTCATCTGTAAAAAGTGAAAGTGACTTCTTTGCCAATTTGGATGCCTTTTCTTTCATTTCATTGTCTGATTCTTGTGGCTAGGACTTCCAACACTGTTAAACAACAGTGGTAAGAGTGGACATCCCTGTCGTGTTCCTAATCTCAGGCAGAAAGCTCTCAGTTTTTCCCCATTGAAGAATATATTAGCTGTAGGCACTTCATATATGATTTTTATGATGTTATGTTCCTTCTATTCTGGCTGTCTTGAGAGTCTTTATTGAGAAAGGATGCTGTATTTTGTCAAATGCTTTTTCTGCATCTATTGGCAAGCTCATATGGTTCTTATCCTTTCTTCTATTAATGTGATATATCACATTGATTGATTTGCAAATGTTGAACCGGTCCTGCAGCCCAGGAATGAATGCCACTTGAACATGGTGAATAATTCTTTTAACATACTGTTGAATTTGATTTGCTAGTATCTTGTTGAGAATTTTTGCATCCATGTTCATCAGGGATATTGGCCTCTAATTCTCCTTTTTAGTGAGGTCTCTGTCTGGTTTTGGAATCAAGGTAATGCTGGCTTCATAGATTGAGTCCAGAAGCTTTCTTTCTGTTTCTATTTTTTGGAACAGCTTGAGAAGGATAGGTATTAACTCTATTTAAATGCCTGATAGAATTCCTCTGGGAAGCCATCTGGCCCAAGAATCTTATTTGTTGGAAGATTTTTGATAACTGCTGCAATTTCTTCACTGGTTATGGGTCTGTTCAAATTTTCTATTTCTTCCTGTTTCAGTTTTGGTAGTGTGTGGGTATCTAGGAATTTGTCCATTTCTTTCCAGGTTGTCCGGTTTGTTGGCATAAATTTTTCATAGTGTTCTCAAATAATTGCTTGTATTTCTGTGGTGTTGGTTGTGATCTCTCATTTTTCATTCATGATTTTATCTATTTGGGTTCTCTCTTCTCTTTTTGAGAAGTCTGGCTAGGGGTTTATCAATTTTGTTTATTTTTTCAAACAACCAGCTCTTACATTCATTGAGTTGTTCTACTGGTTTTTTTTATTCCATATTATTAATTTCTGCTTTAACCTTTATTATTTCTCTTCTTCTGCTGGCTTTGGGATTTCTTTGTTGCTCTGTTTCTAGTTCCTTTAAGTGTGAGGTTAGGTTTTGTATTTGGGGTTTTTCCTGTTTCTTGAGATAGGCCTGGATTGCAATGTATTTTCCTCTTAGGATGGCCTTTGCTACACCCCAAAGGATTTGGACTGTCATGTTTTCATTTTCATTTGCTTCCATATATTTCTTAATTTCTTCTTTAATTGCCTGGTTGACCCTCATCACATAAATTTCTATTGGATGGTGCTGATCTAGATAAATAAAGACATAAAGGCATTTATATGCATATTTATGACATATGATACCTCCTTCCCACTTTATCATCCCAGAAGTAAATGTAGAGACACAGTCTTTTATGACCTCAGAAGATGGCCTCATAAGATGAATACCTTCCCTTCCCTTGATGGCAAGCAGTGGTCAAATGTAACACAACCTTTTCTGTTTCTTCTCTTCTCTCCTTGCTTCAATTTTCATCTCCTTAGTCTCTTTTCCCTCACTCCTGCATCCCTCTATTGCACTTTATGTATATTGTAATACATAAAGGTTGATCTTAGGCTTTGCTTTCTGAGAAATCCTGGAAAATTTCCTAGAAAAAAAGCCTTGTAGGCAAGGGAATTTTTCATGTCCTTGGGTCAGAAGCATGCTTGCAGTGTTGAGATATGGCTATGTTCTTGAACTTTGACTTTCATGTCTGTAAAATGTGCTAGTTGGGCAATGTATCAGTATTTATAAAAATATGAAACTCATATATTTACACATACAAATCCTGTGTATTTATAAGATTACATCAATGTTTATTGTCTTTTTCATTTATGCTAAGTTTCCCCTGCTTTTACAACTTTGCAATCTTATATGAGGGCATCTAAAGGAGTCTCAGTGGAATTTTTATGTAAAATGATTGCTTAATAAGTCTTCAGTTGGTTAACTGCTCTTATACATCTACTTTTGAAATTCAAGTGAGATTTTTTTTTCCTCTTTCTCTGGCCTAATAGGCCGGGATTTTTCAAGTCTTTGTGGGCATCTGCATCCTGTGGAAACTTTCCTAGATGCCTGCCTCCCATCTAAGATATTGTTTCAACTAATTTGGGAGGAAGCCCCATAATCTGCATTTTTCACCAGGATGAGAAGGCCTTCCCAATGAATACCCTTTTGACATTGTATTTTAACATTGTATGAACAACAAATGATAAGCTTCATGGTATTTGGGTGTTTTAGTGGTTTAGAACACTCGGTTATAAGCCAGCTCTTTCCATAAAAGGTTTATACTCCCATGGCACAGACAGGTATAACATAAATAGCTATAAATTTTCCATTTAATACATTATTTATCCATAGAAACAATTCACACAACTTATAGAAAAGCAAATTTTAACTGACATGTCAAGGATGAAAACATTTTAATTATTAATTGCGTGGAGCTGCCTCTACTAAAGTAATTCCAGGTATTAGTATTCAACAGATTTTCCTTGTGGTAAATGATAAATCCATTAAAATAATGATTTTTAAAGATGGATGATGGCAAACCAAAAACAGTAGGACCATTATTCTAGTAAAGTTTGGCATTCACTCTACTCAAGAGATGCAAATTTTCTTATATGAAGATGGAGGCATTAAATGTTAGTAGATGTTGTGATGTCTTAAAAATTATTGCTGAAAAATCTATAATTATTTTTAAATATTCAAGATACATGGGATATTAAGATTACTATGAATATTGTGTTACCACATGACTTTCTTTTCCAAAATCTTTCAAGAATTCTTTCCCACTTGCTTCTGGAAGTAAGTCCATTCTCCTTAGCTTTTTCTTGTAAGCCTTCTGTGATCTGCTGCTGATTCAGTCTTTGGATTTTATCTCTTGAAATCTCCTAATAGTCCCACTCATGCACTTTATGCTTGTTTCCAAAAAGGTAGTGTTTCCCACAGGATGTCCCTGAAAGCACTAATTTGGGGAGACTAATAGGTGTTATATTTTAATTTAAAAAATCTCCAAAGTCCAATGCATCTGGGAATTGATATGATAAGCAAAGTTAATCAAGTTTCTTTTCTATATTCTCAGAGTCTTTAGGATGCTAGTGTGAATTAATAGCCAAGGATTGGATGTAGAGTGAAATATTTCCCAAATGAATTTTTTCACAAAATACCTTCTTTACAGAGTACTTATTGAGAACAATGTTGAAGGACATAGTTTAGGAAAACTTGAGATGTTGAGAAGAGAACAGGGTTTGAAATCTAGCCTTGGGGTCAAATCCTCAATATTCACCAGTTGACCCTGGACAGGTAAATCTATTGACTTGTGTTTCTTGCCAGAAAAATTAGAATTATGTCTAACTTAAAAGTCATTGTAGTAATTAATAAGGAAACATATATGAAACAGCTGATATTGACCTTTGTCATAGTAAATATTACTTTCATTGTCTTTCCTTAACTTCTAGCCAAATTAAATTCTTCAGTTTCCTTGACTGTATGTAACTCTGATTCTGGAGGTGATAGAACTCTTTGGGAATCAATCATTTCTATGTGTCCCATTATTTAAATAATAGTAATTAATAATAATGATGATGATGATGATGATAAGTTAACACGTAACTTGTTTCTTCATGCGATTTTTGGCCTCTCCTACTGTTGTTACTCTTTCATCCTTCAAATTCACCTTCTGTATGAAGCCTTTTCTTTAATCCTCACACTAAAGCTAGTATCTTCTCTTGTATTCCTCTGGAAATATTTCTTGCACTATTATTTTGTACACCCTTAATTTTGTGGGAAATAGATTGTAACGAACTACTAAATTGTAAGTTCTGTGTATTCAGATGTCAATTATTATTTGACCAGCACAAAATATTTAATTGAGTTGAATGTGTAAATGATCGAGAAATGGCTTATTTTCTAGGAAAATTACAAGCAGCAAGACTGTCTTCTTAATTAGGCGACAATGAAGTTTCAACGACTGATTGCTGAAATCAACAATCTGCCTGTTGATTTCTGACCCACCTTTTTAAAAATGAATTTAAAATTTTTCTATTGCTTTCAGTGTTCATTGGATGATGAAAAATTTCAGTTTATCCATGTCTCTTATTAGCATTTTCATGACCGTTGACCCAATATTCTCCTGCGAAATTTTGCTAATTTTTTTCTTGGAGTTCTCAAGAAATATCTAAGTTCTATACTTCCCTGGATTTAAGGTAAAATGTATTGGACTGCATTTAAAGGTTGTACATTAGTTCATAAAATTAAAATTCCTCTTCTTGTTTTCTGCTTAAATATCAGTGTTCAGAAGCTGCAGGGACACCTGGGTGGCTCAACAGGTTAAGCGTTCCACTCTTGGTTTCCTCTCAGGTCATGAACTTGCAGTTCGTGGGTTTGAGACCTGCATCAGGCTCCACACTAGGTGTGGAGTTCTCCCTCTTGGAACGCTTGGAATTCTCCCTGTCTCCTTCATTCTCTACCCCTCCCCCACTCGTGCTGTCTCTCTTTCTCTCTCTCTCTTTCAAAATAAATAAATAAAACTTAAAAAAAAAGAAGAAAGAAAGTGCATGACAGATTGGATGAAAAACCTGGATTTTTAGCCAGATATTCTTGGCCTAAAATCTTGGGCTGGCCACTTATTTACATGTATGAACTTGAAGTTTGAAGAATTTAAGCACACTCCTAACTTTGTTGAAGGGAGATACTTCATAGGGTTTTTGTGAAGAGTTAATAAAATATATATGCAAATACTGTTTATTAGTAAATGAACATATTTTAGATATAATTAGATAGTGTATCTAAAGTTTATATAAACACTTGTTGTTAATAACATTTAATTTCAGTGCTCCAAAATACATGTGGAGTTATTTTCATATTCTTTACTTGCTTCAATATCATTAAACAAATAGGAAATTTGTTGATCCATATATGGATTGAGAATGGTTGGGAGTCCAGGACATTCCTTAGTCTTCATCCTCAGATATCAGTACTCAGACTTTTAACAACCTTCGCACTAAGTACTAATTATATACTAAGTTACATTTCCCTGGAGGTAGCTCTTGCTTAATCTTACGCTTTAGTAGAAAGGCCCACTGAATCACACAGCAACCGAGAAGGAGTAAGTTCCACATCTGAAAGAGAAAGAAAGTTATGAGGGCATAAAGAATTATTAGGATTATGAGACAAAAATTATTTTAATGTACATCCTGATGTGATATTTCACCACGTCAAGACACAGGGAGGCTGACGTAGCAAGCGTGTGAATACTAGTGAGCCTCAGATTTACCGAGAAGGACACAGCTCACATCAAAAGTCACACTACCATGCCTCTTGGAAAATTGCACTAATTTCACACCATCCTCCCCATTCCCATTCTCCTAGCTGTAGAAGTGGTTGCTGGTAAGTTTGGATAAATTCATTTTTGATATTGGCTCCCTCTTGTTCTCTAAGTCACAAAGGCGTCCACAATTCCTGCCAATCAAAATTAATGTCTAGTTTTAATAGGTGTTTCAAGTGGTCTTTAATTAGAAGAGAATTATTCAAGGAAAAAAGGGAAGCATTATGCTTAATACTTCAGAGAAAGGAGGAAGAAAGTGCCATATAATCAAAGGAGTGTAAAGATAATGAAAGGACTACAAAAACCTATTTATTCTGAGTGAGAATATAACTTTTATCCCAAAACAGTTCTTATTGAAGATAATCAGTTTGGGATTCTATTTCTACTGCTATTCTGCTCCTATCTCTGGGTATTCTTTTTTTTAAGTTTATTTATTTATTTATTTTGAGAGAGAGAGAGAGAGAGAGAGAGAGAGAGAGAGAGAGAAGCAGAGAGAGAGCATCCCAAGTAGGCACCGTGCTGTCAGTGCAGAGTCCGATGTGGGGCTCAATCCAACGAACCGAGAGATTGTGTCCTGAGCTGAAATCCAGATTTGGACACTCAACCAACTGAGCCTTCCAGGCACCCCTATGTTTTTATTTTATATAAAACAGAGGTCAAAGTTCTTAGAAAATATTAAATGAGGCCAGAAATACAATAGTCATAATAATGACTTGGCGTAAATTGTGTATTTTAAACTGACCCAAACATGCACATTTTTACCTGATATTTAAGTTCCCTTGGTATCTAGGAGAGAAAGATTATTCTTTCTATGTAAATAATTTTTCCCAGTGAAGAGTGAAATGTTCTATTTCTTTTGTCGTGTCCAAGTTCTTTGTGTTTCACAGACCTACCAGCAGAACACTGCTCTCTGCCTGATGCCTATAATAATCTTAAACCTTCTTCTCTTTTGGCTCAGATAACCTAAGTTGAGTACTCTTTTTTTCACAAGCACCCCAAGTCTTTCTTATTAGATCAATTCTGTCTTCCCAGCTTACACTAATCCTGGTATCTTCAGAAAAGAAGCATACATGGTTTGTTTGGTTTTTTTTTTTTTTTGCAGATACCAAATTATTTATGACAAAGGAAAAGAGCAGTCACACAGAAACCTCTAAAGATAGAGAAATTGGCAATGTGTTCTGAAGTGGAAACATGAAGAGGGAATAAAAATAATAGCATTTCCGGAAGAACTGACCTTGCTTGATTGGATTTGTACAGTGTTCCCACCAAACTAACTCGCTCACTGTCCCCAGGCACATTTTACACCTGCCCTCCTCCCTGCTGGTGCTCTTGTTCCCTCAGTTTTGTGCGGTTACCCAGCTGGATTGCATCCAGTCTTTAGCTATTTGATAATGCCTTACTTGTTCAGAAGCTGGGGCTGATCATTTTATTCTCTGAATAAGCTTATTATCTATTTTTATCAGTAGCTATTTTTCAGTTTCCTGGGACAGTTCTCCTTGTCCTCTCGTGCAAGCTCCTTCCTTGCTTCCTGCTGAACTTTGTGATTCAAGTTGGACCTGGCTTCCTTTTCCAGATCCCACTGTCCGTCGGCCAATATGGAGCAACCAGTGTCAGCACCTGACCAACGTCAGGCCAATCATATTATCACACTCCCATGTCTGGCCAATTTACTCCCTTCTTGGTATTTTGTTAATTGGTGTATTTGTTTTATTGTGCTTTAACTCGGGACAAGAAATATCATTCAAAATCCATCTATTATAGTAAATCTAAGAAATGTGAACTTGGGGCCCATCTCCTAGTAGCCATGCTGAAGTGGCTAATATTACAGAATAAAATTGAGAAGAGGGGTGTGTGCATAGACAAAGACAGTGATTGAGACTTTTGGAGTACAACAACTGCAAGCTCAGTTTTAATCATGTATGAGGTCTAGCTAGACCCTTGCTCCCTTGGGGTTTTTTCAAAATACATAAAATGATGTACCTTCTAGAAAATACGTAATGATGTACGTTTTAGAAATTAGAAGATAGCAAGTTAATATGCCGATATTTTTCTTTAAAGTTACAGGATATCATGATTTCATTGGTCTTTTATATATGGGAGGTTTCAAATTGCTTGGGAACAGCAACTATATTTTATGTTTTTTGCATCCTTTGCGGCAGCACCACAGCAGAAGGGACTCCGTGAGCGCTTGTCGATTGACCTGAGAAGACACAGTTGTAAGGTTTCTTCCACTCTTTCGAAGTTGTGTCTTGCCACTCTAGTCAAATCCTGGCATTAGTATTAACAAGCTAAGAGGGAAAACATCATAAATTACCTTGTATTCATTAAAAGCAATGTATTTGGTATTGGAATAGAACATTAACTTTTATATAAAGAGATAATAAAGGCCAACTCTTCTGTCTTCCAAATAAGGAAACTGAGACGCAAGAATATTAAGTAACTTGCTCAGGTGCATGCAGATTTAATCAGAATAAGGATTAAAAATCCAGTTCACCCAAACTCGGATTCCTCTGAATCACAATCACATCTTTACATCTCTTGTAATAGTTAAATGAGCTATTAAAAGGAACTACTTGAACGTTCTATCAAAATGCATTTTCAGATAGCTGTCTTCATTACTGACATATATTTAGGTGAGTCAGATATATTGCCATAAATCAGATAACATAAGCTAGTGGGTTCTGTGATTTTTTTTATTTCCTACACAAAAAATAACATTGGTGTCCAATGCCTCCAAACTACCTCTTATTTATTTTATTTCTTAATCAGCCTTATATAAAACTTTATATTCCCATCAATAAAATAAAACAGGAAATGAGACATCAAATGAGACTAAGAACACCGATGATAGTAGTATCCTAGAAACAAAAATCTATTCACTTAGCTTTTTCTTATTGTGATTTCTTTGGAATGGAATCATATAGTCAAGTTCACTTTTATCAAGTCAAAGTACTAAGTCATATTGATTACTCTTACTAGGATAAAAAGGCTTATCTCTGATTGTACACCTGGTCTTCTACAAAGTGTTATGACATTTCAGAATATGTGAAGTATACACAAAATTGGCTGTTTGATATTCTAATTTGTGTATCAAAAAAGACAGCTCTTCATTTGCTTCATTGACAGCGATTGTGTTGTGTGAGATCAGGAATAATATTTTTGAATTTGGGAGTGATTTTAATAGTCTGAAGTATTACTTTCACAAAGGTAATACAAAGTTGGAAAGGACTAGAAATTAAAAACTTTTATTGCCAGGCTAAAAGTAGGAAAGTCAACAAAACACTCAAATTACCAGGTAGATAAGGATCTGTCCTATTATGTATTTCACCATCGGGAGGTCAATTACCCTTGGCTGTGTTTCCTCACAGGTGATATTCAGATTTCTCCAGGAATCTTTCTTTATCTGAATTTCACTTTTTCTTCTCAATATCCGATTCTAACCTACTTAAGACTGACGAATACTTAATCACTCATTCATTTATTTGAAATTGAGGTTGAAACCACCACTGAAGCTTCATAGTGACTTACCTATAGATTTGGACGTAGTCACGCTTAAGAACATTACCAGTGCTTCTTAAAAGTATGCATGAAATTTCATTAGATATGTCATTATTTTAAGACTTCAGAGTGATATATATATGTGTAAATGCATATCCATATGTATATATATACATATCATATATACATATACGTATATATATATATCATGGTTGCACTAAACCCAGTCCAGTCATTCCTACTAAAATCCTAGAACAATGATCTCACTCCTAAGCAAAACAATCTACATGATAGATTCAATATGTAAATAAATAATTAGAAACAACTAACTGGGCCAGATTAGATAGAGTAGCAATATCGTAATCTCATAGGACTGGATGGAGAAACAAAACAATAAAGGAGGGGCGGCTGGGTGGCTCATTCGGTTGAGCGAGTGCCTGACTGTTGATTTCAGCTCAGGTCATGATCTCCTGGTTGGTGAGTTAGAGCTATGCGTCAGGCACTGCCCTGACAGAGCGGAGCCTGATTGGGGTTCCCTCTGTCCCTCTCCCCCACTCGTGCTCACTCTGTCACTCTCTCTCTCAAAGGATAGGTAAATAAAAAAGAAGATAGATTGAAAAAAAAAGAAGAAACAAAACAATAAAGGTAACTGAGAAGAATCAGCTAGTGATGTAGAGGAAAACCCAGGCACATTATAAATAATCTATGTTAGTTTTCTTTTCTTCCTAAGTAATTGCTTTACAATATATAGCATTCGTGTACAATACAGTGATCTCAGAGTAATGCTATCAATTATTTTTCTTTGTAATTTTACAAATCCCTTTTAATATTGCCATAAGAAACATCTAAAAATATATAATATACTATCAGCTTTTGTACAATGATCCTTAAGTCTTTTTAAGTTATTTTAGGGCAGATCATTCAGGGTGAGAACTATCACTAAAGTTATATGAGAGATATGTTTAGGAGACAGGCTAATATGTCATTAATAGTCAGGAATATTTATTTAACGGAACATCATGTAATTCTTAATAATTGTACACATACTTGAGGTAACATAATGGGATAAAAAATATATTTTGGGGCAGTAATTGAAATCCCAGTTATTACACTTTCTGTATTATAACTTTTCTGAGTTGCCCCAAAGAATGAATTTTAGCAAATAATAATTGTGACCACGCAACTTTTTGCAAATAATTTTATTTATTGAGGTAAAAAAATTTGAAAAGCTCTTGGTAGGTCATGATATGCTGTAAATACATTGCTTGCTTTTATATGAAAGGGTCCACAATATATGGTATATATATATATTCTAGTGTAAATAGAATTATAGCAATTCATTTAATAATTGAATTCCCACTTTCTTAAAAGTTTATTTATTTAGGGGCGCCTGGGTGGTGCAGTCGGTTAAGCGTCGGACTTCAGCCAGGTCACGATCTCGCGGTCCCTGAGTTCGAGCCCCGCGTCGGGCTCTGGGCTGATGACTCGGAGCCTGGAGCCTGTTTCCGATTCTGTGTCTCCCTCTCTCTCTGCCCCTCCCCCGTTCATGCTCTGTCTCTCTCTGTCCCAAAAATAAATAAAAAAACGTTGAAAAAAAATTTTTAAAAAATAAATAAATAAATAAAAAAGTTTATTTATTTACGTAATCTCTAGACCCAACGTGAGTTCAAACTCACAACCCTGAGATCAAGAGTCACAAGCTTTTCCAGGCATGAGCCAGCCATGAATTCCCAGGCACCACTGAATTGCCGGAACTTTTGACTGATTGAAATTGAAGAAGCTTAAAAACTTACATTTGGAATTTGATTTGCATTTTTTTGTTTCTTTGGTATCTAGTATTTTTTTTTATTGGATTACAGGCATTATGCATTTATGTTGAGTGCTGTGTTATTTTGACATTCTTTTAAGTGATTAACTTTTTCTGGCAAGCACTAAAATTGCTTGCAGATTAACATGATGCTTGGATCCTTTCTTTTATAATATTTTAGGCTAGATCTAGAATGGCCCTTATTCTTGGGTTGAATCAACCTCTTGTGTAAAACCTGGCCCTTTTAGGATAGTTACTGAATGCCCATGTATTAATAAGGTGAAAAGTAAAACAATACCCAACTGTATATGTGTTCTAGGAGTTTTCTATAGTCCCACAGTAGTTTTTCTTTGTCAGAAGTTGTGCTTGACTGGCCTCATGGTGTTTCTCCCTATGCATGCATAGAATTGCTATTCAGCCAAACACTCAGGGAAACCTCTTTGCAGATTTCTAGAGCTCACTCTCTCTCTTTCTCTTCTTTCCTCTTAGATATTTCACACTGCAAATTTGAGCTCTCTTGACTTCCACAAACTCCAGTCTCTGTCTTTTCTACTAGTTTGAGTACCACCAGATTCAAACATGAAATGTCATTTCTTTTAATTAATGAAGAGATTGAAATATCAGATAATTAAGTTATAAACACATTGGCTTATTTTAATACTAACATTTTAAATAACAGGACAGAATAGAGGAGGATTATTTTTTAGGAAAACCATGGGTCTGATGGGATTTAAGGATTAATAATTTTGTCTTATTTATGGATATGATTTATAAAATAAGTGACTGTAAATGTGATTGAGGACCAAGAGTAATATAAGATGTTCCTAAACTGATTAAGTCATATTCTAATGCAAAATTATTTGAATTAAAATGTAATTTTGGAAATCTGATGATTTTTAAAAACCTTTACATTTTTTTTTATTATTTTTTTAAGTTTATTTATTTATTTTGAGAGAGACGTAGCATGAGTGGGGCAAGGACAGAGAGAGAGGGAGAGAGAGAGAATTCTAAACAGGCTTTATGCTGCCAGCACAGAGCCCAATGCGGGGCTCAGACCCACGAAGCCACAAAATCATGACCTGAGCCAAAACCAAGAGTCCTACGCTTAACCAACTGAGCCACTCAGGTGCCTCAATAAACCTGTACATTTTTAGATTAAGGTTTTATGCCACCACTTACCACCTGTACAGGTGTTTCTTCCTCCTTCTATTTGTTTTTTTTTTTAATTTTTTTTAACATTTATTTTATTTTTGAGACAGGGAGAGACAGCATGAATGGGGGAGGGTCAGAGAGAGAGGGAGACACAGAATCTGAAACAGGCTCCGGGCTCTGAGCTGTCAGCACAGAGCCTGACGTGGGGCTCGAACTCACAGACCGCGAGATCATGACCTGAGCCGAGGTCGGATGCTTAATTGACTGAGCCACCCAGGCGCCCCTTCCTCCTTCTATTTGAAGTTCATGATTTTCTATTTAATTACGTAAGTACTACAATGTTGATTTATTAATTAATTTGCATTTCTCATTATTTTAATATCAGCAAAAAAAGCTATTAAGTGTCTTCCAGGAATATGATAAACAATAGAAATATGATGGAGGTCCGTCACTGAAAAGTTCACAGGCCAGATAAAATTCCAGAAAAGTAACTAGGTGATTATAATTGAGCATCTTGCTGTCAGGGTATAGCAAAGACAACAAGTAAAGTGGCTTTGGAGAGGGGGCTGGACAACATTCTTCTT
This sequence comes from Acinonyx jubatus, assembly GCF_027475565.1. Lineage (NCBI taxonomy): Eukaryota > Metazoa > Chordata > Mammalia > Carnivora > Felidae > Acinonyx > Acinonyx jubatus. The sequence goes on along the minus strand of NC_069381.1, from coordinate 176,060,606 downwards.
AAAGGTAACATGAAGATGGGATTATGAAGAATGAATAGAAGTGGTATATATATATATATATATATATACACCTACATATATATGTATATATATACATATATGTGTATATATATTGTTATATATATGTAGATATATATTTATAAATTATATATTTATATATGTATGTATTTGTATATAGGCATTCATAATATATGATAATACCAATATATGTTATGTGTATATTTGTATATATAAATTTCAAAGAGAAAGAGATCTATATAGATAGATATCTATTTCTATATGGATATGTGATAATGTTTGCTAAACACATCTTGATAAAGTGGTGGTGCAAATACATAAGGATCCTTTGGAATTCAGTGTTTCACTTTAAGTATCCCAGACTTAAAAATCCATTTACTACCTAGTAGGGTGGTTCTGCCCATTGCAACATTTTTATAGTTACAAGAAAGTACGTGCTGTTTTCAAAGAGGTGCGATTTAAAAATAAAAATCTTTTTACCAAAACGTTGGAGTCAGTGACAACTCTGGAAGCAGCTTCCAGAATTAATATAAATCTCATTAAGGTTAACTCACATTTGTTTTTCTCAACTGTCATGTGAAGGAAATACAGAATTACATTAAAAAGTCTAGATAAGTGATTAAAACTATAAAGAACTAAGGACAACCAGATAGTAAGTAAAAAGAAAAACCAAATCAATTGACATAAAATATTTTCAAGAACTTCACAGGGTCGCCTAGGCGGCTTAGTCAGGTAAGCATCTGACTCTTTATTTCAGCTCAGGTCATGAACTCACTGTTGGTGAGATAGATCCCTGAGTCGGGCTCTGCTCTCTCAGTGCAGATTCTGCTTGAGATTTTCTCTCCCTCTTTCTCTCTCTCTCTCTCTCTCTCTCTCTACCCGTCCCCTGCTCTCTCTCCCTCTTTCAAAAATAAATAAACACTAAAAAAATAATGTTATAGTATTTTCAAGAATTTCATATTTTTTGAGAAGCATAGTTTCTGGCTTTGATAGATACACATGAGCTCTTAGCTCACAGTATCTGAAAGTTTTAATGTCTTTATTCACAAAACACAATAAAAACCATTGTCCAAAGAGTGCTTCAACCTTGGCCTGTATAAATGGCTTTATTCTGCTCTCATGCAATGGATGAATTGTAGTTTATATGATTAACAGAACTAGAGTGTGAAACAATGAATGAGTGTAACTGCGTATCGTGGGGGAAAGCAACAACAAGATCAAGCCCACTGAAAACGCTTGTGTGATCTCAGAAAACATTGCACTGGCACTCAGGAATCTCATCTGGGCTTTGTCACTGGGCCTGTGTGCGATCTGCTGCCCATCACTGAACTTACCTGGGAAAGTGCTATCTCATCTCAAAGCCAAGGGGGTAGGTCTATATCAGCTCTGTATTTCCTTTGGGCTCTGAAATTCTATGATGAAAAAAATTTTATTGCCTGATGAATGAATACATGATCAATGCTCAGCAAAGTGCTGTGTGAGGTAACATGGAACATTTTTTAAATCTCTAATTAATACCCTAACAATCTTGAGATATACTGAGAAAGACTCTCAAAGTATAAGCATATAAAATACATTTTTGGTAAATGAGAACCCAGGAGATTCTAAGTTATATCATACCTAATACAAGAGATACTCTGAGACTTAATTATAATGATTTACCCAGAAAGGAGAGAAATAACAGAAATCTTTTACAACCCACTAGTCAATAGCAAGACAGAAGTTTACAAATAGCTGCCAATAAATATAATCATAAACTTAACGACATATAATCTTTTGTTTCTCCCTTCTTAAGGAAGTAAACGATAACTGAGAATTAATTCAAGGATAATTCCAAAATAGTTTATTAAAGTATCCTTCTTATTACTGATGCCAGCTTTTAGCAAATTAAGTGTTTTTGTTGAAAAAGCTTGTGCAAATAAAAAGGGATAGAAGCTCTAACCCAAAAAAGAATGCCTGTTAATTGCCTCCTAAAAAAATACAACAAAGGCCAAGTTACTGAATGTACAGCTGCAGTTAGCACTCCATCGTTGAGCTATGATGGACAATACTGGTCCTGTACAGACTCAGGCTGCATTAATGCCGCTCGTTTTGTTTCTGAAGACAAAAAGAATAAAAAAAGGAAAAGAAAAAGAAAAAAGTATATGAAACAATTTCAGTTCTCACTAAGCCGAATCTGCGATCCCATCTGTTCAGATGTCATGCTTTTAGAAGGAAAAAGAAATCAGCCTCGAAAGCAAACCTCCTTCATCCTAATACGATTAAGATATTCAGCAGAAAAACTAGATAAAGTCTTTGGGTTTTTACTCAACTTGAGCAAGTGTAAGTAGTGAAGCCACCATTGTTTAGAAATGTCTAGGGCAACTTGCTCTTCTCAGGAAGCGTGTGAATGACGCAGTGCGCTGGACCTATAAAAAGTGATGTCACCTCCTCTCCTTGGCACCATTTGAGCAGTGAACTACACATTTTCAGGGTAATAACTAAGAATCCTGCTAAGTTCTCCCATTTTATTAAAGGCGAAGGGGTGATTTATCTGAAACTATCCAATAGTGGCATCACGTTATTTTTTTTCCTTTTAATTTTTTTCTTTTAATTTTTAAGGAAGGACACGTAAGTGCCCATCAAAACAATTTTACTGTGTCTCCTTTGTGTCTCAGCAGGACAGAAATTTGATATAAACACAAAATGCTATTTCCTGATGAAATACTTACTAGAGAATAACTAATGGGCTAAAAACAGTTTCATTGTAGACTTGATTAATTTTTTTTTAGTCCCTGTTTGTATTGGCTTCTTGAGGGCAATCAATATTGCATTGCTTTAGGATTTATAATATTGGTGAATAATCTGCTCCATAATTTAAAACACAGTCAAAGACACATTGTTCAACTTTAGGAAAAAGCTTTAGATTCTATAATTTCTCAGAATTAAGATTTATCTTATCATTATTGATTATGATAATTTTACATGTTCCAGTAAGGCTTAAAAACAGATGATATATTAATGATTTTGCACTTTATTAAATACAGCTAATTTTATGATACTCTTTTTGTATCAATCTGGGTATAAGAACTTATTATCTTAATGTTCCTATTATCATGACTCGGATATATTCTCCTTCGCAAAAGGAAATATACAAAGGAGACTGAAGGCCTAAAATCTCCATATTGGATACCAGGAATTGGGTAAAGGAGGAATCCAAAAACACTTACAATTGATTAAAACAACCTATGCAGACTCATTAAAAAATGTGCTGAGTACATGGATCTTCTATTCTTTATGCTAGTTAATGAAAGGAACAATTATGACATTCTGTGATACGAATGAAATTAGAGAGTTTCTTTTTTAACATGTTCTTAAGTCTTTAAGTATTTTCTTTATAATAGATAGTGAACACTCATTATGTGCCAGACACTAGACAAAGTCTTTTAGTGTTGTCTCTTATATGTTATTCAGTGTAATTTTCTTTACAGCCTTCTTACTATTCTCATTTTTTACATATGAGAAATAAAAAAATAGAGACGTTAAGTAATTGGCACAAAGTCATACATCTACTAAGTGGTGGAACTTGGGACTCAAACCCAGTCTGTATAGAGTTTGATGTATATCCAAGGACCATAGAGTGGTTAAAGATTTTGTTCGAAATGTTTTTCATTAAATAGAGAAAAAAAATCAGAAGCGTCTAAGTACATTGTATGCTAATTATTCCTCAATTCACTTTTTAACTGGTATTCAGGTCATGTAGACATTGGAGTCAATGGTCTTGATAATTCTCCAATTTTAAAAAAAATCTGTATTTCTACAATTACATTTGGGTAAGTTTCCTTGACTGTAAAGGATCAATGAAAAATTGAAGACTAGCATTTGAGGACAGCTACTATGGAAGTCTTCTGTTTGGGGAAAAGCTCAATAAATTTGTTACTCATTAAATATTAATTTTTTTCTCTAGGGCAATTTAATATGTAATAAATGTAAGCAGAGAAAAAGTTATATACTTATGTTATGCATTATAATCCTTAAAATAGAACATGGGATTGTTTGTAATAGAGCAAAAATGAATAATTCAGGAAACAAAGCAAATAGAAGAAACTAAATTTACCTATTGCCATAGATATTACCTATAGCAATAGTTTAATGTGGAATATTTGCAATTTTGCTGTTTCGCCTTGGCAGCATTCTATGTGGGTTCAACAAACTTAATGATAAGATAAAAAAATAATGATGCAATATATAAAATATGGTCCAGCCTTTCTTTAGAATTTAGAGACATCTTTTGCATTGATGATCTCACTTGATAAGATGAAATAATGACTATGCTCTCATATTTATCAGGCAAATGGGTATCAGGTGGAATTTTTCAATACAGACCCTGGAGAAATTCTTTATTACAAGGTTTTTTTCAATAGCTGGGGTCAGGTGGTGCAGTCTCTTCCTAATGGTAGAGTCATGATAGAATTTATTTTTATGGAAGGTTAATAGGATGACAGCACAAAAGCTGGAATGGTAAGAGTCAAGTTAGAAAAGCATTTAAGAGAAAAATTGGAGAAAATGATAGCGGGCGTTTTAACCATGTTGAAATTGATAATTGTACATCCACATCAAAATTTCCAAAAGGTGGTTAAAAATACACTTATTGGAAAATGATAAAAATGAAACCATCGATGTAGAATATAGATAGAAGAATCGTTCATTTAGTAGGAACAATTTAATCTTGAAACCAGAGGAAAATACCAGCCTGGAGCACAGAACCAAGAAGAGACAGGAAAGTGAAGGATCCAGTCAAGGATTACTTAAAGGTTGGGCATTTTGATTGCTCTATGCATATGCTGATCTACACTGTAATAAATAAGCAATCTTTTTATTGTTCTCTTTGTTTACAAAAGAGGGTGACACTGCTATTATCACTGTGATTCTGTGTCCCACTGACAGCTACCTACTTTATACTTGTTATATTTCCCAAATAAAACAGTTTATTTTACTTCTATATTTCTAAGATTTACTTGCGGCATAGAACTGTTTTCCAGGAAATAAAATCTTGACAAGCCATACAGAAGGCGGTATCTTTGCCTCATAACTGTCCCTTTTACACATTTACTCTCACCCCATTGAAATTGTCCTTCATATGGATGATTTTTATAACATCTCTTCATACGTAATTTCACTTATTTTTACCTGTAGCTTGAGGGTTGCTCCACCGAGGTCTTTAGCTTTGAATCTTAATCTTGTTATTTCTGTACTTGGTTACAGCCTCAAGAGGACACAATGGTGCATTGAAACAGTGTTACGGGAAACAACCTTATGACGGCAGAGAATCAGTATGTGAAGGAATAGACGTGATTCTGCAACACAGTTGGTGTAATAAAAACTACTCTTTACCATTCCCTTGGATGGATGAAATATTTTGACCAGGACACACAGGTAACTTGGCATTAGAGGCAAAGATAAATTTATGGAGAGAACTTGGAGCCTACACGTGTTCTGAGATATAAGACACATACTAAGAAGGGCCACCATCCTAACAGAAAGAACGCTGAATTAATGGAAATGTCTAAATCTTTGTCTGTGCTGTTATCAATATGGTGAGTAACTTGACCTCTTTGAGTTTAAATGTCTCCATCTCTTATATAAAAGAACTATATTGGATTATCTTTGTGAATAATTCCATTGACTTCTAATAAGCTGTAACTTCTATAAACAGAGGTTAGAGAGTTAGTTTTATTACAGCATTAAAAAAATAGAGTCTATGTAAATAGCCATCACCAAAACTCATTTAGGTAGAGAACAGTACTGTTTAGAAAAATATATCAATAGGTGTTTGATTATAGAAGATAAGACCTTAAGAGTTATTATTATAAGTGAAATGGTTCTAAATAAGACATGGGAAAACATTGTTTATGGCTCCTTGAAAGAAGAAAGATGAAAAAATGAAATTAAACAAGAATATGGCAAAGGGAATTTATTTTAAGATGAGTCTCTTCTCAGTAACCTCCAAAAGCCATGGGAAAGCCCACTAGAACCATGAAATACTTAACTGTGTAGATTGCTTATAGAATAGATTCAGGGGTTGAATTGTAAATCCTCGCACTATGTCAGGGAGAAGCAGATACAATCCTCAAGAAGCCTGGAGCATAGAATCAGAAAGAAGCATAAAATAGTAAGCTTTTGAAATTCGCAGAAACTGTGGGGAAGGATTTGAATTCCATCACAGATGGAGGAATTGGAACTCAGGCCAAGCCAAACAAAATCTTCAAGAGCAAGAAACCATGATATGACATCTGGCTTACAATTTAAATTATGAGTTGCATCATTGCTCTGCTTTAAGTCTCTTCATTTACCCATTGTCCTGAGAAAAGCATACAAAATCAGTAACATGAATTAAAAGGCTACACTTCACTTAGCCCTTGTCTACCAAAACATCATTGTTCACATTTTTCTAGCTATTGAATTCCTTTTACTAAGCCAGACTCTGTATAAATCGTGGCCCCAATATTTCATCTTTTCTATAGCAAAAATCTACCCCTCCCCATTTCCATTTGACCCTGGATAACAAAGTCTCAGCTTAATTTTTTTTTCCTCCACTTGGACTTTCTTGACCCTCTAAACTAGGTTTGATCTCCATGTTTTATGCTGTCCCAAAACATTTTTTGGTTATAATTCTTTCATACTACTCCTCATACTTGATATTAATTTTATCTTTGTCCTTCCTTCTAAACCATGAGGGCAGAGATCATGTCTATCTTTTTTTACCATTTTTTCCACAATAGTTAAATATGAGCAAAATAAATTCGTACGGAATGACTGATTTATGAACATAATGAATGATTTCAGGTTCTAGGACAGGTTTGAAATCGTCCTTAGAAGTTCAGAGTTACACTGTGACAATACCGTTCTTCAATAACAGAGTGGTCACATTTGCTAAATGATAAAAGCATCAGGAATTATGCCACCTGCAAATATCAGTAATCCAAAGAGTAGAGTAGAGAAGCCACATTCCATCACTTATTACATGCATGATAATGTCATTAATCTGGTGATTACCCAAATGGATTCAAACATACCAGTTTCTAACTACCCATTCTCTGGTCATTTGCTATAGATTGCTTGATCAATCACTCCAGTTTTGTTTTGTTTTGTTTTTTTCAATCAGGAAAACTAAAGAAGCCCTATAACTGGCCTGCCTACTCACTTAAAACCCAGTTTACATCCAGGAGCCACAGGGATCGTTTCAAAACATAAATCCAGTCTGGCTAGGCTAGGCTCTGACTTAAACCCTTAAAAGCATTATAGTCAGAAATCAGTAAGCCAAAATCCTTAACATGATTTACAAGACCATGCATAATCTGCAAGATTTGACTTATGCTTACCCTCCATAACTCCTATCATTCATTTGTTTGACAAACATTTATGACAGCAATATATGCTAGACATTGTTTTAGTTGCCGCGGATGCAGAATTCCTGTCCTCATAGAGTTTGCGTTGCTGGCCGGATGAAGCTAAATCAATCCCTTTACACTACCTCCCCACCCAACACCTCCTCTCTGGATCCCATTACTACTGCCCTTAGTAAGTCACAAATGAGTTGGGGCGCCTGGGTGGCTCAGTTGGTTAAGCAGTGTCTGACTCTTGATTTCAGCTTAGATTATGATCTCAGGGTTCACAAATTCAAGCCCCCATCAGGCTATGTGCTGACAGCACAGGGCCTGCCTGGGAATCTCTCTCTCTCCTCTCTCTGCCTCTCTTTCTCTCTCTCTCTCTCAAAATAAATAAAATAAACTGGAAAAAAAAAGTCACAGGTGAACGTCACATTGAAAAATCAAGTGATACATTTTTAACCCTCATCTTGCCAAAGCCTGTGGCAAATTATCCACTCACTCCCCCTGTAAACACTCATGTGTCATGACTTTTCCCTACCTAAACCATGACACCTTCTCCACCTCCTATAAAAAGTCACCCAAGGCAAAGATGAGAAAAGTACGGAGAGAGAGAGAGAAGCCCCCAGAAACCCTAATATTTAAATGAGTGGATTAAGAAAAGAATGAATCACTGCCCAGGTCCCCAGATCAGATGGGTTTACTCTGTTGCACACCTCTTCATACTCAAATGCAGCGGGAGCCTGTGTTATTCCTCCATGGAAATGTTCAGAGTTACTTATTTGTGTAATTACCTGTTTAATCTTTATCTTTCCCACTAAATCCATTTCCCCATTAAACCCTCACAAGTTTTCAATCTTGTCTGTTGTTGAATCCCCAGAGGTAGCTTGGGGTCTGATTCACAGTAAACATTTAAAATTGTGGAATAAATGAATGTATGATCCTACCTTATTGGTTCATCCATCTACATACTTTTCAGTGCGTAGCTGTGTGACTGTGTATATGACACCCAGGTGGTGAAAAAAGATAGATTAATGCCCTTAAATGACTAGGAATAAATCAATATACTGATGTTGGAGTAGGTCATCGAGAGAATGTGATCACTGATTGACCCTTGAGCTGGATCTGGGCAACTGGAGGCTCTTCTCCTTTCCCTGTCTTTGGAATATATGTTTGCCCACCATTCCCACAGTAGGAACTGGTTTCAAGGATGCAGCCTTGAGAATACCAGGTGTTGTTGAGGCCACCTCAATGTGACCATTAAGGTCTCTGTATAACTTTTAAGATTCTAACAGGCTGGTGTGAATATTTACTTGCTTTGAAGCTGCCTAAGATAAGACTCATATGTAAATTCCCTCGCTGAAGGCTGCCCCCTGCCAATGTGGGGTGATCTGCCTATTTCTGAGGTCCATATACTTGCCTTCCACATATGGGGGCCACTTTGTGAACCAACAAATGTTGAGCCAGCCTAGAGATCAAAGAGATAGGCCTTGGGAAAGAAGTATCCACAAGGGCAGTGTGGAGTTGACCATCAACTTCTGTGTGGGGAAGGGTGGCCCGTGTGTTAGGTGCTTGTGGATGACCCCAAAATGCTGGCTGGTTTGATGTGCACCAGTTCTATTGATCTGAGGGAAACTGACAGATCTTAGGAATGGGTACAGGCTATGGGAAAGGCTCTAGACAGAGAGGGATCTTGAGAAGTCAAAAGGTTCCTCCAACTGGCTCATAAGTGTCCAGTAAAAGTAACTTCTGTATAGATGTAGTTTGACCTCATTGCTGCCAGGACCTCATCTAAAAAATAGACTGGCAACCCAATGTTTTGTTGGTCAGCCTGTGGAAAACTTGAACAACAGTTCACATCTATCCCATCTGCTGCTACTATCCTCGATGCCTTCCCTGCTCCAGCCTAGGCCTTAGGGATACAGTCTTATTCCGGGTGGGTGCCTCCTATGCCCAGGGAATATCATGTAGGCCAAGATTGTCTCCAGGTGAGGGCCATTGGAAGTCATTGGAAGTCTCATGTTGAGATTACTATTCACTGGTCCCCCAGAAATAAACAAAAGGTGATGATTCTGGTTATGGTCAGGATAGTCCTTTTGATGCTACAAATTGAGTGTTTTCTCCCATGAAAATATGAGGTTTTTATCTCTGAGATACTGGAGAACATATTAGGCATTGACATCCTACAAGGTCAAACCTACAAACTTCTCTAAGTATTTACTTAAATTTCAGGGTAATATTAGTTTCAGGTGCACAATATAGTGATTTAACACTTCCATATGTTATACAGTGCTCATCACAGCAAGTGTACTCCTTAATGCCCATCACCTATTTTACCCATCTCCCATTTTCCCTACCCCCGCCCCTGCCCTCCCATCTGGTAGCTATCAGTTTTTCTCTATACTTAAGAGTCTGTTTCTTGGTTTGCCTCCCTCTCTCTTTCCCCTCCTTTGCTCATTGGGTTTGTTTCTTAAATGCCACATATGAATGAAATCATATGGTATTTGTCTGTCTCTGACTGATTTATTTTGCTTAGCATAATACTTACTCTCTAGCTCCATCCATGTCATTGCATATGGCAAAATTTCATTCTTTTTTATGGATGAGTATTATTCCATTTTATTAATGTTTTTAATGTTTACTTTTGAGAGAGAGAGAGAGAGAGAAAGAGAGAGAGAGCACAAGTGGGGGAGGGGCAGAGAGAGAGGGAGACACAGAATCTGAAGCAGGCTCCAGGCTCTGAGCTATCAGCACAGAGCCCGACGCAGGGCTTGAACTCACAGACCATGAGAGTGAGCTGAAGTCAAATGCTTAACCAACTGAGCCACCCAGGCATCCCCACCGCATCTTCTTTTTCTATTCATCAGTCTATGGACACATGGGCTGTTTCCACAATTTAGTTATCGCAGATAATGTTGCCATAAACATCAGGATACATATGTAACCCTCTGAATTAGTATTTTTGTATTCTTTGGGTAAATACCTACTAGTGCAATTTCTGGATCATAGAATAGTTCTATTTTTTAACTTTTTGAGGAGACTCCATAGTGTTTTCCAGAGTGGCTGCACAAGTTTGCATTCCCGCCAAGAGTGGAAGAGGGCTCTATCAGTGAATTCTGTCTCTGGGTTAAGGTAGTCAAACCAGTGCTGAAAGGAAACACCAGCTGGGAACCAGTCTACTGACCCCTCACAGAGTGGTAACCATCAAATACAAACCGCCTGGGAACATAAGGAGAGGAGAAACTAAGAATTGCGCTTAATGGGTATTATAGGCCCTGCATATAGTGCTTTGAACAGCTCAGTATGGCCGGTAAAAAAGCCAGATGACTCACCGAGAATGATCATGGACTACTGAGAATTGAATAAGGTAGTATCCCCTCATCCACACAGCTGTGTCCAACATTGCCGCCATCTTAAACACCTTGGCCATGATCTTAGGAGTACTCTGCTGTACTGAACTTATCAAGTGTGTGTGTGTGTGTGTGTGTGTGTGTGTGTGTGTGTGTGTGTTTGTGTTTTAATTCCAATATACCTCTAGCATTTGCCTTCATGTGGAAAGGGCAAAAATGGACCTGTCAAGGGCCCCAAGGCTTCCCCAAGGCTACCTGCACAGCCGCACAATATGTCTTGGAATGGTAGCCTAACAGCGGTCCCTGTTCTCTTTCCCCACACCAGTAAAATGGACCCAGTGTTGACGGTATAAAGTTAACATGAGAAGACTTGCCTCTATTGCACAACACTCTGCAGACTTTGCTAGAATACCTATGAAGGAGAAGATGAGCAGTGAACCACAGAAAATTCAGGGCCCAGGCACTGCTCTAAGGGTTTTAGGAGTTGTCTGGTTGGGTAAAACAGCTGCAGGCTGGAACTATTGAAAAGCATTGTCTGAAATGGGACACTCACCATTGAAAAAGGGGAGAAGCTAGGGGTCCTGGTCTGGCACATCCCTCCCCCAGTCCGTTCTCATGGCTGACAGGGCTGCTTCCTCAGACCAACATGAGTGGTATGCACGATCAGGTCAAATTCTTAAAGCTGAAGCCTCATTATCTAAGGTTCAGGACACATATGTAATTTTAATAGAAGGGGAATACCTTTCCATACAAGTTTCTACTAAGATGGTTGATGGGGGGGGGGGGTGGGAGAGAGGGGAAAGTGGATGATGGGCACTGAGGAGGGCACCTGTTGGGATGAGCACTGGCTGTTTTATGGAAACCAATTTGACAATAAATTTCATATTAAAATAAATAAATAAATAAATAAATAAATAAATAAATATCAGTCATTTAGACTTTAAATTTCTGTTGCATCTTATAGTACATATAGAAGCCCTTAGTAAATTTACCCAGAAAGACTTAAATGATAGCCAATAAACCCTATGTTTTGCTAACGCTAAAATGTCTCTGAGAAAAGCTGTCCTCCAAAATAGAATGGCCTTGGACATTAGTACTGTCTTTCCAGTATCCAAACAGAATGTTGTGTGTTCATACCTGATGAGTCTGCTAATGTATTATATTTATTAAAGCACATGATGGGGCATCTCGGTGGCTTAGTCAGTTAAGCGTCCAACATTGGCTCAGGTCACGATCTCGAGGTTCGTGGGTTCAAGTCCCCGTCGGGCTCTGTGCTGAAGCTCCGAGCCTGGAGCCTGCTTTGGATTCTGTGTCTCCTTCTGTCTCTCTGTCCCTCCCCTTCTTGTTCTGTCTCTCAAAAATAAAGAAACGTTCAAAGATAATAATAATAAAGCACATGAAGACACAAGTGAATGCCCTGAATGACGTGACCCGCAGCCTAGAGGACTTAATAAATCAGCAGTTCAGATCATGGGGCTCTTGGTAAAAGAAAAAAAAATTGTCACTTCTTTTTAGAATCATTATCCTAATCTGTGTTTTCTCTCGCTTGTGTCTATACCGTTCCTGCAGTGACTGCCTCCATCACACACAAATAACCGCCAACTAAGCCACCTCCATGCTAAACAAACAACAAACAAAACCCAAACCACACAAACAAACAAACAAAAAAAACCTTGCTCACTGGTCAGGGCATATCTGAAAAGGGGAGCATGTAAGATTGGATGAGCCAGTCATGAGGAAGGAAGTGTTGGAGGAGGTCATCGAGAGAAGGTGGCCAGTAGTTGACCCTTGAGCCGGACCCACAGTTGGAGGGTCCTCACCCCCTCACTCATCCACAGAAGTTATATTCTCCCCATTATTCCCACGAGGGGAATTGGTTTCAAGAAAGCCACCCTGAGAGAGCAATATGTCATTGAGACCATCTGAACAGTTAAAGCCTCTACATAAGGGTGGGTCAAGGTGGAGATTTACTATCTCAAGGTCTCCCAAGACAAACCAAGACAAGCCTTGTGTAGGTTCCCTTGTCCATTATCTGGAGTGGCCTCTCTGCCTGCTTTTCTGGTCTGTGCTTATCTTCTATGCACAGAGCCAGTTTCAGATTTCACCCAGGGAACTCCCAAGGTGGCCACCCAATAACTGAAAATAAAAAGTATTCCTAAGTTATGGTTACTCCTGCAGCAACATAATTTTACCAAAGATCATTGATAAGGGATGTAAGTATTTCTGTTATTTTATTATTCTAATAATGCTTCCTAATTAAACCTTAACCTAGAAAGTAAAACCAGATAGTGATTAAAGGTTGCAGATAAGAGTATACAGAAGAGAAATGAAGCCGAAAGTTGAGAAAATTAAATACAAGACTCTGATAAGAGACCCAGATTGCATTCTCACCTCCTTCTTGTTATAAGAGATGTTTCTTTGCTTTGCTTATTTTATCCTATCATAAATGCACCCATTGTTCTTGTAACCAGTAATGTGGATCGAGAAAAAATGTGCAGAGTATTATACTGAACAACGGGAGTGAAGTTTTCTTCTGTCTGTGTACTTCTCAGTAATAGCTGTCTAACTTAAGATTCTGAGATATAACTTATTCAGAGATATAGAAATATTTTCAAAGTCACCATAATTTTAAAAAATGGTCTACAGGGGGCACCTGGGTGGCTCAATTGGGTAAGCACCGACTTCGGCTCAGGTCATGATCTCGCGGTTTGTGGATTCGAGCCCCGAGTGGGGCTCTGTACTGATAGCTCAGAGCCTGAAGTCTGCTTTGGATTCTGTGTTTCCCTCTCTCTCTGCTCCTCCCTTGCTCACACTCGGTCTCTCTCTCAAAAATAAACATTAAACCAACTTTTAAAAGGTGTTCTACAAAATTCTTTTGGGAACACTGCTTTTTTTGTTTTTAGTTAGAAATTTTACTTCTATCGAGAGTACTGGATAATGAAAGAAGTGGGACATTGATATCAACATACATGCTTTATAAGCCATACCAGTGTACATATATTTGAAAAATATTCTTATCTAAGTTTAGATTGATATATATACAAATATTAAAATAATCACAGTCATGTATACAAATATGTTCTTTGGTAATAAGATATGCATTCCACATAGTATTTTTTCATATTTTATTTCACTTCCAATATTTCCCAATTTGAGATCTTTTGCAATTTAATAGAATTATCACACATATGATAGTTATGTATTATATAATAATAATATAATATAACCAATTCATTAATCATATGCAACCAACTTCTTCAACTGAAGTTCTTGAAAGAGCTACTCTTTTTTTCTTTCTTTTAAATCAAAGAGTAGATCTATATAATAGAAACAGAAAGTGAACCAAATAATTTGGAAATAAACTGTTTCCCTACCAAACTGCTTCTTTTCTATAAAAATTGTTTATATAATGGTCGATAATAGAAAATGAATCATATAAAAGAGAGTGTTGGTCATGAATGGGTTCTGGAGGGGTTTTTGATTTCCCGGAACTACATTCAAAAATATCGTGGTATAAGCTGATGAGTATTTTTCTGGAAGAAGAACCTTATTTTTTTTTTAATTTTTTTTAACATTTATTTATTTTTGAGACAGAGAGAGACAGAGCATGAACGGGGGAGGGTCAGAGAGAGAGGGAGACACAGAATCTGAAACAGGCTCCAGGCTCTGAGCCATCAGCCCAGAGCCTGACGCGGGGCTCGAACTCACGGACCGCGAGATCGTGACCTGAGCCGAAGTCCGCCGCTTAACCGACTGAGCCACCCAGGCGCCCCAAGAACTTTATTTTTTAACCACTTCTCAGTTATATGATTCTCTAAAATTAAATACTAATCATATATAGAAAAGGATCTATAAGTCCACAGTGAAATAGGTAGTGAAATTAATGAGACTTCAGAAGACTTTTTGTACCCAGCTGTCATCATCATACTAAACTAAGGAAAAGAATAAATTTAAGATTTATTTCATCTCTGAATTAACATTTAGACTTTCATGTGTTTAAGATTCATGATAAATGATTTTAAAATCAGGAATCTACAACTGAAACAACTTTAGGGATGTCTACAGAAGTCAGATTTTAAAATGGTTGAAATGATTGATTGTCACATCATGTGCACAATTTCAGAGATATCAAAATGACAGATCAACTGGTCTAAATTTGTCTTAAATCTTCTTTGACAGAAAGTAGAGTAAAAATAAATAACATTTAAGGATTGAACTGAAATCTTAGACGTTATATGGAGATGACCTATGTCTCCAGACAGATAACTTAATGCTTCTTAAATGTGCATTTTCACACAATGTAACTTTCTACAAAATGGTAATGCTCTTAATGTGTTTATATACAATGCAAATATATACTGCGCGCCAAGATGAGGGCATTGTGTTGCAAGTCAATAAAAGCAGCAGCATCTAACCCTGTACCTTCCAATCAGATGACAGTGGCAAGACAATATTTTATTAGAGAAATAGAACCTGTTAGAGAAATAGGTTACTGTTATGGAATGTAAGTCTATTAATGCCGTAAATTTATCTTCACATGTGTCATGTAAGATGCATTAGTACCCATTAGATGCAGGTAGAAGCAAAACATTAATGGAGCTATTGTTGATATCTTTTCACCGCAATATCCTCCCAGTCATGTGTGCAGTGCCTCCGAACAGAGCTTCCTTCTAAATGGTAGACCATTCTAAGTGATATGCAATTAAGAAATGTGCTATTCTCCCGCATTAAAGCACAAGCCAAATGCACGTTATTAGCATCCATTTCCAGTACAACTTGACAAGTGAGAGAATGTGTGCAAGAAGGAAGTGATCACTTACTTTATAATAACAGTTTAAAAAAACGATACTTACTATCCATGTAGTCAGGCTAGAGAGGCTTTCTTTCAGTTCTTTGTAGTTATCTTGACAACTCGAGAAATAAGTTCATACTTAAAGAACATTGAATTTTAGGTTAGAAAACACTGGGTATGTCTTTCAGCATTAATTTCTAGTCCTCCAACATAGAAATAAAAAAATACCTATGTTGTAAGTATGATGGGAATTATTTAAACAGTTTGGTAAGAAGCAAGTACTTTGTAAATACTATTAACATTAGTACTAATACATAATTAAACAGTTGACCTAAAAAAGTATATTTGGTCATAAAATTAACATTGGCTTTTCCCACATTCACCAATGACATTGTTTCTCCCATCTATTTATGAAATCATATATCACAAATATATTAAAGATGTAAAGTCAAATATAAAACTCTTAAAAAATATTAAAAACTTCTAAATTATTAAGTTTCATTTACTTAAGGAAAAATCTTACATCAAAATTTCATAACAGTGATGGATTATGAAGAAAACCCATTATGTTCTGCTTTAGACAAAATGATTTAGTTGTGCTTAAAGCACATAAGTCCCGGGGCGCCTGGGTGGCTCAGTTGGTTAAGCATCTGACTTCAGCTCAGGTCATGATCTCACCGTCTGTGAGTTCGAGCCCTGCATCAGGCTCTGTGCTGACAGCTCAGAGCCTGGAGCCTGCTTTGGATTCTGTGTCTCCCTCTGTCTCTGCCCCTCCCCTGCTCATGCTCTGTCTCTCTTTGTCCCAAAAATAAATAAAAACATTTAAAATAAATAAATAAAGCACGTAAGTCCTGTCTTATAAAATTTTCTAGTTTTCTGGAATTAGTGAATTTAGTTCACATATAAAAACTGGAAGAAAATTTAGGTGCACATGCTTGGTTCGGTCAGCTAAGCGTCAGACTCTCGGCTTCAGCTCAGATCATGGTCTCACGGTTCATGAAATCAAACCCCGTGTTGGGTTCTGTGCTGACAGCACGGAACCTGCTTGGGATTCTCTCTCCCTCCCTCTCCCTCTGCCCCTCCTCACTCACTCTCTCTGTCTCAAAATAAATAAACTTTAAAAAAATATTGAAAATTCATTAATGAGATGATTTACAATATACTTAACTAACGGATCCAAATATGTACATTTTATTATATCTATCCCGCTCTTCCATTAGGAGTGACTTCCCAATCCAGAGTGTTGGGGGCTGACATGTCACCAGTAATTGTCATCGTTTCTGACTCAGACTTCAGCAGCAAAGACCAAATCACATAAACTTGCCTCTGTTTTGTACACACTTCAGCAAATAATACCTATTCTATTACAGAGACCCTTGTAGATTACAGATCTCATTTAATCCTCATATTGTAACTGTCACATTACATATATAAAAAGGGTATAAAGAGGATCAGTGAGATGAGGCTTCACAAGGCTTCAAGGGTCAGAACCAGAATTTGAAATTACATTCCAACGCAAATCCAGAGTCCTGGCCATTACCCTAAAGCCGTGTGCGTCACTGCTAATCCCTAGACAATTGTGTATGCAAGGGGGAAAGGTGTCATTTTTAAAGATTCCGTAACTCAGACAAAGAATGATCTAGCTCTGTGAGAGGGAAGAGCTAAATCACTCTGTCTACACTGGTGTATCATGTTAAACACTGTCCTTTGTACGTCTAACAGATGCAACTATCTTTGTATGATATAATTAAACTTCCTTGGAAAGAGTTCAAAAGCAGCTCACATTACACTGAATTTTATAATATGGCAACTAACATTACATTAAATTTGACCAGGGTCATCATGTACTATGACAGCAAATGGAAGAAAATCACCTTGTAAGAAATCCTGTCTAACTGTCACATTTGTGTGTAAGAATATCAGAATTAAATTTGAAAGGTATTTCTAATATTTCCAATATTGTACTCAGGTTAAATACATTCTTCGTGGAGAGTAGTTAAGAGGCAAAATGTAAGGCTCTGATTGGTTAGCTACCTCAGTATTTCCCTCTACAAGCACAGCTGTGCTGTGGGCGTGTCCTTTCGTTTCTTAATTGGGGGGAGGGGGGTAGATACCCGTGTGGAAAAGACACTATATCATATAACACTGCTGCATTAATTTCGATTTGAAAAGTAAAATAAGGCAAATGTCCATAAATAAGAACCTGAATAAATTTGAGACATTCAAATTTATTCATGAAATTATACAAGCCAAATGAAGTAGATCTCCTTGTGTTTATTAAGCGAATGAAACAAGAAATAGGGGCGCCTGAGTGGCTCAATCGAATAAGTGTCCGACTTCTGCTCAGGTCACCAACTCGCAGTATGTGAGTTGCAGAGCCGGCTTGGGATCCTGTGTCTCCCTCTCTCTCTCTCTCCCTCCCCTGCTTGCACTTTCTCTCAAAAGTAAATAAACATTAAAAAAAATAAAGCAAGAAATGTAACAGTGTATATGGTTGAGAAACCATTTGCAAATCAAAAGGACACATATGCAGGCACATATGAATACAGATAAATATATAAGATATTTATCTGTGTATTTATATGAGTGTGTATCCTTTTAATTCCTCTGTCTCATTGATCTATCATCTATCTATCTATCTATCTATTGAAAGGGCGAGCCTATGCGGGCCGACTCCATCTTGTTCTGTGTCCTCCACCTTGAGTGACTATGTCCCCGACATGACCCCTTTCCCGGGAAAATCGCAGAAACCTCAGACCGCGCCTCCTCCCCTTGAGTAACCTCCCGCTCACCCGTTCAAATTTCCTGATCAAAACACGCCCAGCGACCTGCGTAACAGGACTCTGACCCTTCCCCAGCCAATCGGCCGAGGCCACGACCCTTCCCCAGCCAATCGGCTGAGGCCACAGCCATTACCTCACCAACTGCCCCTAGACCCCTATAAAACCTTTGTGCTTTTGAAACTCGCTCTCTCTCCCTGGTATCTCACCGCTGCGTCGGTGCAGGTAGGGGATTGAGCTCGAGCTAGCTCGAATAAAGGCTCTTTTCCTTTTGCATCGGACTCGGCTCCCTGGTGGTCTTTGGGGATCACGAATTCTGGGCATAACACTATCTATCTATTCCATGGCATATTGATGTACTCCGCGCATTTTTAAATATGTCTCTATACATTTTATCTATGAGAGAGAGAGAAAATATGTCTGAATACATTTAGAAGGATTTTAAAAGACTAGTGGCAGCAGTTACCTTTATATAATGAGAAGACCTAGGAGCTACGATGCCAGGATGACTCTATATCATCTCTTTATGATTTGAATTGTTCATTGTGTATAGAGGTATGCATGCTCCCATATATACACTTATGTATACATTATATATCGTGCACATATGCATGCATGTGTGTGTCTATATATATATATATATATATACATAGATGTGGTTTGTGTGTGAGAGAGAGGCACCCAAAATACCACCTGCTGCCTACCTTTCTCTCTTTTTGTTCATATCACTTGAAAACCACAAATTTGACAACAAGATAATTGTTATTTATTTCATGGTCTGATGAATTGAGTGGCTGATCTCCTGACCTGAAGCAACGGGAAATACAAAGGTGGTAAAAAATAAAGGCACAGTTACAGGCTGGGACCAGAATAAAGTACTGCCCACAGGAGGTGCTGAGACTAACAGCTGCTCAGGAGGAAACACCTGGATAGAAGAAGTGAGAAGTTCAAACCACTGCCCGATGCTGAGGCGCTCCCTGATGTGCTCTAACCGTCACCTTCTTAGTGCCAGCTTTTTACTCCAAAATAAGTCTTGCCTTTTAAAAGTTTCACTGAGAACTTCTAGATTATTCCAAAGTGATTTCACTATCTTTCCTGGTAAAAGTGTAAATAGCTCCAATTTCTGGAATGTGTTCATTAACGTGCTTAGCTATAGCATAATTTAGTATCATCTGTTGACTGTCAACTATGTATAAAGCATTTTGCTACATCCTTAGAATATACATAGACAAAGAATGACGTCCCTGAGCTGAAATTAAAGATCTTTGAAATCCAATATTATTTGACTAATTATTGTGCACGGAAAGCAAATCTTATATATGAGAGTCAGGATTTATAAAAAAATAAATAAATAAGAGAGTTTGCTAACTCCAGCACCCCCTCTAGCTCGCCAAGCTCCAAGCAAAGAAGAGGGAGCTAAGTAAGGTGGTCTCTATACCATGACTCCTAAAAAGCTGAAACTGCCCTCAAATCCAGCTGTGGTAAAGCACCCAGGAAGCAACTAGCTACAAAAACCGCTCTCAAGAGCGCGCCCTCTACTGGACGGATGGAGAAACCTCATCATTACAGGCTTGGTACCGTGGCCGTCCCTGAAATTAGATCCTACCAGAAGTCCACTGGACTTCTGATTCCCTAACTTCCTTTCCAGGGTGTGGTGCGAGAAACTGCTTCAGACCAATCTGTGCTTCCTCAGTGTAGCTATTGGTTCTTTGCAGAAGGCAAGTGAGGCCTATCTGGTGAGCTGTTTTTGAAGACACCACCCTGTATGCTTATCCATGTCAAATGTTAACAATTATGCCAAAGGCATCCAGCTAGCATGCTGCGCCCATGGAGAATGTGCTTAAGAAACCACTATGATGGAACATATTTCATTCTTTAAACAAAATTCTCGGGGCGCCTCGGTGGCTCAGTCGGTTAAGCGGCCGATTTCAGCTCAGGTCACGATCTCGCGGTCCCTGAGTTCGAGCCCCGCCTCAGGCTCTGGGCTGATGGCTCAGAGCCTGGAGCCCGTTTCAGATTCTGTGTCTCCCTCTCTCTCTACCCCTCCCCCGTTCATGCTCTGTCTCTCTCTGTCTCAAAAATAAATAAACGTTGAAAAAAATTTTTCTTCTTTTTTGTGAGCCCCGTGGGGTCAAAAAGTACCTACGCATATGGTTGCAAGTGGAAACATACCGGACAGAAAGCAGGTCTTGGCAGTTTTTCCATTTTCACTTGTGTGTGAATTTTTTTTTTATTTTCATTTTTTTAACGTTTATTTATTTTTGAGACAGAGAGAGACAGAGCATGAACGGGGGAGGGGCAGAGAGAGAGGGAGACACAGAATCGGAAACAGGCTCCAGGCTCTGAGCCATCAGCCCAGAGCCCGACGCGGGGCTCGAACTCACGGACCGCGAGATCGTGACCTGAGCTGAAGTCAGACGCTTAACCGACTGAGCCACCCAGGCGCCCCTACTTGCGTGTGAATTTTTAATATAAATGTTGGGACCTAAAGCATTAATGCAAGTCAAAATGAACAAGTCTTGGTAGTTCAACCCTATAACAATTATAAATAAACCCGTTAAATATTTTTGGACAATGCCGGCATTTGGATTTTCTTAAAACAAGTAAATTTTTTATTGACAGCAACAAAAGAAAGAAAGAAAGAAAGAAAGAGAAAGAAAGAAAAAGAAAGGGAAAAAGAATTTATATACACTAAAAAATAAACTAGTTTTATGGTTATTAAATAATTTTGTCATGGAAACATCTCTTCTCCTTTATCAGATGTACTAAAATTTAAAATATAGGGGCACCTGGGTGGCTCAGTTAGTTAAGGGTCCGACTTCAACTTCGGCTCAGGTCAGGATCTAATGGTTTGTGGGTTTGAGCCCCACATCAGCTCTGTGCTGACAGTTCAGAGCCTGGAGCCTGCTTCAGATCCTGTGTCTTCCCCTCTCTCTGCCCCTCCCCCAGTTGTGCTCTGTCTCTCTGTCTCTCTCAAAAATAAACATTAAAAAAAATTAAATATATACAATTTCACAATAATACATATATAATATTCAGCAACTAAATGCAATTTATAAACAGACATCTGAGATGGGGATGTTAGGATTGCAGAGGAAACTAGTCTATAGGGAGAAAGAATAATGGAAATAGCTAAAGTAACATTAAAGAAAAAAAAGAAAAAAAGATGCTGCTGCCCCAGAAAGATGAAATGAACCTGTGCCTTAACTCTCTGGATGGCTTTCTATTTATAGAGTTTAGTCCTTCCTGTAACTTGCCTTCTTCCTCCTCTAGAGCCCCACACCACATTCTCTCTTTTCTTACACCAGGCTAAATTTCTTTTTGATACTCAAGAAATAAAAATAACTCTGGACAATAGAAAACGGAGACTCAGAGAAACTAAGTAACTTCTCCATGGATGCCCAGCTTGTAAATGTCAGGTCAAAGATTCCAACTCCCATATTCACAGTTACCCTGTCATAAAGCTTTGCCCTGCCCTCATATCAGAAGCTCTAATAATAGCCAGTGAGGGGCTAAGTGTCTGGATTTTCACTGCAATGCAAAGCAGTAAGCATAGAGGTGTAAAGAAGTCAATTCAACTCTCTTTAAGACCTTGCAAAAGTTTCTATTTAAATACTTTTAGCATGTTCCACATGTGAGCCACAGCTTTTCACAAAGTAGTGTTATCAGATACAATCTGCATCTTTTCCTATGTTATAATCACTGCTACGGAAATACCGCTATCTAATTTAGAATTTATGTAAGAGAAAACCAAGGAAAAATTTTAAAGGTTGTGAATATTTATAATGTTTATAATGACAGGGAAAGTTGCATCAGAAAATAAGAGTTGCGGAATATTTACCCTACTGTGAGCTGGCTTTACTGCCGTTTCTGTGCAAGGAGAAGCCAGAGAAAATGACCAGCCTTATCTAACATGCTGACACAATTTTTTTTAAAGCTTCATTCCTTTAAACTATTGTTACTAATGGTGTAATAAATGGAAATCCATTGCCATAGTTTATTGCAGTGTTTTCTTGCTAAGAGGGATTCCATGATCAAATAATATTGGAAAACCTGAGTTCAATAAAGTTAAATAGGTGTTTAGTTTTATTTGATGTTGTTTTGGTTTGATTTTACTGCAGGGCTCCTCAGAGCCTTTAATATGCAAATGTGCATTGTGAAGCTAAGTAGAGTTTATCCGGAGCCTTTCCCAAATTTATTTTATGACAGAAGTTTCTCCACCTCAGTTTTTCTTTTTCTTCTTTTTGGGGGAGTAGGGAAGAGGAGGAAGAAACACTTATGTAGAAGGAGCAACAAAATGGTTGAGAATATTACTTCCCAAGAGACCTGCTCTGCCACTGACACAAGTAAGTTGGGTAACAAACAAACAAAACCAAAGGAAACCAAAACCAAACCCAAAAAGAAACAAAAAAACAAAAAACCCCACCTAACACAGAGCAGTTTCACTCCAAACTGATTCAAGCTTCTGGTTCCACCTTACCTCCAGAGACTCAAGGTCATGGAGTAAAGACTCCGCATAAGTACTTTTTTTAATTCCCCAGGTGATCATGGCCCATTGCCATAAGAGGAAATACACTATTTCTCTATCACTGTAATTATAAATCTAAACATAAACTATGAAAAATAATTAAGGGCACTGGAATCAATAAGGCATAGGAAAAGTTACATTATAAAATTATTTCTTTAAATCATGGCTTGTTATATATGCATCATTAAATAATTACAGCAAAGGGTGGAAAAATAGCAAATTTACTCTCAGTTAAAAAAAAAATTCTGCCTGAAATGAAGATGACATCTTGGAAACATTATGAATAGCATTTGATCTACAAATTAAATACGTGATGTATTAATATACTTGTTATTGATAATATAACATGTACTTTTTATAATAATAAATTGTAAATAGCTGAGGAAAAGCTATTGAAAGCTAAGGATATAATGATTTGTGTCTATATAAGCGAGGTAGGCTAGAAAATAAGGTTTTGGGTTAGATATGAAAATGATACCATATTTCATTATTAATAATCAACATACTGTACACTCTAATATCACACATATATATCTTGGATATCATTAATTACTTTTAATTACATATTTTATATAAATTATTATATATAAATGTATACCTGACTATATACACATATTTATGTGTTCATTCATTCTGTATAGAGATTCACCCCACGGCCATTATCATTAAAGCATATATTATATTTCCCTTAATTTTCAGAAGAACCCTTGGAGGTAGGTATTACTATTACCTATATTTTACAAATGAGAAAACTGTTCACAGTCATGAAGCTACTAAGTCAGACATAGTAGAAGTTTACTGCATATTTGGTGAACATATGCATAAAGAAATTCAATACTTAATGATAGATATAGAGACAGACATGAATGAAAGCTCATCTATACACTGAGTATAAGCCTTTATGTTTTTAAAAAAAATGTTTACGTAATCTATACACACAGCATGGGGCTCAAACTCACGACCACTGAGCCAGGCAAGCATCCCCCCCCCACCTTTCTTATTAATTTTTATTTTTTTAGAGTGTAAGCCTCTATCTTGTCTTAGAACCTTCTCTGCCAAAAGTCCTGTGAAAACCGAGCAAGAATCCAGATATCCTTTCATTTGTTATATAGGTGTAGGTAGTACCTTAGTTCTTAAACAAGGAAGAATATTAAAATACAGATTCCATGGTCCAACTCCAAACTGAATTAACATCCTACTAGTGAGACCTGGAATTTGTGTATTATTTATTTGTTTATTTATTTTTAATGTTTATTTATTTTTGAGAGAGAGAGAGAGACCACGGGGTGAGGGTAGAGAGAGAGGGAGACACAGAATCTGAAGCAGGCTCCAAGCTCTGAGCTGTCAGCACAGAGACCGACGCAGGACTTGAACCCACGAACCAGGAGATCATGACCTGAACCAGTTGGACTCTTCACCGGCTGAACCACCCAGGCGCCCCTGGAATTTGTCTCCTTTTAAACAGCTTCTTAAGTAATTCATATGAGGTAATTAATAAGAATTGCAAGTATGAAATTTAATGTTTGGGTCTTACTGGTACTCCATAGGAAGGGCAAAGCAGCTGCATGGACAGAAAGAATATGTTCCTAGTTAGTTTCCTTTCATAGAAGCTACGAGGTAGTAGCCATACCAGCAAGAAATGGTGATTTAGGTTTTGGGCTCTGACAGACAAAACTGTGCTGAGTCCCAGCTGTGCCATTGACCGAGTTTGTTACAGTGGGCAAGCCCCTTGATGCTTTAAAAGAGATATGCCATTTTGGTTCTGGCACCTGGGTGACTCAGTGGGTTAACTGCCCAACTCTTGATTTTGGCTCACGTCATGATTTCAGGGTTCCTGACATCCAGTCCCATGCTGTGCTCTGTGCTGACAGCGTGGAGCTTGCTTGAGATTCTCTCCCTCTCTCTCCCCCTTCCCTCCCTCCTCTCAAAACAAATAAACATTTAAAAAAAGAAGCTATGTGCTTTTCTATAAAATGGAGATAAAGGAATGTCTTATCTCATAGGGGTTTTGCGGAGCTTAAAAATGTGTTTCCTCCTGAAGGAAACAATGTCTGACACTTAATAAGCATACTATATATCTTACTATTATTGAAACATCAGAAAGTGTTAGAGATCAGAAAGGAGATAGAGCTCTGATTGGCAGTATGTCTTATTTTCCCAGATTTATTTATTTATCTTAAATGTTTCTTGTTCTGGAATAACTTTTTCTCCCTTCCCCCACCTGCACCCCCATTAAAACTCTGAGTAATCTCACCATTCTTAACAATGCCCTTTCCATGTAAGGGGAGAAAAAAACTTTGAAAAAAATCTCTATGGAAAAAAAAAATTCTGTTCTGTTTGTACTTAAAAATATGATAACTTGACTCTCACCCTCTGAGTCAATTCTAGAGTGTGTGTGCCATAAATAAACTGTTTTAGCTCAGGGATATTGAAAGTAAATATTCCGTACTCCTTGAAAATAAGAAATTTTGCAAATGCATGACAAGATTGGATTGTGTACCTAGTATTCATATAATGCACGATGCAAAATACAATTTGTAGACCTAGTTTTAAATTCAATTCTAATAAGGAAACCGATTTGACCTGTTGGGGGAAAAGTTGAAGCACTAATCCAATCACTAATCCAATCTTCATTGCCATAAAATGTAATCCCTGTTTATTTCTTTGGTACTAATGATGAGGCTAAATAACGTATATATTTGTATTTACATGTTCAGCAATCCTATGCTCTGTGCAGTGAGTGATGTTCTTCTGCCACTTGGTGGTGCCTTCCAGTTTCAGAATTTGTTTCTTGGTGGCACTTTAACACCAAGTACAAAGCAAGCTAAACAAAATCACAGCATTCCTATTGGAAAGGCTTTGCCTGAAACTGTTTAGTAATTTAAAGAACCTCTGTGCAAGTAACTGCATTTGTTAACCAGTCACAACCAGTAATTAACTCCTTTGGAGTTTTAAGTTACTTTGGGCAAAATGTCTTAGGAAGAGTACATATTAGTAGAAAGCATGCCAAAAATTTACTTAGCAGAGAATTCAATAACAGTTCTACTCTGCTAAGAGGTGCTGTAAAATTCTACTTATACAGCCAAGTACTGAATTCCTAGCAGGTCCCGTGTCATTATCATAATTACTGCATAAACACTTTTAAGGACTTTGCCTTTAGTTTTAAGCATGACTTATTTTCATAAGCCTGATTAGTTACCACACCAGCCTTGCTATGGAAAATGACATGTCCTCACTCTGAACTGGGAGTTGTTAAATCTTGATCTACATTAAGTGTATATTTATGTTGCCTTTTCTGCTGAAAGGGTGCAGCGAAAGACATCCCTGATTCCTTGTTTTTGCAATATCGGCTGGCAGCTGTAGCTAATGGGCATTCCGTTTCCTTAAAGAATTTAGCTGCGCTGTCTGGAAGCCGATTTTCTGATGCCTCCAACGTCTGGTCTAATTGATCTGTTTTAATGGAGTCTTTGTCGGTGAGAAGCGAGATGCCACCGACTAGAATGCTGGGATCTGCTACTTAATTGCCAGGAGTGAGAGACACTGAGGCTCAGAAATCTTTGGAAGTGGGCGAGGGTTGGGGGGTAATCTTGGGGCGGAGGCGGAGATGTAAGATAAAGGGATGGGTTTCACAGGAAAAAAGATGAGATTTCTTTGAGGCTCTGAGGTGCTGCACGATCACATCTCTCAAAGGAGAAGTTAAAAAGCAAGGAAGTGGGAGGAGGTTGGAGGTTAAGGTACTTAAAAGGATAGCTCGGGCACAATTTGTTTTTCTGACGGTGCCTGCCAAAGATAGATAGTCCCTGCTTTCAAAGTGTACTGATGCCTCTTTTAAGTGATTGGGGATGGACGCTAATTGCCTGTGAGATACTATCAAACACGCTCTTCTAAATTCGGGGAACCAGAAGGAGAGGGGGAAAGGCGAGATTCTAAAAAAGAGAAACAGAGATGAGGGCAAAGAAAGAAAGAAAGAAAGGGAGGAAGGTTGGAAGGAAGGAAGGATGGAAGAAAGGAAGGAAGGGAAAAAAGAGAAAGGGAAGGAAGGAAGGGAAGGAGGAAGAAAGGAAGGAAGGAAGGAAGGAAGGAAGGAAGGAAGGAAGGAAGGAAGAAAGAAAGGTAAAAAGGAAGGTGGGAGGAGGCAGAGAAGAGAAAGAGGAAAGAAGGAGGGAGGGAGAGAGAAATAGGGAGGGTGCTGCGAGAAAAAAAAAAAAAGAAAAATCCTGAATCAGTAAACAATCACACAGAAAAGAAAATTCTTCCTTGTAGGTCATCCAAAACACTGTGACCGCAATAACGACCCGGGTCACCACGGAAAAATGTTCCTCTCCATCCACGTCCCGGGAAGCTCTCGGTCCGGTTACTAGCGACTAAAATACCATTAGGCTAAAGAGTGTCTAACTGCGTGAAGAATGCAGCAGGCGGAAGGCGGGTCCCGCTACGCCTTTGCTCAGCGCCGGCTGGAGCGAAAGAAAGAAGGGCTCCGAGCGAGATAGTCCAGTCGAGTTAGACCTTCTCGCCTCCCCGGGTCGCCGGCGATGGGGCGGAGAGATCCGCTAGAGCGCGCAGGGCCGCTCCCCGCGCCGCCCGAGTGAGCCGCTCTTCTGGGAAGCCGCTTCCCGGGGGCTGCGCCCGCAACCCACCCGTTGCTGCCGCGGAGGAGCCCTTCCCGCCTCTCCCCGACCACTTGTGCGGTGCCAATCTGACCTCCGGAACACACTTCCCCGCGCCTCCCGGGCAGCCGCACTAACACGCTCCCGGCTGGAGAGGAGCGAGTGACGAGAAGGCTCCAGAGTCTGGGCTCCCCGGGCTGCGTCGGAGCTGCAGGGGGCCAGGGAGGGGAGGGAGAGAGGGAGAGAGAAGGAAGAGGAGAGAGAGCCTGCAAGGCTGGCTGAGTCAGCTTGGCGAGCAGCCTCCGGGTCGCAGGCTCCGAGGGAAACTGCTGCTGCTTCCAGGCCGGCCAGAGCTGTTCTCACACCACCGCCTCTCACCCTCTCCTGGTCTCTGCCACCTCCCCAGAGAAAGGTTCCTGGGCTCGCGCGGCGATTTCCCCAGCTTGAATCCGGATACAGGCGGCGCGCTCCCGCACGCAGGAGCGCGGGGCGCCAGCAGGACACCCTCTCCTCTGGGCCCTCTCTCCCCTCTCTGCCCTGCTGCTCCCGCTCCTCCGCCACCTCAGCCCTCGCCGGCCGCAGCTCGGAGAGACGCCACCCAGCCGCGGCTGGCACTCGCAGCCCGGGGTCACGCACTGACGAGGGGAGCTAGATCGGGGAGCCCTAGACCGGACACAGAGCTCGGGGTGGCGGGGGGGGGGTCGTGGGGCGGAAAGTGAAAGGGCAGGTGGTATATAAAGCTGTGAGAGTCGCCCACTCTGGAGCCCGCGCTTCTCCCCCGAGCCATCCCCGCCTAGCCGCACTCGGGCCAGCGCCTGGCGAGCTGGCCCATCTGTGGCATCCGCCGTCGCCTCCTCCTTGCACCTCCTCGCCGACCCCTCCCTCGCGGGACCTGCATCCCGCTCCGCCAATCAGCGCCCGCCTGCCTCTTCCCACGTGATCTCGGGCGGGCTAAGGACCTGCTGCTTCCCAAACGCCAGAGGGATGCGGGCGGCAGAGCGCGAGAGGCGGCTGCGGGGCTGTGGGGCGCTTTGACTCTCCTTCCAGCAGCCTCCTTGGACTCCTCTCCTCCGCCCTCCGGACTCCGGTCTCCTCGTGGTCCCCTGGCTTCCCAGATCCCCCTCCTTATGGCAGCAGCCCCCCGAGTCTCCGGCGCAGCTTCTCGGCGGACGACCCTCTCGCTCCCGGGGCTGGGCCGGGTCACTGGATGTTGCTGAAACTCCGGAGACCATGCGCGGGTTTGGCTGCTGCTTCCCCGTCGGGTGCCACTGCCGCCGCCGCCGCCTCTGCTGCCGCCGTCCGCGGGATGCCCAGTAGCCCGCTGCCCGGCCCCCGCGATCGCGTGTTCTTCGGAAGCCGTTTGCTACTGCAGAGTTGCGCGAACTAGTCATGGTGCTGTGGGAGTCCCCGCGGCAGTGCAGCAGCTGGACACTCTGCGAGGGCTTCTGCTGGCTGCTGCTGCTGCCGGTGATGCTACTCATCGTAGCCCGCCCGGTGAAGCTCGCGGCTTTCCCTACCTCCTTAAGTGACTGCCAAACGCCCACCGGTTGGAACTGCTCTGGTAAGTCCACCACCCCAGCGCCCGACCCCCTTCGGCCCCGCAGAGGGGACGCGTTTCCAGCGCAGACCAAGCCCACCTTAGTGCGTCTCCTCAGCCCCGTGCCTCTTACTGCCCCAAACCTCCCGGACGACCGACCTCCACCCCGAGGAGCACTGGGAACCTTCCAGGCCGCTGCGGAAGCTGGGGCGGGGGGGGGGGGGGGGTGACGGGGTCTGGGGTGGGCAAAAAGTACACGTGTAGGAACTTTTTGCATTCTTGCCCTTAGAGCGGCGGATATTTTAAGAAATACTGGACGGGATGGTTTTGTGGATCCACCGAAATGAGCACCAGTCCTTGGGGGCTGGGGGGGTGGGGGGTGGGGACTAAAACAGAACCTTTCCATCATGAAAGGAAAAAGTCTAGCTAAAACGAGCGAGAAATAACTTTATGGGAAGGAACAAGCGAGAAAGCGATAAATCCAAGAGTGACTGCAGGGGAAACACTGATTTCTGGCAAAAGTGCCATGGGGTGCCCTGGTCTTGCTTTCAAGACCAGGTCACACGGATTCTAAAGGAGCTTGGGGTTTAAGAGAATCAATCTCTCTCTCTGTCTTCCCCTTTCTCTCTCCCTTTCCCTCTCTCCGTCTCTTCCTCTCTCCCACATCCTCCTTCAAAGACGTGTTTTTGCAGCCCAGAGATGCTTCTCTCTTGCCTCCCCAAGCTCCTGATGGGGAAGGGAAGTTGAGAAAAGAATCAGTCGTCGGTCTCCCAGGCCTGGGTGGGCATAGCCGAGGCGGGCAGGCTCCTGCGGGCGGGCGGAACCGACCCCGGGCTGACTCCATTTCTGGGCAAGCTTCCTCCGAGTGGGTCCGGCGCTCTTCTTGCTTGCCGGGGTCCCTTCAGAGTCTGAACGCGAGAGCTTGGCAGGCTTTGCTCAGCCGAAGCCTCCTAAGTACATAGGGCCTGAGGATGGGAGTTGCTGTACTCCGGGCTGGCTTTGCATTTCAGTGTGACAGCCCAGAGTATACTGGGCGGGATTGTGGTGTGGTTTCATTGGCATTTTAAATTGCATTCACATGCCTGGGTATTGTCCCCTAGGTCTGGTCTGTTCTAGTTTTAGCAAGCGTGCATGTAATTTTTCATCTTCTGTAAATATAATTCTGCTGTAGTTAAATCTGGCTCTGAACAAAGTGGCTTCCAGGGATGTATGTAAGCTGAAGTGTGTGTAACTTTGGAGAGGTGGGAATGGCCAACTGTAACTCATAGGATGAAAGAACATGTAGTCCTAGGTTGTTACTGCCATGAGGAACATTATTATGCATCATGATAGTTTGTGCTTTTTTAAAGACAGGTTGAGATTTGCACCCGGTTAGATTTGGGTCAATAGATTGCCTTTGTTCTGTTTTTGGCAATTTCTAACTTTGGTATTTTTATAAAATTTAGCATGTCTTCTTTAACTTATTCCTGGTTCATGGGCGCATGTATGTTATTTTTGAAAAGCTGAGTTCCAGTTTTCAGGTGTCTGGTCACTTTTTTAGGTGCTTTATCATAGGGCTATGAAACAACCTGTGCTTGAAATGAATGGTCACAGCTTTGTAGACCAACATGCCTGGTTTGCTTCATCCCAAGTACAGTATCGCTTTAGGAAATAACTAACTTAAATGGGAAATTGAGGTTGGCAATCAAGAGATGTACTATGAGCCGGATATCTTAAGGAGATTTGCAGAGACTAAAGAGAATAAACTTGTTTTCAAGGCAGGTTTTCAAGAACCTGGCACCCCCCTCCACCCTGTTAACTTAGAGGTGATCAATCTTCATTTGAGCCAGACAGACCATCACAGAAAACACTGTGCCTGTTTATCTTTATTATTGGGGCTTTTTTTCCTCTTTGTCTGGAGAAATTCCAAATAAGGGGTTGCTTCAGACCTTAAGGCAAAAGAATGGTTAAGGATGGAAAAATGGTAAAATGACATTCAGAGACCATCAACAGCTTTTTTCTAAAATGTAGGCTTGGGGGGGGGGTCATAAACTGTACTCTACTTAATGAGAAAAAAAAATAAAGAAGCTGGGGATCAAGTTATAAACCTTCATTCACTGCTGCCAGTATTAACTCTGGCTAAAATAAAATAGCACAATCAAAAGAGAATATTAAAAGATAATTCATTAAAAAAGAATTGTGAAAAAAAAGAAATGAATATTGATCACTTAACTAGATTTTGGAGGTTATCAGTAGAGAATGACCTTGCAGTACAGCTGTGGTTAATGGAATAAAAATTTAGAGCAATTCTTTTAAAGCTGCAAGATAGTGCTTTTGTTGTGGTTGTTTTTAAAATCTGTAACATCTTTAAATGACTGGAATATTTTCTTTAAATTTGAGGTTATGATGACAGAGAAAATGATCTCTTCCTCTGTGACACCAACACCTGTAAATTTGATGGGGAATGTTTAAGAATTGGAGACACTGTGACTTGCGTCTGTCAGTTCAAGGTAAGAAGCCTGATATTTGCGTCTTCTTCTTCATTGATGAGACTACAAAGAAGGGATCTCCCTTTACAAACCATCACTTGGCAATTTATAGCTGTGCAAGCTAAGAGGAAAGCTGGCACCAAGCAAAAGTGTTGTCCTGCCAACAGAGCCAACGGATGTCAAAAAGACATAGCTTTTTGGAGAAATGTGTATGCCAGAGTTATAAATGCCACTGGAGGTAGAAAGCTTCAGGTTGTTCCTTTGATGTGTCAGAAGCAAATTAGGTTTATGTGTCCCATCTAGCAAGAATTTTATAATTCAACAACTGCTGGGGATAGTAGCTACAACAATCAATGGATAAGAAGTGTGGATTTGTACTTTTGTTCTTTTTGATTGGGGCTGTCATTTTTTTTTTTTTTTATCATACTGCTCTGTTTTAATGGCCTTGGGTCTTATGATCCTGGCAATCCAGTTAAGTTTTTAAATGAACTCCTTATTAGCGTGACTTCAGAACTACTGTGCTAGTTTTGGAAATCTTGGAACTTATTAATATATATCAACTTTTCATGGGTATCACGTTGAATTACAGCTAGATCTCCCAAGAACCCGAAAGAGTGCAAATAGCTGCAGGTCATTTTATGAATGTTAGGAAGATGGAGTTTGCCTCATGTTAAAAGAATAAATAAAATAATTTTTTTGTAAATAGAATGGAGACTGTAGCACTTGTATCATCAAAACTACATTATGTGTATCTATTGAAGATAGAACTCATGTCATTATTATAGCCATCATCTAACAAATGCTTTATACCACGTAAATTATAAGCCCTCTTTTCTCTCAGAATGTTTACATAAGCATATGTACCCTCAACTACCACAGCTATTGTATTAATGTCTTATATTCACCTTTGAGTGTTGCTGAATTCCTTTTGTAAATACACATGAAATCTAACATAAGGTTCAACCAAGAAATACGTGCATAAACAAAACTATATAAGTGAGATCAGGTAAAACTTTTCCCAGACTGGGTAAGCAAAACTAAAAAAATAAGAAAAAAAATGTTACAGAACAAATGAAAACATTAAAGTGAAATTCAGGTCTAAAAACTTGTTATAGTATGCAATATTTAGAATTGTTGATGAAATTAAATATTTTGAATTGAATTTGACCTCCCAGTGAAAGAGATAAGGGAATTCAGATTTAAATATAGTTTGAATGGTTTGTAGATAAGTTAAAAGCTTCTTGCAAATTATTTTCTTCTTTCTAAGAAAAGCAATAAAACAACTAATATTTGCAAAGTGCACCACCTCCTGGTGGGTGAATATTGCTGTGACCACACTACAGTCTTTCAGACCATATTATAGTGTTAGAAACATATTTGTGCATATTTAATATGCATGTGACACGAACCTCTAAGGTCTCCAGCCGCACTAAACAATGTAATTATGTTTTTTCAATGAACTACATGGGAGAGGTAGAGCATGAAAACTCTCCAATTCATACTTTCCCCAAATGTTACGTTTGGACAAATCAGTAATTAAAGGCCCAAAGGATTTTGTGGATTTTCCCCCTTACAGTTTGTGATTCCCATAAATTGGTCTTACTTTCATGACCCAGGGTAGGCATAAGAAGTGAATTCATGAGCAGTATAAAATGAACCAAAAAGAATGTTCCTCAAAGGAAAAACCATAATTCTAACAAGATTTCGACAAGAGAAAAATAATGGAGTTCACAAAATTCTAAATGGGTGCATGCTACTACAAGGAAATGTATAGTTTTCTTATTAAAGAAACTGTATTCAGTTTTCAGGTTCCACAAAGGGTTTTGGTAAAACTTTTTATCAACAAAAATATTTGTGCTTTTCATGTTTTGGTCAGCCAGTTACATTTGTCATTAATTTAAATAATTGTTCAGTGGAATTGATTGAGGAGAGGGCAATGAAAACAAGTTTGAATAAGAAAATAAATGTGTTTTTTTAATGCCTATAGTATTTAAATTTACTACTAGATTTTACTGCTATTAGCTTATGCTTTGTGACAGATGTCAGTCTGTCAAGAGAAAATAAACATTCCCTTCATGGAAAATTTAGACTCTATACATACTAAGACTGTAGAGTGGCTGATTTAGGTTCAAGATCAAAGAAAATGCACAAGTTGTGCAAAGAATAATAAGATATTTTAGGCTAAGAGTATCTTGATTCATTCCTTTCTAGTACATTCCAATGAATTTGAGGTTTTGGTGTGTGTGTGTGTGTGTGTGTGTGTGTGTTTTCCCTCCATATAAGGGAGATAGATGTCTTGATAATCTATTTTCCTATATCCTAGTCTAAACTAGCTGAGGTTATCTACTCCTAGTCTCCTGTGTTTATGGATACAGTCACAAATTCTTTCATTCAAATTAGAATGTGAACGATGGTCATTCTGTCTGAGAGATAAATTTCAAAGGGAAGCGTGGGTGTGATCTGTAGTTTGCCAACTTGGATTATTATTGAAGCACTAAAGAGAACATGTATTTGCCTTCACTTCTCTTAGATGATCTAAAATAAACATAGGGGCATCTGGGTGGCTCTGTTGGTCAAGCATCCAACTCTTGATCTCTGCTCAGGTCATGATCTCACTGTTTGTGAGATGGACCCCCCACATTGGGCTTTGTGCTGACAGGGTGGAGCCTGCTTGGGATTCTCCCTCTGCCTCCCTCCCTGTGTGCCTCTCCCCTGCTCCTGGGCGTGCTTTCTCTTTTCTCTCCCTCTCTCTCTCAAAATAAATAGATAAACATTTAAAAAATTAAATTAAATTAAATTAAATTTAAATTAAATAACACATTCTACCCTTTACTTGTCACAACTGAGTGAGTTAATTGTTTTATCCTCCTTTTACCGATGAGGTAATTCAGGCCCATTACCATTATTAAGTGGTGATCTTAAAGTAAGAACCTAGGTCCTTTGACACCAAATCTCATTTTTTCCCAGGACATTATACATGCAAAAATACATGAAAATATCAGTAACAGCAACAACAATACCAAATTATTGTAGACAATTCAATATCACAGGTAGTACACCTGAGTTTTTGGTGATGATATGAGTTCCAGAAATGGCCTGCAGCCTCATTTCTATCTAAATCCCAGATGACATGCTGATAAATCTTCTGATAAATCAGTTGTGGAGAGGAAAATTTAGAGACAGTTGGATGGATGGATAGGTGGATGGAAGGAAGGAAGGATAAAGTAAGAAGAGAAGGAAGGAAAAAGGAAAGGAGGGAAGGAGGGAGGAAGGACCATATGCAGTTTTTCATAGATAGCACTGGTCATACAATGACCAGTTATCAGTTTGTAATTCAAAAATATGATGAAGTTCTGCTTTTCAGATATTAAATGTTTTCATTTAATAAGCACGTTTTAGATCCGCAGTTCTTCCACTTACTAGGACTGCATAACAAATTGCCCAGAACTTAGTGACTTAAAAATAATGAACAAAACAGGTGAACACAAGGGAAGGGAAACAAAAATAATATAAAAACAGGGAGGGGGATAAAACAGAAGAGACTCATAAATATGGAGAACAAACTGAGGGTCGCTGGAGGGGTTGTGGGAAGGGGGATGGGCTAAATGGGTAAGGGGCACTAGGAAATCTACTCCTGAAGTCATTGTTGCACTATATGCTAACTAATTTGGATGTAAATTTTTTAAAATAAAAAATAAAATAAAATAAATAATGAACGTTTTTTTTTTGTTTTTTTGTTTTTTTGGTTTTTTTTTTGCTCATGAATCTACAATTGGACAGGGCTTGATGGAAATATCTCATCTCTGCTTCCCTTGGCATTAGCCGAGGAAGGGAGAGAACTCAAAGGCTTGGTTCTGTACTCTCCTCAGGGCTCTCACTCATAAGTCTATCAACTGGAGACCTGGGTCCTCAATGTGGATCTCTCTGTGTGTGTTAGTTTGGCCTACCTCATACCACAATGGCTGGGTATTAAGGGCAAGTGTCCAGAAAGAGAGAGAGAGCCAGACAGAAGCTGTATCCTTTAATGACCTAGCCTGAGAAGTCACACAGAGTCACTTTCACCATAACCACAGGCTTGCCCACCCTTAAAGTCGTATTTTCTTTCATTTAAAGAAATGTAGTTACAGAGAAGAGAAAGTTGCTTATTGAATGATCAAAGGATTGGGACATGTGCAGGTTTTTTATCTTTTTCTTTTTTGGAAGAGAAACATACCATATCCTAAGCCATTATTCTTAAGCCTTTGACAACTGGGAATATAACAAGAATTCACTTAACATCTGTGGAGTGCCTTCTACATGCCAGATTCCATGGAAAGTGCCAACAATCTAGAAAATGTAAGTTATACCTAGCTTCTAGATGCTGAAATCTCAGCTAAAAGAAATCTTCATTAACCAAACAAGCAATAAATCATATGAAAAAACTTCTCGCATACATTTTTTGTTCATTTGTAGTAAAATGAATTCCATATATTCTAGAGTGTCAAGTCATTGAACCCACCAGTGTGATATGTAGCTACTTTCTTAAGCAATGTGGACACTTTGGAGCAAAACCATTCCACTGGAAAACACATATTTGGAAAACAAACTTAAGATTTTTACAACATCTTAAGAAAAATAGGATCACTGTTCCCCTGAGAGGAGGTTTGTACAACACATACATTTATGGGTCTAACCATCTGGGCCTGAGTCTTGTTTTTTTTCTCTTACCAGCCAACTATGTGGCCTTTAGCAAATCACTTAACGTCTGAATCTGTCCCTTCATCTGAAACTGAGCAGTATTATGATTACCACTAAAAAGTATTTCCAATAATTTGGCATATTTTAACATAGTACTTAGCCTATTTTTATGTACCAGGGTATCCTGTTTTCCTTTATTTCTTTAATTTTAGACACGTGTGTTTAGTATCAGCGTTAGACGGGGTGTCAGCTGTACTCAAAACAATACATACCATGAGAGACAAATAGTTAACGTTTCTTTTCCTACATGGATATTCCCAAGTATTTTAGAAACATGACTCTGTTAATCCTCCTAAATGTCCTAGTTGACCACTTCAGATGGGGAAACTGAGCTATAAGCTTGTTAAATATTTAACTGTTGAGTGATGTCCACAAGGTCCTACACCGAGGCAGTGAGAGAAATTGGAGAAATGAGGACCAGACTTGCACTCCTGAGGCTTAAGGATTTAGAGTATGCTTCCTCCTTGCATTATTCATATTAATGAGTGCAAGTCGTGGTACTAAAGGCCAAAAACATCGTGCTGGTAATCTACAGTTGAGCTCTCTTCAGCTCCATACAAATCTCCCTTTTGGCTTGTGCATGGAACTTGGCAGCTCTGTTTTTAGCACTGTTCACATTTGGCTTACTGCGTCCTTCAGAAGTGGCATAGGAACACTTTATCAGTTTATTCCATATTTTAAGATGCATATCGGCATTGTGTTCTAGCACTTGTCAGAGATAATAAATACTTCCCACCCCTCACCCCCTGTCCGCTGACTACATCTGAATATTCTGCAGAAGTAGATGAGAAAGATAAATAGAGAGGTTCCAGGGGTTGGAAAGAAGAAAATGTGGACCCAGAGTAATGTAAGCAGGTTTGAAGGTGGAGATTAACAGGTAGCCAAGGACAAGAATGCCAGAACCTGAGCATGAGAAGCCAACTAGTCCAGCCATCACACTAATTTTGATTACCTTCTGCCTACTGAAAGTGTCAGCAAGACTATGTCACCAGTTGTTCACTTCTCTCAGATCTCTCTTCCATGTGCTCAGATACCATTTTAATGTCAATGGTTCCTCATAAATCCTCCCAGGCCATGTTTCTGACATGAGCACCATTTATGTGGTACTACGTCAGTTCTGCTCACTGGAAGATTGACCTATGGTAGGTCAATTCTGAGATGTAAGTTAAAAAATCCACATATGTTGGGGCACCTGGATGACTCAGTCAGTTAAGCATCTGACTTCTGCTCAGGTCATGATCTCACTGTTTGTGGGTTGGAGGCCTACATTAAGGTCTGCACTGACAGTGCGGAACCTGCTTGGAATTCTGACTCTCCCTCTCTCTCTGCCCCTCCCCTGCTCGCTCTCTCTCTCTCTCTCTCTCTCTCTCTCTCAAAAATATGAAAACATTTTGAAAAATGCGTATATATTTTAGAAAGGTTGTGGAAGGCAGCCCTTATATAGGTTATCACCTGATCAGAAGTGAATACCTATTTAAATATCCTCATTAGTAAAAGGTTCTAATGAAGTTTAAATATAATCACATAGGATAGGGGTGCCCGGGTGGCTCAGTTGCTTAAGTATCCGACTTTGGCTCAGGTCATGATCTTGTGGTCCGTGAGTTCGAGCCCCGAGTCGGGCTCTGTGCTGACAGCCTAGAGCCTGGAGCCTGCTTTGGATTCTATGTCACCCTCTCTCTCTGTCCCTTTCTCTCTCTTTCTCTCAAAAATAAATAAACATTAAAAAAAATCATTAAAAAATATAATCACATAGATAGACTGAGTCTGGGAGCCAACAGTATAACTGTGAAAAGGAATTACTGCATAGAGAGCTTCCAGAATATGTAGATTAGAAATTGTAGAAGTGCAGAAGATTTCTAAAATATGTCATATTTAAAATATTTAAATGATTTTAATCACATGTAAGTAATTTCTAAATAGATGTGATTTAATACCTAAATCATCATGTTAGCAATTATGAAGATCATAATATGAGTGTCATACAATTTGGACTTACTATTGGGAGAAAAGTGTATCACTATTAATAAGTTCTATTTTAGTTTTCCAGTAACAGATACAAAGCAAGACTCATAAAATAAGACTTTTTATTTCAGAGAACATTGATTTATCCCATTTTATTTATAAATTACTAGGGTGATTAAGCCATTTTACATAAACAAAAAGAGCAAGAGTTAAATGGTTGATTGAGAGGGAGAAAGTACAGATATTCTAAGAAAATAGAGTAAAAAAATAAATTTCAGTTTTTTTTATTATAAGATCGTAACCTTACTGAAAATCTGTTCTTTTTTTTTTTTGGCATAAATCTTTGAGTCGAATTTAACTTATGATAGCGTTTCAGGTTTATTATCATATACATTAAAACTTTCCTAGCCACCTCACCAGATCACTGGTTAATTTTGTATGTACAAAATTATGTATGTACTTACAGCCATGAGAAATCCAAATCTTTTAGTAAGAACTAGAAACAGAAGAGTGTTTCCACATGCATATGTATGTATGATTTGCTTTACTTAGTTTCTAGCATAGGTGGGTATTTATAAGTAATCATCGTGGTTATTATGTTTGT
Organism: Acinonyx jubatus; assembly: GCF_027475565.1. NCBI lineage: Eukaryota > Metazoa > Chordata > Mammalia > Carnivora > Felidae > Acinonyx > Acinonyx jubatus. Next base: position 176,021,856 of record NC_069381.1, on the reverse strand, counting down.
TACAATTAAACAGTGAAGCATCAGTAGTAGTAATCATGAGATAATCACATCTCTAGTGTAATTAGCAGGTATAGGACACAGCCAAATATCTCTAATGCCTTAGAGTGTGATTATATTACAATGAGTATACCCTGTAGGTTGCCTCATTTACATTGTAAAATGTGTACTTTTTTGTAATGAGGTTGTTTTAAAAATGAACTTTTCTTTTTATGAAATATATATTAATAGTCATACTTTTCAATAATCAATTAAGTTTACATATATATGTTTTACATACTTATCAGTAAACCTTTCTTCAATAGTTACCGATTTTTCCCTTGTATTCCATTTGCTGTTTTTTTTCTTGCACTATATCTGTCCATATCTGATGATCTAAAGATACATGACAAATGAATTAGTAATCCAAATGTCTTACCCAAATATTTAGAAATGTGTAAAGATTAAAATTCAATAGAGAAAAAACATAGTAAGGCGTAACTGACTTCATTGGTATTGCAGCTATATACTTCTGCTCCAAACACGGATAGGCATTACTTATTTTTAATAACGTGAATGTTGTAGCGTGTTTTGATTCTTTCCACCAAGCCAGATGGACATATATCTGAAAAGCAGTATTAAATAATGTTGATACATTTTTTGCAATATCTTTTTACAATTGCTTGTCCAATCACTTTGTTGGAATTACCTGATCAATTCAGAAGCTTTTTGTCTCCCCCCGTCCCCCATCTGAATCAAATGACTGATTGGCCCGACTTGACATTACTTTTCTGTATCTTTGAATGATGCCCTTGTAAGGTCAAAGACTTAATGGAAATGATGGGGATTACTGAAAATGAAAACAAGTACTTTCTTTTGCAAATGATTATTTCTGTTCAAGGTCTCAAAGGTATGCAGACTCCAGTAGTAACCATATGCTTATATCTGTGTGTTCCCCAGTGCAACAGTGACTATGTGCCTGTGTGTGGCTCCAATGGGGAGAGTTACCAGAATGAGTGCTACCTGCGACAGGCTGCATGCAAACAGCAGAGTGAGATACTTGTGGTGTCTGAAGGATCATGTGCCACAGGTATGTATATGATCCTAAAGACTCCGAGACCTTTGGGAACCTTTGCTTTTCCTGTTATGTTATCTCCAGATAAATCATTCAGACTCTGTACTGGCTGGATAAGCCTCTTACTCTTTCGCACAAGGCATGCATTATTCTTATTTTTGCCTCGTTTACATTTCGAATCACTTATGGAAGAAAGAGAAAATCTACCATAAGCATGTTGATTTTAATACATATGTTATTTAATGAAGTGCAGACAGTTGAATAATATAATTAGAGCTCTAGATTTACTGCCTATGTGCCAAATATAGAGAAACTTATCTAAGCACGGATAAAGTTGGTTTGTTTGTTTTGAACAATAGCATCATCTGCCAGAGGGCAGTTTTGCAGATCTGGGTTTGAAAGTGGAAGTTTGGGTAACCTCAGCAGCACTAGAAAATATGAGCTTCCTTCAAAAGTGAAAACACAGAATCGTGCCAGGAAAAGTCTATTTTAATGGAAAGATAACAACTATTAGATAGATCACACGTATTTTGTAGATAACAGGTGTTTTTCTATTCTAGGGAACTTTGTACAAAGTCATGTGTATGATGGTTGGGTCAGGATGGTAAATGAGCAAGGAGAAAGTCTTGTATTCTTTAAAAGATTATTTTAAGTCTGTTGATGGCTGGTAATTGATTGTGTTCCAAATTGTACCAGTGACTAGTAAAGTTCCTAAAAACTAGCAGAAGAGAATGATATTATTACTCACAGATGATGATGTAGGCTTTTTTGTTTTGGTTTTGGTTTTTAAGTAATCATTTCTGTTATATGATTCTTTCCCTCATTATGTGAACGTCCTTCCTGGTGCCCCACTTACCTCTTATTTGCTAGAGCAAATAGATCATTGCCACTTCATCTAAGAAGTAACGAATGAAAATGACAGCAACATGTGAGAGGCATTGGACTTGCTTCCCCAGTAGGGAGGAAGGAGGGCCAGCATGGTACTATCATAGTAGAGATGGGGGAAACAGAAAGAAAGACAGGGAGCAAACTAAATATGAAAAATCAATCTGCCATACCTATGGAGAAAATTTAAAGTGATATGTTAAGACGAATCAAATGGGGGAAAAAATGGAACCTCTGACTCTTAGAAGCCAAGAATGTTGGAGGCAAATACCAGAGAGTACTGAGAAAAGGATTTATCTGTTCAAGATCATTTACCTTATCAGTCTGTCTCTGACAGTAGCCAAATGAGAGTCAGTGGGCAGTTATAATAAAGAATCATTAAGTTATGGTATGGCTAGGAACATTTGGTGCCATAATCTTTCTTTCTTACTTGCCAACCTCCAACTTCTTGTAGGTTCAGGCAAGCACATTCTCCTGATTCACACAAATCTTTACATTCTAGTTCCTAATGTATTGTTTATACTATGAAAATAAAGAGTGAGCCAAGTAGAAAATTTAATCGCAGTTGAGTAATCCATACCTACCTGATTCGCATACTTAGATTTCTGTAGGGTTTAATTAGTAAGCCAATCTTGCTGAATGTTTCCCATTGACTTAAAAATCTAAAAGGTTTTTGATCTGAATAATGATGGAGGGACCAAAGTAATTTTGATTAGCCAGGTCTGACTGTAAATAAATTAGAGTTCTGACTTTTGATCTAAAAGAAATTTTCCTTCTTTGTAGATTTTCCATTTATTTTTAAAATGCTATTTGACACTGAATAGAGGTGGCAAGTTGTGATCTCTAGGAATAAAATCCAGTAGAAGATATAACTTTATTACATTTCATTGAACCTACCTACAAATCTTTTTTTTTTTTTTTGGTCCAAAAAATGGTTTCCTATTAGGCAGTCTGCTCAATAGTCTCACTCTCAGTTTTTTGTGTTATAAGAAGTGCATTGGCTAGGAGTTCAAATTTTCAAGTTCAACAGCATGACTTCTTAGGTGTTTTTGTCTCATCAATAAGGATTTAGTAGACTGCTTGTCTCTGGTTTGCCAAGATGGCTTATTTTATATTAGAGAAGCCTCAAAACTTTTCATCACTATTTCATAATAATGCCATGGACCTGTGGTTATTTTTTCCATCTACTCTTCCTTTCTTCCCTACTTACTTGATTTGGGTCTAATAAAACAAAAATTGTCTTAAAGATCATGTCCCTTCACTTTTTAGGAAGATACATGGGAAATACAAGCCAATATACTGCTGCCATTTTTTTCTTTTCCCAAACCATGTGTATTTATTAGAAAACCTATAAATGAATAGGCAAGATGTTTACTCAAAACCTTAATTTTTATGTTCCAGGCACAGTGATAAGCATTTAAAACACACTATTGTGCAGTAAGCCTCAAAACAACCCAACGACATAGACATTACTACACTCATTGAATAGAGGACAAATAAGCTTAAGGTTACATAACATTCCTTATGCTATCAAATGAGTAATGTTTGGAGATTTGAATCTGTAAGCTTTTACATATTTCCTCTTATGTGACTATAAGGATAAAAAGCTGAATAAGACATGGTTCTTGATTTTAAAAAGTTTACAGTCTTCAGAAGAAACAAGAAGCTGTACACATTTAACTAAAACATATAGAATATATTCGTGTTATAATATAACAACCTGTTAGGCTCTGATACTTATAAGTAATACTGAATTAAGCTTTAAAATTAATTCAAATAAATTTAGTTCAAATTTTAGCTGTGAAAGTATGTAAACATTGACCATTCAAGCACTGTCCTATCCAAAAGTGATGGTGCCATGAGTTCTGATGGTCAGTTCAGTTGACAGCACTATTCTACTATGGAGATGAATGCATCAGCCTTTGTTGATCTGTTACCATTAAACAGAGAAGGCATATGATTAAAATCCTTACTTGGTCATACATTTAGTAAGAAGGGTTTTTCTTATAAATTGTTTTACCAGTTAGCTTGCCTTAAGGAAAGACTCTGCTGGGCTAAAGACACAAGTTAATAAATGACTTGGCTTTCTGACTTAATACAGTGTTAGACTCTATGAATTTAGTGAATATGAGTCTCCACCAAGGCTGATTATTTAAACTACTACTCCTTCAGAAGTGCCATTTGATATCGTTCTTGAATCATTGAGATTTCTGTGTGAGATGAGGGCATTTCAGACAAAGAATACCAGTATTAGTCTTAATCCCCAGTATTAACATTAAAAATACATAACCAAATGTATTTAGAATGAAAAGAAGTGGAGCGCCTTGGTGGCTCAGTCGGTTAAGCGTCCGACTTTGTCTCAGGTCACGATCTTCCCGTATTTGAGTTCAAGTGCGCGTTGGGCTCTGTGCTGACAGCTCAGCTCAGCTCAGAGCCTGGAACCTGCTTTGGGTTCTGTGTCTCCCTTTTTCTCTGCCCTTTCCCTGCTTATACTCTGTGTCTCTCTCTCTCAAAAATAAGTAAACATTAAAAAAAAATTTTTTAGAATGAAAAGAAGTGGAGAGGCAAAAGGAAGATGATGTCCACATTTAAGAGGTAGAACCAGATGGAAACTCAATGGTCTTGACTCCCACCTAGAAAACTGACTGTCCCTTGGAACTGAGTTGTCAGAAATCGACACCTTTGATCAACTGTAATTATGTAGGAGGGAGGGGAGAGAAGAAATGGAGAAAGAGGAATGTCGAAGGCAGGGTATCATTTTTTTTTTTTTCCTGCCAGCATCACTTAGGGTGTATGCAATTTTAAGCACAAAGACAAAAGTCACTCTTCTATTGATTTTAAAAACAAAGGATGAAGTTGGTGGCAGATAAACTCATCCACAATTGTGGTATTTGGAAAACATATTAGCAATTACATGAAAAGATAATCATCTATAAACTGTTTTTTTTTCTTTTTGTGTATATGTGATGTATAATAATATGCCTTAATTATGAGTTTATTTGCCACATGTCTTAGCCTGTTTAATTTCTGAATCTCACTCTTATAAGCATTTTGTTTTCCTTTTTTTTTTTTTTTTTTCAGTTAATGGCACCAAATTCATCCTGGTTAAAATAAAAATATGAGAGATTTTACATAGTCCATTTTAGGAATTGTATCAAAGCTAGATAATAGTTTTTCTTACAAAGTTTAAGAATGAAAATAATAGAGAATTTATTTTATAAGTTATATTATACAAATTAAATTAAATTGATATGAATATATAGTTTCAGGTTAAATATTAGTAATTTTCTCCATTATATGATTGTTTTAATGAAGAAAGTAAACGTGAACTAAATAAAGTCATAAGTAGTTTTTGAATATGTTTCCAAACAAAAACAAAGTATTTCTTTTTCCCCCAGATGCAGGATCAGGATCTGGAGATGGAGGTAAGAGTTACCTTTTTATATATTTGAAGACTTACCTGTAGATATTATTTATGGGTATTAACTTATGTATTTGCCATTACAGATGTCTGATACAAATTCATCTTTTTCATTTTAGGAAAAGGGAAAACAAAGTATCATTCTACTTATTACATAAATGTGTATACATGCAAATATTTTGATATACTTATGAATCATACTTAAGAACATCTCATCTAATCTTTCTTGTTCATTCATTTGTTTGTGCCTGAGTTATCTTTAAGAGAGATATGCATTTCAAAAATTCCTAAAGGAAGCCTCCAAGGACATTTAGCAGGGCAGAAAGAACTCATGAGAAAATTACTTAAATATTGAGATTTTAAAATATATAATATTGTCCTAAAATACCAGGTATTGGGATTAACACATACATAACTATCATGTAAACAAGATCTTATTTATCACATCAATAATTTGAAACTGAAGGAGCTTTAGTTCATAAAAAAAGGTAAAAAAGATAAACAAAATATAAGCCCATGAAAATAAGATATTAGGTTTACTTCTTTGGCTAAATTAATCTCTATTATTTTTACTAATGTAAGACGTGTTTTCATTATTAAATTATGTGTTTAAGGAAGTATGCAAAAGAGAGGTGGAAACTTTTAAATTGGATCTGATGTCAAATAAGCCTTTATTTATGAATTGAATATTCATTGTAAATATCCCAAAATGTTTTTTTCAAATGAAATCCAAACAAAATTCCACCTTTATGGACAACAAGAAAAAAAAAAGTTAGGTATAATTTCAATAAGAATAATAAAAAGAGAATGTATAAAAACATACATTCTTGAGGCCTTGCTTCAGCTGTATAAAATGATCAAATGTATGATTCCAAGTCAATTTTAGTGTTTAAATGCAGAATTTGATGAAAGATGAAGAAAAGAAGGCCTTGGGTTCAAGAAAGATCTAACTTATCACACTATCTAGTTTGGGTAATACTTCAAAGATTTATCAAGTTGCTTTATGTAATGAAAGTCTTATTAGTTTAAGTAATACCCGGAGAACACAATTACAGCAAAATATTGGAGAGCAATTTTTCCCATAAAGGCTAACACTGAACAGAAGTCAAGATTTAGTACCATGAGAGCGTTAAGATGTATTTAATGTCACATGACATTGAACAGTCATTGGATGTCAGGACAGTCTCTCACTACTTCTAAGAAATTGTTTTCTTGCCAGCCTCTCTGGCTGATTAATATAGTGTTCCTAAGAAAGCTTCTCTAATTATTTGGAAAGAAGAGCTTAGAACAAATTAAATAGTAAAGAGAAAAAGAAAGGAAAAAGTTGCTTGAGTAGATATTTCACCATTAGAATATTAAGGAATTAATCAGTTTTAAAAGTGTTGCTTTTGGGAGGAAGTAGTTCGTATGCAAAATTCTGTTTATTTCCCAGCTATATTTAGTCTTTATATATAGATTACCTACTTTTGCAGATAATTACGTTGAGTTTCGACTGTTCCACTGTTCATGCAACAAGTCTTGTTAATTTTTTTACATCTTTAAAAACAACAAACTCGGGGCGCCTGGTTGGCTCAGTCGGTTAAGTGGCTGACTGCAGTTCAGGTCATGATCTTGTGGGGTCCATGAGTTCTAGCCTGCGTTGGGCTCTGTGTTGACAGCTCGGAGCCTGGAGCCTGCTTCAGACTCTGTGACTCCCACGTCTCTGCCCCTCCCCCACTCACACTCTGTCTCTCAAAAATGAATAAATGTTAAGAAAAAATTTAAAAACAAAACAAACTGGACCACAGAAAATCTTCATTGCTCTTTCTGTTAAAATGCCACAATATACTTTTTTCCATTTGAGTCCCCTATCGTATCACACATCATTTCTTCATTTTAATTTATTTCTTAAGAAGACATGGTTTATGTTTCTGATGGTGGATTCCAGCTTTCATTCATTGTAATTAGCTCATGCATGTGGCAGTGAGGTCAACATCACTCTTCCCTGTTTCAGTCCATATTGAGATCTTTGGTTCAGTGTGTTATCCAGTGATCTAAATAAGGTAGTATGTTTTAGGAAATAATTTCGATGCCGTGAATATGATGTTTATAACTTGAATTTTGTACATTGTTTAGAAACCACTCTCCTTTTCTTATTTTCATCTCCTTTTTGCTTTTTACTCTTCCTTTCAATTATTTGTGCTTTATAGTAACTTTGAGGGGAAAAAAAACAAAGCAACTTCTTAAAAGATAATTGTTTTATAAAAAAGAAAGGACATATAACCCATTTAATTGTGAGTTGTACTCTTTTTCTCAATAGTTGTTGTTCTGAAAGTTGTGGTATTGAGTATTTACTCTGTGAAAACTATTTTTTTAAATCAAAGACCAAACATTTTTTTAAACTAAATTACTTTTTTTTCTAGTCTTTGTCTTACTTTGCTCTGAAATACTAATAGTTTTAATTTTCTTTAATTTTTTTACTGTACTACAAGGTACCAAAAAGCTGAGTTAATTAAACCTAAAGACCTAGTTTAGGGTAACCTGAACAATTCCAATCCACATATCCATTGGATTGTACATAAAATATATTTGATTCACTACCCCTGCTATTAAAGAAGATAGTCTTGCCTCTGTATTCTGTCAGAGTTCCTGTTACCAAGCATCAGAGGAGCCAGAATCCGTTTCCTTTGAATTAACCAGAAGTGATTAAATGACCTGTGATTGTTTGGTTAATCCATCAATCCTAGCTAGTGATTGTTCTAACAGGTCTCCATAGGATATATTCTCAATAATGTGTATTTAGTTAATAATTGGGGCATATTTGCAAGCACTTTGTATGGTTAATGATTATTTTTCTAATTTCTTTTAACAAAAGTTAATATAATTCCCAACTGGAATGCATTGATCCGAATAGAGAAGTGAACAGATTTATTTGCAAAAACACGTTGTATGTGTAGCTATTATAAATGATATCATGAAACCTCCAAATCCAAAATCACTTCAAAATACATAAATTTTTATTTTTTTAAGATTTTCCTGTATTTTTTAAATTAATGAATTTTATATTAGCAATGAGGGTTAGAACTAATTACCTTAAAATAATTTAAGTTTAACCCATTTGCACAAGGGCATATCTGTCATTTACTACATTTGAGGGAACATTTTTACCACAATATGAAAACGATATAAAGGTTTCATGACATTAGTATACATTTTATAGGGAATTTTAAAAATTTTAACTATTGATCTATTTATTCAGATGAAACAGTTCAAAGGGCTAACTTTACTTAGGTAAAACATGTTTACTAATCTCCAACATGATCTGCAAATATGCGTTCATTTATAAAAGTAACTTACAGTGTAATAGGAAACACTGCATACAAATCTTAAAGGTTGGGTTTTCCCATGCCGGTGACTGTGTCCTTTTAGTGTTCAAGAAAACTCACTAATGCAAAGAATAATTTTGTATTATTTGTTTTGAACATAAGACTTGCTGCTTATGGAATTCTGTTTTCAGACAAAAAGTTGGAAATGCATCTACCTCAAATACCCTTTTTGGATAGTCTCACACTTGAAAAAAAAAATCAGGATAAACTACAATTAACTATAAATGTGTCCTATAGGAAGGTAATGTGTGGTAACGTGTGGACCAAAGTCCAAAGAATTTAAGATCATAGCTGAAAGAAAAGGGTTGGCGTTTCAAGTACTTATATATATGGAGATTTAATGTTGTAAATAAGAAAACGGGTGTGTGTAGGAGGGATAATAACATCTTATCCTCCCACAGACTTCCTTAAGCAACAAATACTGCAGTAAGAAAAAAAGTATTAAAGAAACCTCCTCTTAAAATCCAGGGGTGTGTGGGTGGTTAAAGAATAATTTTTAACCCCTGCTTTTCTCTCAAAGCCTTTTAGTCATATTATAAAGACAAAGCCATGAATATTTTCCTTTATTCTCTTAAAAATATTTCTGGATTTACTGGATTTTTGATAGATTTCTAGAAATAAAAAATAATTCTGGTAAAATTATTTTTTAACTGGTTAAAAATATTTTAACTATTAAAAGAATTATAAATGTATTATCCTGCTATAGGTCTTGAAAACTCCACAAGTAAATTTTAATAACATCTTATGGGAAGTTGTATGATAATATCTGTAGAAATCAAATGTTTCTAAGGTTAGATACAATTGGGTGTATTTTCATTTTGTGAGGTAAAATGAAGCACTGGGCCTATTTATACAACTTATATAATTACATAGATTCAAAAAAATCAGTTAATAGATGAATATCAGATATGTATAGTAACAAATCAAGTTTACATCCATGACTAGTATCAAGACTGATTTTTAATATCCAGGCAATTGTTGAGATAACTTTACTGTATGAAACCAGTTATGATATATTTTTATTTAATGCACAGTTGCCCTGTGAAAATTAACTTTGTACGGTATTACTCAGATATCTAAAATTAGGATGTTTACTGTATATACATTTTGGGTTGAGCAAGAGGTGTTTACAGTGCAACAAATTTTAGACCCTAGGCTGCTATTTCTGATTAATGTGGATTGCCAAAAATGGGGAAACAGTATTGTAAGAAGTTTGAGAACTTAAAAATTGTTTTTTAAAAATCGTTATGTTTCTAATATGAATTTGAGGATACTCAGGAATTTGGTTGAATTGAACAAGCCTGACAGAACCTAGGTGTTGTGGCAAGGTTTCTGCAGCTGTAACAATGAATATGACACAGGTTTTTTTTTTTTTTTTTTTTACTCAAAAGGAGATTACATGTAAATTCTCTTCTTAGCACACAATGGGAAAAATTATGATTCTAATTATCAAAAGAAAAATAATCCCCTGCAGAAATAAAATGTTAAATATACTGTAAATAACAAGGAATTGAATATTCATTCCATAAAATGTTCTTGTATAAGGCGAAGACATTTTTCTCTTCCGTGTTGCTGTACACATTCCCTTTCCTGACCTCGATTTGTGTCTTCTCTACTTCACTGGCATGGTCAAGTTCCAGCAAACACAATATGCCTCACCATGCATTTTCTCCATGACAGCCAAAATCTGACGGGCATCACTTGTAAGCAGCTTCAGCTTAAATACTGATTCAATAAAGAAATTCTACCATGTATATGCAAGGGCTGAGATTCTTTCAGGGCAATACACAGGGGGAGAAAGTGGAAACTTTCCTCACTTCTGTTGTCCTATGCCTGAGAGCTGCTCTTTTGCCTGGAGATGGGCGTATAGCCATCTGAACTGCAACTGAAATCTTATCCCAGCTTTTCCTGGGCTGCAATCCATTGTGCTTTCTCTTCATCTCAAAGAAAAGCAATATTGCAATGGAGTAATGAAATAGAGGTAGAATGAATGAGGAACACGTAATGGATAATAAAATTGGAAAAAATACGAAAAGCAAACAGAAGAAGGGAACAAAGTGAGAATGATGGAAAATGAAAAAGGAGGAGAAAGGAACCTTTGTTATCAACTTGGCTATACTTTGTTTTCAACCTGATTACCATCTTAAACATAAAAATAACTTTTCACCCCAGTAGAATAGTAAGAGTTGTCTGAATTTCTAGAGAAGATTGCTTGAGAATGTGAAATGGATGCTACCAACTTTTGTCTGAATCATCTGTATGAGTTAAAAAAAAAAAAAAACAAAACCTAGGAAAAGAAATGCAATCATTGTGTGTAGGGTGATAGAAATGCTTTGGATTACAAATCAGAAGATATGTATTCTAAATTTTTAATTGGCTTGAAGGCTGCCTATTTGATTTTTACCCTCGTCTCCTTGGAGAATCATTTATCTTATCAGTAAAAGAGAATAATATCTACTTATAGGAAAGATGATTATAACAAACTAATGCAAGGAACTTTGAACTCCAAAAAATTAAAAATGAAATTAAAAGAATATATATTACCTTTGCTCTTTATTCCCATTTATTCTAAGAATATAATTTCTCTGAAGAGTTTAATTAGAAGTTTGAATCTTTTAATCAGTTATTTTTAAATCCACGGTTGAAAGTATTGATGCTGAGATAATGAGAAGAACCCCACGAATCCCCTCACAGTTTTCAGTATTTGGAAGAGGCAGCTTGCTCCATACCTTCAGGGGAAGTAAAATGAGGGTTGATGTCAGAAGAACTGGACTTATGCAAGATAGACAAGAAATGAGGAATAATGTTTAAAATTTCAGAACAATAAATAATTGCTCTTGAAACTAAAATGGCAGGCATATTGCCTCCACAGAAAACCAAAAAACAAGAAATGGCATGGATTCACAATATAGAGAATTCAGTACACTTACAAGGAAGAATGTACATTAGGGTTCCAAGCATTGAGAAGTTTTTCCAAGACTTGAGCTTCTTAGAAAGAAATTCTTTTAAAATAGGTGGAAAGATTTGATTATAGTCCCACTTGATGTCAGAGCATACTTAGATAAATCTGTAAGGATGCTGATACTTAATACGTAATTATTTGGGGTTTTTTAAATTTATTTTTTATTTATTTTGAGAGAGAGGATGTCTGAGCAGGGGAGGGAGAGAGGGAGAGAGAATCCCAGTCAGGCTCCATGGTGTCAGCACAGAGCCCGATGTAGGGCTCAATCTCACGGACTGGGAGATCATGACCTGAGTCAAAATCAGGAGTCTGAGGCTTAACTGACTGAGCCACCCAGGTGCCCTTATAATTATTTGTAAAACATTCCATGGTTTATAAAAAGCACTAAAATAACATTAATTTATTTATCCACAATAATAGCCTTTGGATGTGTGAATGATGACCATGAAGGATAAACAGCTTATCCTCAAACCCAAAAACGGTGCATATGATAACCAAGTCAGTCCTTGAACTCCAAGAATGAAGGAAACTGTAGCGGCACAACTATACCTCTTGCGGTAGCTGTTTATAACAACTACACCAGACCCCATATTCTGTGGTTTATGTAAATCATAAATGCTATCAACACTCATATATGATTTCATTATCCCATCTTCTTACTCCCTTCTCACTCCCATTTTTATTTCTGAATTCATCTGTTCTATTCAACCTAGTACCCAAACGACTATGGGTTTTTGTTGTCTGTTATCTAAGTTAATCGTACTCCAAGTCCATGGCCCATTATGATTGCCACTTATTCTCCTCTATTCATTTTCTCCTTCATCCCCCATCCCTAATCCCATTCCTTTTTGTCCCCTAAGTATTCACTGTAAGGTATTCAGTATACTTTAAATTATTGTTGGTGGTAGGGGGCAGTATGGATATTTGTGTAGCAGCAGGAAGTAATGATTAAAAACACAGGTTCTGGGGTTGCCTGCATGGCTCAGTTGGTTAAGCGTTCAATCCTTGATTTCAGCTCAGGTCATGATCTCATGGTTCATGAGTTCAAGCCCCGTGTCAGGCTCTACACTGACAGCATGGAGCCTGCTTGGGATTCTCTCTCTCTCTTTCTGTCTGCCCCTCCAGCGCTTATGCTCTCTCCCTCTTTCTCTCTCTCAAAATAAATAAATAAACATTAAAAAGAATACATACATACGTACATACATACATACACACACAGGTTCTGGATTTAGAGCCTGTAGGTTTGATCCCATCTCCACCACTTTCTAGCAATGTGACCATGGGCAGGTTACTTAGACTCTGTTTTTAGTTTCTTCATCTGTGATCCTGGCAGGGTTTCCGAAGAAGTAGACCTTGAGGTTGAGATCTGTGCATTCAAAGTTTACTGAGTAGTAGTCTCAGGATCAACATCTGTGCAAGGGAGGAAAGTAGGACTGGGCAGAGGGAGAAGCTGAACTGGTGCAGTTTAAAAAAAGCCACAGCAATGTTTCTACAGAGCTCTTAAGATGGGAGGGCCCCTATTAATTGTACTGAATCAGAACAAATGGGGCTGACCTTCACATCCCTCCATTGATACCCACTGATGTGGGCAACCCCAAAGAGGGAGTGTTGCCTTGGGCCAGGTGGCTCTCTTCTTCTGCACAATAGACCAGGAAAGAGACTCGGCAATGAGCTGTCTGTATGCAACACTCCCCAATAGCTGAGAAGGGGAAAATGTGAATGTTGCACCCTGGCCTCCTTTATGTTCTTTAAAATTTAAAACAAAGGGAAAAAACAGGCAAAATTTCTGATCTTGTAGAGCTTATTTCTTGTGAAGAGACCCAAACAGTAAACAAATAAACAAAGGAAAATATAGATTGTCACATGCTAATGACTTCTATGGAGGGGGAAGAATGGGATAAGGAAAGGTTGGGGGAGGGGTGCTGCTAGTTAGCACGGGATGATCCAGAAGGGCTGGACAAAGATAAGGAGGAAATGAAGGAGCAAACCTAGCAGATAAGCAAAGGGAGGGCATTCCAGGACAAGTGCAAAGCGTACTTGGGTGATCCAAGAAGATCAAGGATGCTAGTTGAACTAAAGCAGGGGAGAGGGTGCTTGGAGTTGAGGAAAGGAGGTGGGGGTGAGCCTGTAGACCTTCCTACAAGGTTTGGCTCTTTCTGTGAGTGAACTGGAAGCCGTGATCTGACTGGTGATTTTGTAAGATGTGTGTTGAGAATGCACTGTGTTGAAGTAAGGGAGGAAGTGGGGAAGAAAAGAGATAACGTTCTTTTGTCTGGTGGCTGTTGATTTGCAGGAATCTGTGGTATATTTTCCAAAGTGTCTCTTGTTTGTTTTAGATCTATCAGTTGGCTACCTATCTGAGGGACATTGTCTGTGGTCCTTTATTGAACAGATACTCTAGGTTTTGCTATAGTCTAATCCATTTTTTTCTCTTAAGGTACTTCTTATTTGGGGTTTTATTTAAGATGTCCTTCTCCTGTTTTGATATTTTTAAGCAAGCAATACTTAGGGGACAAAAAGGAATGGGATTAGGGATGGGGGATGAAGGAGAAAATGAATAGAGGAGAATAAGTGGCAATCATAATGTGCCATTTGGGGTTTTATTTAAGATGTCCTTCTTCTGTTTTGATATTTTTAACCAACACATAGGAATCCCTCTGTATGCCACAGTGCATGCCAAATTGCACAGAATTGGTTTCAAACTTGGATTTGAAAATACAGCTTTTTTTTTCACCATACTAAATGTTCAATACATATTGTAGCATATGATTTTCCATGTGTACTTAACAAAGAGCAATTTCATTTTCTCCGGTAAATTACACAGTTGTTATAACTCCGGAATAGAGAAAAATCCAGGAATAAATAGAAAACAATGTTTAAATAATGTTAGCATCCTGGCTCAATGAGTCAAACCAAAAGAATTATTCCAGAGCTTGTCAGTTAGTAAACGGGTTCTGAAAAATCTTTTAGTTTTGTATTCCTTGCTGATCTCTTTGAGAAGAATAAAAGGGGAACTAACCGGATTTTAAATCAGGTCTGATGCTTCCAAAAACCTGTTCTACAGATGGATCATTTAAGCTGAATCCAGTCCTAATTAAATATTTCTTGTAACCTTAATCTTTCCCCCAATTTTCTCATTTTCCAGCTGCTTTTCTCACTCCTTAATCCCATAGTTTGGCTGAATCGGTGGCTGTTTTGTCATTACCTTCTTTGGGTAAAGGCCACAAACAGAAAACTCATTATTATGAAATCAGTTAAAGAGGAAACCCATTTTTATGATGGCTTCTATGTAAAACTGATGTGCTCTGCACATATTTGTTCCTGGCAAAATTGAGAAATTTCTCATGATCTTGTAAGCACTAAATTAGGACAAGAGTCATTCCAGATACACTGACTGTCCTCTCCGGAGACCATAGCACTAACAGAAAAACATGACCTTTGGCAAGTAGAATTTCTGACACATCGATATTAGTGGTATTGGTGGAAACTTGGTGAAAAAATATGTTGAGCTAGAGAGCGTCATCTTTTCTCAACCCTTCGAGCTTTGTGATGCCTTTTGAGATTTTAAGGGTTGGAGAGTTTACAATGTTGAGGACTTATTCAGTTGCTCAAAAGACAACCATAATAGCAGCTTGGATGTGGTTGTCTTTGAAAGTAGGTGTTATTTTTAAATATAATTAAAGAGAAACACAGCTGGCAGTTTAGAAAAAGAAGGGAATTAGTAGTAAAGTTATTATACTGCATCTTAAATGGTGGGATGGTATGAAATGGTTATATTCTGGAAGCTCACACTCTCACTGCTTTTGAGGTCCATGCTGTCCAATGTTCAGACATCGATTAGAAAACTCCCTTGGCCTTTCACTAAGAGAGAGCTCCTGTATGCCGAGCTGTGCTTTGAAATGGAATGTGGCAGAGTTATAAAGCCAGTCTAGTCCTATAAATCAGCATGCTCTGTGGATTTTCCATTGTGGACAGTTCTCAAATCTATATCTCCAGACCATCCACCAATCCCCTATTTCAGTCCCTAGGCATTCCTCGTCTATAACGTTGAAAAAAAGCCTCCTAACAGGTCTCCCTGCTTTCAGTCTTGTCATCCTAATTTTTTTCTTACACAGTCAGAATGATTTATATTAAACACTTCTCTGAGCATATCATTGCCCTGCTTACAACCCAACAATGGCTATCCATCTTCCTTAGAATTAAAGTCAGTCTTCTAGTAGGAGAAACAAAGACCTCCAGAATTAGTCCAGTGCCTGCCTCTCTATACTCATCACTAGTCTTCTTCACCTCAGACTTGCCACTCCAGTATACCTTTTCATTGACAGTAGTTCATTGGGATACAACACAATTGATTTCGTGCCTTTTTGCTTTGCTCATGCTCTTCATTCTTCCCCATGCTTTTGCCTAAATATTAGTCACCTTCCAAGACTAAATCAGGGATCAGACTCTATAGGAAGATTTCCTTCGATCTCCTGATTGGTCTAAATACCTCTCACCGATTCTCCTTTGTATCATCAAACTAATTCGTTGAAATAATCTGTTTGTATATTTGTCTGGAGGTAATTGTTATTAACACTCTTATATACACAGGCCACAAGACCTGGTGCTTAGTAGGATCTCATTAAATATTTGCTCGGCTGAACTAAGGCTCTGACACTAACAGAAAACAAGTGTGCTTGAACTTCAAAATGTTTCCTTCGCATTTGCAAACTACAGCTTAAATTATTTGAAATCCAAAATAAAAGTTGAATGTTAAGGGCTTTATGTACTGAAAAAACCTGTAGAATTATCTTAATTTCATAGAAGAGGACTGAAAAACAACAAACCCCAAAATTAGAGCATGCCCCATCCCACCAAGAACAGGCGAGAAGATGATATTCATAAACCTAAACCAGCTTCAAAATTAAGCACCCACTTATATATCCTTATGTGTACAAAACTCAAAGAAAATAAAGGTAACCAAAGAGAATTCTGGCGAAAATAGGCTGCAAGCTTAATCTGAAAGGCTTTTTTCCATTGCCTTTTCTTTGTTTTTGAAGAGCATCAACTGATACTAGTATATCAACGTGTTCACTTGTGATTTACCTCATTCTCCTAAAAGTCATGTGTGAGAAAAAAAAAATTGAAGTTATTTTAGGATTCTAGTTAGTTAGTTTGTAGGTAATTGAGGTAATTTTACCCTATGTGAGTACTTTATTTCACATCCAAATTACTTATTAAAATACCAAATGACTTTGGCCAGAGAACAGAATCATTTGGAAATCCACTTGATGCTTTCATTTATTTGACATTGAACTAGTGAAAAAAGCCTGTCTTTTCTGAGTTTTCAAGGAATTATAATGATTACCCCACATAAAATGTACTTTAGCATCAAAGAATATTACGTGCAAAATAGAACACTGGGTATTTGTTCCTTCCATCTAGAAAGCTTCTTAACCTAATGAAATAAGAGCGGGACTCTGTGAGCTTCAGCTGTTATGAGATATGCAGCAATATAGGGAAGAGGAAAAAGGAGCCTCCACGTGATGCCACGAAGATTCTAGAGCAATGATTTTAGAGTATGTCACCTCACTGTTTGAGACTGAAAGTGAAGATACTACCAGCAGAATTCCCCAGAACTGTGCCTGGCATGCAGTTAGGCACTTAATAAATATTGGATAAAATAATGGGTGGATAAATGAGCTGACTGGGCAATGATATCCACTCCTACCATAGCAATTAATTGATGTGTATGTGAATACGGACTGATGTGCATGTGAATAGAGACATCGTTCCTTAAGAAATGAGAAGAGAGTGATTATATTTATTTTATCAACTCCAAGCCACACCCCTCACCCCACCCTTTCCACCCCATCTATTTCCCCCCCCCCCCATCCATGAAATAGGAACAATGTGCTAATGCTGTGCTCAGATATAAAAGAACAGATTTGTGAGGGATAAAAAGGAGAGTTTGGAGGAACAAGGCAGGAGGGCAGTCTGATGAGAGAGAAAAGGATGTTCCAATGCAAAATTTCAGAAGAGAGGAGAAAGCAGCGAGGTTTAATATTTTGTAGAAATAGAGTTTTAGTGTCCAAGTAAGAAACAAAACAGGTGGAATTTTAAATAGACTGGGTAGACTATTGTTGCTTATAGGTTCCGACTTTTAACATCTCTTTGCATTATTAACCCAAATGATATTTACTCATTTAATGCACTTCCCTTCTCGGTTGTTTCTGTACTCCCTACACATTTGTTTTGAGAAGAAACCGAGAAAAATGTGTCGCAGGCATAGATTTTCTTCCTAACTCTACCACATATACATTTTCCTTTCCATCTAAAATAGCACTTAATGCTGCCGGCACATATTTCATTAGGAAAAAATAAGTTTCATTCTGGCCAGACAAGACAAAGGTGGAAATCAATGTTTAATACTGCTGAGTAGGAGAGCTGAAACCTTCCCCTCCGCTGGAACTTCTGAAAATGTGTTCTGTGGAACTTGAATGCTTCAAGATGCTATTATACCAGAGTCTCCAGGTAAGTGAGATTGGGAAATGCAGTATGTTTTCGTTTCTTTTGAAGAGTCACATATTGGATGACGACCTTGTTTCCGTTTGCCCGAGACTTTTCTAGTTTTTTTTTTTTTAAAGATTTTATTTTTAAGTAATCTCCACACACAGCGTGGGCTCGAACTCACAACCCCGAGATCAAGAGTTGCACACTCCAGCAACGCAGCCAGCCAGGCGCCCCGAGACTTTTCCAGCTTTAGCACAGAAAATTCAGCAAACTCCTCAGCCCTGTTAAAAGTGGGACCATTGATCACCTTAGTCACATGCAAAAGACTGAAATATCTTCCAGTGAGAAGCAGGTTAAATTCTGTTTAAACCATGTTTTTCAAGAACTCCTGACCATGAAACATTTTTCTTAAACAAAGATATTAAAAATCAAAGGACTTGGTCATCTGTGGTACACCTTGAACTCCAAATGATTGGCTGGATGAATTTATGAAAGGGACTTCTGTTATACTCAAGGAAGTATTGGGTTCAACAAAGAATTTTTTCTGAATTTCAGAGATATTTTTCTCACTTTTTCTAAGTAGTTTTTAGCTCTAAATATCCGAGAATTAAAAAGTACTATTTCTGACATTTCTAGCACACGGTATTTACTGATAATGCTGAGGGAGCATTTCTTTTGACAAAGTTCCTAATTTTTGTACCTCTGGGACAAGGCCAAGCAGACGAAAAATTCAATAGCTGCATACTACTCCCGGAGCTTCCTGGAATGATAAGGAATAGACAGAAAAGTGCTTCAAATAGGGTGTGATTTTTAGGTATGCTGCTTTCCAACTGAGTAATAGGAACTGATAAAGACACATCGGTGCTAATTTACACAGATGTGTGTATGTATAGTTACATAAGCCACTAACATTCATATAGCTTCTCTTTAATAATTAAGCCCAGTGTAACACTCTAAAGACTAATACTTTTATTAACAAACTTAATGAATGCCTGCTATGTGTCAGGTTATTATAGCCAAGCAGTAAATACTTACTATAACTGTTCAAGAAAAGCATATCAGCACCATTTTCCAATGAAGAAAATAAAAGACACAAAGTCTGAGTTACTTGTCCAGGACTGTGTAGTTAGTGGCACAGCCAGGGGCTTAAACTCAAGCCCCTGAAGGTCCTACTTGTCCCCTTTCTCTGCTGTTTCATGTGAAGTCTGCCATATATTTTAAAGTCAGGGATTTAAATTTAAAATCTATAATCTTTTATGTGAAAATATATTAAACATCTATGAATTTGAAAGGGAAGTAGCTGTGAAGTAGGAAATTTGCACTAATTGGGGAAACATCTATGCTATTTATTTTGTGTGATGTGACCTGGGCTTGAACTTCTTGGTGTGTGCACATGTGCATGCACAAACACACACACACACACACACACACACACACACACACACACAGATTTTTTATTCAAAGAATGTATTCCATGTGGTTTTTGATAACATAGTACTTATCCATATATTATACTGTATATTCTCCTAGTATGGATAATATAGCATCATGCTATTATTATATTTTGTGCCAGCTGTGCTTTAGGTGTTTGGGATACAGAAGAAGTCCCTGTTAACATGAAGCCTAATTCTCAAGGGAAGACACAGACATAAAATAAGTAAATAAAGAGATAAGAACATTTCGTCGAGTGATCATTTCTTTTAATAAAGTAAAGCAAAGTGATGTAATACAAAGTGACTGCGTTTGTGGGAAGAGAGAGATTTGCACTGAACTCCTGAATTATAGAAAAGAAAGGTGCTCCAGGATCCAGAGGCAAGGCATTTGAAGCAAAGAAAGAGCAAATGTGAATGCTCTAAGGGAGATCTTAGTGAAATCCAGAAACAGGAAGAAACTAAGTATAGCTTGAGCAAAACGATGAGCAGGAAGATGGGAAGCAGAGTGGAGAAGTGATAAGGAATTGGATTGTATTCATAATGTCAGGGGAAGCCTTAGAAAGGGAGCAATATAATCTGGCTTATATTTTTGAAAGACTACTCTGTGCTGTGTGGACAATGAATTGTAGATGAAATAAGAGAGGAAGCAAAGAAACCAGTACAAAGGATTATTGTGGCAGGACAGGTAAAGATGACCTTGACCTGGCCAGGGTAGTGGCAACAAAGATAAAGAGAAGGTGACAGATGTACTGGTGCCCCGTATTTACTCAAATCGCTTTCCATCCCTTTCCATAATGATGCTGGTATGAGCAAAAGTGTTGTATGCCAATGTAAAGAAGGATCTGGAAAGGGAAAGGAAAAAAGATAATCCCGTCACCTCATTTTGTAGTCCTCAAATTCTCCATTCACATTCCACATGAATGAAAAGAGAGCTTTACTTTAGGACATGAACATGTTTCATAAAAAGTATCACTAAAACAACAACAACAAAAAGACTAAGCCCATGCATTGAGCCTATTATACTTATCTAAGGCAATTTTCTCAGACTTCAAGAGGAAAGCAGATTGATGTACTTTTGGGATTTCCAACCAGTGGCTTTTCAATAAAGCCTTCATATGATAATAGTGTTTTTGTTTTTCATTTACCATTTTTAATGTATACCACTTAAGCGTCACCACTGGTGTGGCAGTAAAAGGTAAAATATAAAACTACGCAGCTCTGTAATTTGGCCTTTAAATGGCTTTATGTATTTATATTCTATGTAGGCTATGTAACAGATTGTGATAACAGAATCCAATATAATCAAATTGCAGCCTTACGAATATAGCAAATATCATGAAGCAGCTCCCTTCTGCTGACTCAAAGAGTGGGAGTTCCATTTCTTTCATTATATTTTTTCTGTAACAGGTTATCACTAGCAACACCTTTGTGGCAGTTCCGCTCTGTCAATGCGAATGTCCCCACAGTAGCACTTTTACCTATATTTACCATGATTCTCACATTGAATTTTTTTTCCTCTGGAGACAACTAATTTGAGTGTCTTGAAACATAAAACTTACGGCTTCCACTTGTAGTTTCCCAGTTCACATAGGTATATATTAGAAGTCACTTTCAAACGCAAAAAAAACAAAAAAAACAAAAAACCAAAAAACAAAAAAATCCCAAGGCCCTCAGATAGACTTTGTTCGACCTCCATGCTGCTACCCTATTTTATTTCTCTAAAGCCTGTAGCCTCTCACGTCTGCTGTTATAAGGCAAAATGATACATGTGCTGCTAGAGAGATATATGAACACCACTACATTTAAACTCTGCTTGTCGGTATGTTGAAATGCAAATGCAGACACCAGAACATCCTGAGAGTGGCGTCATTTAATTCACTCTCTCTCTCCTGTCCAGTCTTGGGTGGGGATTTAAAAGGTGCTGTTAAATATTTGTAAAGATGTCTTTGGCAGAGATTATTTTTGAATGAGTATGGTTGTTTTTCTGTTTTGTTTTGTCTAGGGTGGTTATTTGATTTTTTTAAAACTTGTTTAGCTTCTCCTCCTCTTTAACCTTAAATTGTGATTCTGTTATACTCTGGAACTCACAGGGGTCACCCTTACTGGATTCATGAAGTGGGAATAGTGTTGTACCAGTAGGGGGAGCTCATACCATGCCTATATTGTGGGTTGTAGCAAAGTTTCTTCTGTAGGTTTGTACAGTTAGGGTGGAGCTATTTAAACTCTAAAGCCAACAAAGATCATGGATTGGAATAAAAGTTATTTACCCCAGTTGAAAAGTTGTAATTTGCTAAAATTGTCAATCTCAACTATGGTAAAAGTTTAGGTGACTTTGGTGGATGAATCTGCATGCCATGGTTGAATTTTTTCAGAGAGCTAAAATGTGGGGCTTTAAGACATGTTAAAAGATTTCTTCCCTGTCATATGTGTACTTTCCTCCATAAGTAATAGACTCAACACCTAACGTGAAGGGTTTTTGTTTGTTAATGACTGTGGGTCAATGTAAACATGGCAGGTCCCAGATGAAAGTGACAGTGGATATAGGGTTGAATGGATACCGCTTTTACTTTTAGACTTGTTTTTCCTCATAAATGTGTCCTAAATAAGTTTACTAAGTTGGCATCAAATATTGTCTGACAGTCACCGGGATCATTATTAGCTAACTTTCACCCAAATCACTGAGGACTCAGGGCTTGAAGCATCCTCCTCCCATTCTTTTTTCTTCCTCAAGGTTGTTATGGCCTTTGAGTTGTCAGCACCTTTCAAAATACTCTCTGCAATTTTAGACTCTCTAATATGGTGGACGTTGACCACTTTGTTGTGAATGTAGTTTTTTTCTTCTCCCCCAGTATTTAATGTGTTCACAGGAGATGCTCATTTCTTATACTTTATTGAGCATCCATTTAATACCAGGCACTGAAGGAGAGACCCAAGGTTAAAAAATAAAAATGAACAAGACTGACTTCTCCCCACAACAAACTGATGATCTGGGCAATCCAGCACTAGCGTGCTGGGAAAAGAGTGGTTCCAAAGCCAAGTTTTCTTCATCAGAAGAAAAGGACACAGTCATTTTCAACCTAGTCTGAATGTTTGACTTTCAAATCATTTCTCACTCAAGCCACTTGTCTAATTGCTTACATTATGTATAATAAATTTGAAAGTTTTTGCGTGTGAAAGTGCACAATGCCTACGTTTGGATGGACCTCACTTATGTAATCACTTCTGTCGTATAATTTTCACCCAGAGGAATGTGCTATTTCATTGGTAGAATCTGTGTGCAAACACTGGTGTGCAAGTGGCAGGATGGGAGACAGAGCAGAGAGGAATGTGAGGTGAAATGGGAAGAGGAGACTGGAAGGTGGAAGAATGTTCCCGGGCATTGGCTCTTGTTTCCTCAGGGTGAGCCCCACAATTATCTAGCAGTTTTCTAGCAATAAAATAGCTGTCCTATGGTCGATAAGCCTTTAGCATGACAGAGTGATGACCCTAGACTAGATTCTCAGATTTAAATACCTCCTTGATTCCCACAAAGCAAAAGCTCTTTTCTCCTATCTCCCTTCAAAATAGACTTTCTTCTTTCTGCTGTCAGTGTTACTACTGTGCAGTATTCCCACTTCAGTGCCTAATTGCCATGGCATCATTGCTGCTACAATGCCTTTCCCTGGTCTTCCCCCATTTCTTTTTCCATCTATTTTATGTTTCCTGACTTGGGTTTCCCTGAAAAAGCTGTTCTGTAAGTATTGTCCGTCCTGCCTGAGCAGACTGACTATGGCGATGCGCAGAGGCCGCTCCTTGGGAAATGCTTGTAGCTTCAACTTCCGGGCCCCTTCTCGGCCTCCATATGTAATTGAGCATTTATAATATTGGGTTTTTTCTTAAAGGAGTTCCATTAAATGATATATATTCAGGCTCTACAGAAACGTGGATCTGTCTCTATGAGTTTTTAGTATTTAGATCTTTGGTTCACTTTTCAATTGTTGTGTTGTTATGTTGTTGTTTTGTGGTTCTGTAGGTAGGTTGTTGCTATGCCGGTTCTTTTCTTAATGAATGTTTTTAACTTGTTTATTTTTCTCCCAAGCGGCTTAGTCCAGAGTTGTGTCAGAAGCCAGGTTTTCTAAGAAAATTTCATGGATCTTTCAACTATTTTTATAAAACATGGTATTTAAATCTCTAACACTAGATCTTATAATATAGATATCCTATGACTCAACAAAGTATACAACACTTAATATAATGTAACATATAACATATGTTAATATATAACATATAATATAACATGTAATATAGATATCCTATGATTCAACAAAGTATACAACATTTGAGCCAAATGGTGATATACATCATTTATATGATTCACCCAGAGACTCAAATTTCAGGATCAACAGTGACTTTGCAACGAGGCCCCTCGTGAAATCTACTGGATATTTAAATTCCATGCACCTCGACTTCCCCCCACCACACACACACTCTTGCTCCAAAGATCTAAGGCTACCAAAATTTTAGAAGGCAGTTCCAACAACTGTCCTTCCTAGGCAGTAACATCACAATGGAAAATTTCCTGAGAATACTAAGCTTCTGGCAGTCATAAAGTTTGTGTAACTCACTAAAGCAAATGGTGACCAAGTGATTCTTACTGCCCTTGTTACTTTTCACCATTAGCTGTGGTCTCAGAGAAAACTTAAGTTCATGTCCTTGATTTAGACTTTCCTGTCTAGAACTGATACAGCAAATGATTTTATTCATTAGTTAAACATTTTATGTCTGAGGCACTTGTTCTGGGGATATAGATGTGAAAAACAAACAATAATCATGTTAACATGGCAGTGACGTTTAATGGAGTAGGGCAATGAGGTGGGAGATATTGAAGGACGGAGAAAGCCTTTTTAATTATCTAGAGCATTTCCTTAAGGCAGATCCACAAACTTTCAATCCCAAGCAGTTAGAGTGGGCCATTGCTCAAAGGAACTGCTATGACAGTTCTTTGTATTACCAAATTTTATTATGTGTGGGGTCCATACAGAGGTGGAGCTATACAATGGCAGTAAACTGAACATGAAGTCATTAAAAATTAAGTTTTATGTTATTCTTTTGCGTGTCATGAGAGTAGCAAAATTAGCACATTCAGTTCCCAGAATCACAGCTTCATCATAAAGATGAGTCATGGTGAACTAAAGGGACTATATTTTAATGAACCAATCTGGTTACTGTAGCCCATCTATGCTCAGCAGCAGACTGCCTAGGGAACAGGAGACCATCTATTTTTCAAATGATGAATTAGTCCCCGATGCTATTCTTTCTTGACTCCGCTCTCAAGACTATCTGCTCTGTTCCTCCTTGAACACACTCTTGCCTTGGGGGTTTTCCTTAACGACAAATAATAGTAGGGCAAAACAATCACAATTGTTGTGGTTGCATTTCCCCATTTGGCATTTGTTAACAAACAGGAACCACCAAATATTTATTATGTATTTACTGTGTTTACAGCACAGTGGGGTTAAGTAGGAATCTTTATAAAATAATCTCTTCTCCTTGAGGAGGAGCCTGTAGTCCTTGAGGGGAGTGAAAGCATGCAGATTGGAAAGAATCAGACCCAAAACCATGATGTGCAGTCATTCAGAAAGGAATGATTGATCAAGCGGTAGAGAGAACCTCGGAAAGGAGATAAGACATGAGTTAAACTTTGAAAAGTAGCTTGGGGTTTGAAAAATTTGACATTTTTTAATCGTTTCCCAATTTGATTTTTTTTTAATTCACAAACTAACCATTTCCTATTGACCAATGGATAGTGAACACTTATTTTTATTCCTGGTTTCAGCTGTTCATTTCGTGAGTACTTTTAGTTATTTACCTAGCTCTAGGAGAAATTCATACTAGAGATACTAACGTGCTGAGTAATACATTCCAATGTCAGAGAAACTTAGTGGAGACAAAAAGATAGGAAAGACTAGCAATTTCCAGTCTCATCATTGTAACCATAGGCAATGTTTATGACTTGTGATATTCTGATACAAATATTTTAAGCAGATTTTGAATAGATTGTCTTCCACTGAGTATCACGCAGTATTACTGAAACGATGTAAATAACGCCAATATGTGCCATGTAATGTACTTGACTGATAGTTAAAATGCTTGGCTAGTATCATATCTGTCTTGTTTTCACATTAAAAATAATAACTTTAGGTGTCAAACTTCCTGACACACAATATATTAGAGGTATAATTTTCAAAGCATATATCCAAATAAGGGTTGTCCTTCAAATTTGATCCTTTGTGAACATATTATCACATTTGAACAATAGTAATACCATTAGTCAATGGATTTTGTGAGTCTGTTTCATTCCTTCTTAGACAGCCATTATAAAACTGCACAAATACATGTCCTTACGTTATTATGAGATCTAATTAAAACAAAAATGGCTCAGCTTGATCATCTTCCTCATTCATTCATGTGACACATATTTGCATGGCCCTCATATATGTTCCAGGCTCTGTGCCAGAGAGGCATGGATCCTGCCTCTGAGGAGCTTTGTTAGTACAAGAGGCTGGCAAGAGGTTGGCAAAAGAACAAGAAGAAAAGGGCCATTTGAGACAAAGGAAATGGCATGTAGATACATGGAAGTGTGGAACAGCATGGCATTTTCAGGGAACAACAGATGGCTTCGCATGACTGGAATGTAAAATTCAAGGAGAGGAAGGAGGAAGGGTGCACATGATGCTAAAAGTGTTATTGTAAGCCAGACAACGAAAGATCTTTTTAAGCTTAAAAAGACTTTGTATTATCAAAGGTTTCATCTGTATTTTTTTTTACTATAGTCTAGAAGACGGTTCTAGTTGCTCAAGGATACTTTTACTAAAATTTGAGGGATTCAGGACAGGAAGAACAAATGGCGTAGCCAAGCCTAGGAGTACGTGTGACGTCAAAGCGACGTCTACTTTTTGTGAGCTAATTATTTCTCCTTTTGAACCACAGAATGTACCGAAACTCAAGTTTTGTGCGTTTTTATTATTTTAGTGCTTAAAATGCATTGTCCTATTTAATTTATACAACAACCTAAGTAATAGACATCTATCTCTCCACTTTACAGAAGGGAAAACCAAGGCTCAGAAAAAAAAATTGCCCAAGATTTCCTAGTTACTAAGAGACAAAATCAAAATTCGAGCTCAGTTCTGTTTGACACCGTGTGTAAATGGTTTATACCGTGCTGCCGCTATCCCTTACGCAGGCCTCATCTATTTCATGTCTGAATGCGAACGCTGTCGGTGCTGGAGAACACTTAAATCCTTCATTAAATTGTCCCAAGAGTCAGATAGGAAATGTTGATGCTGATTTCTTTAAATCACAACGTTCATATTAAACATTCTGGAAGTTGCCAGAGAGAGAATTTTATAGCTATATCTTATCTTCAGCTTTCTATAGGAAGTGCATCTCGATCCGTTAATTCTCGAATTCGTTTAAAGAACAAGTGAGAAGTCTCTAAGTGAGCTGAAACTTTCAAGTGTGACCTGAAAAAAAAAAACAAAAACCTCTCTTGACCTCAGTTTCTCATCTCTGAAATGAAGGGTTTGACCAACAATCCGAAAGGTCCCTTTTCTTGGTCTCAGGATTCTGCACACACTCCAAAATAAATGGCATTTACTTCTATAGATACAGTAAAAGCTGGCGTCGAGGTGAGAGAACAACTTCAAGTGTAATTATTTATAAATGCCAAATTCAGAATCAGACTTCAGAACTGTGATTTTTGTGTTTATTTTTAAGTACTCTCATGGCCTGCATATTTCTGGCATATGTAGGATTTGTTACTGGTGATATACCCGGTTTATAAACAGAAAATTGTTCTTTAAAAACACAAAGTAGCAATGCGTTTCACATTTAAGTCAATAGAAACAAAATAATCAGGAATACCTACTAATGACATCGCCAGTGTTTGTTACCATGAGAGGCAATAAGGTGGAGGGGTTAAGGATGCAGGCTCATTCTGTGACCCGACTGTGGGTTCAGCCCTGGTGCTGCTACTTCCTAACGATGGAACTTTAAGCAAGTGCATTCCACGCTGTGTCTTCCTTTTCCCGTCTGTAAGACAGCTTCTGCCTTGAAGGGTTGCTGGGAGGATTAAACGTGCCTATGTAGGTGGCACATTTACTACAACAATGCCTGACCCATATGAACATTCATCAGATGTTACCTGTTGATCGCATCTTGGACGAGGCATCGTTTATTCGAGTTAAAGAAACTATGGGGCGCCTGGGTGGCTCAGTCGGTGAAGCGTCCGGCTTCGGCTCAGGTCGTGATCTTGCGGTTTGTGAGTTCGAGCCCCGCGTAGGGCTCTGTACTGACAGCTCAGAGCCTGGAGCCTGCTTGGGATTCTGTGTCTCCCTCTCTCTCGGCCCCTCCCCCTCTCATGCTCTGTCTCTCTGTCTCTCGAAAATAAACATTTAAAAAAAATTTTTTTAAAGAAACTATAGAATTAGTCGATGAAGCAAAAAATGGTGAAGGTAAGCTCCAAGAGGACAGGGGTTTTATTTTTTTCTTTCATAGCTGCAGCCTCAGTACCAACCTAAGTGCTTGGCTCAGGTTAGGTTTCTGTAGATATCTGTGGAATGAAAGAATCGATCAGGAGTAAATGGTATTGAAAAAGAAAAAAAAAAGAGTAGTGTTGAAGGTTCTGTTTTCCTGTTTATTCTAAGCTTTCCCTTGTATTTTAATGTATCTTATATTCAAATGCATTATCCCATATGCTATAAATCATATAATGAGCACTAACAGCTGTGGTCTCTAGCCCGATGCCTGTTCCAGTTTCTTACGATATTGCAAGCAGAGATATCTGAAAATCTTAGGTATTATAGAAACAATTGTTAGGCTGCATCTTTTCAAAAAAAAAACAAAAACAAAAAACCCAAAAAACTCAGACCTCTTCTTATTGGGGTATTTCGTGGGTCTTGGCCGTCCTCTTCCTTATAACAGTAGCTGTATTGATACAACTGTTGCAGTTGCTACTTGGGCAGCTGCCCGCAGCACTGCCAACTGTTTCCGAGGGTTTTAAAGTGATTTCAGAGAGAAAGCCCACCCAGGAACTCCAGAAATCCTGACAGGCCTCCCCTTCCTTATTCAATTGGAAGCTGTGACCTAGAGCCATAGATTCCAAATTTAAGAATCCTGCCCATCTGGATACAAACCCTTGCCTGTCTTGAACAGTCTACGTTTGATAAAAATCCTATGCACAGTCTCAGATCCAATAGCAGTATTTCAGAATTACAGTTATGTATCCAAGTGTTTATAGGGTCTTCACAATCTATATTATTTTATTAAAAACCCGTGCTTTCTCCTCTTTATTCTTTCCTACACAGACATTGTCCCCAAGTCAGCGCTGATCTGCCAGAGTGACAAGGACAGTCACTTTAGTTAATGAAACTAAATTACTCGTCCCAACAGGCTCAAAGTCAGAAACATGCTGATATTTAAGGTGCCTCCCAGCTTTCTATTATTTTAATATTTTAGTTGTCTAAGTGATTTTATTGGAAGCAGAAGCTTTGAAAACAGTTATGTATCCTACCAAAATCTCATGGTTGTCTTCCAGTGAGGTACATCGGCCAGTGAAAGAAAGTGTATTTTTTGTTACAGGAAGAGTAATAGGTACCCAATTTAATGTTTCTGGGAAGGGTATGGAAGATTTTGCGTTAAGATCTCATGGGCTTTCTGGGAGGAAAAAGACAAAAAAACCAACCAACCAACCAAACAAACAAACGAACAAAAAACCAACTTGTAAAGCCATTCTTCTAAGATGCAATATTAGAGAAATCTATTAGAGTGGAGGAAGATGCTTTCCAAAGAGCATAGTGGAAAGAGCAAGGGAGCCTTTCAAATCAGCTGCGTGCAGATATATGGTGGCTGCACTGTGCCTAACCTCGCCAAGGTATTCCTACGGACTGTGGAGGTGGAATTCAAGTAGAAGCACCCCTCCAGAGACTGCCTGAATACCCTGCAGCCAAAATAGAGAAGAGAACCTGACCACTATCAGCAGTATGGAAGCACAAATAATTTAGTTAGATTATTCAGAAGAGATGCTACTCTACCCGTTGCCCCCAAACAATGAAATACATGATGAAAGTAAAATGATAGTACTTATTAAAGTTGATACAAAGCTCTGTCTGTCGTCCTCAGAGGAGACATAGGCATCAAAGTAATTTCTAAATAGAAACTGTCCACCATTCTTGATCTGTGGAATCTGAGGAGTGAATATTAGTCAGGTCTATGTCAGAAATTTGACTTGGCATGCTCATCGTGCTAATGTGTAGAGTTTTCACGTCGCCATTATGTCCTCAAGCCATACCCTCGATCAGAACCATCTCTTTTACGTAAAGCTCTAACCAACCCTGCCCTATCCATTAGAGATCGTTGATAGTGTCCTATATTGTTTGGTATCCCCCCATCTCTGCCTGTGCACACCTTCCACTTCTCTGTGGGACAAGTCGCTGAGGTGTACCACTCCACGTCAGATCCCTTTCCCTTATGGTCTTCGACTTCTCTAAATTAAAGGAACCCAGGAGAGCCACTGGGAACACCCAGAGAACCTTCCCTATTTTCAAAAGCAACCATGTCTCTAATCAAAAACCAGCTAATGGAATTAGCATTGCATTTAATTTCCTCTGCCTTCACATTTAAGATGCAGGCACTGTTTTGTATTCACCCCCTCCTTCCGCCACCATGAAAGAACATAAGCTGGTTTGGATAAAATTGTGTCTAAAAATGAAAAAGCTGTTTTATGTTTATTTACTGATTGAACCCGTGCCAGCAGTTCTGGTGCATTCCCAAGTACGCACCAGCCACCTCATGCATATTTGAGCAGCATCAGCACTTTTACCTCCAGTCGAGTGTACAGTATTTCAAGTATTACAAGGTACACGCATCTGTGGCAGATCAGCATCTTTCAAAACAGAAAACAAACACTGTAGACAGTCGATAGTCTGCATTTTTCATACCACAGGTGTTGGTTTCTCCCCTAGGAAATACAAGAATGGTAAATCAACAGATATTAGCCCTCAAGAGTTATGATCTGCCTTCTGAGTGTCGATTTTAAATAGTCTAATTAGAATGTCAAATGGTTGGCAAAATACGTGATGGTCAGCCTGCCCCATAGTCGTTAGTTCATCACGGGCAGGGTAGCACTGACGCCAGCAACCTGGTCATTGGCCCACATCGGCGAGTCTGCACACAAGTGGCCGGGCATCAGCACATCATGCATTGCAAAACTGACAATGCATCCATACGTTGGCAGATACGAAGTGAGTATATACCGGGAAGAAGTGCAGTGGAAAACTGGATGCAGAACCATCTGTGAAAATTCAGAATTTTTCCCAAACTTACCATTATCCAAGTAGATCATGCTGTATAAAATTCTTGCAAATTATTTGTGAGTGTTAGCATTAAAAGTTATATGAACACACAATTTGGTTTAGTCTCTACCTTTTCGTTCTATATAAAATCTATTTCTTTTACAAAGGTCTAAAGCATCTCGAGCAAATAAACTAATTCTTGGACTTATAATATTATCAAGAGTAATAATTTAAATATTTGAAGGTAGACTCTCCACGGAGTGTTGAAGAACTTTCTTAAAATTAACACTATTACAAGTTTAAATGAAATACTAAATTAATATTTTTATGCCTAAGATTCTAAATTGTAGGGTTCTAATGGAGACTGACATATGACTGGTTCATTCTTACTATGCATGCAAATTAATTCACTGAAATAAGATTTTGATTAACTACATTCTTAGGATAGTTGTCTCTGCTTATAATAATAATTAGACAGCAGTTTTCTTCATTTCTCAACCTTTTTTTTTTTTTTTTTTTTTTGAGAGAGAGATAGAGACAGAGCATGAGCAGGGGAGAGGCAGAGAGAGAGGGAGACACAGAATCTGAAGCAGGCTCCACGCTCTGAACTGTCAGCACAGAGCCTGACGCACACTTGAACTCACAGACTGTGAGATCATGACCTCAGCCTAAGTCAGACGCTCAACCAACTGAGCCACCCAGGCACCCCTCTCAGCTTTTTATATTAATGGCTCGTAGGTTATTCTGATATAGTTCTTTTGTACGTATCAGACAAATGCAATTGTTAAATAAATTGGAAATCATTAGTGAATCAAATGATTCTATTAGAGAATTTTTCTTTTTACTAGTTTATGCTCACTTCTAATAAAATAAATATTGAGTAACTGTCAACTATGTGCAAGCACTGTACTAGCTACCCTCATAGCTGTTATATTTTGCAATTTTTACAACAACCCTCAAATAAGAAATTTTGCAATTGATGAGTATGACGCTGTTCGTGAGGCCATTCCTTACTTTTACAGCAGCACCAAATCTTGTTTGCATGACTCCTGTATTATTATATGATGTCTTGGTCTCTCTCTTGCTTAATTACCTTCCATGAGGTTGGAAATAATTATAACATCAATGGTGGCAAATACTTTGGTGCCTGTACAACAAAATGGAAGGAGATCTCTGATTCTAGGGCCTACTTTAGTCCTTTGAAAATGGTATAGATGTGGAAGGGAAGAGACCCTATGGCCAATTACCTTATCTTATTGTTGCAAGCTTCACATTTAGTGTTTAATAGTACAAATGACAGCTCTTCAGTCCCTCACAGGCACCTCAGTGTTGTCCTGAGCTGGACAGTATGGATTACTGAGTTATGTATGAGATAAAAATTGGCAGACGTCTTCGTGCACTCAGTTCTTGATTATGCATGAATGCATTCATTATTCTTTTGCGGGTAACACATGTTTCTTTGGATTACCACCCCCTAATTGCTATTATGGGACCTCCAGCCCTCTTCCTCCCTAAACAGATCTTTCCCAACCACTCTAGTGTCCCCTAAGGACATGACTCACAAGATTCCCGAGCAGTTACCCTCAGCCAGTGTGGAACATGTACCAATTTTCATCCTCCTGGGCCCGATTCTGATTGGTCCTATTGCTCAGGACACCGGGTGCAGGCCTGCCAGGAGTACAGCTTCAATCCACTGGCGGTGTCACTTGTTCATGCTACCCCAAGGTCAGATTTCGTAGACGCACATCACTAAAGCCCCTCCGCAGGAGTGGGGAGAAGAAGGAGGCCACGACACTGTGGTTCCTAACAAGTAGCACTTCCAAGTGTCAAAGTTTGTGTGAAAGTAACAGTCTTTTGTTTCTGCTTATACTTCTGGCCTAGAGGACTAATCTTTGAAATTAGCCTGCAAGGGCACCTGGGTGGCTCAGTCAGTTCGGCATCGGGCTCATGGTTTGTGGTTTCGAGCCCCATGTCTGGCTCCTGGTTGTCTCTCTCTCTCCCTGTCTCTCTCCCTCTCCTTCTGCCCCTCCCCTTCTCTCTCTCTCTCAAAATAAAAAGAAAGAAAAGAAATGAAATGAACCTGCAAACTCCAATCACCTCTCCCTTGATTGTCACAAAAACAAAATCTTCCATTTCCCAGTTTTTCCCTGTAGCTCCTTAATCAGTGTATTTGCTTCTAGACTTGGGTTTCAGAGATCTCACAATTAGCATGTAAAAATAGAATGCTTGGTTTCTCTAAACAGTTCTCCATACTACAGCCATGGTGATCACCTTAAAATGATACTTGGGTCAGTGTTTCTTAAATTTTGCTGGACGTTAGAATTGCCTGGAGAGCTTTTTAAGAAACCTGGTGCCTGCATTCTTAACCTACGTAATAAGACATTTCTCAGGGAGAAAAACCTCTCAAAGGATATAATGAATGGCCTACCCCATGTAGAACTTTCTAAAGAGAATTAAAATATAAATTCAAGTGGTGAGCACTGGGTGTTGTATGTAAGAGATGAATCACCAAATCCTATCCGTGAAACTAATATTATACTGTATGTTAACTAACTGGAATTTAAATAAAAACTTGGAAGGAAAAAATGTAAACCCCACGTGCTAAATTCAGCATTTTTCTCCAAGGCTATGGAATAGTAACAAGGACTTGAACCTGAAGATAAAAGAGAGGCTGATGAGGGGAAGTATGCTGAGTAGGCAGTTCTTTCCCCCAGCTCCACTTGTTCCCTAGGAAGTTATAATATCACTGAATGTAAAAGGAAATTGTGAGATACCTACTGTGTAGACCATAGAGCATGTGCTCAGGGATTACTTTTCAACGCCTTGAATGTGATACACTTTAGGGAAAGTCACCCAAATCAGAAGATAATGAGAATGGCGCAAAGAATTTAGGATGCAATGTAAAGGCAGGATATACTTGTTGGGCAGATCTCTGGGGAATAATTATGTATTGTAGGATACACCAAAATCACCCTGAAAATGATGAGTTTAGTTTCTGTTATTTAGATTTGGTTCTTAAACTTTGCAAAGCGCTTTCACCTGAACAGTGTAGGGCTGAGCAAGTGAAGGTTTTTCCAAGATGCTGAATCAAAGCTTAGTTAAGACAAATGAAATTTCCTACAGTGGCCCTTATTCTCGGTGGTATGACTGACACCTGGCTGCTCCTTTTATCCTTTGGTTAGTGTAGGCCTACGTTATATTGTCAATAACAACAATTCCTACCTCTCACTGTTCTTGTTTGTATACTTTTTAAAGGTACAGTTTGGTAGCTGAGTTTCCATTGAGAAAAAAAACCCCACAAATTTATAAAAATAAAAAAGATAGTTTAGCTAATTCATATGCTCGCTAATTAATTTTTAAATTAATTTTGTAGCCATGTAAAATGAACAAGATACGTCTCAAAAATCACACATGGTACTTATATTTTTCGTGTTTGTTTATTTTTGAGAGATAGAGCATGAACAGGGGAGGGGCAGAGAGAGAGAGAGGAAGACACAGAATCTGAAGCAGACTCTGGGCTCTGAGCTGTCAGCACAGAGCCTGACACGGGGCTCGAACTCACAAGCCTTGAGATCATGACCTGAGCCAAAGTCGGATGCTTAACTGACTGGGCCACCCAGGTGCCCCTACATGGAACTTATTAATATCAACTATAAATACCGTGTGGCAACAAAACACTGGTTTTCGGAGCTTTATTTATTTTTTTTTGGCTTTTTAAATTTTTATTTTAGTTCCAGTTAGTTAACATACAGTTTTATATTAGTTTCAGATGTATGATACAGTGATTCAGCCATTTGGTTTTCAGAGCTTTAAATGGGGTTGTTCTATAATGGGTTTTCTGGAGCAAGTCAATACCAGGCAGAGGTTGTACTTAATAAAGGCACCAGAATACTAATATATTGCCATTGAATGCTCCCCATGAGGTTATGTGGTATCTTGTTTTCATTGGATTTTGTGTTTAGTCACTTTCTTCACCAATAAATTGTATAAAAGCATATGATGAGAAGGATAAGATACACTTCTTCTCTGATTGGAATGTATGATCATAATACATTTCACTGCAGGTTACTTACTGTTCTTCAGGGTACAGTAGTATAATCATTACTATCATTACTGTAAGTGCTAATTTTGAGTCCAGTTATATGGTGCAAGTGTAGAAAGAACTCTACCAACTAAGCTCTTACTCTGAGCTTCGTATCTGGGCAGTTTGTAGATTCAACGTACCTCTAAATATTTCTTTCCCATCTTCTCAGTTCAAAGCTCCATTTCTTCAAATATTAAAAACTCCCAGAAGAGTCTTTAATAAGCACTACTTTCTAATAAAGAAAAAGCCCAAACGAAGCTTGAAAGATGGAACAAGCATAATTTGAGCTTTCTCTTCAGTTCCTTCTTTCTCTCCCTTCACTCGCTCGTCTCTCTCACTCTTGTATACACACCCACTCGTACATATTTTTGGAGGCAGAAGAGCACTGCTTGCTTTTTGTGCAAATTAAATTGCAAAAAGAAAAAAAAAGTTGACGTGAAGCTGAAATTCACTCATCAGACTTACAAGTGCTTCTGGAAAAGCTTTCGCTGAATGCCATCCTGAAGAACGCAGTTCCCTTCCTCTAGAGGCCCTCTACATGAACCACGTGACTTCCCAATCCCCCAGAGCCTGTAAGACAATAAACAGGATTTGAAGGCAAAATTAAGGCCTGAAAATTGTAATCACAAAGTGATTGGTAGATTGCAGTTTGTGGGGAAATGGGAGGGAAAAAAAATAAGCCATTCTCCTGTTTTTTCTCTCTTTGTGGTTTTCTTGTCATTCTCAAAAAGCTGGAAATGCTGTGGGACTTAGGGACTCCTGGACATAGAAGATAGACTAAAAATACATTTGTTTAAAATTTTAAAAAAAGTCCGCGCTTGAATTTGTCTTCTTTTGAGGTAATCTGTTACACAAGGCTGCTATAATTTGGCTTTCAGCAGTAACGACTAGTTATGCCAAAAACGGATCATAAATAAAGTCTAGACAAATGCAGTGTTTTTATTCCAGAGGCAGCCAGCAGATGCTTTGTATACCCCACACTCTCTTGCTGAAGAGATTAATTTTGCACCATGCTTTACTCTGTAATGCCTGGGAACAAAACAAATTTAAATGTGTCCTTTGGCCATTTGGACTTCCTCAGATCACTCACTGCAGCATTCTTCAATAATAATGAAGAGTAAACTGTCTTTTTAAAGGCTCCTCTGATAGTCAGTGACTTACTACACAGCTCCACATAGGCGAGGAGATCACAGGCAGAGTAATCAGTACTCCAGAGATGTTCTTCAATTGTCAAAATTCTGTAACGTGTCAAGTGTGGGAAGAAGGACAAGGCAAGGAAACAGAAACCTAGGGGAACAGAAATCTCAAGTTTCTCCATGGACTGTCGATCAAGTCTATGATTATAATTTCTGATAACCTCGTCTTCCCCTACTATGACATTCATTTTATAGTGGAAACTGAAACCTTTCAGATCTAGCACCTTCTCCTCAGAATACGTGTTATATTTGGACAAATAACATAGCTGCTTTTCCAAATGGAATAGTAACAGGATCTTAAAAACCAGGCTTCTTTTCTTTTTGACTGAACCAAAGTATCACTGCTGATGAAAGGAACAAAAAGGTCAGTGGAACTTGTCCTTGAAATACAGCCCAAATTAATAACTCCATGCAACCTCCATGTAAGCATTAGCTGTAGTGATTTGTGGGGAACATGATGGAACTTTCCACTCATTACAAGCAATTCTCCTAAGCTCGATAGACAGACTTTCCTTAATTGAGGAACAGACATTACCAATGAATTTTTATGAGTTTATTTGTTCTGGAATTTTTTTTCCGTAATGCAGTCAGTTTATTATATTAAAAATGTATATCACAACTGAAGCAGTTTTGTAAAATAGGCATTAATACAGTACTGTATTTATTTGCATCGTGGGGATGCAAGGAAAAGAAAAAAAAAGCGAACTGCTTACTACGTGAAAAAACACAACCATCCGATAACTAATGGCTGTGGGGCTGGAAGTCCCAGAAAATGCTTCCATTGGACCTCAATCAAGTGTTTGGAATTGGTTATAATGAGATGGAAGGGTTAGTTTGGAAATCAGTCGAGATGTGAACACAGTTGGATGTTAATTATCTTTAACATTAGTCCAGCCCACAGTGCATACCTGAATATATGTGTACCCACTGTGAGTTAGCCTTTACTCTGCTGTTAGATATCAGTGCATGTTTTCAATATATACACAAAAGTTCCTGCTCGTTTCTGTGATGCCAGTAATACTAGAAAGAGAAACCTTAGAATGCTGAAACGAGCTATTTTAAAGGTGAAGGGTGCCCCCTAAAAGCAGCAGCCGAAAATAGAATCAGACTGTGATCTTTATATATCCATCATAGCTTAATGATGTCCCTTAATATGTTACCGTGGTTAAAAATAAAGCCCACACGTTAGGTCATGAAGATTAAAACTGAAATGCTTATATTTCCTTTAGTGTGATTAAAGTTCTTCCTTTGAACTTTCCACATAAAAAATTCCCATGCAGCCTCATAGAGCATCAACCCTGCTTAGCTTTCACTAGCCTGTAAGTGGGGAAAGTTGTTCAAGGGTAATCACCATACCATTAATACATCATTGGGTGCTCTTATGCAAGATTCTCTAGCCAATATTTTCCAACACTTTGTTGGAAGATCTTTTTTTATTTGAAAGAGTTGCTAGAAAATGTGCAATTGGAAAATAATTTACACATACAGACATACACAAAAATTACAGGCTGTCGCTATGGGGCTCTATAAAGCTTACAAATTCAGAAAATAGGATATTCACATTCTCTCAATGAATCAGAAATGTAACAGTCCACATGACTAAGCAGACACTCAGAGAAGAGCTTGCAAATCAGGCTGCAGGGAGAATGCTGTCATCAGACTCTAAAAATCTGACATAATTATCACTAAAGGAAAGTCAATGTGGAAAATTAATTAAAATATTTTTAGGCCATTAATTTTTCCAGTTCTCATACTCATTCCGCTTTCCATACCTAACCCTGTAGTGTCATAACCTAACCCAATATAAAAAAATACATTAAATGTCCGACTCTTTAAAAACCAAACATGGAGTCTCTGTTATTTTTTTCTCCACATTATTTTTTCTTTTTTTTGGCCAGTAGCCTGTCTTCTAAGAATAATCTAGTTTTTCCTGACAATAAAGATTTTAAAAATTTTCCATAGTTGCTATAAGGATGGCACCTTGAAAGGGTTTCAGTTATTTTGTCTTGTGTGACATTTACATTTTTTCAAAGATTCTTTATGGCTATTTATATATCTTGCCCTATTGAGCTCATTCTTTTGTCTGTCTTGGGACAGTAAACACATAAGTAAACAAACTTTGTTTCAGTCACTTGCTACCACTAGATGTGAGGGCTTTTCATTTAATCAGTTCACTTAAGTAACTGAAGTACTTTTCAGTTTTTTTCTTCAAAAGAATTCCAATTTTTAGAAGTGCCGCATTGACAGAATAAATTTATATAGTATTTACTATATCCTTCTATTTTAAGTTCTATAGTTAAACTAAAACATTTAATCATTGCAGCAACCTTAAAACATTTAGATGAAAACTGAGGAACAGAGAAGTTTTCTGAGATTACATAGCTGGTAAATGACCGAGTCAGGGTATGAACTTGAGCAAATTGTGTCTAGAATCTGACCTTAGTCACTATTCTGTTCTCCCTCATAGAGAAATTTACTTATGTTTTTTCTTTTATTATATATGAGCTACATCCCCCAAAAAGGTTACATAAGGTGAATGGATATATTACTTTGAAAATATTAAATTATTATTGGGGCACCTGGGTGGCTCAGTCAGTTAAGTGTCTGACTTCAGCTCAGGTCATGATCTCAGGGTTCATAGGTTCGAGCCCCAATCGGGCTCTGTGCTGACAACTTAGAGCTTGGAGACTGCTTTGGGTTCTGTGTCTCCCTCTCTTTCTGCCCCTCCCCTGCTTGCTCTCTCTCTCTCTCTCTCAAAAATAAATAAAAACATTACAAAATATTTTAAAAAATATTAAATTATTATTAATTGAAATCATTCTGATTCCTAGCATAATATAGACTTTAAAAATGCCACTATCTACTTTATCTAAAAATAAGGATCTTTTTATTTTATTGTTTTATTTATTTTATTTTGTTTTTGAGAAAGAGAGAAAGCAGGCAGAGACAGAGAGGGAGAATCCCAAGCACCATTGGCACAGAGCCCAATGTGGGGCTCGAACTCAAAAACTGTGAAATCATGACCTGAGCTGAAATCAAGAGTTGGATGCTTAACTGACTGAGCCACCCAGGCGCTCCATAAATAAGGATCTTATTTTAAATAAAAATTGTATCTTAAAAGTTGCTGCTACGGGTTATCACATTCTTCCTTATTGCTTCCCTTTTCAGCTAAAAATTTTACAGTACAAAATGTATGTATGCATATTTAAAGGTTCATGTGTGCAGTGATAAGATGCCATTCACTAGGTATTTTATAGAATGGACAAACAGAATTATAGATGCGTAAACATACATTTTTCTAATGAAATAAGTTCATTAAATTCAAATGCATTGGTACCTTGCAAAAAAAGGTCAAAATCAAATTCCTGTATTAAATAATGTTACTGTTAGGTGGCTCAG
Source organism: Acinonyx jubatus (assembly GCF_027475565.1). Classification (NCBI taxonomy): domain Eukaryota; kingdom Metazoa; phylum Chordata; class Mammalia; order Carnivora; family Felidae; genus Acinonyx; species Acinonyx jubatus. Next base: position 175,982,238 of record NC_069381.1, on the reverse strand, counting down.
TTGGTTAAGCATCCAGCTCGGGGTTTCGGTGCAGGTCATGATATCAGGGTTCATGAATTCAAGACCCACATCAGGCTCCACGCTGACAGTGCTGAGCCTGCTTGGGATTCTCTCTTGCTGCCCTTTCCCAGCTTATGCATGAGCGCAGATGCTCACACACTTTCTCTCTCTCAAAATAAATGAATTTTAAAATAAATAAATAATGTTAATGTTAAATAATAATATTAAATATTGTTAAATAATTTAATGTTCTATATACTGTGGCTAGCGCTATAGAACATCTGCTTTTACATCCTTAGAAAATGAGTTTTGTTCTGTTAAAAATGTGTCTCCAATTGTCCTTAGGGAAGGAGAAAATATTCCAAAACATAATACCCATTTGTTTCAAGTATGTCAGCTCATAATGATTACTCATGTGTATTATTGTTTTAATTAATTAAAATTTGTATTTTTTAAAAATTCCAGAAAACTCTCAAATCTTAAATTAGCCATTATTTGGCCCTTAATTACTTTAATCTTAATACCAGAAGAGTTATCATTCACAAAGTCAAGTTGGAAATAATCCCACAAGTGAATATGATATTTAATAGAGAAACTATAAATGTTAAACCACCTATTATCAAACTGTATAAGAGCACTATTTTCTCTTTGGATAAGAGAACATAAAAATGAATGAAAGCAAAACAATTCTGTGTTTGACCTTATTTTATTTAAATAAGCCGTTTAACCGCTGGTCATTCACTTTCACTCTGGAATGAGATTCAAAGCATCGAATCAACCTTGATACACATGTGCACAAACGCACGCGTGCACACACACACACACACACAATTTATTTAGCCAATCGTAAGGCTGTTTACAAAACAGAGGGCAGAATCAAATTAAAAGAAGTGTGGAAGACAATTCAGTAAAAACATTGCTGAAGGAAAGATGGGTAAACTGAAGAACTGACAGCAGCTTCTGTCTCTGTTCCACTGCTATTGGACAAAGAGAGTGGGATACTCAGAGAAATCAGAAAATGGAGTGGGAACAGAAAGATGGAAATGTGTAGAGTCAATTTTTTAAAATAAACCTACTTATCTGTTCCCCAATCTCATGCCCTCGATAATTAGGAAAAATTAATTTTTCATACTAATCTTTCTTCAAATATAGAAAAAGGAGGCAAATTTTTCCCAAGTGATACTTAACAAATGTAATCAGAAAATGAGGAGAGTGATGTTGATGGTGACAATTTAGGAAGGAATGCAAACCCTTATGAATGTGTTTTCTTTGTTCTCCTCAATACACTTGAACAGAAATTTAAAACAGACAAACAAACAGGAATTATACGTTTTTCATACTAGATAACTCAAGATTTATTATTTGTAAGTGTTTCAATATCAACTGAGTTTTCAAAATAACTTAGTAACACATGCAATGTCATTTTTTAATGTAACTGCTTGTATAAACACATAGCTAATAAATGTTTGTGTAGAATTCAGACTGCCTAAGAACAGGAAATTATGAAGTTAAAACTCAAGAGAAATCAACAGTTGTAATGCACGTATGATCTTTCTAAATTAAGGGTGACTATTACAGAAATATCACTAAGAAGAGACTGTAGATAGGTCTTATGTCCTTCAAAGAAACTCACTTGATAAATGTAGAGAATAATACAGGAAGATGCATCTACTACTCAGAAATTAGCAAAAAATTGTCATTGTCGTGGGGATTCTTAAATTATAAAAGGAAATAAATCAAATGGTTAATGTAATTAATTTTTCTTGAAGTTCACCTGATTCAAGGTAAAAGCATATTTATTATGTGAATGTCTAGCCACCTGTGATATTAAAAAAAGAATAAATACCAAATTTGCAATGTATGTAAATTAGGCAAATTTTGTCATTGAAGTCCATAGCAAATACAGTATAGTTACTCACCGATGACTTTAATTTTCTCATATGAGTTTGCATAAATACATAAATACACTTATAAAAATAAAGGCCTGAATTTTTGTCACTTTTTGCACTTTTTAATAGGAACAAAATAAATCAAAAAGTAAATGTAATAGCTATACACACCAGAAGTCATCTGATGTATAAAAATTTCTGTAATGCTGATCAGTGGACCACACCTTCAGAGGGAATTCAAGTAGCTTTCAAATGCCCAATTTTGCTGCTAACTGTAAGAAAAACAACGGATCCGGACTACATAAGAGAAATAGATCAGACACATAAGTGAATAATATGGGTGCTTAAAAAAAAAAAGCAAAGAAAGGATTGGTAGAGCCCACAGTAAACTAAAGAGTTCACACCTTGTCTAAATGAGCAAGTTAATTTCTCTAATGGTTGTTCTGTATGAATATGTACTCATACATGCTAGATCTGATTTTTCATGGGAAGCAGGAGATCTAGATTTTAATGCAAAATTTAACTTTTAAATATGGGCAAATAATATAAAACCTTGACATCATTTAATGGATCACAAAAGAATAGCTGTTCAGTAACTAGTGTGTGCCCTTCCCAGAGGTCTTCAAGTAGAGTTGTCCTAAGTAAGTAGGCTAAATCAATCAATTAGGGAATTTGCTGATTGGAATCTGGCTGGAATCTTGTTGCATTTTCTCAGCCACAGCTTTATGAATATAAAATAGCCCACTGTGTTTTATCAGTGGGGGCTTTTAATAAATGATAATTCTCTCAGTATGTAGGTATAAGTATGCATTTCATGAGGCCAGTGGATCTCAGGTGCACACCAAATAAATCCTGTCTATTAATTCTTGCTTTCCGATCATAATTTTTTTTTATTAGTTACCAATCAGTTGTGATCCACAACAGAAGTTTAAATAGGTTCCAATCCAAAAGTTTACTAATTGCTACTCTCGTCATTTGTCGATCTTCAGACAGAATTTTTGCCTCAGTTGCGACAGGGAACCACTATCTTTGTGATACAAATTAATGTACTCTCCTCATTCATTCATGGCATTAGAATAAAAAAATAAAGGTGTTCAATGTTGTAAAGTATATATGGTTTACGTGAAAAGATACCACATTTGGCCCCCTGAGAAGTAACTCATCCATCAGAATTATCTCTATATGACAGATTACGTTCACTGCTAATAGGAGAGCTCAAGTTTTCAATCTACATGTAACAAATTCATGGTACCCAACATTTATATTATGCTTAAATTTTAAATTTGCAAACTACATTCTCATATAAGATCCTAGATATAATAATTTGATTCTAAATATAATGAAAACTCACATGAAACTCTTACTTTTCCTTTCTGACTCCCCAAAGAGGGTCTTTCAAAAGTATTCTAATGAATTGCTTTCTTATGTTTCCTGAGAAGATGCCACCATTGCCTGAAAATTATGGCTATGTTTCTAGTTTATATTATCATAGTGTGATAACACTCACTTGAGTCTGTACCATTTTTGTAGTTATATTTATTCATATAAATTTTTGAGGATTAAGAGAGATGTTTTTATGTAAAGGATCTCACTTAGTGCTCTGAATTATAGATGGTATTCAATAAACACAAATATCTTTATTTGCCTCTATTTTGGCTACCTGTTTTCCAAATGCCGCTATGGCATTCAACTTATACGCATATGCCAATTCCTAAAGTAAAATTCCAATTATGGTGATTCCACACTCTTTTGGATTCTTCCTGCCTCTAGAAGATGGGGCATAGCTTTCACAGCCCTCGCTGAGCGTTATCTTTCCCTCCTTCCCTGTTACCATCAAACTTTACCCCAACTAACCAACTTTCTTTTTAGCCTTTCTCTCAGGGTGTTATCTTTACTATAATTTCCTGTTTACTTGAAATTATTTTACTACCTCTTTTCCTCACCAATTATAGCCTATAAAAATCTTACACATCCTTGGGGCCCTGTTCAGTGGGATATTTCTACACTACTTTCTCTCCTCTTCTTCCAGAGCACAGTGTGGTTTTTAAATCACTTATCTCTAAGTGTTACAGTCTTAAAATTAATGAAGTACACACCTCAGCTCCACTGACAAGATCATAGGTATGTTTAGGAGAGTCTTTATCCCATTTGCTTTTATATACTCCCAAAAGGGGAAGGTTGCCTTCCACATGGTAAATGTTCAATAAATATTTACTGAATTGATTTGGTAGGAACTAAAGGAGTCATTAAGACCAGCTTCTTAAACCAACTTAGAAATCCCCTCTCCACCTTCCCCACAGTCCTGCCTCTGGAAGAAACATGTGGAATCTCATTTCATTACATGGTATCTTTCCTTGTTGGAAAACTGAACTTATTAGAAAGTTCTTTCTCGTTTCAGGTGGAAATATTTTTCTCTTCATCTTTCCTCAGCTCTTCCGGTGCAATTTAAATATTAAAAATTTTCCTTTCCCACATGGCAACCTTTTAAAAATTAATACTGTGCTTACTGTAGTCATTCTCTTCTCCTGCTAAACCTCACCCACCCCTTAGCCCCACCATCTGTTTTCCTAACATGACATCATTTCAGTCACCCCTTCTAAAATGTTACTTACTTTACCAGTGTACTTCTTTTAATGAAGAACTCCTAACTGGGCAAAATGCTCTGTGAATGATTTAACCAGGCCAGGATGAAATGGAAGTATTATCTCCCTTCGTGTGTGCGCCTTACTCCTGCAAGTCAGCCTACAACTTTAGCAACCGAATTATGTGGTTGCTTTGTAGCGAAATTCAACAAAACCCAACTATTTGCCAGGCATCATAAGGCCCTTCCACATATGTTGTCTCGGTAAATTTGTAGTTGATTAAAGCTCTGAAGTCATTGTCACACCAATTGTTAAGAGAAAGATCTTCTGCTTTCAACACGTACGATTGCTACCTGCACACGAATCTAGGATTGTTCATTTATCCTAGTTCAGTTTCATTATATTGGATTTGGCTCATCTCTTTAGTCCGTCGAGATCAATTTATATCCTGTTTCTGGTGTCAAAGATAATAGTTTCTCTAGCTTTGAGTCAACTACATATTTGATAGGAACACCATTTAGTTTTCAGTTAAGATATTTATAGAAAAAAAAGTTGAGCTGAATGGAGCAGAGCGAAGGAGGGAAGCTACCTCCTAAGAGTCCATTCTTCTGATTCGTAATTAGAGCCCCTAAGGAGAGCTCTTCTACAGAACTAATTCACCTAAATGTCCAACATTTGTTGCACATTCTCTGTCATAGCTACAAAGCCATCTTGAAATTCCTGTGTTTTAATTAGAATCTGATAGAAATCTCATGAAATATGAAATCGACTTTTGGTGTGCCTTGGTCAGAGTGTATTCTTGGTATTGTTTATACTTATTTATTCATTCATTTGTTTATTCAATTTTCATGTTCACCACTCACTAGAGGTTCCAAACTAATACTATGACAGCATTTTACAAACATTTTTAGGCTTTATTTATTTACTTATTTTTGAGAGAGAGAGAGAGAGCCCATGTGTGTGTGCACAAGCACACAAGGGAGGGACAGAAGGAGAAGGAGAGAGAATCTGCTGACACAGGTCTCGATCTCACCACTGTTAGATCATGACCTGAATTGATCAAGAGTCGGACATTTAACCCACTGAGCCACCCAGACAACCCCCAAAGTTTTTTAGTTTTAACAATTATCTGACAACTCTATAAATCCCATACTTTACTTCTATCCAGTTTTGAAATTTGAGTTATTTTCCCATCTCTAATCTTCCGGGGTTTCCTCTATTCACCATAATTTCCTAGTGATTATGCAGAATGATTTGTTTCACAACCTTTCAAATGTAATTCATCTGTGTCTGGACTTGAACATTCATTTAAAGAGGCTAAATGCTCTCATAATCTTTGCTTTTATTTTGTGCTTCAATTACCTCTTTATGATGCTATCATTCCTAATGTGAAGATAATTCTCCCAGTGGAGAGAAATAGAAGTAAACCACCATTTTATCACATTTAACAGTATATCGTTTTCCTAAGCAGTGACTGTATCCATCATTTAAAAAATGTTTTTAGTCTGATAGTGAATTTATAACATATACACACATATTTTATGCATATTAAAGAGAAAACTCTAACCCTAACCCTAGGGTTAGTGCACTTGGCATAAGTAAAAAATATTTTAGCCTCTTGGTCCTATTCTTAAAGATTGTTTCTTCTTTTTTGTATTCATCTTTGGTTATATGTTCTTCCCTTCATATTTTACACACGTCTCATTTAAATTAGAGCTCATCAGAAAGAGAGCCCTAAGCAACGACACTGGTTTCCTTGGATACTGATTCTTTATTTTCCTCATCAGTATCATTTGTGATTGTATTATCAGATTTTCAAATTTTATTCTCTATTTCCTTTAAATTTTCTGGCCATGGAACCCCAAGGGGAATATGATAGCTATTTCTTCTTAAGTTGTTTTTTAATATGATTTCCTAAAAATTAGGATGTGCTTTAGTAGCCTTTTCTCAACTATTAAAATAACATGTATGCATCCTCTAAAAGTTTCCATTATATCAGATTCAGGACTAAGCTCTTCTTTGCTGGTAAAAATTAAATCAGGAATAGAAACTATCTTCATTGCTTTGTTTTCAACTGGAGGAATGCTGTTTCAGCAAGGCAACACAATTTTTTGATATTCTTGATTAGGACAAAGGGCATTCTAGTAAATATCTAGGTGTTTTAATTTCCCATAAGCTGTCACTTTTAACATTCTGTAACCTGTGGAATGAAATATCAGCGTCATATATGCACTTACTAGAAATGTGGATTCTGGTCCTCAGCCTGTATCAGAAACTCTGGGGAGGGGTATCTCAACAATCTGCATTCCCACAAGCCCTTAGAGTAATTCTTCTGCCCACTGAAGTTTGAGAACTACTGTTGTTAAACATCATCTATATCTTCCGGCTGAGAATCAATGAAAAGTATCCCTTAGCTACTTATTCTGGCTCCGATATTGACTATTAATCTCACAGGTTTTAAGGACAGATACTTCTTATTACCACATAGTAGAATGTCCCTGCCTTTCCTATTGACTTATTTCTTTTGAACAAGGAGTCCTCTATATCACAGATATAATTGCATCACCCAAAATAGTGTGATGCGTGTAAGATAATTCAAGTTCTAATGTTAAATTTCCAGTGTTTTCAAAATATGTTACTCATCAGACTCTGTATAAGTATGTAACTGAGGCCTTTCATTTAGTCTGACTCATTCAGGATTATTTCCTCCTGAGAACTTCTTGGCACCCTCTCCCTTATTGTTCTTGCTCAGACTATAACAGCCAATCTATTTCTACTCTCTCTACTCCCAGTCTCCCTTCATTCTGATACTCTGATCTGTTCTTCTATGAATTGATCTAAAGCACAGCCCAAATCCTGTCATTTCCTTGTTGGAAATTCTTTATTGGTCTTGGACTCCTCAAACTGGCATTTGAGGCTCTCTATAATATCACTTCATCCATTTTCTCCTGAATTTTATTTCACGACCCCCTTCTTTATAGCCAACACTCCAATTCAATGGGACTAAGTATTGTTTCTGGGACTTTCCTGCTCACAGGCCTTTGTTCATGCTTGTCCTAACTCTTGGCATGCCATTTACCTTCATTCTCTTATTTCATATTCCCTGGGGTACAGCACCGTCATGAATCCTTTGCTGTGTAACTTGATCAGATGGCATCTCTCCTCTTCTCTGATGAACACCATAAAACCTGATGAAATACTACCAGGCACCTGGGTGGCTCAGCTGATTGCACATCTGCCTCTTGATTTCCACTGAGGTCATGATCCCAGGAGCATGGGATTGAGCCCCTCGATGGGCTTTATGCTGAGCGTGGAGCCTGCTTAATTTTCTCTCTCTCCTACCCCTCTGCCCCTCTCCCCAGCTCTCTTTAAAATTAAAAAATAAAGAAATAAAGAAATACTACCTTGTACAATGCATGATTGGGTACTTATCACATACTTCTATTAAGAAGGGACTTCTGGGGGCGCCTGGGTGGCTCAGTCAGTTAAGCGTCCGACTTCAGCTCAGGTCATGATCTTAGGGTCTGTGAGTTCGAGCCCCGCGTCAGGCTCTGTGCTGACGGCTCAGAGCCTGGAGCCTGCTTCCGATTCTGTGTCTCCCTCTCTCTCTGACCCTCCCCCATTCATGCTCTGTCTCTCTCTGTCTCAAAAATAAATAAACATTAAAAAAAAATTAAAAAAAAAAGGGACTTGGGGGCACCTGGGTGGCTCAGTCAGTTAAGCATCACAGTCTTTGTTTCAGTTCAGGTCATGATCTTACAGTTTGTGGGTTCGAGCCCTGCATCAGGCTGTGGAGCCTGCTTGGGATTTTCTCTCTCTCCTTCTCTCTCTGCCCCTCCCTTATGCTCTCTCACTCTCTCTTTCTCTTAAAATAAAGAAATATGCTTAAAAAAGAACAAGGGACTCCTGACATGTGCTTTATCCTTAACAGTATTTATGGAATTGAAGTAAATATCATGCTGTAGCAAACATGCTATCATTTCTTCTATGCATCTTTTTCTTCCCTTTTTATTCTTCTCCTAAAATTTTCTCAAATGATATAGTTAATTTCAAAGTGCCTAATAGGAAATCCAGGGCTTTGCTTCCAAATTATATAAACTTAGTTATTCAAAATACTAATATATTATCTTTCTGAAGAAAGTATAATGAGCATAATGTTCTTTTGATAAGTGTAAAATTAATTGTTCACCATTGAATGACTTGTTTTGAATGGAAATAGGTTTAAAATATTAATTTTAAAACCTTGGTGTTAAAAAAACACAATAAACGTATATCTGTGTGTGTGGGGCGGGGGATAAGTACAGGAAGAAAACAGGGAGAGAGAGAAGGAGAGAGAGAAGAAAAAAGAAACAATTCACCAAAACTAAATTGATCACAAAGGTCTTCAGTCTTTCTTTCTCCTCCTGTCCGTGATATCACTGTCACAAACTGAACTTAAGTAGAAACATAACCTATTGGATGTAGGAAAAGAATTATTTTATCCACATTTGCATACAGGTAAGTGGTGGCTATATTGTAAGAATTATAGATTATAAAAAACTATTTATTGAAGATACCATGTATTTGGACAGTATGTTGTGGAGTTGAAAGGTTTTATGAACCATAAAAAAAAATAGCACAAGATAAGGAAGTTGACTTCATGAAAATAGAGGAAAAGGCTTAGCAATTAACCTTAGAATGAAGTATCTTTTTCTTTCTTACCATGATCAACTCACATTTAAGTCTTTAAATGGAAAATGACTTGTATTTAACCTTTTATGATTCAGAGAGCCATTTAATTGTAATTATGGCTAATCCAATTAAAGATGGATTATAATAACTGCTGAATTAATAGGTCATGAAATACTGAGTTTAATTAGTAGATTCCTATGTATTTTGGAAGAATGAAAAACTACTCTTTGAAATATGTGAAAACTTTAAAATTTTACTATAAACTTAAAATTGTGGAGCTTGTATTTTTTTTAAAAAAAAAGGAAGAAGCCCATGAAATAATGGCATAGCATGGAATTTGGGAAAAAAATTTAAGTCCCTAATTTTATATTTAGTGAATTTAATTATTATTCTGTACCCTCAATCATGAAAGAAAAAAATAGTAAATATTTTTAATTTCTTGTTTCTCTGGACAAATTAAGATTATTACTATATAATAAAAAAATAATTGAAAATAGTAATAATATCACTATTGAATGACAGTTTTACTTTTAAGATTACAAATCACAATGCAACACAATTTAAATCAAGTGTAGACATTCTGTATCTGTTTGTTGCATACTTACCAAAATCGTGCAGTTTCAGTTAAATTAGGACAAGTGACCTATATTAGTATCAGATGTGCATTTTTTTAAAGAGCTATGGAAACATGAATAAAAGAGATTTTTTAAGAAAATTGTTGACTCTTGGTATGGCAAATAAGTACACAAATAAAATTAAATAACTATTCTATTATGTACATAACGTAGATTATACAGTGTGGTGTGCCTCAGTCTTTCCAGCTACTTCTACATGCATATTGAAAAGGACTACTCTCTCATAGATGTACACATTAGGGTCCGATCCTTAGACTAGGTGGTTCTGGAGCAAAACAGACAAATCCCAAATCACAAAATCATATTTCCTTAATTCTATGCTGCAGTATTTATGTATTTTAACATTTTAAAAATCAGGATACATCTTAAAATTGAAATGTAAGAACAAATATGAGGTCTTCAAACTTTTATCCCACCACATGGGGGATTTTTCAGAGTGACATGAGCTAAACTATTAAAATGTTTCCCTCTGAAAGTGTTCTTTTTCCTTCGATAGCACAAGGACTCCCTACTTCATGGCCAGAAAGCATTGCTCTGAAGATGATACTATTTACATAAAATGGCTGGCTGGTAAAAAGTGTCAGGATATTTCACATTTTCCCCTTATAAATCTACCACTGGGTTATATTTTCAAGATGACTAGAGATGCACAAATGGGAGAATTGGTAGACTAAACAACAACAACAAAAGATCCAGAATATACAATTGGGGAACTCAAGAAGCAGATTCTCAGGCCTGCAGGATTATTGCAGGAGTCCTAGTAGTTTATTCAGCCTTGCCCACCTAGGTACACAGAAATATAAACTGGCACCAGAGCTAAAATACTTAATTTAAGAGCCCCAGGCCAGAACAGGTTAAGATTGCTCTGTGCACAACACTCACGCACAAGGGGCACCCAGGAATGTCCCAGAGGAAATATGTGGCTATTGAAAGATATATAATGGCAATATATATCAGATACACAAATTACCCAGAATGCACACACTCGAGAGTCTCGCTACCTCTTGAGGGATGCCAGAATGTTCTGCTGCAGCACTTAGAATGGAAACACATTTTCTGAGAGCAACAACCTCCTATGAAGAAATTGCTTTCTCCTTTAGCATTTGGAAGCTGCTGAGAAATCCATAATCAGGGTTTTCTTAATGTTGTTTTAAACAGGCCCATTATCAGAGCTACATCTCCCTGAAAGCTTCAGACTTCATTACACTATTAGAAAAAAATTAACATATTGTACCTGATAAGCTCCTGGCATATTCAAAATATTGTAGCCTTACTAATGCTGACTACCCCAGCACTTTCATTCTTATTAAAAGTGAGTTGTACAAGAATGAAAATATATGCTGTTTGTCTATATTTTTCTTGAGATAAGGCAGCAACAGTTAACTTGTTCTGAAGTTAATTTTCTACTTGTAATTCAAGTATGCATTTTTAGCATATCCTTTCTTTTGTCAAAATATAATATCTGATTGTGCAAGAATTTAAGAAGGAGAGCTAATGTGGCATATTTATAGTAGATGATATTAAAAGTAAATTTGAAGGTTAAGGTGATTTATTAGAATATCTGTCAGTAGTCTCGGTAAAAACTAAGAATACTATTATGCTATGCTAATGCTGGATTGCTTCTTGATATGTCAGTTCTGAAATATTTTTAAAATTGAGAGATTTGCAGGGCTCCTGGGTGGCTCAGTCGGTTGAGCGTCCGCCTTCGGGTCAGGTCATGATCTAGCAGTCTGTGAGTTTGAGCCCCACGTCGGGCTCTGTGCTGACAGCTCAGAGCCTGGAGCCTGCTTTGGATTCTGTCTCCCTCTCTCTCTGCCCCTCCTCCATGCATGCTCTCTCTCTTTCTCTCTCTCTCTGTGAAAAATAAGTAAACATTAAAAAAATTAAAAAAGAGAGATTTGGAGAAAAATGAAAAATATATATATAGGCACTGTGTAAAATAACTTTTTTTAGCTTTTTCAAAATTGGTTTTTATCTGAAATGGAAACTGAAAAAATAATGTGACAGATGCAATTTATTTGGACTTAAGTTTAATCAGCGAAAGGCTAACCTTATGTAAAAGACTGAAAGTTGCAGGGATCAAAATCTAAGGTTGAGGTCGCAAATCAGTGTTGGAAATATGAATCAGATCGCTATTCTGCACGGTAGAATTTTGTGTGCAGCTTTGCACTGAGAAATACTACCAAGTGGCCCACATCTCTGTATCTGAGAACTTTAACGGGTTGTCAAAGAGTATGTACATACATCATCATTAAAATTAAGTTTCAACGGAGGTAGAAGTTTAAGTTGTGCTGGGTAACTTTTCTTCTAGTTTTAAGGGTTTTTACGAAGTTCAGACTTACCTTGAGGGGAAAGAATAACATAAAAATGTAAAGGAAGTATTACTGAAAATGCCCCAGACTCCTCAAACTAGCATATTTGGGACTTAAAAGGACTGGGCATTTCAATTAATGTAACACAAAGTTGAAATTATAAATTTGGACAGCTGCCCATTTTTTGTTTTCCTTTAAACCTAGTCAGTTCTGTTCTTGTCATGACTTAGCACATGCTTCAACGTTTCCCCTAGATAACGGTCCCGTGCCAGCAAGTCACAGACTTCTCCAAAATAAACAGGAGGACTTCTAATGCAGCTTAAACGAACGAAACGGCCTTATTGATCTCTCAGATGCTCCCCGAATGAATACTTCTTACGTTTTGGATTTGAGGAAGGAAGGAGGGAGGAGAGAAGGCAGGAGGGGCAGCGCTTAAAGGCAGAAGGGAAACTCTTCTAACACCATTAAGAATTCACAGAGATAACAGCTGCGAATTAGGTGGCTTGTGGTATTTAATGAACCCTGTATAATTTGCTCTATTGTTAGTCAATACGTGGCTTTCTGTAAGCATTTACAAGATTATACCTTGATGAACAATAAGGGTCCGGTAAATTTTTCTTTCTCCTTGCTGATGGAGGGTCATTTGGAAATGGTCCGAGGCAATCGAGATGCCATTAGTACCGGAGATTCTCCCCAGACTGAGGAAGAAGCTCACACTCTCATCTGTCAGAAAGCTTGGTGGAGGCTAGAGTTGCTTGGCGATAATCTCATTCCTGTACTTAGCGTTATAGCTGTCAGAGCAAGAATGCCTCGCTGACATAACGTCTAACTAAATACAGTAGTCCGAAATTGTTTGGCAAAACAACAAAATTTAGAAACCCAAACCAAGAATTACTTCTGTCCTCGTGCAAAGAAATCGATAACTACAACAGGAAAAATGAATGAATGAGTTGCCTGAGTTTAAAAATAGGAGGCGTTCTTTTAAAGTAGCCAAAGCTGCGTTACACACACGAAGTGTTTCTTTGTGGTTGGGAGATAGCCCCACACAGTGTAAGAGGACAGGTATTAGGTGTAACCAGGGTGGGGTGTACCCAGCCTGTCTGAGCCTCGGTTTCCCTAACATGACTGTGAGGAGAAGACACCACGGTGCTAAGTATAAAACACCAAGTAGTGTAAGACGTGTGAGTCGTTTTCCCTTCCTTCTAGTTGCAAGGGTGTCTTGTCTCTCTCAGATGTATTTGGCATAGCAAAATACACTGAAATGCACAAAGAAATACTACCAAGTGGCCCACATCTCTGTATCTGAAAACTGTATCCAGGGTGCACCAAGCTGTGACATGAGACCTGAAAAATGCAGTCAGTATCTTCAGTTCGGGACTGGCAGTTTTAGTTTTCACCTTCTGTTCTCATACAAATTCTGGTGATTTTTTTTTTTCTGAGATATATCGTAGAGTATCATTATACAAATAATTGAATGTATTTGAGATACTTGAATAATTTATAGGACTTTTCTGTTACCCAACCTGTCATATAGACTTGGCAAATGTATTCACAATTGACAACATTTCCATAGAAAAGAAATGGTAAATTATTCAGATTGTACTTTCCCCCCATCACCTAATTAATTAGCACAGCTTATTAAGAACTTATTTTATGCATAAAGCAGTATCCAACTGGATGTAATGAATGAAGATAAAAAATGTTTCAGAAAGTGCTTTACAAATGCCTCACCTTTTTTGGTTGTTTCTTTCTCAAATATCTGAATGATAGACTGAATTTTTCCATTTCCACCTGGAGTTTTGGTAGATATGTCGATGTTTATTGGTATTTGTTTTAAAACAAAACTTCATTAAACATTCTCTAAAATATTTTACTTTTGTCTAAATTTAAGTGAAATTAATAGTTAGCATACTTTAAGGATATTCTTGGTGAATTTAAAAATTAATCCTTTGAAGGGATGACTAAATGCAGCACTCAATACAATGCAACATTGATTTGAATACAAGAACATTTATATTTCTGTAGTATTTATTTTAAAAAATTACAAAGTATACTTTTTAAATTGAAGGTGTGGTGAATGACTTTTCTTTTTACTGCATAAATGGGCTTTCCTTATGTAATAACTGAAGAATAATTTCATGTTTTACTTATTTGCTTATCTCGCCCTGCTGCATATCTTTTAAGACCTGACTTCTAGTTTAAGATAATATTCAGCTAGAGCTAGGGCACCCTGGTGGTTCAGTCGGTTGAGCGTCCGACTTCGGCTCAGGTCATGATCTCGCGGTCCGTGAGTTCAAGCCCCGCGTCAGGCTCTGTGCTGACAGCTCAGAGCCTGGAGTCTGCTTCAGATTCTGTGTTTCCCTCTCTCTCTGCCCCATCCCCACTCATGCTCTGTCTCTCTCTGTCTTAAAAAAAAAAAAAATTCAGTTAGAGCTAAGACAAAGAAGGTAATTTCTCAAACCTTAAAGACACAGTGGTTTCCAAATGTATTCGCTTCCCAATGAGAAAACTTTAAGAAAATGTTTCTATAGTATATACTCTCATACAAGTGCTGTTGTTTGGGACAGTAATGGGAATGGTTCTTTCATGGTACGCTCTCCCAATTAATTAATGCCTCTTCTGTGAGAAGTTTCGTCATAATAGCTTTTGAGAGAATATAAGACCCTACTAGCTAATGGGAAGGATTTAATTCTGTGAATATTATGGATAAAAAATTTAAAAGGCACTACTATGCAAAAAGCAAAACAGTTCTAGAGTGACTAAGATCTAGTCCTCAGAAGGGATGTGCTTGTTGGGCAATGCGGATGGATTATGGGAAATAAGGGGGCATCCGTGACGTGTGACAAAGTTTGAAATACTGGAAGAATATATTTGTTTCCTCTTAGTTTTACAATCAATATGAATTACTCTTCTGTCCTTGCATGTTTAAACTTCATTTGCAAGATGTCAGCCAAGAAGCCCATTTTCTACTTGCTTATTCATGTTTTCTGTCATCTGAAAAGTTTTATGTGTTCAGTCTGGTTCTCTGAGGTTGACTGCATAAATTTGAAATACTTGCTGATCTTATCCATTCAGAAGATCGTGACATTTCACAACTATGTAGGGGATCCTGATATTATTCTCGGGAGTCCTAATTTGACCCAGAGAAGGCACAAAGCATCCGGATCCACAGAAGGAAGAATGCAGCATCCATCACTTCTGCCGGTGTTTGTCAGGTGACCCACAGAGCCCCGTTAGAATGTCTTCAGTAGGGAAAAGCTTAACTGCATTCTCAGGTTAAGGAAAGGTGATGCAGTTTATAACTGCTGAGACAGGGGAGATGAGAAAGAGATGGATAAATCAGCTCAAATGAAGCCATAAATAGAAAAGAGTGTGAGCGCTTGCCCCTGTGGTCCTGTACCCCACAACCCCTCCAATTTGCAGACTAGACATTCATTTTCATAATGATTGCATTCATGCATGTTTATCTTAAAGTGGTGGAAGTCAGGTGATCCCATTAAAAGCTGCGGGATGAGATTTATTACCCAGCAGCACGGCAGGCTCAGTCGGCTTCAGTTAGGAAAGAGTGAAAGGTGCATTTAGAGGAGCAGCTGATCAGATCTTGGCAGGCAGGGTACTGCTGAAGTAACAATTTGAAGTAGTTTTACACTCCTGTCAGTGCCAGTTGGCAAACTAATGGAGATGACGGAATGAAAGAACAAAATGTCACAACAGAAAGGAGTGACTTGGAAATTCAAACATTTTCTTATTTCTCATAAGCCTACTGAATCAAAATTAAATCAGTCTACAAATGAACCAGCTCAATATTGAATAAAAGGCAGCTATCTGCACAGTTTTTTTTTTCCCAAGTAGGAAAATCGATTAACGTTCTTGTGACCATTAGCTTGTTCAAAACATCATCATGATTTGTAATAACTCTGAGAACTAGTTTATCAACAAGCATATTGATTTTAAGAGAATAAGATTTACTTGGGAATAGCAATTGATACAGATTTTGAAGCCTTACAATAATGATTCCCTTGTAGTGGTGTAGTAGAAAATCAGTGCCACGGGAGAAAGGTCAATTTTAAACTATTACTTTCTAGCAGCAATATAGTATGTCCCCTCGTTGTCATCCTAATAATGATCATGTGAATTTACTAAATATTTGCCTGTCACTACAGACGGCACTAGGAAAGCCAATTCTGTATGCACGTTGTAGGTCATATTTTTAAACTTCAAAGATTTAATAAGTGTTGTTGACTTCCCACGATTCACTCGATTTTGAAGGTGTTTGTAACCCAGAGAAATTATCTCAGTTTTTGACTCTAGAAAAAACAAATATGTAAGTTCATTTATCAAACCAAGCAAGGGAAAATCAAATTAGCACATCATAACAGAAGTTCAGCACAGAAAAACTAAATGTGAAATAAAGATACTGCAAAACATCACGAATATTGCCTCAGTAAATACACTAAAGAACAAATCTTTAGTTCAGAAGAACTACAAAACAGCAGCCATTAGCCCATCAAGAATGAGCTACAAGTAACTTGCCAAAGGTTGAAAAGTAATTTTCTCCTTTAATATAATTTTACAGTGCAGCTATATGGTAGCTTATTCATTTTTCTACCATTTGGTATAAAGGAGAAGTTGTTTTAAAGTTCACATGGAAAAAGAGATGAATAGCTTTACCTATTGCACGGATGCTATAAGGCTCAGAGCCCAATTTGTGTGCCTTGTTGTACGTATACATCTTAATATGTGTGCCTTAATTTCGTTTCTGGATTCCAGGCTGATTCTCACACCTTCACTTTACATTTTTTGCCATTCTGTTATGGTTTTCTGTATTTGTAAAGATGCAACCACATTGAATAAGGCACGCATATAATTCCATCAATTTATTAATACCTGATAGTATTCTCTTAAAAGGTATAAAAATAAAGGATATTTTATTTATAGGTAATGTTTGTATGTATGTTCATTCTGTACGGGTACTATGATCTCATTATTCTGCACTAAATTAGTCTTGGACCAAGTAGACGTATACAGTTAATTTCATACACTTGCTTGATTTCATTGCCTGTTGATCACCACAGAAGACATACAAGGAAGTACCATGCGCTGGGTTTTAAAGGACAGTAAAAATCACACGGTTCTTTGGCAGAACTAAGCCACTTCAAAAGGAGAAATGCTTGTCCCATTCTTAAGAAAATCCGCATAATTTACCATCTGATTTTTTTCTGAAGCCTTAAAATAAAGCTCCTATTTTGGCAGAGTCTAAGTTCCTCTGACATCAGTTTTAGCAGAGTGGAGGTTAGCTATTATATGCCAAAATATTTTTCTTGTATATATCCTGTTGGAATGAGTCCTGTTACTAAGTACTTTTTTTTAGCGCCAAGGAAATCAAATCCTGTTTTTGCTTTTTCGCTGGAGAATAGAGGGGTTGGGATGGAGTGAGGCCAGATTTTATTATGGCTGCCTGATGAATATTTTTCAGGGTAACTCGGCTATTGCTACTTCGCTATTTTTATCAAGTCATTCCACCTAATTTACATATTTACCTGTTGAATGTTTTTACAATTTGTATCATCATTATCACATTTTACCACGGGCTTTCAGCGTTCCTCTCCTGAGCACAAGTTTTTCTCAGCCACTCTCCCCATATCCTCATTCTCTTCTATATGTGTTCCATACTCCTTATAGCTTACAGTGCCTTTCTGAAATTCCAGAGTTTGACTGTGTTACTTCCCTGCTTAAAATCTCCACAGCACTGGATTCACTAGCAGAAGAGGGAAGAGAGCTCAAACCTTAGTGTCAGGTAGTTTTGCTATTCACGTTTGGGGGGGGTCCTCCAGCCAGCAGCATCACCACCCTTGGGATCTTTTTAGAAATACAGAGTGGAGGCCCCGCCAACTGAATCGGCAGTTACATTTTATCCACATTGTCCAGATGATTTGTTTGGACTGTCAAAGCTTGTGAATCCCTGGTTCCACAGGCCACCTCAGTGACCTGCCTTGCCTCTCCAGCCACATCTTTCCCCCAACCCCTTCCTCTCCTTCCACTTTGCTCCCACTGGCTGTCATTTCTCTGGGGACACAGAATAATCTTTTTTTGCCCCCCAGCCCTCTGGATACAAAGTAGTCTCTTTGTTCAAGAGTTCCCTTTCCTGACTTCTCTACTTAAGAAATTACTACAAATGCTTTATGACTAAGATCAAATACCTTCTCATCTGGCATCTGATTCGAAGTACAGCCTGATAAATCTGATAAATCATAAATAATTGGCTTTCTCTTCTTTGCTCCTATAGTACATTAACATATTTCTCTTTAACACTATATTACGTTGGACTGTCTGCTGACATGTCTCTTTCCAACTTCTAGTTCTCTGACATCTAGTAGACTTCAAAATAACATTGTAGATCTTAACAAATGATTATTTAAGAAATTCATGAGAAAATAGCCACTATAAGGTTTTTTACATCTTGCTCAAGGCACATAAAAAAACAATAGAGACTGTGGAATAATGTAAACCATTGCCTTTGGTACCCTTTAGAACAGGGGTCTGAAGCCTACAACCCAAGGCCAAGTCCAGCCCTCAGCCACTGTGATTTATGGCAAGTTTAGAAATTAATGTTTGCTGCAAATTTGATAATGTTTCTTAATAAATTCAAGTTAAAATTCCAAAGCAAACAGCATCTATATATGACACACTGCTGTAAAGTAATTTTGAGAAAACTGATGTATGAATCACAAGTAATGTCAAGCTGTTTTAGACACTCTTGGCTACAGTCAAAATTAAATCAAGAAATGAGATCTCCATTCTCACACAAATCATAGCAAATTTATTTTCTGGGCCCCAACTAGAATCCCAAAGCACTTTTCTCTCTCTCTCTCTCTTTTTTAAGTTTATTTATTTTTGAGAGGGAGAGAGCGAATGAGCACAATCAGGGGAGGGGCAGAGACAGAGAAGGAGACAGAGGATCCAAAGCAGGCTCCAGGCTCTGAACTGTCAGCCCAGAGCCTGATGTAGGTCTCGAACCTACGAACCATGAGATCATGACCTGAGCCCAGGTCAGAATCTCAACCGACTGAACCACCCAGGCACTTTGCAAGCCTAGATGCAAGTGCAAGGGAAATTTGCATTTTTCAAAATGCATTTTGCTGTGCAATTGAGGAGCTTCCACGTCACGTTCAATTGGAAGTCATTAATCTACAATTTTAAGAACCAGCTAAAAGGCAAATATCAAGATGATCCAATAGAATTCTGTAAATTCCTTCCAAGAGATAAATATACTTCATTAAAACCACGTGTGCCTGTGTTTCTGTCAGCATGTGGCACTACCTGCGTTGGTGAAAAAATATATTCAAAGAATTAATATATGAAATCACAGTACAAAAAAAAAACCATTTACGGTTATTTATGATGATGGGGAACACTAACTGTAGACCACAATTAAGCAAAATGTTATCTTCCTCCCAAAGAGTAATTACATTTTCTCACTAGTAGATCTGTATTACACAAAACTGTACTCAATTCTTATTATATTTAATCAATAAAACAAATATGGAAGCTTAGTTTCTGTCTTGTCATATAAGTACCTACATAATGTCCTTGATTTTGCCCCATGGTCCATGTTTCTAATATATTTACTGTCTGGCATCTTACAGAAAAAAATTTCTGACCTCTGCTCTAGAACCAAAGACAGAGAGATTAAACATTTAAAAGTGGGTAACATAGTTAATAAGTCTGGGACTAGTATGCAGACATTCTTGCCAAGTTAGAAGTTATCACATATTCCCTAAGTAATCCTGGTAAAATATATAATAATAAAAATGGTATGTTTTTCAGAATGTATTTGAATTCTTTTCTGAGAAGAGTCATCATGATAAAGGGTTGTAAAAACTGTATGGAAAGCAAACATGGAAATAAACATAAAGAATTTCCATATCTGAACAACTCAGGTCTAGATCAGACTTACTTTATAAACATTTTAAATCTATTACATAAAGAAACCTGGTCTTCAGAGAATTTATCTTTTTCAGGCATAAATTGTTGTAATTTTTAAAACTAGAAAACAGCCTTCATATTTAGGTGTCCTGAAGAAGCTCTCAGTTCCTGTACAACTTATATAATTAAACCCAGCAAGTATCTCTGCACTGTTTACTGTGCATCTCATCATACAGAGGCATTACGGAACACATGCTGAGGGCTCTTCGAGCTGGAGAGAGAGGAAAGGCATTTTGTTCCACTGTAACTTGCATATATCCCTTAAACACAAAGCAATTTTCTGTGCTGAAACTTTGATTCTCTTAGAGCTATCATAGTGGAGGAGTTATGTCATTCCCGAAATCTTTATCACAGAGTGGATGCCTGCTAGAAATAGGATTCCCAGAGAAGTTGTTCAGAAACTAACCATCATTCTAGGTAGTCAACTGAAGAGCCACCAAGGCATCTGATGGCACAGACTTCCATTATGAAATTAGCTCTAATCTAAAATTCGTGGTACAAACCCTCCATTTTGATTAGAGCATCGTTGAGTTTGGAGAATGGAGTCTGAAAATGTTCAGACTCTTTTGGATGGAAATCATAAAGGAATAAAAGCAAACTATTCTCTAGTAGATTAGATTTATTCCAGTTCTGTTAATTTTATCAATAGAAACCAAGAGCTTTCCACTTAAATACCGTTAACTCAGTCTTCCTTTCCTAATATTCTCGTTGGATCCTTGGCTTCCTTTTCAAAAAACTGTCATTCCTCCCCACTTTAAGAATCTATCACTTGTACTTAGTAGTTAACCTATTATCAATGTTTTCATTTTTCTTATGACAAGTTTATTTGAGTATGTAACAATTTGATGTTAGGTAATTTTAAGTCTGCTTACATTGAGTTGATTATAGTTCTCAGAAATAAATTCTATATCATCTAGAGTTTATGAAAAATCTCTTAAATGTAGTTTTCATAACCTTGAGAAAGCACTGTATTTATATAAGTTTTCTCAAACAAATAATATTTTTATCACCTTGGATTGCAGCTATTTTCTGATAGCCCCCATCTATTGGTAATTATATCTTAAGGTCTCGTTATAAAAAATAGTTAATTAAAAAAATCACAAATATGGGCGCCTGGATGGCTCAGTCAGTTGAGCTTCTGACTTTGGCTCAGGCCATGATCTCACAGCTCGTGGGTTGGAGCCCCGCATCAGGCTCTGTGCTGACAGCTCAGAACCTGGAGCCTGCTTTGGATTCTGCGTCTCCCTCTGTCTCTGCCCCTAACCCACTCTCATTCTGTCTCTGTCTCTCTCAGAAATAAGTAAATATTAAAAAAAAATTTTTTTAAGATCACAAATATAAAAGCTAAAAAAAATAATGATTTTTTTAAACCACAAACCATCTATTGGGTATGTACATAGTAGCACTTATTAAAATGGAACTGTTAGTGAATGAAGTGAGAAAAATACTTATTCTTTCAATAAACATAACTACAGATATAAAATGTCTTTGTTTTGAATTATTATTGAGCTAGAAATATTTGATCTCTTGCTTAAAAGGTTTACCAATTTGTGTAAGTAATCATAAATAACATGAAGCACTGAGATTTAACATTTTTAAGAATTCTCATCTTCAGGTGAGAATCGATTCCTTTATTTCTTACGTCAGAGTACTGGCAGTAATTTTAACTTATATCAAAATATTTCTAAAAGATAAGTGTCCCACAGATTCAGATCAGTTCTCAGGTAATACTTTCTTAGATATAAGTTGTTACATTTGGAATCGAATCATTGCTCTTTTGCCAGTCTGTTCAGATTGTTATCAACATCAGCAGAAATTACAAAATTATGTCCTTTATGGTAATACCCAGTGACTAATAACATCAACACATGATATTCTTTTGGTAACGTACAGTAACTTATCTGTATATTCATTGAATTGATTCATTTGTTTATCTTCATTTTGCTTACTGAATAACACTCAGACTTCTATCAGGCAAGTCTTATGATTTGCCTTATTAAACATATTTATTGAATTGAACTTATATGTATTCTTATATTTTTAATTTTCATTGTATTTACTCCAAGTATACTTTTGGAATTCAAGACTAAACATTACACTGATGATGTAAAATTGTCTCCTACAAAAATAGATCATTACATGTAAATTTATTTTCATGTAACTTAATATAACTCTTATGGACTTAGGACTATATTCATGTTTTCCATAATCTGAATTGTTAATTTGATATTTGCTTTTGTGGTTTTTGTTTTTTTAATGAAAAATACCCCCAAACTTAGCATTGGTTAAGGGCTATAATACACACGCACACGCACACACACACACACACACACACACACTTTCAAACCTTGATTCAATATTGTTCTTAAGGAAAAAGGTAATGCTAAGAAGCCTCATATCAGTTTTGGTTGTGAATGTTACTAAACCATGGAAGTTAAGAGCCAAGCTTTGAAGTCAGATCTAAATCCAAATGCCTGCTCTACTGCTTATCAGTGATGTACCCTCTCCGAGCTTCAGTTGCTGTCAGTGTATAGGGATAATAATACGACTTACCTCATTAGGAAGTTGTAGATAAACAATGAGATAAAGTGCCTAGTGAATACTAAGTACTTAGCAACTGTTAGCTACTATTAATGTCACTTACTTTTGAGTAACTGCTCATATTAAAATCACTATTTCAGAACTTGTATTATGTTCACTGTATAAGTTCATCATTTACTGAAAAATCTCTCATTTTATTCTACTGTTCTTAGAGATGCTAATTATATTTGCTATCATATGTATTCAAAACAGTCTAAACAACTTATTAGAATTAATTTAATGTGGTTAAATGACATATTTATTTCATATCATTTATATCATTTCTATTAAGAGAAAAGAAATTTCTTAATGAAGAAATATCTAAAACAAAAATATGTTGTATAACCTGTACATCCATTTACTTTGCGTAATTGTAAGACTAGTATTAATTCATGTAAATTGGTTTTCTTGTTTCATGGTAACATATGATCTATGATAACTAAGACATTCAAAACTATGTGAAAAAGATTTGTCTTTCCTATAGAACACTGTAATTTACCTGAAAAATATCAAGAGGAGTATTTCTTGTCTATTCACACTACCCAATTGTTAATCTTTTCATTATTAACAATCACTGGTAGAAATAAGAATACAACTGAAATAATCTTTCTAACATTTGCTACAGTGCTGATATTTTTTCAATAGTACTAAGCCTAAGCATTTTGAAATCAACAAATACCTTTAATAAATGCCAATATTAATTTTAAGTGCTTTTATACAACTTTTGGCATTAGTGAAAGCAAGTTAAAGCACGTGAAATTGTGGAATATGTATTTACAGTTATTATCCAAGAAAAGCCATATGTATGCAGAATAATAGCCAAAGCATCTTTAAAAAAACTGATTCAGCTATGCTAGAAAGAAAACAAGTGGGTTTTCAATAATCGAGAAATTAATACAAAGGGACGTGCAAGAATCCCAACAAATCGTAAAATTGTATGTTTATAATAAATTAGTATATAGTAAATACTTAATAAATGCTGTATATCCTGAAGAAGGGTTGGGATAGGTTTAGTTGGTCAAGGGTTTAGTCTTGGACGGGAGGAGAGATGCTGTTTAGACAGAAAAGAAGAAAAAGTACAGTTAGATTTTTATTCTAAAGATGTAAGATACCAGCTAAAAACAACCACCAAAATCGCCTTCCACCTCTAGGTAACAACTCCCTTTTCTCTCCTTGTTTAGAATTGTCTATACTCTCAAACTCAATTACTTCACTTCCTACTCACCATTCAGCCCACTTCAGTTTGGTTTTCTACCTGAACTTGCCACATAAACAGCTTTCTATAAAGTTACCAGTGACTTACGGGTTATGAAATGCAAAGGACATTTTCTAGTCCTCAAACTTGAGTGCTTAGAAGGAGGTGACTCCATTGACTTCTTAGTCTTCAGAAACCTTGTTTCTTCAGTTTCCATGACTTGCCTGGCCAAGTTTCCTCGTACAGCTCCAATAGTAACTTCTCTGCCTCTTTTGCTGGCTCATCCTCATCATCCAGGCATTAAATATTAAAGTTCCTCAGTGGAAGGTTGAAGATTGTCTACTGTTCTTTACTCTCTTTTTTGTTTAATCTCCATGACTTATTCTAGAATTTCCCCAAGCCATATCACCTATACCTATGACTTTTATTATGATCTATAATTGTCATAATGGCTTCTTAATTTATGTCTCTAGCACAGACTTCTTTGAGTTTCAAACTTGGAAATGTAAGTGCCTACACAGTAAGGCCATTAAGTATATCTCAAAATTTCTTTAAAAACACCTACAACTTAAGATTTCCAAATCCAAATTAATCCTCTTCCCCCACACATACGTGCAAATGTATTGCATATATCAGAATCTGGTTTTCCAGAATTTCCTATTTCTATCGAATTCTGTAAGCCAGAAACCTAGAAGTCATTATGATATCTGTCCTTCCCTCATACTTCCCTACCATGTATATTGTAACATTGCATAATATGGACCTGGCACTCAAAGTCTATCTTGAAGCTGTCTACTTCTTCCCTTCTTCGTTGTGTATAATAGAGATAATAATATAAGAAGAGTGTTCATTAAGTCTACAGGCGTCTTCAATAATTAAGCATTTATTATTGGTTAACAATTTAATATGTCCTGTTCAAGTAGAAGTGGTTAGAAGTAAATGCAATGAGGATCAATGCACTACAGAAAAAAAATACCTTGAGGAGGTGGAAAATCGGTAAGAAGTGGCAACCAGCAATGCGTCAATATAACAGAAAGGGATTTGCAGAGATTTAGCCCACAGTAGATTGCATATGAACCAACTATATGGCTCTATTGATTTTTTAAAAGCACGCTCTAGGATCCATAAATAAAAATATAGTACATGGACTCATACTAATTATTTACTACACATGGCTTTCATTGATGCATTCGTATATAAATGTAAACTATGTATAACACAAAATTTGCCATTTTAATCATTTTTAAGTATACAATCAGTGGCATTAATTACATTTACAAAATCATGCAGCCATTACCACTTTCTATTTCCAAAACATTCCCATCATCCTAAACAGGACATCTATCCATTAACAATAACCGCCCCCCCCCCCCCCCACTGGTGAATTCTAATCTGCTTTGTGTTCTGTGAATTTACCTAGATATTCTGGATATTTCATGTAAGTGGAATGTTAATATTTGGCCTTTTGTGCCTGGCTCATTTCACTTGGCATGTTTTCAAAGGTCCATCCATGTTGTAACATTTATCAGAGCTTCACCGCTTTTGTATAGCTAAATAACATTCTGTCTGTACCTATATGTCACATTGTGTTTATTTATTCATCAGTTGATGAGCAATTGGATTGTTTACACCTTTTGACCTTTGAGAATAATGTTGCAATGAACATGGTATACTAGTGTTTTTTTTGAGTTTTTACTTTCCATTATTCCAGTTGCGTACCAAAGAGTCAAAGTACTGGGGTGTATGATAATTAGGTTTAACTTTTTGAGGAATTTCTACAAACTATTTTCTACAGCAGCTGCACCATTTTACATTTGCATCTGTAATGTACAGTGTCCTTCTCACTGATGGCTTTTTCAAGAATAGTGTTAGTTTAATGCTTAACAATTTAGGATTACCATAGAGAATTTGTTGCCATGGATTAGCAAAGATTATTAAAGAATTTAAAAATGAAAGTTATGAGGCATAGCACAATGACCTGGAGAAATCTTTTAGTCTAGAGAAGACTGTGGAATTATCTAGCATTCATTTTTATTACAAAAAGGTTTACATTTAAATAAAGTCCTGTCCTTCCTAGAAATAGATTATATTAACAACCTTTATGAGTACTATATGCAACTCAAATTGTTGCTAAGGTTATCAATTTTTGTTTTTAGCCACTTATTTTATTTGTTGTGTCCAAGACCTTTTTAACCAAAAGTGCCCATTTTGAGCTTGTTGGCTAGGTTAGTAACCTGTTTGTTGAAATGAGCAGTTAATCACCTGCCAAGACAATCAATTTAAAATGTTGACCTGCTTGAACTAACAGATAATTGATCACTTTCAATAGAGGACTGGCTAACTATTTGCCTTTTTTTCCCCATTTACTTCCAGAACAACAACAACAACAACAAAAGTGAGCTTACTTTATAACACATGGTCATTATGACATTATTAAACAGAAATTATGTCTTTTAATTATTTTCTAAAAAAAAAGATGTCGCATGGTTTTTTTGGTAGAGAATCAGAGACAGGGTTTTATAAGGCAAACAGAAGATAAACAAGATGTTTGTTAATTTGTGATTCTTGCTGCCTTGTGATTCTTTGACTATCCAACACTACTCATATATTGAGGCAGTTCCCCTTGAGATACAGAAATGGTGTTTTACTGCAGCATACGCACTCAGGCTGACACATGTGCAGAAGTCATTTGAATTATTATATTTGGGAAATTAACGGAGATCTCAGTGTCTTATAAACATAGAATAATTGTCTTGTGGATACATACACATTTTCCAGGTTTACAAAAAACTTTGACCTTTGTTTTGATAGACTATTTTATCAGCACATAATACTGTATCCTTTGGGCAGTTCTGCTTTTAAAAAGCTATTTTTTCCCAATTATGGTTCTTAATTTTTCACAAATTATTGTAGCTAGTGTAAGTATTTGCATTGATATTCATGGTAAGATTTAGAATATTGTGTTAAGTCAGTTTAAGAATCTTAAAAAAAAACTCTACTAAGAGAATAATTTCCTCCGTAACTCAATTGAAATAAAGAAAGAAATTCTGAAGATTTTCCTTTTACTTTTGTACTGGTCCATCAAGATACCAAGATTTTTATTTCATGTAATGCTGAAGCACTCAGAATCTATGACTCAGTTGATCTGTATATAACCTAATAGTCCCTTGATCCTAAGTATATGTAGCCTTAATATTATTTGTACTTAACATAGGTAATGTTTCTTTATTCAAAAGCTTTTAATAACTCTCCAATCGATACATAATAAAATCTAAACACCTTACCCTTTTTTTTCCAGAATGCTTAG
This sequence comes from Acinonyx jubatus, assembly GCF_027475565.1. Taxonomy (NCBI): domain Eukaryota; kingdom Metazoa; phylum Chordata; class Mammalia; order Carnivora; family Felidae; genus Acinonyx; species Acinonyx jubatus. Next base: position 175,955,081 of record NC_069381.1, on the reverse strand, counting down.
ACCTTGTTTTAACTCCCTTTACACTCTTATATTTCACTATTACTTATCAAATACTAGCTCTATAATACAAACCATACTATTTACTCTGTTTGATTCCCTCCAAAGTATTTCTCACATAACTCTTACTTACTGGAAATGCTAAACTCCTTGACTTCTTCTGTAAAAGTCCAACCCATTCAAGTTAAACATCGAGATCAAATGCCATCATCTCCATTAAACTTCTCTTGATTCAATGATTTGGAAATATTTTTCATCTCCCTGCTACTGTAAGACTTTATATCACTATTGACATACTTCTTACATTTTGTCTGGAATTATAGTTAGGTTTTATGTGTTTTAGTTCTTCTACTTGTAAGTTTCATAGGAACTCGGACCATATACGCTTCATCTTAGACTCTCCCAAACAGTAAAAAATTTGTCGTGCAGACAGGGAGTGCCTAAAATAAGGTTTATTATTTTGAATGAATAGATTTCACATTGTCAAGTGTTGATTGTTTTTAAAAAGTCTTCATAAAAAGAGTATAGTCTATTCTTCATTAAGATAATTAAAGAAATTAGTAAATGATGGACCTCTTTTGAAAATGATGTAATCTAAGCAGAGGCAGTGTTTCAGGAAAAGAAAACACATGAAATGGTAGCTTTCTTATAATACTCTTTGGTTATATTGTCATTACCTGTTTATTGTATAAAATAATGAGAAAAAAAATCCCTCAAAACAAAATTACTTTTACCTGCATTACGAAAGACAACCCTCAAATATACCAAGATACATTTTTAAACCTCCAAAGAGGAGCACAATTTATATATTTTTCCATAGTTTGTGTTTTCCTAATAATGGTTTGTCATGACCTTATTTCTATATCAATGAATAGGCTTCTCAAACATCGAGTTTAATAAATGCTTAGCATTCCTTTACTGTTTATATAACCCCTGTTCTTAGAGATTTCAGATCCTGGTTTTTCACTATGTCTAAATCACTGTAACCTTCATCTAGGGGATTTAATCCTTATGCTCATTTTAGGTACTTGGGATAAATTCCTAGAAACAGAATTGTCCCACTCAGGAGATATATATATATATATATATATATATATATATATATATATATATCTGTATATGTATATGTGTATATATATGTATATATATCTGTATATGTGTATATCTGTACATGTATATATACATGAGATATGTATATATCTGTACATGTATATATATACATATATATATATAAAATCTGTTCATATGCATTAATAACTTGCCCTTCAAGCTTTTTTTATTCATTTGCCAATTTCTATCGGTAGCAAGAGTATTTTAGAGTGCCCAGTATGACTTTCTTAAGCATCCCTTTTCTAACTCAAGCTGCATTTTCTAAAGTATTCCTCAATATTGGGGTATAATTCTTATTTGCTTGGAAGACATTAGATGAAGTCCTTCCTGAAGAAAAAGCAATGGGGTTAAGGATGTAATAACTCAGATTCTCTTTAACCTTATAATTTCTACATTTCTGAAAATACATATTTTGTAGTTGCATCATGACACGGTAATGGCAGATAGTATATGGTGACTCAGTATTGCAATTTCAGAAATGACAACTGAATTAAAGAAGCATACCATTGTCTGCTAATAGCTCTTTGCTCTCATTTCTGTATTCACAAAATAGAAACAACAAGGGCACCTTCTTTGAAGGGTATTGTGCAAGCTGGGTGGGATAGTGATAGAAAGTGTATTGCCCAGTGCCTGCTGTCTCGAAGATCTCTGCAAAATAGTAGCTGCTATTATTTTTACCTACAATATTTGGAAAATAGCTGCCTAAAACACAGGTTCATTACTTGATAGATACTTTCAGTAAATGGTTATATTTATTGTAAAATGGATTATGCTACTTAAGGGAGAGAGGGCCATGCAAAAAACAATATTACACTTTAGGTTCACTTCTGTAACAATTCATGGAATACATAAATGGTCAACTTCTATCTTGCGAACACTGAAGTATTTTGGTTAAAAAAATGTGTCATTTTGGAATAGATCAAATGAAAAAAGTGTGTTGCTCGACGATACAACATCAATTAGACTTCTTATGAATATTTAAAATATTCTGGCAATAATTCATGTGGTAAAATCCAACAACAGCCTTTTCAATAAATGAAACTTTCCAGGTCAATTCTCTTCACGATATTCACACATATTTTCTTGTCTTGAGTTAACATGAGGTAACAGTCAGGGTTACAATTTCACGTATAACTAACTTAAAGAAATAAGACAGGTATAAAGAAAAGAACTGCCTTTCATACCACAAATATAGAATTAAACTGTCAAGACTTGAATGTTCAATAAACTACATGTAGAATAAGATTTTTAAAATTCAAATAATTTTCTTTGAACATGATAGGAAATGAATGTATTGGCCAGAAAATTGTGACAATCAATTGCAGAATGGCTGAATTTTAATGAAAGGCTCTAAGAGAAAAATGATAAAATGAATGTGCTGTTTGCTTTTAAATCAGTTACAGTTGAATAATTTATGTTATCTTTAATTCATCCAGTTAAATTATCCAAGATGAATACAATATGAATGGAAGAGGTTTAAAATTGTCAGAATTTTGCATTAAAATGTTTGCCAATAACCACCGTCTGTTTTTTATCACTATTTTAATGGTTTTATATATTGCAATATGAATTAGAAGACTGAGGTAAAGTACACAATATAATGAGTTTGCAGGGTTATAAATATTTGACCTATATCTTCAGACATTAAAATAAAATCTCATATAAGTAGATTTATGTTCTCTCAAAGAAAACTAACCTAGCTGGAAATTATTCTGATAATCAACCTCCAAATTTGACCCACCTTATTCTCCAAATTTCTACATCTAAGGGCATTCTCCAGTTGTCCATGCCAAAAATTTTGGAGTCTTGCCCGAAACCTTCACTTCTTTCCTTCTCTCAAACTCTGTATCTTACCTGTTAGTAAATCCCTCCAGAAGCTACATACAAAATATACATAGTATTCTCCCAAACACCTACAGCTACCCCCCTTTCCTAAGCCACCATAATTCTCTCCCTCCCTCGGCCTCTGTGTGTCTTTCACTCTCTTCTCTGATTCTGTCTTTGTCTCTTAAAGTAGCCTCTTGATGTTTCTCCCTTCTTTGACGTTGCTTTCTTACAGCCTCTTTCCAATAGAGCAGCCAGACTTTTAGAAATAGAAGTCAGAATGTGTCACTCCTCAACTCAAAACTTCCAAATGGCTTTCCATCTCATTCAGGGTGAAATCCAAGTCATATAATGAACTTCACAACAATATAATGATCTAACCCCTGCTACATCTCTGATTTTATCTTCTACCACTCTCTTTCCTTTTTCCTCAGCTCTTATTTAAGCATACCAAGCATGCCCTGATCTCAAAGTTACAGCAGCTCTGCATATACAACAAAGGCATACAATCTATTTTTATTCCCCTTCTACTGATGACCTCACCATTGATTTGATTTGCACCAAGAGAACCCTGGAATCCAACTCACAGACTGACTGCCTGATTCAATATACATAATAATTCATGATTTCTATAGCACTCTACCAGGTGTTTTACTTGCAGAATTGAAAGCAAGGCTACGTTCTTAAAAGCTTCTATTAAGAATTACATACTGAGTCACAATTAGGGTTTTGTGAATATATAATTGGCAAAGGAATTAGACAAGAAAGAAAGGTTAGAGCTGACCCCTCATGGAACTACAAGATTGCTACAGTTCTGAAATGGAAGCAAGATAGAGACCAGTTGTTCTAAAGACAAACACATGAGGACACGTGTGAAGGTGAACCCAAAACCAGTGGGTCCATATATCATCCAAGATCCAAGCATAGGTTGGTGAAGGTACTTATTGGTCGGTTGATGCTGGCAAATGGGTATAAGGAAAGGAAATACAGACGGCAACTGTATTCATTTTGGCATACTGATGTTCAGGAAAGGGATATCCCTTGGAATCAGGAATAACCATCAGAAAACAGAGTTTAAGGAAAAACTAATATCCAGAAAGACCATATTCAATAAGAAATTGTTGGGGCGCCTGGGTGGCTCAGTCGGTTAAGGGTCCGACTTCAGCTCAGGTCACCATCTTGCAGTCCGTGAGTTTGAGCCCCGCGTCAGGCTCTGGGCTGATGGCTCAGAGCCTGGAGCCTGCTTCCAATTCTGTGTCTCCCTCTCTCTCTGCCCCTCCCCCGTTCATGCTCTGTCTCTTTCTGTCTCAAAAATAAATAAACATTAAAAAAAAAAAGAAATTGAGTTATAGAGCAATAAACATAGTTAATAGAATAATAAAATTCCATTTCTGAGTTTCTGGGCAACTAATTCTAAATGAATTGGATAACACTATTCCCATTACATAGGTTCAGAAGTGATCCTAGGGTTTAGGAGAAAACTCAAAGGAGACTCAGCTTTAATTTTCACACCACAGAATGCTCATAGAGAAAAAAAAGTGACTTTCATTTTAGGAACACACTAAAGGTTGCAGTTTTCCATAGTATAGTTAAGAAAAGACTTATTGAAAAAGTGACATTAAAATAAAAACTTGGGGCGCCTGGGTGGCTCAGTCGCTTATGCAGCTGACTCTTGATTTTGGCTCAGGTTATGATGTCACGATTCTTGAGACTGAGTCCCTCGTACTGGGTTCTGTGCTGATAACACAGAGCCTGGTTGGGATTCTCTCTCTCCCTCTGTCTCTGTCCCTTCCCTGCTCACACACACACACACACACACACTCTCTCTCCCTGTCTGCCAAAATAAGTAAATAAACCTAAAGAATAAAATAAAAACTTAAAGAGGTGAAGGAGAATGAGCCATGGAGATATCCGGGGGACAGAGCGTTCTAGGTCCTGTTTGAAGAAATACAAGGCTAGTGTAGCTGGAGCAGAGTGAAGAAGGAGAGAAACATGGAAAATGAGGTTGCGGTTGGGGCACATCCTGGGGGCCTTATATACCACCATAGTGTAGGCTTTGCCATTTATTGTGAGGGAAATAGAATTCCATTGTGACTTTTAACAGAGAATACATGGTCTATGTAGTGGTGATAGGCTCATAAGCATGACCTTCATTCCTGGGCTAGCCATTGCAAAATGACGAACTAAAAGCTAAAAGAGAAGCAAATGACTTTAATTTTGTTTGTTCTTCTCTTTTATGTGATAATAGTGTCTTACTATATAAGCTTCAGTAATTTGTGTGTTCTGTTTTATACACATCTCCCTGACATGCTCTTATTGCTTAACATTTCAATTCCTTCTATTTTTTTTATATCAGTTGCTCTAATGCTAAATTAAATTACATCCATTGAGTCTTTGTATGTACCAGATACTGTGCTATATGATTGACGTGCAGAATCTCATTTATTCCTCCAACAACTTTAGAATAATCATTTCTTCATTATGTTGATACGGAAACTGTAATGTAGAGAACTTTGGAATTTCACAGTATGTGTTTTGCCTAAGGTTGGCATAACTTGCTTTTGGGGATCTGAGTTCCTTTTCAGATGTGTTATTTAGATTCACCAATATTTAGTTAGGAGAAAGTATATTTGCCATGTTGTATTAGATTGCTAAGCAAGAATACAGAGTCTGCTTGTTGCTTGTTACAGCCTGAGGTATTGCCTGGCATACAGTATAGTCTAGTGATATGGCACATGTGTATTTGAATCAGAACACGGAAGTTCCTACTCCAGATTGTTCATTTACCAGCTCTTCATGACTTCCCCAGTGTGTCTTTTTCTTCTTCTGTAAATTAATAGTACCTAAAGAACAACCCAAGCCTATAATTCTTTTATTGAATTATAATTTACATGCAATATTGTATTAGTTACAGGTGTATGTGATAGCGATTCAATATTTTTATACATTATGAAATTGCCCTCGGCAAAATATTAGCAAACCAAATTCAAATTCAACTTAAAACATTAAAAGGCTCATACAACAAAATAAAAAATTAAAAATAATAAAATAAAATAAATTTTAAAATTAAAAATATTAAATAAAATATAAGTTAATTAATTAATTCATAGATAGACAGATAAAAGGATCATGCACCATGACGAAGTGGGGTTTATTCCAGGGATGCAAGGATAGTTTAATATTTGCAAATCAATCAATGTGATAAACCACGGTAACAAAATGAAGGATGAAGATCATATGACCATCTTGATAGATGCAGAAAAAGCATTTAACAAAATTCAATATGCATTTATGATTAAACTGAAAAAAATGGATATAGACGGAACATACCTCAACATAATAAGGGCTATATATGACAAGCCCACAGCTCACCTCCTATTCAACAGTGAAAAGCTGAAATCTTTTCTCTAAGATCAAGAACAAGACAAGGACACCCACTCTTGCCACTTTTATTCAACATAGTATTGGAAGTTCTAGCCAGAGCAATTAGTTAGAAGAATAAAATAAAAGGTATCCACATCGGAAAGGAAGAAGTAAAATGGTCACTATTTGCAGATGACATGATACTATACATAGAAACTCTAAAATCTCTACAAAAAATATTAAAACTAATAAATAAATTCAATAAAGTTGCAGGATATAAAATTTGTATACAGATTTCTGTTGTATTTCTATAAACTAATAAGGAACTATCAAAAAAAGAGATTAAGAACACAATCCTATTTGCAATAACATCAAAAAGAATAAAATAACTAGAAATAAATTTAACTAAGAAGGTGAAAGACCTGTATTCTGAAAACTATAAGACATTGATAAAAGAAATTGAAATGGAAAGATATACTGTGCTTATGGATTGGAAGAATTAATATTGCTAAAATTTCCATACAATTCAAAGTAATTTACAGATTCAATGTAATCCCTTTGAAGCCTGTAAGATGTTGAGTTCACATTTTAAGAGAAAGAAAAATTAAGTATAAAAGTGAATATTTATTCAGATGGAAAAAAGAAAACAGAATGCACATTTAAAATACCACAAATATAATAAACCAGAAAAAAATAGCAGTAGTTTTGTTTTATGCCTTAATAGTCAAAATGACAGCTAAAAATTGTTGGAAAATAGCTGGAGTCAGACTCTCCTAGAAGCCCAGGGATGAGGCGGGTCTTTCTGGACAAAGGTTTCCAGTAGGCCACTAGTCCAACAAAACATCAAGAACAAAGTCAGTTTCTCAGTCTCGAAGCCAATCAAGAAATTACCCTAAAGTCTGCATGGCATACATTTTAAGTAAAACCAGTCTGCCATAGGCATTCTCTATATGTTGGTTTCACTGAATTAAACTTGAATTAAATTGGGTAAGGCAGGTTCCTTGGTATAATATGAAAAGGCTTATTGACTTTAAAACTTTTTTTTCCATTTTAAAGAATTTACTAACTTTGAAAATAAAAATGTGAGCAGAACCATAACCCATTAACATTTGTTCTTTGAACGTTTTTCAGAAACTTCTGTCTATGAGATAGAGTGGTATATAAATTTATAATACACTTGAATAGGAGTAATGCTTATTAAAACAGTTTGAAAAACTAAAAGTTGTCTACATTTTTTCCATTAATTAACCTATTTTTATTCAGAAGCATTGTGGAACTAAATATACTGTTACTCCTAAGCTGTAAAAAAAAAAAAAAAAAGTGATTCAGTTGTTACCATGTGATATGGGAAGACCTAGGAATGGTAACAAGACTCTGACTTCTTATCCAAGCTTGATTTGTACTTGCTGATATGATTTTGAACAATTCACTAATGTTTTAGGACACAGATTCCTTAGATGTAAAAGGAGCCAATGGGATTAGGTCTACCTAAGAATTTGGAAAAATAAATCTTGAAATGAACATACATGTCTATGTGCTTTTAGTGCCTGAATCTGTTGGGTAGCAGCATAGTCTGAGGCATATGATGCAATTCTGCGTGCCAAAATGAGAAAATTGAGTAGAAAACCTTTTTTCCTTTAAACAGCCTTTGAAGCTGCCAGTAATTAATTTGACATAGTTGTTAAAAAACTGAAGCCAATCTCTCTTAAGTTGTAGGGATCTGTACATGAGCCATCTGGAACTATCAGATAATGGGGACAATTGGAGTCATGCTTACAAAACTGTGAATGAGGACACTCATTCTGGTCTTAGTTGAAAGGTTTCAGAACACAGGGCATTAGCCATCCAAGTGAAACACAATAGTAACAAGAGATGTATATGCAAAAATTCTTGGTTTGAAAAAAACCATAGATCTGAAAGCCCTCAGAACCCCTAATGTTCCAAGCTTCCCAAAGAATTAGTTCATGGACCTCTGTTCAAGGAGTAAAATCTAATCAGATATTACTCAAATACCAAACAAACCAATAATCAAAATCAACAAACATGTTGACTACTAAAGTACATAATTTAACTATGAATATTACTCAAGTTCTTTTGGTTCCTATTTCTAGTGTGAAGAAAAAAATACCATTTGTTTGCTCTAAAGATTGAAATACAAACAACTGGAAAAGATGGAATAAGGCAAGGGAAAAGAAGGAAGGAAGTCTGTATTGATTTTTCCTCAATTCACAATGTATGTGCCCTGTGGCTACTACCTGGCTGACTTTTGAGAATGTTAACCAAGTGCTAATGTAGTTTTGGAATGTTGACATTGTTGAGAATTTCAAAAATATAATACCCTTGGTTTTAAATACCAACTCTAAACACAATTTCATGCAGGGTTTCTATCACTGAAATACTCTGAAAAATTCAAATCAATTCTTATTGAATAACTAAATGGACTACTATTTTACCAGTCTTGTTCAGTGCTTATTCTAAAAAAAATTGTTTTTGCAATACTTACTCAGATACACATAATGAATTATGATGATCAGCTGGCAGAAAATATGCTTTTAGAGATCGTATTCTGCTGCCCTTCATAGGATTGCCATTTACGCAAGGAAAAAATCTTCAGGAATTACAGTTTTACTGAGCTGTCAATATAGCTAATTTGTCCTTATATTTCAAACTGTACTTTTCTCATCCAGTTGAGAGAAAAGCAGCAGACTATTTCTGCCTCTAGCTCGGCTGCCCTGCTGTACATGAAATTGGAAAACATGGTGGAACTTTGGTTCACCCTTGTTTCTAAAAATCTCCAGTCTCATCAGGAAGCATCTATAAGGAAACTTAGTGTTTCTTTAAGACTTCGTTTCTTAGCACTTTGCCTACTGTGACTTCAGCACTTCTGGAGCAAATTATTTTAATTCTGAATGGCAAGAATTAATTTGAAAACATTGATATTATATAGACCAAAAAGTTTTAAAATTACAAATAAATAAATTTTAAAAAATAAGTTGTTTCACCAAGGGTCAGGTTCCATTCAAATAAGATTTGGATTCAGTGTGTTTTGCTCAGCAGAATATGACATTACATTTCATACTATTCATTGGGTAAAATGACACTTTGTTTTTAAAGGATATATGTTAGTGTTTTACTTTATTCCACTATTATGGTTAAATTCAAGTTAGGTATTATTATTTGGGGGGGTTACTTCCTACCCTAAAGCATTGTTAAATGATAGTATGGGCTATTAAATGGCAGGCGCAGAATTATATACAAGGGTGTGCAAGGGCGTATAATATACAAAATACAAGGGCGTATTTTGGTTAATTGAGGAAAATGTAATTGTCATTGACCAGATGCTTGTGACCTTCCTTTTCTTCATTTTTCTCTTCCTCTAAGCTGTTGTTTAAACGGAGAGTGTTATTACCACTTTGGCAAAGTCTACATGTGGTAACATGTGTAACATACATGGAATCGTAGCCTGGCACCTTCTTCATTTCATTTAAAAGATTTTTGGGCTAACAGGAGCTCTGAATGGGAATATGTTTTGTCAATGATACATTTCCATAAGCCAATTAAATATAGATCATAAGAAATACTAATAATGGAGGTCAAAGAGCACAGTGAAGTACCATTGAGACATGATGACCTATAATCGTCTTCTTCTGTTACACCACAAGAACAAAAGGCAGTACTTAGAATTGCAATGAAAATGAAAAGGGACTATGTTAAAAATACATATATTCTTTATAAGCTTTGGCCAGAGAGAAGATGTTATGATATATGAATTAGGAAACGAATAAGCTGGAATTATAGCTAAATCCACATAATTCTATTGTGAAATGTCCTTAACTTGCAATTCTTTGCAAAGTGTGCTGTGCACACTGTGTTAAGTGTGCTTGTAATAAACAATTAAGGCAGCTTCTTACATGAAGAAATGTACAAGCAATTTTTAAAAAAATCATCTCAATAAATACCTAGGGTGAAGTCAACATGATTTTCTTAAGTTGTTTAAAACTGTGTGTGCTTATAACTATTCTGTCTGCAAAATTTAGTGTACACACAAATCTTATTATTCAATTCCTTATTCAATATTATATTTGTATATGCAAATAATAAAAAATAAGAGTAAAAATGATGCAAAAAATATATTTGTGTTTTTAGAATACTCAAAGATACATCCAAGTCTTAAAACATATTTTTCTTTTGACAATTTTGAAAATAATGAGGACATTTGTAGCCTGAAATTAAACATAGAAGACTAATTTGAAAGGAATCAGTCATGCAAGAAACATTTTCTTATATGCAGAATTTTTAAATGGCAAAGAATAAGCTTTTGGAATAATACTCCTTAAACCGTTAAAAAATTCACCTGTCTAATAAATACAGTCACATTTCTGTTGTTTTATATTAATGCTTATTAATGTATATAATATATACATATAATATACATAATATATAATATAATGTATATAATATATAATGTATAATTAATGCTTATTAATGTATATAAAATTTTCAACTCTAGTTAAAAATATCTTCATGTAAGAAATGTCAGCTGTCCATTGGAATGAATTAGGCCCAATTAATATTCCATTGATTTTATTGTTAATAGATGAACAGCCAGGTCACAGCCCAAACAGAAGAGAAAGTTAAGGAATGTCAACTGCTTCCTTTTTCAAAGCAGTAGAACTTCCATTCAAATTCTGTTTTCTGTGTTCTGTGGAACAATGTCTCCACATACTGTAATAACTCTTCTCCTCGTTATGAAAATCTCTTCATAGTTTACAGGGTGAGAACTGAAGACTAAGCCATGACCAAGTGTCCAAAGCAGCATTTAAGTTAGTCATATGACCTGTGTATATAAGTTAACCTCAAAGTATGGATTATGTCAAAGACGATGAAATGTATTTATCTTATATACATTTCATTTGTTGGTTGTGGCTTCTAAATGTTTTGACAATTTATTTATTTATTTTGTGTTTAAAGTAAGTTACAGAAGACTTTTATTACCAGTGTGCAGGAAGCACTAGTCTTGAATTAGAAGTCCTAAATTGAATACTCTGATAGTATCTGGCTTTGCCATTAGCTTCTCCCAGGATCATTATGGAAAGTCTTTTGTTCTTTGCCTCTAAAGTGAATTAGTGACAAGAGTCTCTATATCGATGCTATTTTCTATATTGTAAGGATTTGTGTTGTTATTATTGGTTCTTGTTCTTATCTTGAAAAATTGTTTTCTATATTTCTTTTTCTGCAAAAAAAAGTGTTAGGTTTATTGAGTGTTAGAATTTATTTTCAAGGCAAGAAGGATAACTGAATTTTTTCCTTATTGAATTCTATGATGTTGTTATTTCAAAACTTCCTCAAAGACTTCCTTAAGGATTCACCACCATGCCATGTATATATAAGATAATACATGGGAGCACCCTGGAAAATACATCTGTCTAGTTGGAAAGGCATATTTCTATTCATTTCTGTCCTTCATCGGGATCAATTTTTACGTCATCTATTTATATTTATACAATTTTTCACTATCTCCAATAAATATGGAGCTGAAAGGAATTGAATTACATTCCTCTAAGCTGTTTGTTATTTAAAAGTTACTGTTGATCATTTAGGGTTTTGGCTCATCAGCAATATAAGCAGAAAGTTCTGAGTATAAATAGTAAACTGTGCATAATCAATTCTGCTCTTAGGGTTTTATTTGTAAAATATTGTCAGGCTAAAAACATGGACCTCTTTATGGCTTCAGCTGTGTCCCCTCATTCAAGTTACCTTCCAAGCTCCCATCTTTGTAAAGTCTGAAGAGGGAGGCTTGAGGACTTTCCCATCTACAGAGAAATGAAAGCTGGCTATGGAAGAATCAGAATCATATGGCAAAAAAAAAAAAAAAAAAGAAAAAAAAATATGTATGTGTGTGCGTGCGTGTGTGTGTGTGTGTGTGTGTGTGTGTAAATACATACACACAGTGAAGGAAGACTAAGAAAACAATAGCAAACCTACCCAGGACATGACAAAGGCAAGAAAGAAATGATGAGGATGTTAATTTAAGTTGGTAGACCCATTAGGCATTATAGGGAACAATGTGTATTGGAGGCAAATTCAACTCCAATGTTTAAATTCAACTTTTGTGATCAAATGTTATGCTTATTATAAATGTGCAAACTGCCTTACTCGAGTAAATTTATCATGAGCTTTCAAGATACGAAAGGCAGTATAGATTCAGTTTTGAAACAGGTATACCCAATTAAAACTCAAACGAATGTGTTGGTAAAACTCAAAGGAATGTGGTGACTCATTTTTTA